>NC_083432.1:5000-605000 GCF_020745735.1 Hemiscyllium ocellatum | reverse complement strand
TCTGACCTCCCCAAAGCCCTGCATAACTGCAACAACACATCCCTGCTCCTGTACTCGAACCCTCTCACAATGAAGGCCAACATCCCCTTTCCCTTCTTCACTGATGGCTGCACCAGGATGTTTCCCTTCAGTTCCTGGTGCACAAGGACACCCAGGTCCCACTGCACACGCCCCTCTCCCAATTTACAGCCATTCAGGTAGGAATCTGCCACCTTGTTTTTGCTTCCAAAGTGAATAACCTCAGAATTATCCATATTATACTGCATGTGCCATTAATTGGCCCACTCACCCTAACCGGGCCAATTCATGATTAAAGATCTCTGTGCCCTCATCACAGGTCACTCTCCCACCCAACTTGGTGTCATCTGCAAACTTTGAGATATTACATTTTGTTCCCTCATCCAAATCATTATATATATATATAAAGAGAGAGAGAGAGAGAGAGAGAGAATTGTTGGGGTCTCAGCACTGATTCCAGTGGCACCCATAAAATTACTGACTGCCAATTTGAAAAAGACTCATTAATTCCTACTCTTTGTTTCCAAGCCTTCGTTTCCTCTCTGCCAACCAGTTTTCCATCCATCTCAATCCACTTCCCATGTTCCATGCACTTTCAACTTGCACAATCATCTCTTCTGCAGGACTTTGTCAAGCGTTTTCTGAAAGTCCAAATATCTTAGCAGCTGTCTCCCCCTTGTCAATTCTATTAGTTACATCTTCATAGAATTCCAAGAGATGTGTCAAGCATGACTTCCCCTTCGTAAATGCAGAACACCAGATTAAAGGCAGGATTCTTGGCAGTGTGGAGGAACAGAGGGATTTTGGGGTCCATGTCCATAGATCCCTCAAAGTTGTCGCCCAAGTTGACAGGGTTGTTGAGAAGACGTATCGTGTGTTGGCTTTCCTTACCAGGGGGATTGAGTTTCAGACCTGCGAGGTTATGCCTCAGCTCCATAGAATGTAGGTAAGCACATGGTTGATGATGGGATAGTGTAGGGGGAGCGAGCTGAAAATAATTCACAGGTTGGTGCAACATTTGGGACGAAGGGCCTTTTCTGTGCTGTATTGTTCTATGTTCTATGTTCTAAGACTACACTTGGAGGTAAAAAGGGAAATTAAAACGCAAATTTCTTACAGGCAGGAGGGAACAACCTCTTCAAAAGAATTGAGAATACTGCCTTGTTAAGATATTTTATTCATTATTATTTCAGTTTCATCGTTGCTCTAAAATGTGTTTCTTCCCACAGATTACTGTCAGAACCACGTGGGTGCCACTTGAACTTTTCTTTGTCGGCTTCAAAGTAAAGAACAGGGAGTGTGCGGACCTGAGATTTGCAACAATTTCCCGAGGAAATTGTTTAGTCAGAGACCTTGAGTCTTGCTTCAAGAAGCTTTGTTTTTCGTGAATTCACTGAGAGACTGCCCCACCCCCTCCACTGTCCCCCCCTTCACTGTCCCACCCCCTCCACTGTCCCCCCCCTTCACTGTCCCACCCCCTCCACTGCCCCACCCCCTTCACTGTCCCACCCCCTCCACTGCCCCACCCCCTCCACTGCCCCACCCCCTCCACTGCCCCACCCCTCCACTGCCCCACCCCCTGCACTGTCCCACACCCTCCACTGTCCCACCGCCTCCACTGTCCCACCCCCTCCACTGTCCCACCGCCTCCACTGCCCCACCCCTCCACTGCCCCACCCCCTCCACTGTCCCACACCCTCCACTGTCCCACCGCCTCCACTGTCCCACCCCCTCCACTGTCCCACCGCCTCCACTGCCCCACCCCCTCCACTGTCCCACCCCCTCCACTGTCCCACCCCCTCCACTGCCCCACCCCCTCCACTGCCCCACTCCCTCCACTGTCCCACCCCTTCCACTGTCCCACCCCCTCCACTGCCCCACGCCCCTCCACTGCCCCACCCCCTCCACTGCCCCACCCCCTCCACTGTCCCACCCCCTCCACTGCCCCACGCCCCTCCACTGCCCCACCCCCTCCACTGCCCCACCCCCATCACTGTCCCACGCCCCTCCACTGCCCCACGCCCCTCCACTGCCCCACCCCCTCCACTGCCCCACCCCCTTCACTGTCCCACGCCCCTCCACTGCCCCACGCCCCTCCACTGCCCCACCCCCTTCACTGCCCCATGCCCCTCCACTGCCCCACCCCCTTCACTGTCCCACCGCCTCCACTGCCCCACCCCCTCCACTGTCCCACCCCCTCCACTGCCCCACCCTCTCCACTGCCCCACCCCCTCCACTGTCCCACCCCCTCCACTGCCCCACCCCCTCCACTGCCCCACCCCCTCCACTGTCCCACGCCCCTCCACTGCCCCACCCCCTCCACTGCCCCACCCCCTCCACTGTCCCACGCCCCTCCACTGCCCCACGCCCTTCCACTGCCCCACCCCCTTCACTGCCCCACGCCCCTCCACTGCCCCACCCCCTTCACTGTCCCACCCCCTTCACTGTCCCACCCCCTCCACTGCCCCACCCCCTCCACTGCCCCACCCCCTCCACTGCCCCACCCCCTCCATTGCCCCACCGCACTCTCTCGAATTGAAGATTCAGCCGAATGGTACAAATAACTTGTTTACATTCCGCAACAGTTTAACTTTACAACAGTTTAAGATAAAGATAAGCACAGTGCAGCTATCACCTTGTTGTTTCAGGACAGAGAAACTAATCAGCTCAGGAAGCACTCCCAATAACAATCCCATGATATACTCATTATATTTCGACAGATTATAATTACACAACCTCAGTCGTTAACTCCAGCTGAGAGCTAAAACAGCTTAAGGGCGGCAAGAAAATGGGACATATAGGATCTGTTATAGTCGGGCTGATACCAGTCTCAGAATCGGGCCAAATTATTCCCTGCTGACTTCCCCTTCTACACGTCCTCAGAGTTATCACATCCGTCTGAAAAGGTTCGGCATATTAGCCATGCAGCAATGTCAGGCCAGCTAAAGGTTACAGGCCATAAAGGGATACCCCCTCCCCCCCATGAATGGGTCGGCATATGGGCACATACCCAACAGACAGTTCCTTTTCCCACTGTACAGGTGCTTTGATAGGCTGGATACACGGAGGTATAATGGTCTATGGATCATATTAGTCACTTGATTCTTGTAACAGAGAGAAAGCTGTTTCTCTGAGCCACACTCTCTGGCACCCGAGGCTTCTCTAAAAGCTGAACCTGAAACCCCAGGCACCAGAGCAAGGGGTTTTTGCCAGGGAATACTACACAGGGAACATTACACACTGCCTCCCCGAGCCCTGGATTGACAAACCCAGAGTATCACACCAGAATTGTCAGTGATCTCGGTATGGGATTGGGAGCAATTCAAATCACATCTCTGCCTGACACATGTCTGGGAGTTGTCCCTCCTTTCATGTACTTGTTGGAAAACCCTTTTAGTTCCCATATCTTCCCTGCACCGCTTTCCTTTTGGCCATGACCTCATATCCCCAAGAAGAGCTACAAGAGAATCCTGGGAAATCCACCAGAAAGCGGAGGCTTCACTTCCAAGAACCAACATTGCCAAGTATCAGGTCTCCTTTTTGACCTCTCACTGCAGTGGAGGAAAGATGGTTAACGCTACCCCGACCCTGACACATCCCTTAAACATTCCGACTCAAAATAGCATTAGAGGGTGATACACATTGTATTCTGTCACCATTACAGAACTGACGGGTAATTTTGGTACCCCCTCCACAAGGCCATACATCTCTAGGTTCAGTCGTTTGCAGGCTGAGGAGCCCCAGGAATTACATCCACAGATTTCCCATCATTCACTTTAGTAGTTGCTGAGTTGGTGGGTTCTGGATGTTACAGTTGGCCGTGTGCGCTCACACCTTATGTCCTCCCAATTTAATGGCAGTTTGTGTGGTCAGGAACACTTGATACTGTCCCTCCCACTGAGGAGAGGCAGAGCCTTTATTAAGACACTTAACATACATGAAATTGCCAGGTCTAAAACTGTGTGTGTTTGACCCATGGTTTTGGGCATGGCCTCTATTATCTTTGAATGATTCCCCACGACCACTTCACTCAGGGCTTGTGTGTATTGTCTGGTTTACCCATCCACCCATATCATGTCTATTTCTGATGTTAGACAGAGGGGGTCAGGTACAAGTAGTCAGGGGTCTTCCCATAAGAGTTTCAGACAAAGTGAGCCCAGTGGTCCCATTAACCTGGTTTGGGAGGGTGTACAGGGTAAAACGCAATGCTTCATGCCACGTTAGTCCAGATTCCTGGCATGACATTGAACGTTGCACACAAATCCCAATATTGCACACAGTGCTGTTCCTATTTTCCCAGTTAACCGGGTAACCCTGTCCCTATTCATTGTCCCGATAATCTAAATCAGGGGGTTATATCTTTCATAATACATTTACTACTTTCAGGCATCATTTCTTCTGGTGAGAAATGCCTCTATCCATTTAGGGAACCTCACTGGTGAAACCCTCTCATTCACTAACAGAGAGGATGAAAGGTTTATGATAATCGAGTAAGCCCAACGCTGGGGCCTGTGTCAGAGTAGTCTGGAGTTCCTCAAATGCTCACTGCGGCTCAGGGTCCAATCAATAGAACGAGGCTGAACCTTCAGGCTAACCTGAGGCAAAATCACTTCTATGCACCAATATTCAGGCACCCATTGGCTTCAATAGTTCACCATACCGAGGAAAGACAGCGTCTCCTGTTGTGTGGTGGGTCACGGGGTATTCACAACAGCAGCAACATGATCAGGACCCAGGTGCCAGGTCCCGTTCTCCAGGATGCAGCCGCAATATTGTACCGAGGAATGACCATATTTGTAACTTGGCAGCAGAAACGCGGTGCCCACTGGGGGCTAAGTGGATCAACAAGGTCCCAGAGTCCCGCTGACAGTCAATGTGGGACCATGAGGTGACGAGGAGGTCATTAGTATATTACAACACAGTGCTGCCCCAAGGCAGAGAGAGCTGAGGCAGATCCCTTCACCCTGTCACAGCACACACTGCCCGGCTTCCCATAGGTGAAGGCTATCCTCATGCAGTGGAATGGAGCAAAACACCGAGCAGGGGTCAATGACAGTGGGACAAGCCGAATCCGGGGGAGGGGGGAGTGAGGAAAAGATTACATTGGTATCAGGGACGACCGGTGCCATGGGGATAATAATCTGATTTACTTCACGCAAATCCTGAACAAACTGTCACTCAATGTTCCTGCCCGGTATGGGAATGGGTAAAATGGGATTATGACAGGACTGTGAGTAGGACACACCACCCCCTGAGAAAGCAGAGCATCAATAAAGGGCGAATGTCTATTTCAGCATCAGGGGACAGTCTATAGTGACGTCCTCAAGGGAGGACCGCACCAGGACGGACAGGAACACGGTGCTGCGGAGGAGGAACCACCAACTCCACATGATTTTTATGGAGTGCCCTCAGGGACGCAGGTGGGGAGGTGGGACACATAGTCATGGGGCGAGTGAGGCTAATACTGGAGTGACATTACTGGCCAATAGACAGACGCAACTGGCCTCATCAGGAAATACAGTAATCGGAGAGTTCCCACAATGGGTCTCCCTAAGAGATTCACTGCAAGACAAGGATTGGATCATTAACATCAATTTCCTCAGGTTGATGCGTGGACTTAATAGAGACAGTGACATGGGGCACCAAGGTGGGACCCAATGTGAACAAAGCTGATTGGACAGTATCAAGCTGGACGGAAGCAGCTAGGCCCATGGGACTGAAATAAACCCACCCATTCAACTCGAGTGACCTGACTGGCCTAACCAAGGGGGCCATGAGACTTATATATCAATCAGGGACCAGACAGTGGGTAAAACGGGCTGTGCAATGCGTCATTATGGGAGAGCTGGATGTAAAGAGAAGGTGATGGAGAAAACTGAAGCAGGGATTGGTGCTTCCTTCTAAATCCACTATCAGGGGGTACAGGAGAGGTTCACAGGGTGGTTCTGTCGTTGCCAGCACTACCCCAGCGCCTGTGTGACAGGGTGAGAGCACTGCAACAGCAAACTCAGGGCCTACACCACAGAGTGATCAGGGAGTTCCAAGAACAGGCCCTGATCAGACCCAGTGGATCGAAGCCCCAAGTTTACACAGGACTTGGTGACCCACCAGGGAAACAGCTGGCAATGACAAATGTCTCCTGGACCTGGAGCTGACCTATCTGAATGGGAGCAGGTTGGGAGAGCGATTCCACAATGTGAATTCCGGGTATACTGACGGTGGAGACGGACGGGGTGGACAGATAAAATAGTCATGCCTGAGTCAACTGGAACCTTACCACGCTTCCCCTGAGCATCCATTTCTGTGATTGGGTCTTTGAGGGGAGAAGAAGAGAGCTGGATCAAGGCAGCCTGGACCGGAAACCCCTCGTGGCACCCTGATTGTGTCGTTTGGAAGGGGGCCATGAGTGTAAACGCTGGGGGATGGACAGAGGGCTGGAGTCCTGTAGATGCAGGAGGAGGAGCCAACTGCAGCCGACAGTCTCTAGCCCAATGGCCTTCCGAGCACACCAACACTAACTTTGAACCGATACAGTCCCTGCCTCCCCCTCTAAATGAGCTGGGTAATAGCTTCAGGGACTTTAAACATAGAATACAGAATATGGAACATTACAGCACAGTACAGGCCCTTCAGCCCTCGATGTTGCACCGACCTGTGGAACTAATCTGAGGCACGGTGGCACAGTGGTTAGCAGGCACGGTGGCACAGTGGTTAGCACTGCTGCCTCACAGCGCCTGAAGACCCGGGTTCAATTCCCGACTCAGGCGACTGACTGTGTGGAGTTTGCACGTTCTCCCCGTGTCTGCGTGGGTTTCCTCCGGGTGCTCCGGTTTCCTCCCACAGTCCAAAGATGTGCGGGTCAGGTGAATTGGCCATGCTAAATTGCCCGTAGTGTTAGGTAAGGGGTAATGTAGGGGTATGGGTGGGTTTCGCTTCGGCGGGTCGGTGTGGACTTGTTGGGCCGAAGGGCCTGTTTCCACACTGTAAGTCTAATCTAATCTAATCTAAAATCTAACCTACATCACCATTTTCATCCAAATGTTTATCCAAGGACCATGTAAATGCCCTTAAATGTTCTCAAGACTTTTCCTGTTGTAGGCAGGGCATTTCATGCCCTTACTGCTCTCTGAGTAAAGAACCTACCTCTGACATCTGTCTTATATCGATCACGTCTCAGTTTAATATTATCTCCCCTCCCACTAGCCATCACCATCCGAGGAAAAAGGCTCTCACTATCCACCTTATCTAACCTTCTGATCATCTTGCATGCTGCTATTAAGTCACCGTGGGCGGCACGGTGGCACAGTGGTTAGCACTGCTGCCTCACAGCACCTGAGACCCGGGTTCAATTTCCGACTCAGGCGACTGACTGTGTGGAGTTTGCACGTTCTCCCCGTGTCTGCGTAGGTTTCCTCCCACAGTCCAAAGATGTGCGGATCAGGTGAATTGGACCTGCTAAATTGCCCGTAGTGTTAGGTAAGGTGTAAATGTAGGGGTATGGGTGGGTTGCGCTTCGGCGGGTCGGTGTGGACTTGTTGGGCCGAAGGGCCTGTTTCCACACTGTAAGTAATCTAATCTAATCTAATCTAAAACTCTTAACCTTATCACTCACAAAAACAGTCTCAAGTCCCTCAGCCTTTCCTCATAAGATCTTCCCTCCAGACCAGGCAATATCCTGGTAAATGTCCTCTGCACCCTTCCCAAAGTTTCCACATCGTTCCGATAATACGGTGACCAGAACTGTATGCAATACTCCAATTGCAGCCACTCCAGAGTTTTTACCAGCTGCACCATGACCTCCAGGCTCCAAAGCCCAACCTCTGTCAATAAAACCACTCTATACCTTCTAAACAACCCTATCAATGTGGGAGGCAACTTTCAGGAATCTATATACATGGGACACTGAGGTCTCTCTGCTCATCTGCATGACCAAGAATCTTACCATTAGCCCAGTACTCTTTATTCCTGTTGCTCCTTCCAAAGTGAAACACCTCACACTTTTCTGCATTAAACTCCATTTGCCACCCCTCAGCCCAGCTCTGCAGTTTATCTATGTCTCTCTGTAATGTACAACATCCTTCTGCACTATCCACAACTCTACCGACCTTAGTGTCATCCACACATTTACTAACCCATCCTTCTAAACCCTCATCTGGGACATTTATAAAACTGACAAACAGCAGTGGCTCCAAAACAGATCCTTGCGGTACACTGATAGTAACTGAACCCTAACATGAACATTTTCCATCTATCACCGTCCTCTATCTTCTTTAGACTGGCCAATTTCTGATTGAAACCCCTGGATCACCCTCAATCCTATGCCTCTGTATTTTGTGCAGTAGCCTACCATGGGGAATGTTATCAAACACCTCACTGAAATCCATATACACCAACTCAACCACTTTACTCTCATCCACCTGTAAGGTCACATTCTCAAATAAATTCATAAGTTTGTGAGGCATGACCTACCCTTCACAAGGCCGTGTTGACTGTCCCTAATCAACTTACTGCTTTCTAGATGATTAAAAATCCTATCTCTTATAACCTTTTCCAACACTTTCCCCACAGTGGAAGTAAGGCTCACTGGTCTATAATGACCAGGGTTGTCTCTACTCCCCGTCTTGAACAAGGGAACAACATTTGCTCCCTTCCAGTCTTCTGGCACTATTCCAGTAAACAAGTTTGACATAAAAATCAAAGCCAAAGGCTGTACAATCTGTTTGCTGGCTTCCCAGAGAATCCGAGGATAAATCCCATCCAAGGGACTTATTTATTTTCATTATTTCCAGAATTGCTAACACCTCCTCCTTGTGAACCTCAATCTTGTCTCGTTTAGTTGCCTGTATCTCAGTATTCTCCTCGACAACATTGACAAATTTCCCCCCAGGATACTGTCACCCCTTTGTTTCAGGTGTGGACCATCCTGTTTGTAGAGGTCCCTCCTACCCCAGAATGAGCCCCAATTATCCAGGAATCTGAATCCCTCCCTCCTGCATCATCCCTGTTGCCACGTGTTCAACTCCTCTCTCTCCCTATTCCTCACCCCCCTCAAGCATGTGGCACAGCTAACACACCAGCTTTAATCTTCCAGCTTAGCTCCTGACTTTCTGTATTACATCCCCATCCCTTTCCCTACTTACGTTGTTGGTGCCAATGTGGACCACGAATTGGGGCTGCTCCCCCTCCCCCTCCTCCTCAAGGATCCTGAAAACCCGATCTGAGACATTGGCACCTGGGAGGGTACGCCCCAACCGTGAGTCTCTCTTGTTCCCCCAGAACCTTTATCTGTTTCCCTAACTGTGGAGAGATAAATGTGAGGGGCGTGGGGTTGGGGAGAAGGTAGACAAGAGTACAATATGTGGATAGAGTTGCAATAGCACCCAGCTCAGCACCATCCTCATGACCTGCCCTACCTGCCAACTTCCCTTCCCATCTATCTGCTCCACCCTCCTTTCTGATCTATCACCTTCATCCCAACCCCCACTCCCCTCCCATTTATCTCCACACCATGGAGGCTCCCTGCCTTCATTCCTGATGAAGGGCTTTTGACCAAAACGTCGATTTTCTTGCACCTCGGATGCTCCCTGACCTGCTGTGCTTTTCCAGCACCACTCTAATCTAGACTCTGGTTTCCAGCATCTGCAGTCCTCACTTCTGCCTGACGGACTTTGAGGCTGTTTTTGTTAGAGAGAAGAAGGTTAAGAGGTGACTTCATTGAGACATATAAGATAATCAGAGGGTTAGATAGTTTGGACAGTGAGGGTCTTTTTCCTCAGACGACACTGGCTAGAATGAAGGGACATAGCTTTAAATTGAGGGGTGATAGATATCGGTGAGATGTCCGAGGTAGGTTCTATACTCAGAGAGTAGTAGGGGCATGGAATGCACTGCCTGCAACAGGAGCCAAACTCGCCAACTTTAAGGGCATTTAAATGGTCATTCGACAGGCATGTGGACGAGAATGGAATAGTGTAGGATAAATGGGCTTCAGATTGATTCCATAGGTCAGCACAACATCGAGGGCCGAAGGGCCTGTACTGCGCTGTAATGTTCTATCTTCTAACACAGATACATTGAGTGAGTGGGCAAAGATCTGGCAGATGGAATATAATGTTGATAAATGTGCAGTCATCCATTTTGGGAGGAGTAACAGGAAAAGGGATTATTAATTGAATGGTAATAAATTGCAGCATGCTGCTGTGCAGAGGGACCTGGGTGTCCTTGTGTGTGAATCACAGAGGGTCGGTCTGCAGGTACAACAGGGAATTAGGAAGGCAGATGGAATTTTGTCCTTCATTGTGAAAGGGATTGAGTTTAAAAGCAGGGGGGTAATGTTGTAGCTGTACAAGGTGCTGGGGAGGCCACCCCTGGAGGACTATGTGCACTTTGGGTCTCCTTACTTGAGAAAGGATGGACTGGCACTGGGGTTGGTGCAGAGGGGGGGCACTAGGTTGATTACGGAGTTGAGGGGGTTGTCTTATGAGGAGAGACTGAGTAAATTGGGATTATATTCATTGGAATTCAGAAGAATGTGGGTGTATCTTTGGGAATGGTTGAGATAGAAGTAGAGAGGATGTTTCCACTGGCCGGTGAAACTAGGACAAGAGTGTATCGCTTCAAGATTAGAGGGAGCAGAGTTTGGACTGAATTGAGAAGGAACCTCTTCACCCAGAGAGTGTTAATCTATGGAATTCCTTGCCCAGGGAAGCAGTTGACGCTGGTTGAGTAAACGTTTTTAAAGTGAAGGTAGATCATGTTTTGAAAACCTGAAGGAATTAAGGGATACGGTGAGAGTGTGGGTAAGTGGTTCTGAGCCCACGAATAGATCAGCCATGACCTTATTAAATGTTGGAACAGGCTCGAAGGGCCGGACGGCCTACTCCTGCTCCTAGTGCTTACATCCTTATGTCCCAGATCAGTTCAGGTGGAGCCCGTCCAAATGGTGCAGTCCCATGCTGTCCCAATGAAGACATCAATGCCCCACGAATGTGAATCCCTCTTTCCCACATCACTCCTTCACCCATGTGTTTACTTCCCTCATCTTCTCATGTCTTTGGCATTTTACACATTTTCTGGTACTCATTCAGCGATTACATTCCTTGAAGTCCTTTTTAAACAGATTTTGTTCCTAATTACTGAGATTCCCCAAACAGTCCCTCTTGCCTGTCCCTGCCGATGTATTTGGTGTTAACAGGCACCATGATACAGCACGGTAACTCAGTAGTGCCTCACAGCGCGAGGATCCTGCATTCGATTTCAACCTTAGGGGTGTGGAGTTTGTACATTCTCCGTGTGTCTCCGTGGGTCCCTCTGGGTGTTCTGGTTTCCTCCCACAGTCCAAAGATGTGAACGTGAGGTAGATTGGCAATGCTAATTTGCTCACTGTACCCCCGGATATGTAAGATAGTTGGATTAGCCTATGGGGATTGTGTGGTTACAGGAATGGGGTGGGTCTGTGAGTGATGCTGTTCTGAAGGTTGAGTGGACTGCATGGGCTGAAGGGCCTGCCTACACACTCTGCATATTCTATGATTCTGTAGGACAATGAACCCCTCCTGTTCCCTCACCAGTATCCTCTCAATTCCATTTGGGTTGTGCCTCACAGTGGCATCAGACACACAGACCCCCATCTGATATTTTTAATGATTCAGTGGCTCGGAAAGAATTGATTGTCCATCCCTAATTGCTGAGAGGGCTGTTCGGAGTAAACCACATTGCTGTGTGTCTGGCCTCGCATGTGGGTCAGAAACGGGAAGGATGGCAGTTTCCTTCCCGAAAGGAAGTTATTGAACTCGATGGATATTATTTCCTGACAATCGGCAATGGGCAACATTAGACCCTTAATTCCAGGGTTTTTAAATTGGATTTTGTTCACCATCTGTCATGAGGAGACTCAGACCCTGCAACTTGGAACATTACCTGGGTCTCGTGAGTAATATTCTTTTGATAATATCACTGGGACACTACCCCATTATCTGTCACTCAAAGGATGCTATCTGTCCTCCTAATTATAGCATTACCAACCATTATCACTTTCATTGGTGCTGTCCCAGTCCAATGGCTTGGTTAACAACAGGACACTGCACAGTTTGATGGTACACTCTGCAGAGCACTTCCTCGTCTGCAGCGGCTATCTCTAAAATGGTGAGGGATGGTGTGAGCAATGTTAGAGACAGTAACTCCATTACTTTCCAGCACGGTTACGGGGATGAATAATTACTCATTCTTAGATCAGACTTGTCCTGTTGTAATGCCTGGTTGACAGTCAAATTAATTCCCTGTTCTAAATATATTTCTACATCAGGGAATTAACCCAGCTGCTGCGTTCTGTTTATTCAAACATTACATCAGAAAGAGTGCTGTCACCTCAGATCCTGAGAGAGACCATGCAGGTGATATAAAAGGAGATTGGATCATATCAGAATATGATTTATATTGAAGGAATGTATCATTTCTGATAGAAAATGCATTTTTCCATTCAGACAGTCAGGAACATATTCTATCTGATCCTTGGTATAATTGGCCTTCCTGGTAAGTGACTAGAACCGTTGGGGTTCTGCATAATTCTGAGTGAGCTGGTTTCTGCCATTAAACTGTGATTGAGAATGTCGCTTGCTAATCTGATGGAACTGTTGGAAGGACAGCTAGTCAACAACATATTTTTGTTAAATTAAATATCCTCTGCTCTAAATATTCTGTATAAGCCTATACCAGAAAAGGAAGAGTTCAGTAATGACGACAGGTTGAGGATGTTAGAACTGTTCTCCCTGAAGGGAAGGAGGTGGAGGTGAGATTTGATTGTGATTTCCAAAATCATGAGCCAGCTGTAAAGAACAGATATGAAGCAGCTGTTATTGCTGGTGAAATCACAAGAAAAATGAGAGGGGAACAATTTAATGTGTAATACGGGTTATGAGTGATGTTGTAAGAAAAATGTTTTCACACGGTCAGTAGTTAGGGTAAAGTGTGTGGAAATGTAATGGAAACATGTTCAATCGAAGCGTTCAAAGGGGCACGGGATCATTATTTGGATTGAAATAGTGGGCAACATTCTGTAGAAGGAGCAGGGGATTGGTATCAGGGGAAGCTGCCCGTTTGAGTGGGCTGTACAGACACAGAGGGGTGAATGGTGTCTTCATGTGCAGGACCAATTCTGTGACAGCCTCCTATTGAAGTGCTATTAGCTGGAGAGGGTCATACATTGCCTGTGGTTTTACTCTTGCTACAACTCTCCTTATTTCAAAGCAGCTTGGGAAGATTATGGGAGCCATCACAGTGCAGGGTTTTGTCCTGTTGAATGTGAAAGGTCACAGTGAGGGAGAGTAAGACTGGGATCATCTTTCAGTGTAGAATATCACTGAGCGTGTGTCATCATCATTGTAAGGGCATGTCAACAAATGTCCATGGGTTCATGGCATTAACTGCCCGCTAACAATATCGGGAGTGAAGTAGACTCCCTGGAATAGAACGCATCTCTGTGCCCCAGAGATGATGTATTATCTCCCGGAATTAGTATTGAATAACTATAGGCATCCTCCTCGATCGTCGTACCTTCTCTGCAAGCTCAGTTTGACTTAGACCTATCTGGGATTGATTACTAATCCTCCCTGAACAAGGCCATGAAGTCCTTCCATTCGTGGGTAGACACAGCTTTACCAAGTATCTTTATGTGGAAGCACATCGATCACCATCAGGTTTAATGTTAGAATAGATACAAAAACATTGGGGATAATACTGATTCAATATTCGAGCCAAGTAATTGCAGCACACAAACTGTTCATTCGGCAAAACCCTGCTCAGTCTGTCTCGAAGCCTCCTCCATGAATGGCCTGTGTTGGTTGGAGGCTGAGCTGGGGCCTGATGGAAGTAGAGATTATGAGAGACACTGTTACAAATTATTTTATGATTATATGCGAGGTGGATAGACACAATATCGTCTCCAGGGTAGAAATGACAAATGTTAGAGCACACAGTTTTAGGCTGAAATAGTGAATCTCGAAAGGATCTGAGTGAACTAAATCACTTGTTTTTACAGAGAGGGTGCTCGGTGCCTGGAATGTGCTGCTGGGAGGTGATTGTTATCTTCTCTATTTCTATGTTTAAGATGCATTTACACAGAGACAGAGACGGGCAGATGGCGGAGGGTTATGGAGCATGTGCAGACAGTTGGGAATTGTTCAGAATTGCACCGTGGTTGCCCATAGATCCAGTTCCTGTGATCTACTCTATTGCAATTTCAGACATACCTTTCATTGGTTTGAGGAGCTATTCAATGGACACAATCCACTTCAAGTTTCCCAGCAATTTTTTTAAATGTCCCAGGCACAGTGTGATCATGATACCGAATACATGCTCCAAACGGCGATAGTTTTATGAGGTGAAGACAAGTATTGCATAATATAATCAAGGTATGCGCTCCCCAAAGTCTGTGTTATTGTGAAATTTCATTCGGTTTATTGATCGTCCTCTCGAGTTGAAAACCAGTTCTTGGGGCATACTTTCACAGGTGTTGGAAATTTAATTTTAAATATTAATTGTCTGCACCTCTCTATCTGTTATGCACCAATTCTTGTGTAATTTCTAAGAAAGCCGAGGGCCTGAAGCCTGACTGTGTTGTACGAAATTGGAAGGAAAATTCCCTAATCCCAGAAATGATCCAAGAGGACGATGGTGATACCATCCCATCCCAGGGAATTTGTTTAACCTCAGCAGGTGTCTCTCAGTGACCTGCCTTTGGTTTCTTCATCACACTGCAGCTCTGCCTCCTGGGAGCAGCTGATTGGATATCCCATGTCAGGTGTGTCAGACTGAGAGTTGCACGTTTTGTAGCAATGTTGAGTTCATGTTTCAGATTCAATCAATTCTCCACTAATCAGAGTTTATGTGGCCTTCTGAATGTACATCAATCACTAAGAAACGGAATTGACTTTGATCAATAATTTCTAACCTCTTTTCCCTTTTCTCTCTCTCGTAGTGAATTTAGTGGCTATTCTGATATTGTCCAAGGGAAAATGTGGTGTTTCAACTTGTACCACACGCTATTTGGTGGCAATGGCAATAACAGATCTACTGTTCATTATACTTGAGATTATAATGCACCGATTCAATAAGTACTTTTTCCCTTGGAATTTCCTGGACATTACCCCTGTGTGTGCTGTTCGCTATGCCCTCCGCCGTGCAGTCACAGATTGCTCTGTCTGGTTCACTGTCGCCTTTACTTTGGACCGTTTTATCGCCATTTGTTGCTCGAAGCTGAGATCAAAATATTGCAATGAGAAAACCGCAGTTGTGGTTCTTGCAACTAGTGGCATTCTGCTCTCGCTGAAAAATATTCCAATCTACTTCAGATTTAGGCCTTCTGAGATTTTCAATAATATACCCTGGGAATGTGTGAACACACGAGCTTATTATCATGACCCTGTATGGAGTGTGTTTAGGCTATTTGAAAAGGTTCTAACCCCAATACTCCCATTCATTTTAGTTTTGCTGTTGAACACTCTAACTATCAGACACATTGTTGTAGCCAGTCGTGTTCGTAAAGTACTGATGGGTCAGAAACAGAGGCAGGATCACTCTGACACTGAGATGGAGAGCAGAAGGAAGGGTATGATTTTACTGTTCACCATATCTGGCAGCTTCATCATTCTGTGGCTGTGGTACCTCTTACATTATTTTGGAGTTTTAGAGCATTTGTTAGATGATGATTCTGAAAATAGTTTTAAAGACATCGCATACATGCTTCGGGATTTAGGTTCCTGCACAAATACTATTATTTACGTAGTGACACTGTCCAAGTTTCGGGAGAAAATTCGGAACACAGTGAAAGCTCTTTTCTCCTGAGTTGTTCAATGGGACCTGCAGCAAAATCCATTGGGAGCAATGGGGGACCAATGCTGATTGCTATTAACCGGAAAAAAAATGCCTGGAGGAGAAACTAGAAAAGTATAATTATTGACTGTGTGAGCAGTTACGTTGGAATGGACAGTTGGAAATAAACTCACAGCATTAGCTGGATGTTGGAGAGAGCCGTTATGAAATCTGACACCCGGGACACCTCAAGTCAGTGAGGAGGAAAAAGATCAATAGGACGATCAAATACATTTAATCTTGTGACCTACAGGTACGAGAATGGCAGAAATTAGTCACGCAAAACATGGTGAGTGTCTTAAAAAAGCGAAGTTTTGAAGAAGTGATCAGAAAGAGTCTAGCAGGTGGGAATGACAGCCCCTGCAGCACTGGGAGGGAAATCATGTGTACAGTCCATCCTCCAACTGCAATGTTTGACTTGTCAGCTCCTCATCTCTATTCAGAAAGAGCAACATATTCTAACAAAAGCAAATTCTGCTCGCTATCAGAGAGCCCCTTGGGACAATTCTTGTTATCGCCAATGTTAGTATCATTCTTACTACTGTTATTATAATCATAATTTCCACAGTTATGACTGTCATCATTCCTATCATTATTGGTATCATCTGTGTGTCATTGGCAGAATTCCAGACCCTAAACTCGTCATATTGTGACAACATTCATATACTGTGTGCAGTTCAGTGTTATGGAGTTGAAGGTATGAACTGTCATGTCACTGACCAGCAGTCTCAGTGTATTAGACATTTGAAAATATGTAATATTTGGCTGTGAAATGGATAATTCAGTTGTTTTGACCTCCATGTGAACTTAACAAATCAGTTTACATTATGCTCCAGGAAACTAAAACTCCATCCAATTTGCATGTTACTGTTTTGACAACAATCAATGATGTTTGGGACATAAATAAGCGGCATTTTGAAAGTGAGTCAGAGAGAGAGAGAGAGAGAGAGAGCACCAATGGCTATTGAGAGACTGCCTGAAAAACACACTGTATCAAAGATACCTTTTTCATATGAAATACCTTTGCAGCAGAAAACTGAAGATGACCCAGGAGTGATCTACAAACAGAGGAAGACCGACACTGGAGACCACACTGGATTTGAAAATTAATTTCTTGTGAT
Source organism: Hemiscyllium ocellatum (assembly GCF_020745735.1). Taxonomy (NCBI): domain Eukaryota; kingdom Metazoa; phylum Chordata; class Chondrichthyes; order Orectolobiformes; family Hemiscylliidae; genus Hemiscyllium; species Hemiscyllium ocellatum. The sequence continues at coordinate 587,994 of NC_083432.1, read as the reverse complement.
TTCAACAGGTACTGTTATTGGATCAGTATTTTATTATAGGGTGAGAGGTAAGTAACAAACCTTTGATGGGCTGGAGGTGCAGAGTTGGAAATAGTTGTTGGTTAATGTTCTTTTTTAGGTCAAAGAATAGAATGGAAAAGATTTTTCTTTAAATTGTGGAATTTGGAGAGTTCTCTGACACTCCCCCTTTAACAGATTAGGATTCTTAGGTTATTTACCGTGAGGAAACAGGCCCTTCGGCCCAACAAGTCCACACTGACCCACCGAAGCGTAACCCACCCAGACCATTCCCCTACATTTACCCCTACACCGAACACTACGGGCAATTTAGCATGGCCAATTCACCTAACCTGCACATTTTTGGATTGTGTGAGGAAACTGGAGTACCCGAGGAAACCCACACAACACGGGGAGAATGTGCAAACTCCACACAGAGAGTCGCCTGAGGCGGGAATTGAACCCGGGTCTCTGACACTGTGAGGCAGCAGTGCGAGGTGAGCTTTTCTGAGCATCGAGTTGAATTGGCAGGAGGGTTTCCCACCACGTCATATTGGTTTTGGGGGTCTGGTCCATGATTTGGAGAGGTTTAGACAGATCCAGTCTGAGATTTGGATGGATTTGAACAAATTTGGAGTAAAAGATCCAATCAGATTTAAACACATGCGGATCAGTGTCCGAGATCTTTAAATAAAAAGTAGGTGAAACAATTAGTTTAATGTCAGTTACTTGTGGCTGGTTAAATTAAAAGTGAGAGAAATGACTCTTAAAATTACTAAAGAGGTTCTGGGTTTGATTTCCAAATTTGACAAGAAAGTTTAGATTGAAAGAAAAAAGACCTTACTTTTCAAATTAGCAAAGAGGTTAGAACTGGGTTTAACAAAAGACAAAAGTACAGCTGGAATTAGAGTTTGTTACTCAAGCGCGTAGGTGTCTCAGAGAAATAGACAAGTGCAGCACCGTCAGAAAAACCGAACGCACAATTGAAGAAAATGTAGTTCAACAATAAACAAAGGGAGAGAGAGAAGAAAGAGGGACAGAGTAAAAAGAGAGAGAAAAAGAAAGAGAGGCAGGAAAAAGGGGAGAGAAGTTCTTAGCTCAGCAAAGAGAGAGAAGAAAGTGAGAAAGAAAACAGAAAGAAAAGAAAGAGAAAAGGAGAGAGAATTTGAACTTCAGAAGTTGTGACTTCGTTGGGAAAGTCAAGTGAACAGGATGGAGGTGAAATGAGAAGGTAGTGATATATATAAATATGTTAAAACTCTGTCACATTTTGATGAGAACGGTGTCGCTGTTTCCTTCATTTCATTTGAAAAGTTGGCTCGGCAGATGGAGTGGTCAGAGGCCTTGTGGGTAATGCTGGTTCAGACTGAGCTGGTCGGCAGAGCGAGTGAGGGACTTGCAGCACGGTCAGATGAGGGGTCAAGAGGTTATACAGATGTCAAACAAGCTGGTTTGAATGTTTAAGAATTGGTACCAGAAGCAGATACACAGTGATTCAGAAACACAAAGAAAGAACCAGGTCAGACTTATGTTGACTTTGAAAGCATTAAACACAGTATTTTTTTAAAAATAGATAAGACTTATAGAACATAGAAGGATACAGCGCAGTACAGGCCCTTCGGCCCTCGGTGTTGCGCCGACCGAATCCTACCTAACCTATACTAGCCCAATAACTTCCAAATGCCTATCCAATGCCCGCTTAAATGACCATAAACATTATGAGGCTGTATGAGAGATTATTCAGCAAGAGGAGTTTAAAAGCTCCCTCCTGAGATAATAAGAATTCACGTGGATGAACAGAAAGTTCAAGAATTGAGTAGAGCAGCAGAGATGGCGGATGAATATACATTGATGCATAAGGCAATGTTTAGCTTCCAGCAAGAATTCCATCTGTGAGGGTGAGAAATTGGGAGAAGGGGAGGTCCTACACTACAACACACAGAGTAGAGAACATTGGGAATCGTTTACCACCGGTTAAAAAAGAAGCCCAAGAGGGTGGAAAGGAGGTAAAAGGCCTCATATGTTTCCACTGTGGTAACGTGGGACACAGCAAGTCACAGGGCTGGTCAGTAAAGAAAGGCATTGTGGGAAAAGAGGCTAAGCCAGTGGCATTAGTGAAAGGAGTAAAGGAAACTCAGAACAATTTGAGGAGTGCAGGAGAGTGCACAGCCTACGCAGGGGCTGGGTATGGCGGCTGTACCTGATCTCTATAAAGGATTCGCCTCAGTGGGTAAAGGTTACTCAGGAAGAACGGGGGAGAAAGGAAAGAAGTTATAATTTTGAGAGATACAGGATTTAACCAGTCCCTAATATTAAGAAATGAACTTATTTGCATTCTGTCTGACCTGTTACCCAACAGAATGCTACGTTGTAGTACAGATGGACAGAAATTTAGTGTTTGTTGTGGAAGAATCACTCAATGTCGTATTTAAAAAATTACTGGGAAATGCAGAAAATCCTTCATGAAATTAAACTTTAATCTTGCAAAATCAAAGCTGTGGGAACCAGCAAAATGTCTTCCTGACTTCCCACAATCTCTTTGTTCTCCTACAATTCATCCAGTTCTCCTTCCCGTGCCGATCTGAGAGCATTAGCATCCCCAATCACACTGGCTTGCTTCACCTTTCTAACCTGATCATCGTCTGCCACACTCGTTCCCTCCATCACATTTAACCCATCACATTACAACACCATCATCTTCAGCATTAGCTCATCTCCCAGTGATTTAACCAACCGATCACAATGCACTACCATTATCTGTTACTGGAGCCCTGTAACATGATCCCGGACATACATTGCAACACTAAGTTAACTACATAACTGCTAGAATAATGTCCATACCTTCCCCTATGTAAGATCAGGTTGGAGTGCCAACTCAAGGCTGGGCAAGTTACAGTGGGAGTGATTGACAGAGTGTCAGTTCTAGGAATCCAGTTTGTTTTTGGGAACAATGTGGTAGGATCCAGGGTGGGATTGAGATTCCTTGTTGTAGAGAAACCCAAGGAAGACCAGGAAACTGAGGAATTAAAAGAAAAATATATCCTGGAATTTTCCGGGACTGTGGAGTAACAAGATCCCACTGTCATAAGTCACAGCATGAAGCAAAAACTAAAGAGCAAGATGAAGGAGTTGAGTTTCAGTGAGCGGACCCCCCTGTTTGAGGGAACGGTGCAGGAAAACCCTGACCAGGCAGAGGGTCAGGCAGAAGTGTTTGGGCCTGAAAGGCTCATGGCCTTACAGCAGAAAGGCAAGGCAATCAAAGTTGTTGCACCCTCCGGAAAGGAGGCAGAGACTATTCCTGAGGGGAATTATCTTAAAGATGACAATGGAGACCACGGCAGGTCAGTGTCGAGGAGAAATGGGCGGAAGTGCACCAGATTGTGTTGTCGGGAGCATACAGACAGGAAGTGACACGGAGGGTGGGGGGGTGAGGGGGTAGTACACAAATTACCAGGAGGAGGTCACCCAGGTGTATGGAAGACTCAGGATAAGGTACAAAAGCATTTCTATTGGCCTGGAATGTACAAGGATGTGGGTAACTTTTGCCGTACGTGTCATACACGGCAAATGGTAAGGAAGCCACAGGCGGGAATAAAACCAGCAACTTTGTTGGCAATTCCCACAGCCCGAAGACCATTTCACCCGGGTTATGGTGGATTGTGTAGGTCCCCTCCTGAGAACTAGAAGAGGGAACCAGTACTTGCTCACCGTAATGGATGTGTGTACCAGATTTCCAGGGGCAATTCCATTACGGAGTAAGAACATAAAAAGGGTGGGAGAGGAGTTAGGAGCTGTCTTTGTGCAGTATGGGTGACCCAGAGAGATTCACTCAGACCAAGGGGCTGATCCACAAGCCCAACTATCCTGCCTGACCTGTCGTCTTGGCACCGACCTCAACTCCATCCTCTCCCCCCTTAGTTCAGGCACTTCCCACTGACATCCATGATTCCAACCATGTCCTTAATCTCTCCAGCAGCTTCCTGTTCCCCAGCCCCCAGCGCTTTATCTTCATTATGGATGTACAGTCCTTACATGCATCCAGACCTCACATGGAAGACCTCCAAGCCCTCTGCTTCTTCCTCTCCAACAAACCCATCCAGTCCCCCCTCCACCAATACCCTCCTCCACCTCGCTGAACTGTTCCCACCCTCAAAACACTTTCCTTCAACTCCTCCCATTGCCTTCAAATCAAGGGAGTGGCCATGGGCAACCGAATAGGCCCCGCCTACACCTGCCTCTTTGTTGGTTCTATCAAACAGTTCCTCTTCAGTACCTCCACAGTAACTGTGCCCCGACTCTTCCACCGTTACATCGGTGACTGCATCGGTGCAGCGGCCTGCATCCAGGCTGAACCAGAGCAGCTCATCGACTTCACCCACACCTTCCACCCCACCCTCAAACTCACTTGGTCCATCTCAGACACCTCCCTCCCCTTTCCTGACCTCACCATTTCCATCTTCCATGACAGACTCCGGTGACAAGCCCACAGACTCCCATAACTACCTGGAGTACTCCCCCTCCCACTCAGTGTCCTCCATCCCATTCTCCTACTTCCTCTGTGTCTGCAGGACGTGCTCGGATGAGGAGACATTCCGCACGTGAGCATCCCAGATATCCACATATTTTGAACAATGTGACTTTCCTCCCTTCATCATCCAGACAGTCCTCCTCCACACCACCTCCATTCCCTGTTCCACTGGTCCAAACAGCCTCTATTACATTAAACACAGAGTCCCCCTTGTCCTCACCCACCAATCTCCACATCTAACGCTTCATCCTTAAACAGTTCCGCCAACTCCACCTAGACCCCACCACCAAGCACATCTTTCCCTCCCCCACCCCTCTCTGCCTTCCACAAGGACCACTCACTTCGACAATCCTTGGTTTGTGCCCACTCTCCCCACCGACACCCCTGAACCCCCAGGTACCTTCTCCTGCAACCAGAAAAGATGCCAAACCAGTTGGCACACCACCCCCCTCACCTCCATCCAGGGCCACAAACACTCCTTCCAGGTGAGACAGAGATTCTCCTGCCTCTCTTCCAGACTAGTTTACTGCATCAGGTGCTCCCGATGTGGTCTTCTCTACATCGGGGTGACCGAATGTAAACTTAGGCATTCTGTTCACCGAGCATCACAGCCAGGCCCACAGGGGCCAACCGGACCCCCCAGTCACCACCCATTTCAATTCCCCCAACCACGCCCTTTTGAACATGACCTCTTCCATTGCGGCAATGAACCACAGCGCAACTTGGAGAAACAACACCTCATCTTCCAACTCGGCAGCCCACAGCCTGGAGGACTCAATATTGAGTTCTCCAATTTCAAATAACATCCCTCCCCATCCCCCAACTCCCTTCCCAGCCTCTCCCCTCCCTTCCAATGGTTCCTGCCCCCACTCGGATTCATTCCACCCACTGACCTAATCAGGTTGTACCCTCGACCTGTCTTCACCTATCCCCACCTGCCACACCCTTTATCTGCAGCTCCTCCCATACCCACCCCCAGTCCTGAAGAAGAGTTATATCTGGAACATTGACTCTCCTCCTGCTGATGCTGCCTGGCTTGCTGTGCCCTTCCAGCCTCCTGCCTGTCGGTTTTGGATTCCAGCATCTGCAGGGTTTTTTTTTTGTCTCTCAGGCTGCTGAAGGAAGTCATGGATAGCTTCAGCAGACAGCACTTTAAATCAAGTGTGTATCCCCATGAACCCCAGGGAGCTGTAGAAAGGTGGCATCACACCCTGAAGATCATGGGAAGACCATCCTGTCAGGATGACCTGAATGATTACCATAAAGGTATCCCATTTGTATTGTTCTCCATTCGAGATGCCCCAAATGAATCTGCACAGTTTAAACCCTTTGAGTTTATATTTGGATGTGATGTGACAGGGCCTTTGAAATTAATTAAAGAGAAACTGACAGGAGCAAAGTTGAGATCTCACACTTGGATTATATATCAGAGGTGAGGGAGAGAGGAAATCAGGTTGGTGAGTTAGCTAAACAGCACCTGAAGAGGGCACAGTGTAGAATGAAGCAGGTGTCAGTGAACATTCTGGAATTTGAATGTTTTCCCGTTAGGATGACTTATTAATATTGTCATGGGTGATCGGAGATCCTTCCAAAGCAAGGTTTACCGATCCTGATCAAATTGAGCAAAAGCTGAGCCAGCTAAACTATCTGGGAAAGATGCTGGATCGGAAAAAAAATCTGTATTGGGTCTGTCATGTGAAGATGTTGAAAGCTTATGATAATAGAGAGAAGGAAATGGAGGAACAGGTGTTAGTTACTGTCCCACAGAGTGCGGAATCCAATCCAGATGTTGTGGAGTTTGATGTGTCTCAAATTACATTAAAGAATGAGGAACTCCTTGAGGAGTGGGATAGGTTAGTGAGCTGTGTCTCAGGAGCAAAGAACCCAGTTGAAAGGCTTGTTGCAGCAGGATGAGGACATACGCAGGAATAAGATGGGGAGGACTAATGCTGTTGTACGTGAGGTAGATGTAGGGGATGCTGTTCCGATAAAACAACACCCCTACAGACTTAATCCTTTCAAAGACACACAGGTCCAGAAGGAGGTGCATGTGATCCTCAATGAGGATATCATCGAACTGGGTCAGAGTGAGTGGAGTTCACCAATCGCCTAACTTCCCAAACCTGACGGGACTCAACAATTCTGTGTGGCTTATTGGAAGGTCAATGCCGTAACAAAATCAGACTCAAACCCAATACAGAGATTGGAGGACAGTATAGAGAAAGTTGGACAAACCAGTTACATCACAAAGTTAGACTTCCTGCGTGGTATTGGCAGGTACCTTTCTCAGTGAGAGTGAAATAAATTTCTGTGTTTGTAACCCCAAATGGGCTATATCAATTCAAAATGATGTCCTTTGGAATGAAGAACGCACCTGCCACATCCCAAAGACTCAGGGACAGACGTTGGAAAGGTGGGTTAACAAACTGTGCAGTCTGTCTGGATGGTGTAGTGGTCTTTAGTGAGCCATGGAACGATCACATGGTACAGTCGGCAGAGCTCTTTGAACTGTTCTCAGGAGCAAAACTGATAATAACCTTAGAGAAAGCAGGATGAGCGAAGGCAAAGGTGATGTTCTTGGGACATAACATTGGTAATGGAAGATTGACCCGAAGGAACACAAGGATGAAGGATCCCGAGGAATTTCCACGACCAACCTTGAAGAAAGAGGGGCTTCGATTTGTGGACGAAGTGGATTCTCCCGGAAGTTTGTTCCAACCTTCACCAGTGTAGTCTCACCGTTAACACCGTTAACTGAAGGGGAAGGCAACATTTTGGTGGACAGAACAATGCCAGGAGGTATTGGACTATTTGAAAGCAGTATTAACCACCGCACCAGTTTCAGCGACACCAATCTTTTTGAAACCCTTCAAATTGCAATCGATGTTAGTGACATAGGATTTGGAACTGTACTGCTCCAGGAAGGTGAGGATGGAATTGAACTGCCAGTCGGTTACTTTTCAAAGAAACACAACACCCACCAGAGAAAATACTCTCTGATTGAATAGGAACTATTGAGTTTGGTCCTGGCATTGCAACGTTTTAATGTGAATGTCATGACAATGAGTCGGAGACGGTTGGGTACACAGATCACAATCCTCTTACATTCTTGGAATGATTTAAAGACAAGTAAATGAGACCATTTCATTGGGGTCTTGTGTTACAGACTTTTAATTTCCACATTGTACATGTTGCGGGTTGTAAGAATGTGACATCAGATACATTATCGAGAATTTAACGAATAAAGTATAGATAAGATTGAACAGATTCTGATGTTTTGTACATATATTATATGTATTTCATTGTAATTGGGTTAAGAATTAGGGGAAAATGAAACAATCTTTTCATTATAATGGTTCATTTCTTTCTGAAGGGGGGAGGTGTTATGAAGCTGAAAGCATGGACTCTGCCATGAAGAGAGAGTGAGACTGTTTCGGCAGTGGGAATGTGCAGGCAGCTGTCATGTGACTGACGAGCAGTCTCAGAGTATACCGGAAACTTGGAAATATGTAACATTTGGCTGTAAACTATATCTCAGTTGTTTAGACCACCCTATGAATTTAACCAATCTGTTTAAATTATGCGAGGAGGAAGTGAGGCGTGCAGATGCTGGAGATCAGAGTCGAGAGTGTGGTGCTGGAAAAGCACAGCCGGTCAGGCAGCATCCGAGGAACAAGGGAATCATCAATTCTCCTGCTCCTCGGATACTGCCTGACCAGCTGTGCTTTTCCAGTACCACACTCTCGAGTTTAAATTATGTCCCGGGATACTAAATCCCAGTCAATTTTGAATTTTGAATTGTTTTGACAGCATCAAACCACTGAGATGAGTGATGTTTGGGGTAAAAATAATCTGGCATTTTGTAAGTTAGCCAGAGAGAGAGAACGAGAGAGAGTGAGAGAGAGCGAGCGAGAGAGAGAGCACCAACGGCTATTGAGAGACTGCATGAAAAACACTCAAAGGTACCATTTTCATTAGAAATATCTGTGCAGCAGAAGAGTGAAGATGATTCAGGATGATCTACAAACAGAGGAAGACAGACACTGGAGACCACAGCCACTGCCTGGTTTTGAAAATTAAGTTGCTGTAATTTTATTAGGGGCTTTTATTGGATCAGTATGTTATTATAGAGTGAGAGGTAAATAACAAACCTTTTAAGGGAAAGGAGGTGGAAAGTTGTAAGTAGTTGTTTAATGTTCATTTTTAGAGTTAAAGAATAAAATTGATATTTTTTTCCTTTCAACAGTGGAACTTGGGGAGTTCTCTGGATTTCACCAGTTTCCTAATTTCCCCTTCCCCCACCTCACCCCAGCTCCAACCTTCCAGCTCAGCACCGCCCTTATGACCTGTCCCCCACCCCACCCTAGCTCCAACCTTCCAGCTCAGCACCGCCCTCATGACCTGTCCCCCACCCCACCCCAGCTCCAACCTTCCAGCTCAGCTCCGCCCTCATGACCTGTCCCCCACCCCACCCCAGCTCCAACCTTCCAGCTCAGCACCGCCCTTATGACCTGTCCCCCACCCCACCCTAGCTCCAACCTTCCAGCTCAGCACGACCCTCATGACCTGTCCCCCACCCCACCCCAGCTCCAACCTTCCAGCTCAGCTCCGCCCTCATGACCTGTCCCCCACCCCACCCCAGCTCCAACCTTCCAGCTCAGCACCGCCCTCATGACCCGTCCCCCATCGCCCCCCAGCTCCAACCTTCCAGCTCAGCACCGCCCTCATGACCTGTCCCCCACCCCACCCCAGCTCCAACCTTCCAGCTCAGCACCGCCCTCATGACCCGTCCCCCACCTCCCCCCAGCTCCAACCTTCCAGCTCAGCACCGCCCTCATGACCTGTCCCCCACTCCACCCCAGCTCCAACCTTCCAGCTCAGCTCCGCCCTCATGACCTGTCCCCCACCCCACCCCAGCTCCAACCTTCCAGCTCAGCTCCGCCCTCATGACCTGTCCTATCTGCCTATCTTCCTTTCCACCTATCCACTGCACTCTTCTCTCTGACCTATCACCTCCATCCCCACCCCCACACACCTATTGTACTCTATGATACTTTCTCCCCACCCCCACCCCTTCCTCTCATTTATCTCTCCGCTCTGCAGGCATCCTGCCTCTATTCCTGATGAAGGGCCTTTGTCAAAACGTTGATTTTCCTGCTCCTCGGATGCTGCCTGACCTGCTGTGCTTTTCCAGCACCACTCTAATCTAGACTCTGGTTTCCAGTATCTGCAGTCCTTGTTTTTACCTCGTTCTCTGTCACTCCTACTTTAACAGATGAGGCAGCATGGTGAGCTTTTCTGTGTTTTTTGTTTAATTAGCAGGAGTGTTTCCTATTGTGTGTAACATCAGTTTATGACCAACGGTAATCCACTGGAGCTGGAGTTTGGAAGATTGAGAGGAGTCGTTTCTGAAAGAAAGAAGATTCTCAGGTGGAAGTGACAGAACTGGGTAGTCTATCCACCAAAAGCTGTCATACAGTGGACACAAACAAAATCAGAGACACCTGACTATCACTCAGAATGAACAATTATGTCCATACCGAAAGAAAACGGCACGACAAGACAAAATGACAAAGCTCACCAAAGCAGAGAAGACAACACGACAGACACCTGGGTAAGAACGCCAGTTATCATGGACCAGACCGAATATATTCAGAGAGCAGAGAAATTACTTGCAGATACCGACACCTACCTCCAGAGGGAGTGTGACCCCACACCACAGTAACCAATAGAATAAACAACACACGACGGAACCAACTAAAAACAGACTCATAACCAGAATTGACCGATAAAGGATGAAACCAGAAAGCAATAACACCTCAAGATTTTCTGGATTACCCAAAGTACACCAACCAGTCATCCCACTTAGACCCATTGAGGCACTCTCTCAAACTCCATCACATAAAATGGCAAAAGGACTTCAACAAAATCTGAAACATCGTATCAGTGGATCCAAATACTCCGTACAATCATCACAGGAATTCCGAAATAACATCAAGAACATAAACATTGACAAGGGCGAAGCAATGGTCTCATTGGATATAACGGCACTGTTCACTTCAACTGACATAACCCTAGCCAGAGAGATGCTGGAAAAGCACAGCAGATCAGGCAGCATCCGAGGAGCAGGAGAATCGACGTTTCAGGCAAAAGCCCTACATCAGGATTTTCCTGCTCCTCGGATGCTGCCTGACCTGCTGTGCTTTCCCAGCACCACATTAATCTAAACTCTGGTTTCCAGTATCTGCAGTCCTCACTTCTGCCTTCTAGCCAGAGAGACAATAGTCAAACTCCTGGACAAACAGAACAGACAGCACGATGGGGAACCTATCAATAAGGATATCTCTCCCTAGTTACACTTTGGTCCTTAAGAGGATTTTTACAAATACATTAACTCTATTTGCCAAAGCTATCTCATGTCCCCTTTATGTCCTTCCGATTTCCCTCTTAAATATACTCCTACTGCCTTATTACTCTAAGGAATCACTCGATCTATCTTGTCTATCCCTGACATATGCTTCCTTCTTTTTCATAACCAAAGGTAGAAGACAGAGGGTGGTGGTGGAGGGTTGTTTTTCAGACTGGGGGCCTGTGACCAGTGGATTCCACAAGGATCGGTGCTGGGTCCACTACTTTTCATCATTTATATAAATGGTTTGGATGTGAGCATAAGAGGGACAGTTAGTAAGTTTGCTGATGACACCAAAATTGGAGGAGTAGTGGACAGTGAAGAAGGTTACCTCAGATTACAACAGGATCTTGACCAGATGGGCCAATGGGCTGAGAAGTAGCTGATGCAGTTTAACTTAGATAAATGTGAGGTGCTGCATTTTGGGAAAGCAAATCTTAGCAGGACTTATACATTTAATGGTAAGGTCCTAGGATGTATTACTGAACAAAGAGATCCTGGAGTGCAGGTTCATAACTCCTTGAAAGTGGAGTCGCTGGTAGATAGGACAGTGAAGAAGGTATTTGATATGCTTTCCTTTATTGGTCAGAGTACTGAGTACAGGAGTTGGAAGGTCATGTTGCGGCTGTACAGGACATTGGTTAGGCCACTGTTGGAATATTGTGTGCAATTCTGGTCTTCTTCCTATCAGATAATTGTTGTGAAACCTGAAAGGGTTCAGAAAAGATTTACAAGGATGTTGCCAGGGTTGGAGGATTTGAGCTACAGGGGAAGGCTGAACAGACTGGGGCTGTTTTCCCTGGAGTGTCAGAGGCTGAGGGGTGACCTTATAGAGGCATGGATAGGATAAGTAACAAAGTCTTTTCACTGGGGTGCGGGATTCCAGAATTAGAAGGCATAGGTTTGTGGTGAGAGGGGAGAGATATAAAAGAGAGGCCTGAGGGGCAACGTTTTCACACAGAGGGTGGTGTGTGTGTGGAATGAGCTGCCAGAGAATGTGGTGGAGGCTGGTACAATTACAACATTTGAAAGGGATCTGGATGGGTATATAACTGGGAAGGGTTTGGAGGGATATGGGCCAGGTGCTGGCAGGTGGGACGAGATATGGTTGGGATATCTGGTTGGCACGGATGAGGTGGACCGAAGGGTCTGTTTCCGTGCTGTACATCTGTATGACTCTATGGGTGCACACTCAAACTACCAGACCTGTGCTTGATGACACACTTCATTTTCAACAACCAAATCTATGAACAGATCAATGGGACACCTCTGGGCTCACCCATCTCGGGGCTCACAGCAGAAGCAATGAGGCAAAGACTGGAACAAACAGCTCTCCAACAAATCCAGTCCAAACTCTGGATCAGATATGTGGACTGCACTTCCATTTTCATTAAGAGAACAGAAATCGCGAACCCACACCGGATTATACACATCATGTTCACAAGGATCAGATTTACGAGAGAGGGAAGAAACAAAAATCAACTGCCATTCCTGGATGTGATGTTAGAAAGAACACAGAACAGTGAATGCACCATAAACCTATACAGGAAAGGCACACACACTGAGCACGTCCTGAACTACAACCACAACCACCCGAACACACAAACAAAGCTGCATTCCGACCCTCTCCAAAAGGGCTACAACACATTGCAGCGCTCCCCATCCACGAAGGGAAGAAGAAGAACACCTCGACAGAGTATTCCCCAAGAGCAGATAACCCTGTACCTTCTGTTACTACAAGGGTTAGCCCCACTCCGCCCCCGTTAAGGTAAACCTGCAACACCGAAATGAGTTAATCCCTGTTGTAATCTGTTAAACTTTGAGAGGCAAGGAACTATTCCCAAAGTCACTATTTAAAGTAAAAATTAAGAATGCTATTTTTTAAAAGTCTAACAGAGAATAATTAATTAACAACCAGTTACAACTCCTTTCTCTAACCTATCTTTTACCTTCCCCTCCACAATATTAATCAGAAAAACCCCCGATTAAGATTTACCGGAAAATTCAAATTTCAAAACCAGCCAACAGCTGGATCTTCTCCTTGTACCTTCCTGTGTAGATTTGATCTCCAGGTCAGTGTTGATGTTTTTCTCTGTGCAAACTCCTTCTCTGGACAGGTCCTTCTCTTAGAGTTCTCAGGAGCAGCCTACATTTGTTGGTCTTTTGGCAGTTCCCCTCCAACTGTTCAATTTTTGTTTCGGTTTGATACCCCAAAGTATTGGATCATTTCATTGGTGTTAATGTTGTCAAAATACTAAATTCAAAATTGATTGGAGTTTGGTATTTTGGAGCATAGTTTAAATTGATTGGCCGAATTTGTATTTGTTTTGTCTCATGGCAACCTAGGTACTGCTCGCTGCTGGACCACGTGTAACATTGTAAATTCTCCAGCAGTCTGTGTGCTTGCTGAGTCCTTCAACTCTCTTAAAGATACAGTACCCCTTACACCTTCATAATACTTCATCCAAAGATGCTGAACAGACAAACAACACAACAAGGCCACGAACTAACCCACTAGCCACGCTCCCCTTTATAAAAACCACCTCAGAACTGTCAGCCAGAATTCTCCAACCACTCAGATTCATGATAGGGCACAAACTGACAGCCACGCCCAATCAACAACTCACCAGGACAACGGAGCCTCTACCCATCATGTGCAAGACAAATGTAACTTACAGAATCTCATGCCAAGCCTGCACACAACACTGTGTAGGACAAACAGACAGAAAACTAACAATCCACATCCACCAACACCACCAAGCACTAAACGCCATGACTGCTGTCCCCAGTAACCATACAGACAGGTGACAAAGACTGCAAACTCGACTGTGATAACACAATGATCATAGGACATGCTAAACAGCGGATAGCCAGAGAATTTCTAGAAGCATGGCACTCATCCATGAACTCCATCAACAAACACATAGACATACACCCAATACACCGGCACTTCAATGAACAACTGGAACTGGCATCTGGAAGCTGCAGGAATGGAACCACATAACTTCCAGCAGACACATGACAGCAGCACTTCACAGGAGACTCCAAAGCACTGAAAAGGTCACCGAGACAGGGAACGAAACATCTGCAAATCACCATCCCATCTCGGCGAGCACACCCACAACCACAACAACTGGCACCCGAGCTACAATTCTTTACACAAGCCATGACCAGGCTGGGATTGGCATCTAGTCACATACACTAACACTTGGAATCTCTCAGTTCAGATCAGCATTCACTCTCTCTGAAAGATATAGTACAGACAGAGTCACAAAGTCACAGAGATGTACAGCGTGGAAACAGACACTTCAGTCCAACTCGTCCATGCCGACCAGATATCCCAACCCAATCCAGACCCACCTGCCAGGACTTGGCCCCTATCCCTTAAAACGTTCTTATTCAGATACCCCTCCAGATGCCTTTTAAATGTTGCAATTGTACCAGGCTCCACCACTTCCTCTGGCAGCTCATTCCATACACCTACCACCCTCTGCGTGAAAACGTTGCCCCTTAGGTCTCTTTTATATCTTTCCCCTCTCACCCTAAACCTATGTCCTCTAGTTCTGGACTCCTCCACCCCAGGGAAGAGACTTTGTCTATTTATCCTATCCATGCCCCTCATGATTTTATAAAACTCTATAAGACCACCTCTGACACTCTGCCTCTGACCCTCCAGGGAAAACAGTCCCAGCCTATTCAACCTCTCCCTGCAACTCAAATCCTCCAATCCTGGAAACATCCTTGTACATCTTTTCAGAACCCTTTCAAGTTTCACAACATCCTTCCAATAGGAAGGGGATCAGAATTACATGCATATTCCAAAAGTGCCCTAACCAATGTCCTGTACAACCACAACATGACCTCCCAACTCCTGTACTCAGTACTCTGGACAAGCATACCAAATACTTTCCTCATCATCCGATCTACCTGCGAATCTACCTTCAAGGAGCTATGAATCTGCATTCCAAGGTCTCTTTGTTCAGCAACACTCCCTCCGACCTTACTATTAAGTCTATAAGTCCTGCTCTGATTTACTTTCCCACATTGAAGCACCTCACATTTATCTAAGTTAAAATGCATCAGCCACTCTTCAGCTCATTGTCCCATCTTATTAAGATCCCATTGTACTCTGAGGTCGCCTTCTTCGCTTTCCACTACACTTCCAATTTTGGTGTCATCTGCAAAATTGCTAACAATACCTCATATGCTCACATCCAAATCATTTATATAAATGATGAAAAATAGTGGACCCAGCACCGATCGTTGTGGCAATCTGCTGGTCACAGGTTTCCAGTCTGAAAAACAACCTTCTACCATCACCCTCTGTCTTCTACTTTTGAGCCAGCTCTGTATCCAAATGGCTAGTTCTCCCTGCTTTCCATGAGATCTAACCTTGCTAACCAGTCTCCCATGGGGGAACCTTCTTGAATGCCTTACTGAAGTCCATATAGTTCACATCTACCACTCTGCCTTCATCAATCCCATTGTTACTTCTTCAAAAAACTCAATCAAGTTTGTGAGACATCACTAATACCTTCAACTCCATAACACTGTGCAGCGTCAGAAATATGTTGAGCAGATATTTTGCGTCTGTGCAGACAAGAGAAAGGTGTTTTTGAACCAGAGTAGATCATTTTATTGCAGTGAAAATGATAACCTGTCCCAAACTCTGTCACTACAGCCTCCCTTTACAAACCCATCCACCTGGATGAAACAGCAGCTGTTTGCTTTCCTTTCTGACTGACCGACCCTACATTTCTCTGGAGAGCTATTAGAACCATCTTCTTTGCTTACTCTGGTACAGCCACGTCTGGTGACCTGTCTGTTTTGTATCAAATTGCATCCCAGAATAAATAATCAAAAACAATAAATCAGCAATGTCACAAAGCCAATCCCTTTTTTTCTAAAAGCTGTTCCTTCTCTCAAGGATTCTGTGTCTGTGGTTTTTTCAGAGTGGTCGTAAACAGCCCTGGTTCCAATTCGACTGTTTTTTTTACAGAGATTAAAGAATATTGTGAGGTCTTTTTGTTTCTGTGTAAACAGATGAGACTTCAGGCCAAAGTGGTCATGTTTTAGAAGTGACCTGTAGAATGAAAACGGCGTGGTCAGCTCTCGAGCTGAGCAGTTTAATCCAGAACAAGTTCGGAGTTCCGCTGTGTGGAAACAGGCTGCGAAAACTCTCTCTCTTTCTGCCCTCCTGGAAGCATTTGTTCCATTTTTACTGTTGTTTTTAAGGGGATTTGCTTATTGGGACTGTTATGTATGTTCGCAACAACATAGTTGAGTCTAGTTTGGAGAGACTACTTTCTGAAGGGGATCTTTATTCTGTTCTATGTATTTCATTGTGGAATTTTGTAAATAAACGTTTGCCTGTTTTGAAACGTGGTGGTCAACATAGCTCCCTGACTCTGGGTAATGTTCACTGTACACGTACCGAAACAAATTGCACAGTTCTGGTCTGGGTTGCCTGCTTCAGAATGTTTTGAGTGGTCTGGCCTAGTCCATACCAGGAACATGTACGCATAGAATGGACCAAACTTCACACTGTTCCCACTTCATCTGATGCTGAAGTAATAAGCATATGCCTCTAATATACCGTCATGTCCGAGCCCAGGTATCCTGAAAATGGGGCCAACAGTCATGTGGAACATTAAACAAGAACAAGATGACCTGGCATGGTTTTAACAACAGTTTAACAAGACAGTGGGTGCAGTGGGAGAGTCGTTGGGCTTTTTTAGTTTTCTGCCGGACTGACCCCCCCAACCCCTCCTTCACTCAACCCCCCACCCCCACCCCACGGTGGCTCAGGGGCAGCACGGTGTCTCAATGGTTAGCACCGCTGCCTCACGGCACCAGGGACCTGGGTTCAATCCCACCCTCGGGGTGACTCTGTGTGTGGAGTTTGCATGTTCTCCCCCCACCCCCTCCCCCCCCACCCCGCCCCATGTCTGCTTGGCTTTCCTCTGGGTGTTCCTGTTTCCTCCCACAGTCCAAGATGTGCAGGTTGGGGTGAATTATCCAAGCTAAATTGTCCCGTATTGTTCAGGGATGTGTAGTTGTGGTGTATTAGTCCGAGGGTAAATGTAGAATAATAGGTTAGGAGAATGGGTCTGGGTGGGTTAATCTTCGAAGGGTTAGTGTGGACTTGTCGGGCCGAAGGGCCTGTTTCCACACCGTAGGGATTCTATGAGCTTTGCTCCCAGTGAGCGCTGCAGCTCCTTGAGCCTGGGACTGAAATGATCCACAGAAACGTCAGACCACAAGACCATCGGAGCAGAAGTTTGGCCATTCGGCCCATCGAGTCCACTCTACCATTCGTTAGAGAGAAAGAAAACAGCAGATGCTGGAATCCAAAGTAGACAAGCAGGAGGCTGGGAGAACACAGCCAGCCAGGCAGCATCAGCAGGTGGGGAAGTTAGCGTTTTGGGTATTCACCCTTCTTCAGGACTGAAGAATGATTCCACCTGAAATATTGACTTCTCTCTCATAATAGATTTACCAGGATGTTGCTGGAGGTTGGGGGTTGGAGGGTTTTCCCTGGAGCGTTGGAGGCTGAGCGGTGAGCTTATAGAGGTTTATAACATAATGAGGGGCATGGCTAGGGTAAATAGGCAAGGTCTTTTTCCTGGGTGAGGGTGACAGAACTAGAGGGCATAAGTTGAGGGTGAGAGCGGAAAGATTTAAAAGGGACCTGAGGGAGAACCTTTTAATGCAGAGGGTAGTGCATTGTATGGAATGAGCTGCCAGAGGAAGTGGTGGAGACTGGGACAATAAATAGCATCTGGGTGGGTATATGAATAGGAAGAGGTTCGAGAGATATGGACCAAGTGCTGGCAAATGGAACTGGATTAGGTTAGGATATCTGTTCGGCATTGACGAGTTGGAACAAAGGGTCTGTTTCCATGCTGTATATCTCTGTGATTCTTTGACTGTAATAAAGGGGGAGAAAAAGACAGAAAAATACAGGATTGTACTGAGCCAGTCCTCTGACTTGGCAGGCTGTGATGCAAGGTTTCCTTAAAAAATCAAATTAGTGTGGTCATAATTCTTAAAAAATCAAATTAGTGTGGTTATAATAGCACCCAGAACAGGACAGCAAAAGGCCCTTCAGCCAATCATGTCTCTGCTGACAATAATTCAATGTTAATCTAATTCCATCTGCCTGCACCGGACACATTTCCCTCTATTCCAGCCTGGGCACATCCCCATCTAAATGCCTCTCAGGTGTTCCTATCACGTCTGCTATTATCACGGGACCTTCGAGGCATCTACCACACATCGCAGGAAAGAAACTGTTGCCTCACACACTTCCTTTAAATTTTCCCCCTCTCACCTTATCAATAAAACCTTGTATGTGACATTTCCACCCTCGAAACATGACTCTGACTCTGCACTCTATTCCTGCTTCTCATAATGTTAAACACAAAGCTCCACGTCCTGCCTACCATGTGATAACCAGAACAGCATTTCCTACTCCACTGGAACCTAACGGTTTACTCACAGCTGCCAACCGGCATCACTCGCCAACTTTTCTAATCAATGTCCCAATGAATGAACACAGACATGCCATACACCCTCTACAGCACCGTATCGACATGTACTTCCCCTTGTAGGGAGCTGTGTCCTGGCTCTCCGAGATCCCTCTGTAAATCAATACTCTGAAGGAATCTGTCATCAACTAAATTATTTCCTTTTGCATTTGACATCCAAAAATAGAACACAGAACATGGAACTGTATACACAGGAATGGGCCCTTTAGCCCAGAACGTTGTGTTAAACTTGATACCAAATTAAACTAATCATTTCTGCCTGCCATAGCCCTCCATTTCTTGCATATTCATGCATATTTATATCTAAAAGACCCTTAAACTCCCCGATCATACCTACCTCCATCACGGCCCCGGCTGATTTAAGACTCCAACCACTCTCTGTGTAAAAAGATATTGAACTAACCCCCTCTCACCTTGAATGCAGGCTCCCCAGTATTAGAGATTTCAATTCAGAGGCAATTACTGTGACCATCAATCCTATCCGTACATCCCATAATCTTATATATTTCTATCAAATCTCCCCTCAGCTTCCACCACTCCAAAGAAAACAACCTAAATTTTCTAATCCTCCCTTATAGTTCATCCCCTCTAATCCAGACAGCATCCTGGCAAACGTCTTCTGCACTCTCTCCAAAGCCTCCACTTCCCTTTTGTAATGTGGCGTGCAGAACTGAATGCGAAGCTCTAAGTGTGGCCTCTTCAGATACAACAGATGGGCTACAGTCCGATACACGCCCCTCACGTCTGAGTCAGAGACAGAAGAATTGGACCTGAGGTGAGAACATCCCAGGAGAAGCTACATGATGAGGAACAGGCCTCCATCCCTGGGACTGGGGCCAGGTGGATTTCATTGACAATGCGACCTTTGCCTGGGCTTGTTCCCCCAGGGCCAGAGAGCCCTGGCTAATAGGTACATCCAGGAGATTCAGAGAATCGCCTCATTCTAGGGCCTGGCTCTGAGCGAGGGAGGCAGACTCCATGTACCGTACACGTGTAAAGGAAAGGTGACTTGCTGACTGGGTCCCAGTCTCATTGGAGTGACGTCACCTGTCTAAATATTGATAATTATCAGGCACACCTATCAGATTGATTCTTCAGTTCCCATTTTGTCGATCTCGTCCTACTTTTCTCATTGGTTAGCAACTTATCGTTCTTGTAAATGTGTGGAATATCTATCATGCAAAATAGTTGCACATTCTGACAAAAATGCTTTCCATCGATATTCGCTGATTAAACACAATCTGTTTCTGACTTTGATTTGCAAAGGTATCATAATCCATAAAGAAAGTTATTTCATGAACATTTCACTTCAACAGTCTCGAAATATTTCCGTACAGATTCAGCCATGTTCATTTTCCATCTCCTGTCCACTCAGAAGGATTCTCACAGAGTCGAACATTGACCCTCAGCCGTACACAGGATGGAACAGAAATGAATGATCAAACCCGCTAATCTGACAAGGGAAGGAGGGAACATCAATGAAAGGAAAAGCCACCCATTGGTGCTTTCCATATTTATAAAGACACGCTCTTTCATCACAGCAAATGTGTTCAGATGAAACTGGGGGAAAGACAAAGTAGTGAAGATTATAAAAGGGTGAGGCAATGTTGGGGGTATGTACCATCAAGTCTCGAAGCAGCATTGCATTGAGTGAGGCCTCTGGTCACTCATTTCACGAATGTTCATTCTCTGGATATTCTCCAGTGTGTGACTCAGCTCGGACCATGAATTCTGGCAACACGGCGACTTTGAGCCAAATGTGGAACTTCATTCAAGGCTTTCGAGGTTTGAATTAAAGTTTTACAAAGCCCAATGCCTGAACCACTGAGGAGTATTACTGATCACAGAGTTAATGTTCTGCCATTTTCAAAAACGCCCTTTTACATTCAGTACATGCCCAGACATATGTTCCATAGGAGATTGACTTGACCGACAAACAATTAATTTCCAAATGGAAGATGGAATCATAGAATCCCGGCAGTGTGTAAACAGGCCATTCGGCCCGACACATCCACACTGACTCTCTGAAGAGTATCCAAAGTAGAACCATTCCCTACCGTACTACTCTACATTAACCCCTGACTAATGCACCTAACCTACACATCCCTGAACACTCTGGGCAATGTTACCGTGACAAATTCACCCAACCTGCACATCTTTGGATTGTGGCAGGAAACTGGAGCACCTGGAGGAAATAAACACACGCACACACACACACACACACACACACACACACACATACACACATACGCACACACACACGCACACACACGCACACAC
The DNA here is from genome assembly GCF_020745735.1 of Hemiscyllium ocellatum. Classification (NCBI taxonomy): domain Eukaryota; kingdom Metazoa; phylum Chordata; class Chondrichthyes; order Orectolobiformes; family Hemiscylliidae; genus Hemiscyllium; species Hemiscyllium ocellatum. Next base: position 567,230 of record NC_083432.1, on the reverse strand, counting down.
ACACGCACACACACACGGAGAATGTACAAACTCCATACAGACACTATCCCGAGGCTGGAATCGATCCCAACACCCTGACGCTGTGAGGCAGCAGGTGCTAAATACTGAGCCACTGTGCCTCCCAAGGCAGACTCTTGTCTAACTATGGTAGTGCAGTATAGAATGGACAGGCCAGTCTGCCACATATTGTTTCTTGCTGAAGTGTGGTTATATGTCCATTTGATGCCAAGGAAACCCATTCACTCAGGAAGAAGAGAGCGACAAGGCGGGTGCCTTGCTGGGCTGCTGGGGGTCTGTACTGGATCCACTGTTTTGTCTGTAATCGGACTCTCTTGGATGTACAAATGTCATTGTTACCGCTTTGTAATGATTGAAACGGGGATTTGAGGATTGTCCTCATTTCTTTAAACTGGTTGAACAGTTGGGTTTGAGGCCTGGCTTTGCTGCTCCTCTCCCTTGTAAATTTGCTGTTTTTTTGTTTACAGTGGTTAGTGTTGATTGTGTTGTAAACTGTATTGCTTAATAAAATAAAAATATAACCAGGAAAAATAAGACAGCAACAACTGTCTCCCCTTCCTGGAGATTATGCTGGAACGCAAAGCCAGTGGGGAGCTCCAGACCAACGTATACTGGAAGGGCACCCACACAGAGCAAGTATTCAACTACAACAGCAACCTTCCCCACACCCACAAACAGAACTGTATCAGACCATTGTTTAAGTGAGTCATAACACACTGCAGCACCCTGGAACTGTGCAAAGCAGAAGAAGAACACCCACACAATGTCTTCAGAAAGCATACCGCCATGACAGACCAGAACAGGATGGGACAACACGTCCAGACCCATTGGCCACGTTGCCATACATTAATAACCGATCAGAAATGACCACCAGACCACTCCGATCTCTGGGTATCATGGTGGCCCAGACTACAACAGCCACTGACAATGAGAAAGGATCCCATACCCACAAACAACAGGACCAGCATTAGAGACAAAATACCACATAAAGATTGTCAAAAGTACTACATCGGGCAAACAGGAAGGAAATTAGCCACCAGGGTACACGGACACCAACCAATCACCAAGAGACATGACCAGTTATCACTTGGACATGCACACAGGCAATGAAGGACCCCAATTCGACATAAGATATACATGCATTTGAAAAGAGAGGGTTTGATTAGGAGTCGGCAGCATGGCTTTGTGGGTGGGTGATCAAGTCTCACAAATTTGTTAGAGTTCTTTGATGAAGTGACCAGGAAAGTTGACGAGGATAGGGCAGTAGAAATAGTCTGTATGGATCTCAGTAAGGCGTTTGATAAGGTTCCACGTGGTAGGCTGCTCTGGAAGGTTAGATCGCATGGAATCCAGGGGGAGCTGGCAAATTGGATACACAATTGGTTTGATAGTAGGAAGCAGTGGGTAATAGTGGAAGGATGTTTGTCAGATGGAGGCCTGTGACTACGGAGTGCCTCAGGGGTCAGTGCTGGGCCCATTACTGTTTGTTATCTCCATCAATAATTTGAATGAGAATGTACTAGACATGGTTAGTAAGTTTGCAGATGATAATACAATATTGTCGACCATGAGGAAGGTTATCAGAAATTGCAGAAGGTTTTTGATCAGCTGGAGAAGTGACCTGAGAAATGGAAAATGAAGTTTAATATAGATAAGTGTGAGGACTTGCATTTTGGAGAATAAAATCAAGGCAGGAGTTTCATGGTGAATGATAGGGCCTTAAGGAGTGTAGTGAAATAGAGGGACCTTGGAGTTCAGGTACATGGTCCTCTGGAAGAGGAGTCCCAGGCAGGGAAGAAAGCTTTGGGCACACTGACCTTGATCAGTCAGGGCATTGAGTAATGAAGTTGGGAAGTTATATTGCAGTTTTGCAGGTGATTGGTGAGGCTGCACTTGGGGTATTGTGTTCAGTTTTGGTCACCTTGCTGTCAGAAGGATGTTATGAAACAGGAAAGAGTACAGAATGAATTTACGAGGCTGTTGCCAAGATCCAATGGTCTGAGTTACAGGGACAAGTTGGATAAGCTAGAACATTTTTCTTTGGAGCGTCGTAGAGTGAGGGGGGATCTTAGAGAAGGATCTTATGTAGGATCATAAGAGGCATGGACAGAGTGAATGCACCAGGTTATTTTCCCCCAGGGTTGGGGAATCGAGGACTAGAGGACATCAGTAGAAGTGTTGAGGGGAAAGAATAAAAGGGAACCTGAGGGACAAGTTTTATACACAGAGGGTGGTACACACATGGGATGGGTTACCAGCGGAAGTGTGTGAGGTGGGTACAGTAACAACATTTAAAAGGCATTTGGTCAATAACATGGATAGGAAAGGATGAGATGGAGAAGGGTCCAGTGCAGGGACATGGGCTGAGTATTGATGAGAAGTTTGGTCAGCATGACCCAGTTTAGACCAAAGGGTCTCTCTCCATTCTCTCGGACTGTATGGCTCTGTGACTGTATAACTGGAACAACGTATCCATCCTGTGACACGCCAGTTACATTCACGGGAATTCCTGGAAGTCTGGCACCGAACCCGGAACTCCATGAACAAACATGTCGAGTTGGATCCCATTTACCAACCACTAAGAAACAGAACCAGCAGCAAAGCTGTAAATGACACGACCGACCCCAGCAGACCCAGACACTTAAACAGCAAACAGGACAGAACACCAATGCTTCACCAGAGGCTCACTGATTCTGTTCCCTAGAATGGGGAGGAAATGTCTGAGAACAAACTTGCCAGCTCAGTGAGCAAGTCAACAACCTCATCCACAACCTGAGCTACAAATTCCCATGATACTGTGATCATGGATTGTCTCGTGACTCTCCATCTAAACTAGAGAATGACCGTGAGGACATATTCCCTGCCACAGATGAGTCCAAAACAAGTTCCTGCTCCTCCCAGGGCACCATATTTACTACTTTTCCTTTCTGGAAACTTCACCACGTGGGTTGGAATGACCTTCCAATTCTGGAAACGTCAGGAATACCCAACATGGCTTTGTACCTGGGAAATCATGTCTCACAAACCTTATTGTGATTCTTGAAGAGGTGACCATGAAGATACATGAAGGCAGAGCGGGAGACATTGTTTACATGGGCTTTAGCAAGGTCTTCACCAAGGTTCCACACGGTAGACTGGTTAGGAATGTTCAACCACATGGGGTCTATGGAGACCCAGCCAACTGGATCCAAAGTTGGTTTGATTGTAGGAGACGGGGTGGTGGGAGAGGGTTTTGGTTAAGGATGGAGACCTGCACCTAGCAGTGTGCTGCAAGGATCAGTGCTGGGTCTACCGTTGTTTGTCATTTATATCAATGATTTGTATGTGAATATAGGAGAAACAGTTAGTAAGATTGTCAATGATACTGAAATTATTGGTATATCGGACATTGAAAAAGGTTATCTAAGCGTACAACATGATCTTGATCATCTTGTCTGATGGGCCGATAAATAGCAGATGGAGTTTGATTTAGATAAATGTGAGGAGTTCCATTTTGCTCCGATAAACCAGGGGAGGTTTACACAGTTTCAGGCAGGGCCTTTGTCTTTAGGTGAGGGGGAAATATTTAAAACTGAACACGTGCTGCAATCTTTTCACACAGAAGTTGGTGCGTGTGTGGAACGAGCCACCAGGGGAGGTGGTGGAGACAGGTCCAGTTACAACATTGAAAAGGCATCCAGATGGGGAGATGGATTGGAAAGGTTTAGAGGGACATGGGCCAAACGCTGTCCAATGGGGCTACCTCACTTTATGAAATCTGGTCGGCATGGGCACGTTAGTCTGAAGGGTCTGTTTCCGTGCTGTATAACTCTGTAATCTATCATCCAGATACTGACAGACACACTCATGGAAACACTGTATAAGGTTCCAACAACTGAGTACAATAATCCAAATGTAGTCTGACCAATAATTTGCAGGGGTTTCGTATTACTCCCGTGCTTTCATGTTCTATCCCTCTGTTTATAAACCCAACGACCCAATAATCCTTATTACCTGCTCTTGCCACTTGCCGGATAATCTCCATAGAATTATGCACATGGTCCCCTCAGTCCCTCAGCTCCTGTATTCCCCTCAAAACTGGGACATTGAGCCTGTGGTTTCTGTCTGTACTTATTGGACCAAAACACACTCCCTCACATTTCTCAGCATTGACATTCATTTGCCAGGTATCTGTGCGTTTTGACCAACTTGTCATGGACCAATGGAGTTGATCGGTTTTGATAAGTTCCTGAATAAGAAAGCATTGGAGCAATATGGGCCTTAATATGGCAGGTGGAACTGGTTTAGTTTGGGAACATGGTCTGCATGGGCTGGGTGGGCCGAAGGGTCTGTTTCCATGCTGCATGACTCTATTCTCACAAGTCACAGTTCTCCCCATCGCGGTAACATCGACACATTTAGAGTTTGCAACAACACCCATCTCTCAATCAGATGGGGCAAGGGTCTGAATACTAATCCCTGGAAAACACTAATTCCAACTCATCTCCAAACCGGAAAATGCCCACCTACAGCTCCACCCTGTCTCTTATCATTTCACCAACTTCAATTCCGTGCTGCCGAGTGCTCACCGATCCCAGACATTTCTAATTTGGGAACCATCCTGCTGTGTGGCATCAAATGCTGTTTGAAAGTTTCAATATTTAATGGCCACAGGAGTACTCTCATTCTCTGCCTGTGTCACCTCATCAAAGAACTCAAGTTTCTTTCTAGACATGATCTGCTCTTGGCAAAGCCTTGTTATCTGTCTGGTATTAACTTATTTTTATCCAGTGGGTATTTACCTCAGTCCGTATTATATCCTCTATCAGTTATCCCACTATTGATGCTGAGCTAACATGTATACAGGTTGCTGTATTAACCTTTGCTCCTTTCTGAAACAATGGTGTCCCATTTGCAATCCTCCAGTTCCCTGGCACGAATCCTGTGTTCGGAGAATTTCTTTCAATGACCCTGCAATTTGCTCCCTTCAGCAATCCAGGCTGTATCCTGCCAGGACCAGGTAATTTCTCACTGGGAATGCTGCAGGCTTTTCAACTCCTCTTCATTAGCTGTGACTATAAATCCCAGCTGCTCAACACTCACATTTTCCACAATACCATTGTCACCATTTAGCAATTAGTAACGAATTTGGGAAGGACAGATGTAATGACTTCCTTTAGTACTCTCCCTCTTGCTTCAGTGAGCATCTTTGCTGTGTGTTCAGTCTGGGCCCTGCCAGAGAATTGTCCAATTTCAAATGAAGCTCCTACTCAGACCTTGTGAAATTGATCCGCTTTTTTATTTCACGATATCGTGGGAAGGTGCCAAAGACCGCTCACACACAGAATGGTCATCACTCTACACAGAGGGGTCTCAGCCTCTTCCCCAAAGTACAGGCATATCCAGGTTTTAGAGGGATACAAGAGGTTGATGGCTGATTGTAGGACAATACAGTTTTAATTACAGTGGACAGTTTTACTGTATTGAAAGAGAGCTAACAATGTTTAACCATTGTCCATCAGTTAAACAATGGCCACAGGAGGGTCGCTAATCAAAGACCATTGATTGACAATTCAGTATCACCCTGTCCACAGCAGCACATAGGGCTCAGCTCATCCATATTGATTAGTTTGGTGACATTTTGTGTGTGGAAGTATTGTGTCAGCTGGGGTCCCATAGAGACAGAGAGAGTCTTCGGGGCTTCTGGAGGTGCTGTGACATTGTGAGGGAGAGAATCTCATTAGTGGGTTGTTTAGAGAATGTGTTCCCTCCGATTCGGTAATGTCCCAATCACAGTCAGTTCCTGGGGATCGCTCATGTGAGCCATCAATGGCATTATGGAAAGGCCCTCTTTTAGCTGGGGACAAACTGGTTTCTGTGAACAAAATGGTCACTCGGCAAAATGTGTTCCCCTTCTTCACAATTCCCCCCTTTTTATAACCAGTTACTTCGGCAAAAGGGGGAACATCACCAACGCCGGGATTGTCTGGTGGGGGAGGGTCATTATCAGACGGGTAGCCCTGAGACTCAGACTGGTCGGTCTCAATGTATTCTGTGTCTGGGTGCTCTGAATCTTGGCCAGAGTCATCATTAAGGTGAATCTTGGTGATCTGGGTGTTCAGTGGAGCAGGGGGACAGCAGCAGTGAACACAAGTGCACACACAGCACTGTTTCACAAACACAATGAGGATCGTGATAAGGGGAAGAATTACAATTTCTAAGGTGGGACCCTGGGGAGAGCAGTGAATGGAGGCATTTAATTTACAACCCAACAGGGCTACTGGACAGGATGAGGATGGTATAGCTGTGTTGGGGACTGTTACAGACCTGACACTAAAGGGGGGACTGGATTGGAGAGTGGTTCTACCATGGATACTCCGGACATACCCACAGTGTGGACAGTTTGGGAACTGAGGGGGAGTTCTGCAGAGGGAGGTGCAGATGAGTGAGTGACCCTGGGGTCCACCAAAACTGAAATGAGACAACCCCGCTACTTCCATATCCATCATTGGGTTCTCAGACAGGGAGTGTGAGAGGTGTCTAGAGGCAGCCTCCCTCCCGTGGCAGCCTGAGGGTCTCGGGGAGTGGGGGTATGGCTCATTGACAGTGTCGGCTGCCTGCTGATGCTGCCTCTGTGGAGGGGCACGGTGTCGCTGAGTCTGCCAGGGTAGTGCATGGGTGGAAGCATTCAGCTGCTGCTGAGGGGCCACTGCCCAACATTCCCTTACCCAGTGACCCCACTTCCCACATCCCCGACATTAATCCCTATTCCTGCCCCGATTTCTCTGTGCCGGGCTCCGACTTCCTCCCTGGGATTCTGGCTGCACGAGCTGGGGGTATGCCTCCCTCCACTTCATAGTCTCAAACAGTCCCTATCTGTCCCAATTGGTTCAAGTGGTTAGTGTATAGGTTGAGTGCCAGGTTAGGGTGTGTGATTTATAAACTTGAGCATGTCAGGGCAGCATGCAGTTCACAAGAATCTGCATCACTAACTTTTCATTTTCTGATAAAGGGATGCCCGCTGAGGAGGCTCAGATATCCTTAAAGCCGGCAATAAAATCTGGGACAGGCTTGTTGACCTTCTGCAGGTAATGGGGACCTTCCCCTGAAGTCAGCCTGTGGCCTTGCGGCTGCCTTCATGGTGGTGTGACCAGGATTTTCGAACCAGCGACTGTGCTCCTGCTGCTATTCCACAATCCGGCTGGAAATTCAATAGACAGACGGGCAGGTGCCCAGTGACTCCTGTCAGCCAATTGCAGGAGGGTCTGGGCATCCTGAGGATCTGGGACATCCTGGGGCATACCCCAGGCCTCTGTGTGTGTCCAGGGCCTGTCCAGAGGTGTAGTGTATACCATGAAGTGGGGGTGTTGGTGGTCACGGGTCTGCGATCTCAAAGCTGCAGCCTCACGGTGTTTCCGCCTGGTGCTGGGAGCAGGGTCGGGTGCTGCCTGATCAGGCTGCTCTGTACCTGATGCCACCTCCTGAACTACCTGAGGTGCAGTAATGGAGAGGGTGTGTGATCACCTGGCAATGATTGCAGTGAGCTTGTTTCCCAGTGGGTCTGGCTCTGGGGTCAGGAGGGAAATCTTAGGGTTCTGGGGGGGGTGGGGGGGTGTATGGCAGCAGGGCAGTGGGCAGTGAATGGGAGGATGGAGTTGGGTCTGAGGCCTGACGACACTGTAACTTCAGGGGGCTGATATCCAGTTGCAACTTCCTTAAATTTGTCTCAACTCTGAAGCATCTACCCAGTGTCCCAGGAGGGATCTCCATACCTGGCCGCAATATTTGTCCCCCTGTGGTCAATTTGGTCTGGTTTGAAGGAGCCCTGATACGGCTAATTCCTGTGGGACCAACTGTACAAATTGGTGCTAAAAGGGGGTTATATATCTCCAGTCCCCAGTTTCCTTCCATACCAAGAGAGCTGGTGGGCCTGGTGTAACCAGAGGATCTCCTACCTTGTTCTTGCAGTACGCCGATCGATCATGGTGCTTCTGCATTTACTGCGAGAGGGTCAGTGGCTGCGCACCACCCACCCCAGCGGGACAAGTTAGACCGGTCCCCAGGGGCAGTCCTTCTCTGGACAGTATCGAGTCCCACAATCCCATTTACCTGTGAGTAGTCACACTGGAAACAAAGTACAGAGTGCAGCAGGGATGAACACAGACAGGACAGGACAAGCAGGGAGGACACACAGACAGGACAGGACACTGAACAAAGAGAGCTTTCGGGGCTTCTGGAGGTGCTGTGACATTGTGAGGGAGAGAATCTCATTAGCGGGTTGTTTAGAGAATGTGTTCCCTCCGATTCGGTAATGTCCCATTCACAGTCAGTTCCTAGGTAGAGCTAACATGAGCCATCAATGGCATTATGGGAAGGCTCTCTTTTAACAGGGGATAGACTGGCTTCTGTGAACAAAATGGTCATTAAGCAAAATGTTTTCCCCTTCTCTCACAGTCCCACTCTATCCTTCACTAATATTTTATTATTAAAATGTTTGAAGGACATTTTACTCTCTATGTTGAGAACAACTCTCCATCCACACCTTCTGCTTTCTCTGAGCCTTCCTTGTTGTAGCCTTAAGCTCTCTCCTGCATTTGAGATTCCCTTTCTGATATTTATTGCTAGTTTCTATTCTGGTTTACATCAGATACCTCATCATTCTTCTTCATGTTCTTATCAATATCGTTAGTCATCCAGGGTCCTCTCGCACTGGATAGCCAAGATTTATTTCTCATGGGGATGTATCAGCTTGGACCCTATTCAACCCTCTTTTAGAAGTCTCCCATTTGATGACCCATCAAAGATATTATCCTTCCTCCCCACAATAACCGACGCCACAGCAGCCCTTCCACATTTGCAAACAGGATTGTCCTCTTGTAGATCCTGTACCTCAGAATGGGAAGTTCCTATTCCTGACCCTCTCTAGACCGTGTCTCCCTGACGGGAACTACATTGCAGTTCCATGTAGAAATTCAAGCCCTTGGCATATTTCTATTAACTGTAATGCAGCAGCCAGTAAAGGAGAGGTTATCCAGCCTTGTCTAATACGGGTGAGAGGGATGAAGTATTTGGGAAATAAGAGCTAAAATCCTCCATTTTGTAAGTCTCCTTTTCACAATAATTACTTGCCTTTTAAAATGGCCAAGCGCAGTGACCATGGGAATGGAATAAGGAATGGATGAATCTTGGCATAATCAAGTAACTGCCTGTTTCCCAGACAGTCACTATAACGTAATACAGATTGTAACCTCGGTATTATCTCAGTGACACAATAACACCACATTTACAGGATTGTTTATTTTACATGCAAAACAACACTAGTGTATGAATTATTCATGAGAATCTAATTAAAACGAGAAACATTATACAGTGGGAACTGGAGAAAAATGATATGATTGTGCACATTCAGGGTACAAATTATGCTGCCTCTTTCCTGAGAATTAGAGATAACCTATCAGTCATATCTGATTGATTACCTAGTCTTTTTGCCTATTGATCTCTCAGCTGGCTTGATCACAATACAAGAGGGCTACTTTGCAAACTCTGGGCATTTTGTTAAATCCTTTTACATGAATTGAGCAACTTGCTAAATTTTAATTGACATTTAAAAGGACACTCTGTTTGAATCATTGAATGATTGTGACAGTGTGCATGTGAGAGACATGCATGGGGAAATGATTCCAAAACTATGACTCATTCAAAAAAAAGGGTGAAATGCGCAGAATAAACTGAGAAGCCACTGCCACCTGAGATAGAGCCAGACAGAGAGAGACACAAAGAGAGAGAGAGACTTGCTGTGAAGTGTTAACTCTTTGTGGTCTGTTTTGAATGAACATTTTGTTCATTGAGTCATAGAGACATAGAGATGTACAGCATGGAAACAAACCCTTCAGTCCAACCCGTCCATGCCGACCAGATATCCCAAACCAATTCTAGTCCCACCTGCCAGCAACCTGCCCATATCCCTCCAAATCCTTTCTATTCATATACCCATCCAAATGCCTCTTAAATATTGCAGTTGTACCAGCCTCCACCACATCCTCTGGCAGCTCTTTCCATACACGTACCACCCTCTGTGTGAAAAGGTTGCCCCTTGGTCTCTTTTATATCTTTCCCCTCTCACCCTAAACCTATGCCCTCTTGTCCTGGACACCCAGGTCCCAGGGAAGAAACTTTGTCTATTAATCTTCTCCATGCCCCTCATAATTTTGTAAACCTCTAAGGTCACCCCTCAGCCTCCAACGCTCCAGGGAAAACAGCCCCAGCCTGTTCAGCCTCTCCCTATAGCTCAAATCTACCAACACTGGCATCATTCTTGTAAATCTTTTCTGAACCCTTTCAAGTTTCACAACATCTTTCCGATAGGAAGGAGACCAGAACTGCATTCAATATTCCAACAGTGGCCTAACCAATGTCCTGTACAGCCGCAACATGATCTCCCAATCCCTGTACTCAATACTCTGACCAATAAAGGAAAGCATACCAAACACATTCTTCACTATCCTATCTACCTGCAATTCCACTTTCATGGAGCTATGAACCTGCATTCCAAGGTCTCTTTGTTCAGCCACACTCCTTTGGACCTTCCCATTAAGTGTATAAGTGCTGTTAAGATTTGCTTTTCCAAAATGCAGCACTTCGCATTTATCTGAATTAGACTCCATCTGCCACTTCTCAACCCATTGGCCCATCTGATTCCTGATGAAGGGCTTGTGCCTGAAACGTCAAATTTCCTGTTCCTTGGATGCTGCCTGACCTGTTGCGTTTTAACCAGCAACACATTTTCAGCTCTGATCTCCAACATCTGCAGACCTCACTTTTTACTCATTGGCCCATCTGGTCAAGATCCTGTTGTAATCTAAGGGAACCCTCTTTGCTGTCCACTACACCTCCAATTTTGGTGTCATCTGCAAACTTACTAACTGTACCTCTTATGCTCTCATCCAAATTATTTATATAAATGACAAAACGTGGAGGCTCCAGCACTGATCCTTGTGGAACTCCACTGGTCACAGGCTTCCAGTCTGAAAAAACAACCTTCCACCACTCTGTCTTCTACCTTTGAACCAGTTCTGTATCCGAATGGCTAGTTCTCCCTGTATTCCATGAGATCTAACCTTGCTAATCAGTCTCCCATGGGGAACCTTGTCGAACGCCTTACTGAAGTCCATATAGATCACATCTACCACTCTGCCCTCATCAATCCTCTTTGTGATTCTTCAAAAAACTCAATCAAGTTTGTGAGACATGATTTCCCATGCACAAAGCCATGTTGACTATCCCGAATCAGTCCTTACCTTTCCAAATACATGCACATCCTGTCCCTCAGGATTTCCTCCAACAACTTGCCCACCACTGAGGTCAGGCTCACTGGTCTAATAGTTCACTGGCTTGTCCTTACCACCCTTCTTAAACAGTGGCACCATGTTTGTTTCTCTCTAGTCTTCCAGCACCTCACCTGTGACTATCGATGATACAAATATCCCAGCAAGATGCCCAGCAATCACTTCTCTAGCTTCCCGCAGAGTTCTCGGGTACATCTGATCAGGTCCTGGGGATTTATCCACTTTTACCCGTTTCAAGACATCCAGCACTTCCTCCTCTGTAATCTGGACATTTTGCAAGATGTCGCCATCTATTTCCCTACAGTCTGTATCTTCCATATCCTTTTCCACAGTAAATACTGATGCAAAATAAACATTTAGTGTCTCCCCCATTTTCTGCAGCTCCACGCAAAGGCCACACAAGTGATTACATGTTGTCTTACGTAATCTTTGTTTTTCTCTGTCCCCTGGAACTCCTGATCTGGAAACGTTTTGATTTAAGTCTACACTTTGGAAATCCTTGTTGATTTTAATATGTTGTCTGTGCCTTTTATAAGTTTTGATTGTGCATGTTTCATGTTTTATTTCCCTTTTGAAGGAATTTTCTGCACTAATTTACATCGGTATCTGCCAGGATAGGTTCATTAAAAGAGATTAGAGTCGAAAATTGGTTCAATTTATCTCTTGGAATTTGATTTTTTCACATTTGGAATTTCATTTTCTGGCCAGAGTTAATTTCCAAATAGGATAAACTAATCATTAATTTCCAGGAATGCAGTCACTTTTGAACTAAATTTTGTTCACATTTTTGACTTTCTGAGAAAGTTGATGGAGATGTGGGGGTGAATTTGAACGATATTTGGATTTTGCGGGAGATGCAGGGACACCTGCCCTTGTATGTGCTGTTGGAGATCAATATGCTTGCATTTTAAGAATCTCTTTAGGCAATTCTTAAATAAGACTCTCCCTTCTCTGGAAATAAAATGTAGTCTTCTGCTGTGGAATTAAGATGTTAGCATTTCAGCCAGTATTCATGGTTAGAACATAGAACATTACAGGACAGGACAGGCCCTTCAGCACTTGATGTTGCACAGACCTGTGAGACCAATCTGAAGTCCATCTAACCTACAATTTAAGGTTATGTCCCCTAATTCAAGCCATCACCATCTGAGGAAAAAGGGGTTCTCACTGTCCATCCTATCTAACCCTCTGGTCATCTTATATGTCTCAATTAAGCCACCTCTCAACCTTCTTCACTCCAACGAAAACAGCATCACGTCCCTAGCCTTTCCTCAGAAGACCTTCCCTCCAAACCAGGCAACATCCCAGTAAATCTCCTCTGAACTCTTTCCAAAGCTTCCATATCCTTCCTATAATGTAGTGACCAGAACTGTACACAATACTCCAAGTGCGGCTGCACCAGAATTTTGTATAACTGCAGGATGATCTCATGGTTCTGAAACTCAATCCCTCTACTCATAAAACATAACTCATAACACACTGTATGCATTCTTAACAACACTATCTATCTGGGGAGCAACTTTCATGGATCTATGCACATGGACACCACAATCTCTCTGCTCATCTACACAGCCAAGAATCTTACCATTAGCCAACTACTCTGCATTCCTGTTACTCCTAAGAGAATCACCTCACACTTTTCCACAGTAAACTCTATTTGCCACCTCTCTGCCCAGCTCTGCAGCTTATCTATGTCCCTCTGGAACCTACAACATCCATCGGCACTATCCACAACTCTACCAACCTTAGTGTCATCCACAAATTTCCTAACCCATCCTTCTCTGGCCTCATTCAGGTCACATATAAAACTGACAAACAGCAGTGGCCCCAAAACAGAACCTTGTGGGACACCACTAGTAACTGAGCTCCAGGATGAACATTTCTCATCAACCACCACCCTCTGTCTTCTTTCAGCTAGCCGATTTCTGATCCAAACCACTAAATCACCCTCAATCCCATGCCTCTGTATTTTTTGCAGTAGCCTGCTGTGGGGAACCTTATCAAATACCTTACTGAAATCCATATACATCACATCAACCACTAACCCTTATCCACCTGTTTGGTCACCTTCTCAAAGAACTGTGTAACGTCCGTGAGGTACGACATACCCTTCACAAAACTGTGTTGAGTATCCCTAACCAACTTATTCCTTTCTAGATGATTATAACTCCTAACTCTTATAACTTTTTTCAACACTTTTACACACAATTGAACTAATGCTCACTGGTCTATAATTTCCAGGGTTGTCTCTACTGCCCGTCTTGAACAAGGGGACAACATTTGATACCCTCCAGTCTTCTGGCACCACTCCTGTGATATGGATGTTATCTCTTTTTGCTTCTTGACCCTATTCCTGATCCTTTCAGATAGTTTAACATGCAAATATGTCATTTATTCTAAATATTTAATTACGATTATTGTAGTAAAAAATGAGGTCTGCAGATGCTGGAGATCACAGCTGCAAATGTGTTGCTGGTCAAAGCACAGCAGGTTAGGCAGCATCTCAGGAATAGAGAATTCGACGTTTCGAGCATAAGCCCTTCATCAGGAAGGGCTTATGCTCGAAACGTCGAATTCTCTATTCCTGAGATGCTGCCTAACCTGCTGTGCTTTGACCAGCAACACATTTGCAGCTACGATTATTGTAGCCAATGAAGCAGCCATTTTGACTTTATTGTTATTTTTATACAATTCAGCTTCTGGAATGTATAGATTGACCTGAGAATTCTAATCATTATCTGTTATATCACTTATTTAGTTTATTTTCAAATTTATTAGGTTAATGACACTTTTTCATTTTTGATTTTGCCCTTTTTTACTTTAAGAAATGACATGTTTAATCTTTTCCCTGTAAGTTTACAACTTAGCTTGTTCTCACTGAAATTAAAATATTCATTTCCTGTCTGGCCTTAACCTTTAGAATTTTTATTTCTAGGTTTTGTGTCTTTTAAAATCTGTGAGATTAATGAGGGATAAATTTGAATTCCAGTCGTTTAAATCTGACCTTCAGCTACTCCGGCTTTTCAGCATGATTTAATTTGCTTTCACTTGGTTTTTGAATGTAGTGTCAAAGGACACTTTGGGTGTGGATTGTTTTATTTCTGTCAACTCTGCTTTGGTTACTGTTCAGTTTCATCCAGGATATTTTCATAGTTTTATTAACCAACTTGTCTTATGTTTATTGTCCACAGGAAGTTTTATTCAAGTGTTTCAGATTAATTTTAACTTCTTTTACAGTTTTTTTTAAATTGTTTTCTATTCGCTGAGTGGAATTTGAGTAATTTTGATCGAGACTGAATTTTAGTTCGTGTGCACTTATTAGGACAATCCAATTTTCTCAATACAAACCTAACCATATTATATTCATTTTGGGACATTTAGGTCTGTTTGTTATTTTTAGTGCAATTTCTCAGCCATTTGTTCAACGCCGATCTCTCAATTATAGAACTTGGTTATTTTAGGATTTTTATTATTCTTGAATTGCAAAATCAAAATTACTTGGCAAGTTTGATTGACTTTTATACAAATTGGCATTCAAAATTATGGCAATATGAGGGAAAGTGTAGGTAGCAGAGCAAGAGAAGAAATGTGAAGGGAAAGTGAGACTCTCTGTGCTCCTCATGCAAAGCCCTGGCACAGAAACTACAGGCTGAATAATCTTCTGTGCTGGAGCCATTTCTATTTTTATTTGAAAAGCTTGCCTCGAAGTAAGGCAAGTCTAATTGTTGGGATCATGTACACTGCTCTTTCTGAGTAGTATGGAGGCATGGATTCACATAGATGTTCAAATGGAATGTATTACTGACATTTCAAAAAGGATTAATTTATTATAGTACAGCAAAAGTTACTAAAGTAAGGTCACTCTTTGGGAGATTGCATCATAGGGCAGCATCATGGCTCAGTGGTTGGCACTGCTGCCTCACAGTGCCAGGGACCTGGGTTCGATTCCAACCTCGGGTGACTGTCTGTGTGGAGTTTGCACATTCTTCCCGTGTCTACGTGAGTTTCCTCCGGGTGCTCCGGTTTCCTCCCACAATCCAAAGATGTGCAGGTCAGGTGAATTGGCCATGCTAAATTACCCACAGTGTGAGGTGCATTAGTCAGAGGTAAATGGGTCTAGGTGGGTTACCTTTCAGAGGGTCAGTGTGGACTTGTTGGGCACACTGTAGGGAATCTAATCATTGGGTATTAACAGATGATGATGTTGTGGGTACTATTTAAATTTTAGAACATAACAATAGCTGATTGACTTATTTCAGATTTTAGAAAATTTAATATGAACATTCTAGATATGTTGCTAATTACTGTAATTTTTAATTTAAACATTATTATTCTATTTTTATGACATTTTAGTCTTGATTCTGTACCCTCTGTACTACAGACATGGGATGTGGTCTCATAGAATTCCTACAGTGTGGAATTCCTACAGCTGGCCCAACCAGCCCAATCTTCTTCCTGACCTCTCCACCCCCACCCCCACTCCGGCCTATCACCCTTACCTTAATCTTCTTCCACCTATCGCATTCCCAACACCCCTCCCCCAAGTCCCTCCTTCCTACCTTTTATCTTAGTCTGCTTGGCACACTTTCCTCATTCCTGAAGAAGGGTTTATGCCGAAAACGTTGATTCTCCTGGTCCTTGGATGCTGCCTGACCTGCTGCGCTTTTCCAGCAACACATTTTTCAGCTCTGATTTCCAGCATCTGCAGTCCTCACTTTCTCCTGGCCATTTGGAGTATTATGACATGGAGTAAACCCCCCCGCTAATTTAAACCTGCATCCCAGAAATTATTTAACCCTTGCTGTAACCTGTTAAAATTCAAGAGGCAAGGAATTATTCCCAAAAAGTCACTATTTAAAGTAAAAATTAACAACTTTCTTTTATTTGAATGTCTCACAGAGAATAATGAACTGACAATTATTTACAACTCCTTTCTCCAACATATCATTTATATTCCCCACTACAAAACTAGTCTAATAAAAACCCTGACTATGATTTACCGGATATTCAAATTTTAATGCCAGCCAGCTGTCGAATCTTCTCTTTCTATCTTCCTCTGCAGATTTTCTTCTTAGGAATTATGTTTCACAGGTCATTGATAGATAAAGGTACCTTAAAGAGAGCTATTTCTCAGGCAGTCTGTACATGCTGGTGACTTAGCAGTCCTCCTCCGACTGTTCAATTTGTTTAATATCTATACTCCAAAGCATCGATTGTTTCATGGGTCTTAATATTGTCAAAATGTCAACTTCAAACTTGATTGGAGTTTAGTATCTTGGGGCATAATTTAAACTGATTGGCCAAATGTGAATTTTATTTTGTCTCAAAGCAACCCAGGTACTGCCAGCTGCTGGACCAAATGTAACATTGTCTATTTCCCAATACTTCTGTGCTTGCTCAGTCTTTTAACTCTTCTTAAAGGTACAATAGAGATCTACACCTTCATAACACTTCCCCCAAAGAAAAAAAACAACCATCAGAATGAAATTAAAGGTTTTATTTTTCTCTATTCTTGAAACACATTACCATAACATACAGAAAACTTTCATCTAAGTTCACATTAAGTTCTTCCCATATACACACACACACACACATATATAAACATACAAAACACTGGATAAATACAAATTTCATCCCAACATCAGTTAGATCAGTGATAATGCAGCTGCATTTACATTCTTACAACCAGCAATATACAATTTTAAAATTAAAAGTCTATAAAACAAGATTCCAAAGAAATACTCTTATATTTTTGCCTTTAAAGTGTTCTAAGAAGGTAACAGATTGTTATCCATGTACACAACCATCTCCCTCACATTGTTCTTGACATACACATTAAACTGTTGTAAGGTCAGTACCAAACTCAATAGTTCCTTTTCGATTATGGAATATTTCCTCTGGTGAATGTTGATCTTCTTCAACAAGGAACCAACTGGCAGTTCAATCCCATCCTTATCTTCCTGTAGGGGAACAGCTCCAACTCCTATGTCACGAGCATCAATACCAACTTAGAGTCATAGAGATGTACAGCATGGAAACAGACCCTTCGGTCCAACCCGTCCATGCCGACCAGATATCCCAACCCAATCTAGTCCCACATGCCAGCACCCGGCCCATATCCCTCCAAATCCTTCCTATTCATATACCCATCCAAATGCCTCTTAAATATTGCAGTTGTACCAGCCTCCACCACTTCCTCTGGCAGCTGATGCCATACACGTACCACCTTCTGTGTGAAAAAGTTGCCCAATAGATCTCTTCTTTATCTTCCCCCTCTCACCCTAAACCTATGTCCGCTAGTTCTGGACTCCCCGACCCCGGGGAAAACACTTTGCTTATTTATCCTATCCATGCCCCTCATAATTTTGTAAACCTCTATAAGGTCACCCCTCAGCCCCCGACGCTCCAGGGAAAACAGCCCCAGCCTGTTCAGCCTCTCCCTATAGCTCAAATCTACCAACACTGGCATCATTCTTGTAAATCTTTTCTGAATCCTTTCAAGTTTCACAATATCTTTCCGATAGGAAGGAGATCAGAATTGCACGCAATATTCCAACAGTGGCCTAACCAATGTCCTGTACAGCCGCAACATGATCTCCCAACTCCTGTACTCAAGACTCTGACCAATGAAGGAAGGCATACCAAACGCATTCTTCATTATCCTATCTACCTGCAACTCCACTTTGAGGGAGCTATGAACCTGCACTCCAAGGTCTCTTCGTTCAGCAACACTCCCTTGGATCTTCCCATTAAGTGTATAAGTGCTGCTAAGATTTGCTTTCCCAAAATACAGCACCTCGTATTTATCTGAATTGAATTCCATCTGCCACTTCTCAGCCCATTGGCCCATCTGGTCCAGATCCTGTTGTAATCTGAGGGAATCCTCTTTGCTGTCCACAATACCTCCAATTTTGGTGCCATCTGCAAACTTACAAACTGTACCTCTTATGCTCGCATCCAAATCATTTATGTAAATGACAAAAAGTAGAGGGTCCAGTACTGATCCTTGTGGCAATCCACTGGTCACAGGCCTCCAGTCTGAAAAACAACCCTCCACCACCACCCTCTGTCTTCTACTTTTGAACCAGTTCTGTATCCAAATGATTAGTTCTCCCTGTATGCCATTAGATCTAACCTTACTAATCAGTCTCCCATGGGGAACCATGTCAAATGCCTTATTGAAGTCTATATAGATCACATCTACTGCTCTGCCCTTATCGATCTTCTTTGTTACTTCAAAAAACTGAATCAAGTTTGTGAGACATGATTTCCCATGCACAAAGCCATGTTGACTATCCTGAATCAGTCCTTGCCTTTCCAAATACATGTACATCCTGTCCCTCAGGATTCCCTCCAACAACTTGCCCACCACTGAGGTCAGGCTCACTGGTCTATAGTTCACTGCCTTGTCTTTACTGCCCTTCTTAAACAGTGGCACCACATTCGCCAAACTCCAGTCTTCGACACTTCACCTGTAACTATCGATGATGCAAATCTCTCAGCAAGAGGCTCAGCAATCACTTCTCTAGCTTCCCACAGAGTTCAAGGGTACACCTGATCAGGTCCTGGGGATTTATCCACCTTTAACCATTTCAAGACATCCAGCACTTCCTCCTCTGTAATCTGGACATTTTGCAAGGTGTCACCATCTATTTGCCCACAGTCTATATCTTCCATATCCTTTTCCACAGTAAATACTGATGCAAAATATTCATTTACTATCTCCTCCATTTTCTGTGGCTCCACACAAAGACCCTCTTGCTGATCTTTGAGGGGCCCTATTCTCTCCCTAGTTTTCCTTTTGTCCTTAATATATTTGTAAAAACTCTTTGGATTCTCCTTAGTTTTGGCAAATAGAATTATCTCATGTCCCCTTTTGCCCTCCTGATTTCCCTCTTAAGTATACTCCTACTGCCTTTATACTCTTCTAAGTTTTCTCTCCATCTATCCTCTCTGTACCTGACACATGCTTCCTACTATTTCTTAACCAAACTCTCAATTTCTTTGGTCACCCAACATTCCCTATACCTACCAGCCTTCCCTTTCACCCTGACAGGAATATGCTTTCTCTGGATTCTTGTTATCTCATTTCTGAAGGATTCCCATTTTCCAGCCGTCCCTTTACCTGCGAACATCTGCTCTCAATCAGCTTTCGAAAGTTTTTGCCTAATACCGTCAAAATTGGCCTTTCTCCAATTTAGAACTTCAACTTTTAGACCTGGTCTATCCTTTTCCATTACTATTTTAAAACAAATAGAATTATGGTCGCTGGCCCCAAAGTGCTCCCCACTGACACCTCAGTCACCTGCCCTGCCTTATTTCCCAAGAGTAGGTCAAGTTTTGCACCTTCTCTAGTAGGTAATTCCACATACTGAATCAGAAAATTGTCTTGTACACACTTAACAAATTCCTCTCCATTTAAACCTTTAACACTATGGCAGCCCCAGTTGATGTTTGGAAAGTTAAAATCCCTTACCATAACAACCCTATTATTCTTACAGATAGCTGAGATCTCCTTACAAGTTTGTTTCTCAATTTCCCTCTGACTATTGGTGGGTCTATAATACAATCCCAATAAGGTGATCATCCCTTTCTTATTTCTCAGTTTCCACCCAAATACCTTCCCTGGATGTATTTCCAGGAATATCTTCCCTCAGCACAGCTGGAATGCTATCCCTTATCAAAAATGCCACGCCCCCTCCTCTCTTGCCTCTCTTTCTATCCTCCCTGTAGCATTTGTATCCTGAAACATTAAGCTGCCAGTCCCGCCCATCCCTGAGCCATGTTTCTGTCATTGCTATGATATACCAGTCCCATGTTCCTAACCATGCCCTGAGTTCATCTGCCTTCCCTGTTAGGCCCCTTGCATTGAAATAAATGCAGTTTAATTTATTAGTCCTACCTTGTCCCTGCCTGCCCTGAATTTTGAGTCACTTCTGTTCTTAGCTGTACCTGTCTCAGATCGATCTCTTTTCTTACTATCTCCCTGAGTCACCCCCCCCCACCTTACTAGTTTAAATCCTCCCAAGCAGTTCCAGCAAATTTCCCTGCCAGTATATTAGTCCCCTTCCAATTTAGATACAATCGTCCTTCTTGTACAGATCACTTCTACCCCAAAAGAGATTCCAATGATACAAAAATGAGAATCCTTCTCCCATACACCAGCTCCTCAGCCATGCATTCATCTGCTCTATCCTCCTATTCCTGCCCTCGCTACCTCATAGCACTGGGAGTAATCCAGATATTACTACCCTTGAGGACCACCTTTTTAGATTTCTGCCTAACTCTCTAATCTCCCTTCAGAACCTCAACCTTTTCCCTTCCAATGTCGTTGGTTCTAATGTGGACAATGACCTCCTGTTGGCCCCTCTCCCCTGTGAGAATATTCTGCACCCTCTCTGAGACATCCTTGATCTTGGTACCAGGGAAACAACACACTATTCTGCTTTTTGTCTGCTGGCCACAGAAACATTTGTCTTTACCTCAGGCTACAGAATCCCCTAACACAATTGATCTCTTGGAAGTCGATGTACCCCTCGTTCCATTAGAGCCAGTCTCAATGCCAGAAACGTGACTGCTCATGCTACATTCCCCTGAGAATCCATCACCCCCTACATTTTCAAAAACAGCATACCTGTTTGAAATGGGTATATCCACAAAAGACTCCTGCACTAGCTGCCTACCTCTCTTACCCTTCCTGGAGTTAACCCATCTATGTGACTGTATCTGAGACTTTCCCCCCTTCCTATAATGGGTAGGACAATGATAAGAAACTCAGTATGAGGAAAGGCACTGCAACACAGAAAGGGAGAGAGGCTAACAGCAGAGCCAAGACAGGGCAGGATGCAGAAGGAGACTGGGTAACAACACTGTAGATGGCTGAATGAGAGCAAAGCAGGTGTATCACAGAGACTGGGACAGCAGGGCAGTTCAATCACTTGTTGGGAGTTGGGATGATCTAGAAGGTAGAACCCACAAGAAGACAAACCATTCTCCAGAAAGATAATTAAAATTTTAATATAATGATGAGAAATAAATTGAGTTAAAACAAGAATGTAAATTGCTATCCATGATATCCCTTTTCTGTGTTGTTTTGAATGTTTTGTGCATTTTTATGTTTTGAGTCAGCTGGATTTTTCTCTTGGAGGATCATTGTCCAGGTCGGAGCTCTCACAGCTCACAAACCACCCTCCCAACTGAAGTGTGAATTTTCCCAGGATATTTCTGGTTGTTTTCCCTCAGAGTTTGGGTTTGCGATGCAGTTTGTAAGCCACTGGAGGAGTATGGGTGCAGGGGATTCCCCCGCCCACCCCCCGACCCCCCGCAGTTTTCACACCTGGAACATAATGCCTAATATTATTTAAAAGCTCCAGAAATCTCCCCTCCCGACTCCTTACTCCATGCACATGTGATTCCTCCATAACCATTCACCCAATGTCCACGATGTACACTCATCAAATTCCATACAATATCAACAGGAAATATTTAACATTCCCTCAGGGAGTTCCATTCCATTAAAAGCTTCTGTCAAACATCCTGCAATTAATACTGAGAGAAACAAATGTTGCTCTGGACCACACCAAGATTGGTAAAGTGGTTAATTGTAAAGAAGATATCGATGGGTTGATCAGATGAGCAGACCAGATGGTGTTTAACCCTGATAAGTACAAGGGAATGTATTTTGGAAGAAGACACAAGATGAGGGAATATTTAATGAATGGCAGGACACTGGGGAGCTCAGAGAAATAGAGGGATCTGAGGGTAATTATTCACAGATCCCTGAAGGTAGCAGAGCACATGAATAGGATAAGAAGGCCCACGGGACACTTGCTTTCATCAGCCATGGCATAAGAGCAAGAAAGTAATGTTGGAATTGTACACAGCATCGGTGAGGCCAATGTGTGCAGTTCTGGTCACCTCACTACAGGAAGGATATGATAGCACGAGAGGGGGGACAGGGGAGGTTCACCAGGATGTTGCCTGGGATGGAGAGATTGAGCTCTAAGGAGGGATTAGATGGGCCTGGATTATTTTCTTGAAAGCAGAGAAGCCTGAGGGGGGACATGATTGAGGTGCTTAAGATTATGGGGGATATGAACAGGAAGGATAGAGAACAGCTGTTCCCCTTGGCTGAGGGGATCAATCATGAGAGGCAGGATTGAGAGGAATTTTGGGACAAAACCTTTTCACTCTGAGTGCTGAGAATCTGGAATGCACTGCCTGGGAAGGCAATGGAGGTCGGAACATTACAACCTTTGAAAAAAATGTTTGGATGAGCACCTAAAGTATCATAACGTTCAAGGCTATGGGACAAATGCAGTAAATTAAGATTAGCGCACTCCGAGTGGTAGTTATGTCGGTACAGACTCGTTGGGCTGAATGGCCTTTTCTGAACTGTCTGAATCTATGTGAAGAAACCTTGTGACCCTTATATCTGGTGTATTCTCAATCCGACTGTTTCAAGTGTCAAATCAGTCCCCTTGGGGTAGGGCCTTCCAAACGAAAGGTCACATGTTTAAGATGAGAGGAGAAAGGTTTGAAAGGGATCGGAGGGACAACCTTTTCACAAAGAGGATGGTTGGTGTGTGAAAGGATCTGCCAGAGAAAGTGGGCGATGCAGGTACAGTTAGAACATTTAAAAGACATTTGGACCAGGACATGAATAGAAAAGGGTTAGAGGGTTATGGGACAAACGCCGGCAAATGGGACACGTTTAGTTTGGGGAACCTGGTGGGTGTAGACAAGTTGGACCGAAGGGTTTATTTCCATGCTGTACAACTCAATGACAACTCAAGGAAATGAACAGCATCAGTTATAAATCACATCATTTTACTTTTGAAAATGTAAGGGGTGATGCCAACATGGTGGAACTAGGTAATTACAATAACTTTATTATACTACAGTCATAGAGATGTACTGCTCAGAAACAGACCATGTCAACCAGATATCCTAACCCAATCTAGTCCCACTTGCCTCTGCACTTGGATCATATCCCCCTGAACCTTTCCTATTCATACACCCATCCAGATGCTTTTTAAATGTTGCAACTGTATTGGCCTCCACCACTTCCTCTGGCAGCCAATTCCATACACGTACCACTCTCTGCATGAAAAAATTGCCCTTTAGGTCCCTTTTAAATCATTCCCCTCTCAATGTAAACCTATGTCCTCTAATTCTGGACTCCCCCACCCCAGGGAGAAGACCTTGTCTATTTATACTCTCCATGCCCCTTATGATTTTATAAAACTCTATGTCACCCCTCAGCCTCTGATGCTCCAGGGAAAACAGCCCCAGCCTATTCAGCCTCTCCTTGTAGCTCAAATCCTCCAACTGGCAACATCCTTATGAATCTTTTCTGAACCATTTCAAGTTTCACAACATCGTTCTGATAGGAAGAAGATCAGAATTGCACACAATATTCCAACAGTGACCTAACCAATATCCTGTACGTCCGCAAGACAACCTCCCAACTCCTATAGTCAATGCTCTGACCAATAAAGGAAAGCAGAACAAACACCTCCTTCACTTTCCTTTCTGCCTACGACTCCACTTTCAAGGAATTATGAACCTGTACTCCAATGTCCCTTTGGGTAAAAATGAGGACTGCAGATGCTGGAGTTCAGAGTCTAGATTAGAGTGGTGCTGGAAAAGCACAGCAGGTCAGGCAGCATCCGAGGAGCAGGATAATCGATGTTTTGGACAAAAGCCCTTCATCATTCCTTTAAGTGTGTAAGTCCTGCCCTGATTTGCTTTTCTAAAATGCAGCACATTGAAAGCCAATGCTATTATTTTTGAGTTTCCACCACAGACCTTTATTTACGGATGTAGGTTTATTATAATCCTTCTTACACCCACTCCATCCTCCCTTAAGCAATGGTGTCTAAGCAGTTGCATAAATGGATGAAGTAGAGATCTTGCATTTATTTTTATTGATGTAACACCTTTACTTAGAGCGGTTAGAATGTGGAACTCACTACCAGAGGGGGATACATGAGGTGAATAACATTGCTGCATTTCAGAGGAAAGCTAGATAAACACATGAGGGAGGAGGAATAGAAGGAGACATTGATTGGATGTATGAACAGGAGCCATGGCTACATTCTTTCCCCTTCTTTGTGATCAGGACTTGGGCCTATTCTGGGGGTCTCTTTGTAAATCTGCTTATTAATTCAAAGGAAAAAAAGTCTTAGTTCTATGTTGGCACTTTTTCATGGCCATTTTTATTATTTATTTGTTAATTCAATTATTGGTTTATTGCTTTGGAACTTTTTTCTTCTGAAATTCATGTTTTCAGTTTGAAATTAATCCCAGAGGTCGGTATCCCATCACCAAGTCACCCTTTGTTTACACATGCAAAGGACATGGACTCTGACCAGCTAGCTCAGAGCCAGTCCCTAGAAAGAGGAGGATCTCAGAGACTTCTGTTTATATTTGTCAGCCAGGGCTCCCAATCAGGGATCTTATACTCAACAATATCCACCTGGCCCTCATTCCACTCACTGTATGGGTTGTGCTAAAACCTTTTCTTTCTGATAAAAGAACAAAGAACTGCAAATGCTAGAAATGAGAATCAAAACCTCAGCAGATCTGGCAGCGTCTGGGGAAAGAAAGCAGAGTAAATGTTTTGGGTCCAATGACCCTTCTTCAGAAACTGACCTCTGTTTCCTGAAGATTGTTCACCTGTGCCGGGATCGAGGGAAAAATTGGAATTTTTCTCACATGCAAAAAGGTTTGACAATCCTGCCCACCACAGTCTGTTCTCAGTCACTACCTTTCTAACTCATTACTCACCACAACCAATTGTACAAACTTTCAGTAACTCACTCTCCAACAAAACTGAAAGCAAAAGGCTCCATCACTCCCCATACCCAAACATCCTGAGTGAGCAAGGAGACAAACTAGTTGCACAACAGAGTATATGGGAGTGGATAACAGTGAGTTTATTGTAAGGATGTTAATCTAGCTTCCAATTACTGTCATTTAGTAACCTCTGCCCCATTATCTTGTATTACAAATGTATCTCAAGTGATGCAAATAAAATTCTCTCAGATTATCACTCAGTCTGTCCTTGTGTCTCGACACGTGTAAATCTAGTTCCCTCATATTTGCTCAGTAATCTCTCCCAGTCCATGCCCCAAGTTGTTGGCTGTGTTTTTTTTACTAATGTCATTGCCTCACCCTACCAAGTGTTCAGTTATAGAGGTTGGTTATAATGTTTAAACAAATGTACCAGAAGCCTCTGTAATTATTCAATCCTGCTCACAGTTGAATTTATTGAAAGATACAATGTGCAGCTTTTCAGAGGAAATGTTCATTGTTTTAACCACAATCAGCTGCTGTACAGATGAAAGGAGGCTTGATGACAGAATCCCCCCACTGCGGCTAATCGTGCTTCATGCTACATCTAACTAACCTGCAGCTGACACGCTGGAACGGCACGGTGGCACAGTGGTTAGCACTGCTGCCTCACAGCGCCAGGGACCTGGGTTCAATTCCCGCCTCAGGCATCTGTACAGTTTCCTCCCACAGTCCAAAGATGTGCGGATTAGATGAATTGGCCATGCTAAATTGCCCGTAGTGTTAGGTAAGGGGTATATGTAGGGGTATGGGTGGGTTGTGCTTCGGCGGGTCGGTGTGGACTTGTTGGGCCGAAGGACCTGTTTCCACACTGTAAGTAATCTAATCTAATCTAAACTGTTCTGTATAATACCCCTCCATGAGGATCAGGAAGAGCTCTCCCAGTCTCCAGTCTTCAGATGGAACTCGACGTGTAACCTCCACTGCACTTTAATTTGAAATGCAGCCAAAATACAGTCAGGTCGAGAAAACCTTTAATTTGTTTCACCACATTAGGATGTACCAAAACATTTTGCACTCAATTAAGCAGTTTTGTAAAGTAGAAAATGTGACGGCTAATTTGCCCACAACCAGCTTCTACACTCAGCAATGTGATAATGACCAAATAAACCTTTTCTTTCCAATTGACAAACTATCCAAGGCCCACATTGAGTGTTCTGTGAGTGGCTCGGCAGCTGGAGGCTGGATGTCATGATTCTTTCATTCCAATCTCAGTGTATTGACTCTGATTCACAGTCGAAGGTTGGCAGGAAGGCACGCTGAACTCTCTCTTCACCATGGAATGGACCCCCACCATAACAGTGGCAGTTCCCTGGGAGCACAAACACAATGTCAGCTGGAACAGGAATACAACCTACTGTGCATCATAAACAAGCTGTTCAACCAACTGAGCTGACTGACCCTCATCCTGTTCAATTCCTGTCCCAGCTTAGGTCACCGTGAAAAAACTGTCTACTCAACCTAGACCCTTATTTGAGGCATAGTGTCCTTTAGATTAAAGTCATCACCAGTCTTCTCCCCCAAATGGGAGAGCAGTCCTACCGTCCTCTGGATAATGATGACTTTACCATTTTTACCCATCACAGCCGGTACCCTCATCAAATGAAGGTCCCAGGGGAATGTGGCAAAGGGCTGAAGGGGAAGACAGAAACAGGCAGTGACCCAGTAAAGGGGAAGGTGTGTGCTGAGGCATAGAGCAAGGGGTCAAATAACAGGTCACCATTAGGGGAAGCAACCCTGAACCGAACCTGGATCAAACCCATCGGAAAAAGGGTTACTTTTAACCCGTTAACGGCTGAGCTATTTCATTGGTCTTCACCTCGAACCTGAATATTTTTATATGTTTTTGTAACTTTTAAAAACAAATTTTGTTTAAAGAGTATGACTGAGGGATTACTGTCAGTCATTAATAAATATAATGGAAAACTGAGGCCCTAATTTGGGTTCTGGGGAGCGGAGTGATTGTTATGATATCAGCCAGCTGGATCTCATAGAATAGGAGTTCCCTGATTGGGGCTGTTAACCTGGTCCAATCAGGGAGCCCTGGCTGACAGGATGCTCTTAACATGGTCTTCAGGGTCTGAAACACCTTTCCAAAGCTCCCTGGGATTCAGGATGGTATGCACTTTATTTAAAGTGCTGTATGTCTAAGCTGTCCATGACTTCTTTAAACAGTGTAATAGTAAAATTAGACTCTTGGTCTGACTGAATCTCTCTGGGTGGTCCATACTCCATAAAAAAAAGCTGCTGACTCCTCTCCCAGCCTTTTGGCCTGAATACTCCACAATGGAATTGCCTTCGGAAATCTGGTGGACACACCCATTATGATTAGAAAGCACTGGTTCCCACTTTTAGTTTTAGGAAGAGGACCTACACAATCGATGATAACCCGTGTCAAAGGTTTTTCGAATGCAGGAATCGGCAACAAAGTTGTTGGTTTTATTCCTGCCTGTGGCTTCCCTACCATTTGGCAAGAATGACAGGTACGGCAAAATTTATCAACATCCTAGTGCAGTCCAGGCCAATAGAAATGATTTTGGATCTTAGCCTGAGTCTTCCTCACACCTCGGTGACTGCCCCCTGATGCTACCTGTAATACTTCCTGTCTGTATGCTCCTGGCAACACAATCTGGTTCACTTCTGTCCATTTCCCCTCGACACGAACCTGCCACGGTGACCTGGTGATTTTTAGTCACTCATGGAAGGAACATTGACAGTTTTATCAGACTTGTTCGATTGACTTCAGAAGACAGGCTTGGTGGGAGTCCGAGCTAAAGGTGAATTTGCCAAAGTCCATGCCACCTTCCTGGGCCATGTTACTGGACACGGACAAATGGCCCCACGGTATGGGAAAACAAAAGTAATTGGGAAATTTCCCACAGCATTGACAACAGGAGCAACACGACCATTATTGGGTTTGAGGGGACTGTATTGAATTTCAGCAGTGTGGATCATCCAGTCACTGAGTTGTTAAATAACGGGCAAGTTTCAGTGGACAGCAGACTGTCAAAAGGTATTTGACAGCCTAAATTCTGTGTGAGTCACTGCCCCAGTGTTAGCCACACCTGTTTATGTGCAGCCTTTGAAGGTGCCTATCGATGTCAGTGATGTGGGTGTCGGTGCGGTGCTCCTGCAGGAGGGCGATGGGGGAATAGAAAAACCCATTGGGTAATTTTCCAGGAAGTTGAACATTCATCAACAGAAATATTCAACGGTGGAGAAAGAGACTTTGAGCTCGGTGTTGCCATTATAACATTTCAGTGTCTGTATTACCAGCGGTGTATCTGAGCCAATCGTATTCACTGATCATAACCCATTGCCATTTGTGGAGACATTCAGACTGCTTCGATGGAGCTTGTGGTCACAGACATTCCATTTGACAATTGTGCAGGTGACAGGTCGGGAAAATGGGATTGCTGATGCATTATCGAGACTCGAATGAGACATGGAGGTGTTCGGTGGTGGGTGAGCCCCAGCCTGAATTTGCATGTGCCTGTGTATGTTTGTAGGGGTGTAGTTAGTATTGTGTGTCTGTGTGTTTCAGCTACTATCCAGTTATCTGTAAGTTTTAAAAATGAAGCCATCTTTGGAGATTGATGGTCCGTTTATTTGGAAGGGGGGAGGTGTCACAAAGCTGTTTCTTTTCTCAAGGAGACTGTGTCCTTGTTTTGTTTCCGAGGGGTCGTGAACCAGCTCCCGGCTCCGAGGTGGCTGGTTTGGGACAGAGATGGGAAAGGATTTTGAGAGGCCTTTTGTTTATATGTAAACAGATAAGACTTCAGGTCAAAATGGTGATGTTTTCGAAGGGAGCTGTCACATGAAAGGGGAGTGGTCAGCCCTGCAAACTGAAGTGGAGTTAGAGTCCGTTCAGCAGTGAGCTGTGTGGAAACAGTTCAGCAGTGGCGTGTGTGAAGAAAGGCTGCTAAACTCTCTCTCCTTCTGCCCTTTGAACTTTGACCTGTAACCTTCTGTTTAAGTTTTACTCGATGGTTAAGGGGGTTGTGGACTGGGACTGTTGTGTATGTTTGGAACAGCATAATTAAGTCAAGTTTGGATATACTGGGTTCTGTGGATATTCTTAAATCTGCTGTTTGTGTTTCATTCTGTAATGTTGTGAATAGATTTTTGTCTGTTTTAAAACCTGGTAGTCAACCTAGCGAGCTCACTCTGGGTAATTTTTACCGAAACAAATTGCAAAGTTATAGTCTGAGCTGGCTGCTTCAGAATATTTTGAGTGGTCTGGCCTGGTCCATAACACAAGGTTTTAGAGCGTTGCTATGTGGTAGGTTATGTCAGACAGAAGCACATAGGCCCAGAATTTCTAGGCAGAGAGATCAATGGCCAGAAGGGTCAAAAGATCATACAAATGGTGTGAATGGTGTGTCAACAGGCTGAATAATGGGCCTCTCCAGGTGATCGAGAGTGTCAGACAGTGTGAGTAAAGTGTCAACAGGCTGAATAATGGGCCTCTCCAGGTGATCGAGTGTGTCAGGCAGTGTGAGTAAAGTGTCAACAGATCAATAACAAACAAAGGGTTTGACCAATAATCTGATTAACAGAGGCATAGAGACCATTACAAAACATTACAAATAAGGTATTGCAGGAGACGTATAAAATTACTGCAATAACATACTAGCTACAAGAGATACATGTTAATGTCAAAGCCAAATAATAATGCAAAACTGTAGAAAATAATTAAGGAAGAGCGATCATAACAATTTATGATGGTGCTGGTCAAAACAAGACAGTAAGGAGGATTTTACAAGCACAGAACATCGTGGTGGGGACATGTGTACTGTGACATGAACTCAAAATCATAGTTGAAATGGCTTTCATTGGGAGGGAACTTTCTGTTCGTCAATTCTATGTTGTTGTGTATCTGGAAGGCAGCCTGAGAGGATGCTTACACTCAGATCAGAGGCTGATTATCCTTGACTGCTGAATTGTTCCCTGACTGGGAGGGACCATTCCTGTCTGGCCATTGTTGCATGGTGAATAGTCATCCATTGTCATTGCTTTTGCATGGTGCCATCAATGTACCATGTCTCGGGGCATCCTTGTCTGCATGTATGAGATAAGCAGCATTGACCGAGTCACATGATAGCCTGCAATGTACGTGGCGAGTGGTGTTGACACGTGTGATGGTAAGATCCATGTCGATGATCAGAACTCAATCATGTCATGACAGAAGCTGGATGTTCATCATACAATGGGTTTCAAGGTGGCTTCGGTATCACCAGGCAGGCTCTCACACAGTGTCCAATTGCCTGATCCGACTGACCGAACAGTGTATTGGCTTTGTGCATCTTCAGATGGCAATAGTAATCTCAGATGTGAGAAGAATGAAGGACAAGAGTGTAGATGATACTCTGAAGATCTGGATCGAAGGTCTTGATCAGTTCATTGAGTTGGTGTTCTTTGGTTGGTTCAGTAGGTAGTTGTCTGTCGTGTTCCTGGGTGTTCGCTTGTCGGCTTCTGTGGTGTAATCCATTCTATGATGTATAATCCTCTGTCTGCTGGTTTGATAACAATGCCATGACTTGCCGCGAGAGCATGGATGGTGTTGTGTTGTGCATCAGTGACATTCTGCACTGCCTTGTGAGTGCAGCTGATGAATCTGGCTTTCCCACATCTCCAGGCTGATTGAGCAGACATGGCAAGCCGAGGGCAGAGGGCCTTCTGCAGGGAACAATTCGACTCTTTCTTCTTTAGTTTCTGCACCGTGGATCTCTCCATCAACTGTTCCGGTTCATTGGTTCTCTCATTGTGCTGACTGCTGACATCTTTCGGTTTGTGGAAGAATTCCCTAAACCTCATTTGCCTTACGACTTCCTCTGTGTCTAACACGAGACCAGTGGGGCAGACATTTTGTTATAACAGAGAACAGAATTGAAATACAGGCAGTTGAGCCAACAGATTAATTCACACAAGTCATTCACGATGACAGCATTAGTGTAATGATATTCCTGACTACATCCACATCGATGGCACAACCAGCTCCACATGAAGAGACAGATGACACTCGAGAATGTCGAGCTATTCCCACGGTCACAGAAGCAGCTCGAGCTGTTGAGTAATTCCACACCGTCCTTTTTAAAGTCTGAGTTCCAACATCAGCTATTGTTAACTTTGACTTGAACATGTCCCAGTGTTAGTCACAGGGCAAGGACAGCAATGACCTCATGCACATCATTCTGCAACCTCATGGTTTACAGACACTTACCAGGTACCCCAATGACCGCCAGCATCAGGTAATATATTTTTCTGACCAACTGAATTGGTCGATGCATTTTCGTTATGAATTATTCTGTCCCTTCGTGCTGATGGGCAAATCACTGAATTACTCTCATTTCCAGAGCATGTATCTTATGCCCTAAAAGTTATCCACTGGGACACTGAGGTTTCAACATTGCTCAACCTGTTTTTCGCCTCATTTGAGCAAACAGCTTGCGATTGTTGCCTTAATTCCCTGTTGATGGAATATATTTAGTGATAAGGTGGTGCAACGCAATGTTCTCATGGGGTTTATCGAATTGCTGCAAGGACAACTTCATTAGTACCAGCCCCCTCCTCGCCCCCGTTGACCTGTGGGACATTGTTGCCTCTCTCTGTCAATGAATTGGCTTCTGATTGAATCCGGCCTCAGAATGTTATCAGCCCCTTCATTTCAGATAATGCCATGAGGCAACTTTACAATGTTATTATCACTAGATTATTGCTCAAAAGAACCAGTTTATGTTTTCATAGGGATCCAAGTTTAAATACAGGGATGGCATCAACGTGGGGTTTGAAATTATATTTTTATTTAAATATTGATTAAGGTTCTAATACTGAACAGGAAACAAGTTCCGAATATCAGAACAGCCCATCTTCTTCATTACTGTCCAAAGTCAAAAGTCTCATGGCACCAGGTTATAATCCGACAGATTTATTCCAAATCACAACTGGAAATGCTTCAACTGATGGAGGAGCAGCGTTCCCAAAGCGGGAGATTCTGAATCAATCTGTTTGACGAGAACCTGGGG
This sequence comes from Hemiscyllium ocellatum, assembly GCF_020745735.1. Taxonomy (NCBI): domain Eukaryota; kingdom Metazoa; phylum Chordata; class Chondrichthyes; order Orectolobiformes; family Hemiscylliidae; genus Hemiscyllium; species Hemiscyllium ocellatum. Next base: position 535,006 of record NC_083432.1, on the reverse strand, counting down.
TTGTCTGACTTTTGCCTTTCCCCACTGCAGTCCAACATCAGCATCTCCACATCATCACTATTGTCCATGAGGGAAGGAAATGTGCTGTTCCATCTTGGTCTATGGCTACATGTGACTCCAGTCCCATAACGATGTGATTGACCACTAACTGCCCTCTGGGTAATGGAGAATGATTAGTTAGATCAGATCAGATCACTTACAATGTGGAAACAGGCCCGTACACCCACCAAGTCCACACCAACCCTCCGAAAAGCAACCCACCCAGACCCATTCCCCATACATTTACCCCTGCCCCGAACACTTTGGGCAATTTAGCATGGCCAATTCACCTAACCTGCACATTTTTGGACTGTGGGAGGAAACCGGAGCACCCAGAGGAAACCCACGCAGACAGGGAGAATGTGCAAACTCCACACACAGTTGCCTGAGGCGGGAATTGAACCCAGGTCTCTGGTGCTGTGAGGCAGCAGTGCTAACCACTGTGCCACCGTGCCGCCCCCCCCCCCCCCCCCCGGCATCCAATGGGTAAGACACGTTGGCCCAGCCAATGACGCCACATCCAATGAAAACAAAAATTTTAAAAGTCTAAGAAAACTTATTTGCTTCTTCCTTCAATCCCCAAATTGATGTGATTTTATTTTGACTCCTTGTCTTGTTTTTCTGTTGTTTTAGAATGTTTGAAGACTCCGTGATTTGAAGATCTTTATCACACTTCCTCTAAAGTTCCGCTTCCCTCTGGGCAAAACATTGTCCTTGTCCGACCCATCAACTTGATGCAGCCCTCACCCCCGACCCGTTTTCTGTGCACTGTCTGAAACCCTTCAGCCGTTCCTTCAGTGTGGCCTCCAGACCTGGGAAGTTTGGAGAGATTAGGAATCGCTTTCATTCCAGTAAAATCGTTTCTATCCTGGTCTCGCCATCCTGTGTTTTTATCTACGCCGTGCCCACCACGGGTGATGTCTGTGGGATTGTGTTTCTTTCACACAGAGCTGAAATAGTCAAACAACTTTGAAGTTTGTTTCTGTTCCTAGCTCTCCTACACACTGGAGGAGTTCATACAATCGACCTCTTCCTATAGACACTCGATCTCCCATATTTCCGTTTCTCAGATAGTATTACTTTCCAGCTCAAAGCATCAGGCGGAATTTCACTTTATTACATTGACGGACCCCGAACGGATGCTTTCCACGGTCCTTGGAAATATCTGTCTGATTAGGCCTGCCTGCCTCACACCTTCCCTTTCTGTTCAAGCAGCAGAACTCTATTCCCATGAACACCTTCACTTTAAAAACATAGTTCCATCTCATTCCACCAGGACTCCCAAAAAGTCATAAACAAGCTTTTTTAAAGTTCTATTTCTTGCCCTAACACATTGTCCCGAACAACATTGGGTATTACCATGAGTTTCCTTCCTCCCCAACCTTTCCCCTCCCCTGAGGGATGGTGACCGTCAGTCTTAACTCCAGATCCATAACTCACCTTATCTGACCTGCCCTTTGTAGTTCTACTTTGTTCAACATTTTTAGTATAAACACCAAATTATTCACACATTTGCAATTCTTCTTTTTATCAATCCCCAAGGTGCAATTTATCAGGCAACAAATATGAATTGAGTGATGACTTGGTGCAACATTGTTTAATCTCAATCATTAATAGCTGGCAGTGAATTTCGGGCGAGGGGAACATGGGTCGCTTGTCTGGAACTGCCCAGCGGTGACACCACCCCCATTGTTTGGGATCTGCATTCCCCAGATTAGAATGGGGCAGCTCAGGCCCTCAAGGCAATTAGGACACCAGGGAGTTTTATTGGCTATCGACAATTATTACACTGTCACCATGAGTCCCGCTTTAAATTCCCAATCATCTTCATTAAATTATTATTCTTTTTAAATCAGGACAGAGAGTAGTAGGGGAAGGAATGCTTTGCCTGTAACAGTAGAAGATTCACCAACTTTAAGTACATTTAAGTCGTCATTGGACAAGCATTTGGATGTACGTGGAATAGTGTAGGTTAGATGAGCTTCAGACTGATTTGACAGGTTGGCGCAACAGAGGGCCGAAGGGCCTGTACTGCGCTGCAATATTCTATGTTCTATGTACATGCTCCAGTAAAATTTGAATGTGTCCAGAATCATGTAGTGGCACTCTGGGTCACTAACACAGAGATATTACAGTTACATAACAGCCTCTCCGCTAATTCAGCTCTGAAATCTCTCTTGTTCCCTGAAACAGTTTGGAACGCAAACATGATTTCAAATGGATTATTGATCCATTTAGTGATGGGCCAACACCCGTCCATTTGATGCTCAGAGCTTTGCACAGAGAGAATGTTGGCTTGTTTTTGCTGTGCACCAATCGCCAAATGTGAATCTGAAGGTTATGTTCTGGCCCAGACCAGACCACCTCAAAATATATGAAGGGGACAGCGGGGACCCAACGGTGTTCTTATTTTAAAGGCAAATCGAAAGCAGCTGTTTGAGATGGAATGTGAATGATTAAAGGATTGAATATTCAGCAAAATACAATTCATTTAAACACTCTTTAAGACACAAGTGAAGTTAGAGAAATTTGGAGCAACATAACTCTTAACTTCACAGAATAATGAATACAGTAACCATTTATAATTAGCAATGTCAAGATAGTAACATCCCATAAACACATGCTTGGGGAGAAAAGGAAAATTCAGACACAGATTCTCACATGGAATTCTCCACTTCAGGAGGGAAAAAGAAACATCAAGAGAAATTTCAGAGAAAGGAGCAGCCAGGAGACATTCACTGAAGCTCCCAACTCTGTTGAGATCCCAATCGATTCTGATGATACTCCAAGCTCCTGGTCTGAGAGAGCTGGTCACACACATTCAGGCTGCATTTCAAAACATCCAAGGCCTCCTCAGCTGTTCACTCAAGTGGGCTTCAGTCGTCAGAGTTAGAAATCACAGTGCACCAGGTGATAGTCCAACAGGTTTATTTGGAAGCACAAGCTTTCGGAGCGCTGCCCCACCATCTGGGAGCTTGTGGAGCAGGATCATAGGGCACAGAATTTATAGCAAAAACCATAGTGTCATGGAACTGATGCAAATGTATTGAACAATCCTAGATTGCTGTAAAGTCTTTCATCTTTTAGAAAGGGTTGCAGGTTTCAATTCATAAATATGTAAATCCCAGAAGTCCTTTCAAGTTACTTGCTCGAGATAAATTCAGGTTTTATATTTTAAAAATGACAGCTCAGCTTAGATGGTGCACAGGAGGTGAGAGTCTGTGTGTACTCCAATCTTGAATCATACTGGTTTGATTTCCAAAATAGGAATTTATAACATTGCACAGGGGTTAGGGACATATTGACTGGCTCCACATTGTGTGCTTTTTGAACAAAATAGAATCCAAATGCAAATAGAATTCTGCAAAACTCCAAACTGGTGTTGTGGGATTTTTAATGTTGTCCACTCCAGGCCAACACTGGCACCTCCACATCACGGCTTCAGTCATCAGCTCAGTGCCTCTGCCTTACACCTGTCCTCAAAACAAAGCAGAACAAAATAATCTCCTAAAGTGACAGGATCAGCCCAGTTACAATGAAAATTAATTTCCTCGTCCTAAAGTCTGCTTTATGAAGACAGAAGAAGGTGTTAAAATCTCAGCTTGGAATTAAAGCTCAATAATTTTACCAAAGACTCAAATTACGTTAGGCAGTAAACAGAATTTTAAAATGTAAAATAAACAATCATTTTCGAATTAATAGCGAGGTTAATTTCGTGCTTGGTCTGAAAATGACAAATTAAAACAAAAAGGAAAAGGACAAAGTTTGAAACATGAGGAAAGAGTCCTGAACAAGAGGTATCAACTTACATGAACTCATCTTGGTCATGAAAGATGAGGACAAGCTTGAGAAAAATGCTTTATCCAACCAAATAAGCAAACGTTTCACCTTTGTGGGTGGCACGGGGACTCAGTGGTTCGCACTAGTGTCTCACAGCGCTCGGGGACCCAGGTTCGATTCCAGCCTCGGGTGACTGTCTCTGCGGGGTTTGCACATTGTGCGGGTGTCTGTCTGGGTTTATTCCCACAGTCCAAAGACATGCAGGTTCGGTGAATTGGCCAACCTACACACTCACTTCCCTCCAAGGCCCCAAGGGATCCTTCCATATCCGCCACAAGTTCACCTGTACCTCCACACACATCATCTATTGCATCCGCTGCACCCGATGTGGCCTCCTCTATATTGGGGAGACAGGCCGCTTACTTGCGGAACGCTTCAGAAAACACCTCTGGGCCGCCCGGACCAACCAACCCAACCACCCCGTGGCTCAACACTTTAACTCTCCCTCCCACTCCACCGAGGACATGCAGGTCCTTGGACTCCTCCACCGGCAGAACATAACAACAGGACGGCTGGAGGAGGAGCGCCTCATCTTCCACCTGGGAACCCTCCAACCACAAGGTATGAATTCAGATTTCTCCAGTTTCCTCATTTCCCCTCCCCCCACCTTGTCTCAGTCGGTTCCCTCAACTCAGCACCGCCCTCCTAACCTGCAATCTCCTTACTGACCTCTCCGCCCCCACCCCACTCCGGCCTATCACCCTCACCTTGACCTCCTTCCACCTATCCCACCTCCATCGCCCCTCCCCCAAGTCCCTCCTCCCTACCTTTTATCTTAGCCTGCTTGGCTACTCTCTCTCATTCCTGGTGAAGGGCTTATGCTCGAAACGTCGAATTCCCTATTCCTGAGATGCTGCCTAACCTGCTGTGCTTTAACCAGCAACACATTTTCAGCTGTGATCTCCAGCATCTGCAGACCTCATTTTTTACATGCTGAATTGTCTGTAGTACTCAGGGAGGTGTAGGTTCGGTGAATTGGCCATGCTGAATTGCCTGGAGTGTTCAGGGATGTGCAGTTTTGGTGAATTGGCCATGCTGAATTGCCCTGATTATTCAGGGATGTGTTGGTTCGGTGCATGAGTCAGGGGTAAATCTAGAGTAGTGGGGGAGGGTAATGGATCTGGCTGGGTAACTCTTCACAGGGCCGGTGTGGACTTGTTCAGAGAAATGTTTAGTTTCCACACTGTAGGGATTCAACCATATATTCAGGGGGGAATATTTGCTTCATACCTCACCTCCGTGAGAAGGTAAACAACATTGTGTGTATTGATGAAAATGCCATGAATTTGAAGTCCCTCTCCCTGCCGTCACACTATGCTGAAACAACATGGTTTCACAAGGAAAGGTCTAGAGCACTCATCTCTTTCAGAAAGATTTAAACGTGTTTGTGAAGAGCCTAAATGTCTTCTTCACAGAAAGCTGTACACACTCAAATTCAGAAATGTGTGATGGAGAAAAGGGAATCCCTGCAGAATTGGGAAGAATGAACTGAGTGACCTTCGAGGCGGGCAGAAGGTCAAAGTTGCTGGACAAGATTTTAGAGAATACTCAGGAAGTTGTTGTCATGGAAGAATTCAAAGACAGTGTCACTTTGTGAACTGTGTACATCAATACAAAAGATCACCCTGAAGAATTTGCAATCACCTTGATCTGGACCAGCATCGTGACTTGTTCACTTCTACATTCTGCTGAGGTCATCAGGATTGTATCTCCCTGCGTTCAGTCAATTCGATTCACTGAAGGAGAAATTAGGAAACGCCAGTTGGCATATAATCTTCCAAATGCTATACGCAGTAATACCATTTCGACATTGGGACTAAAGATGTGTGCTCCATTTCCAGCTGCATCCCGAACCAAACATCCAGCACAGTTAGAAAATGTGGTGATGAAAAAACACAGCAGGCCAGGCAGCATCCGAGGAGCGGGAGAATCGACGTTTCGGGCATAAGCCCTTCTTCAGGAAGATGCTGCCTGGCCTGCTGTGTTTTTCCAGCACCACATTTTTCAACTCTGGTACTCCAGCATCTGCAGTCCTCACTTTATCCAGAACAGTTAGACCAGACACCTCGCTGGAAGTGTGACAAATAATCTGGCTTTGTCCTATCACCACGAAGGGAATAATATCCAACTCCACTAATTGTTGCCCTATTGATATTCACTGACCTGATCCACAACTGATGGTGCTGTCATCAGCAGTGCTAGCAAGTAGTGTCTACTCAACTGTAACCTCTTCAATGATGGTGAGATTGGGTTCAGACAGACACGTTTTGCTCCTGACCTTTTTCAGCACCCTGTACCTACCTGGATAAAAGAGATGAACTGCAGAGGTGAGGAGAGAGTGACTGCCCTTTACATTGAATGACATTTGCCTGAGTTTTGCATCAGGGCATCCTGAGAGTTGTGAATAAACAGGTTGGAGAGTAAAATCAGGCAAGTGGCTGAAGCCGTGCTTGGCAGAGGAAGATGCCTGTGGTTGGTCAAGGTGGTCATCTGAACTCCCAAGTCATATCTGCAGGAGTTCCTCAGGGTAATGTCGTTAGCCCAAACATTTTTACCTGTTTCCTCAATAATGTGCCTGGATCAGCATTTTCGCTGATGATTGCAAAACATTCAGCAACATTCGTGACTCCTCATGACTGAAGCTGTCCCCGTCCAAACAGAGTGCACTCTGGACAATAATGAGGATTGGCTTCATTCTGGGAAAGTCAAATTCCAGACACACATGAGGCAATGAATATTCTCAGACATTAAGAATCTAACCATTCTCTGTTGATGGATCTGCACAATACTGACAGGATTGAAGAGAGGATATGATTAGAGTCATAGAGTTGTACAACGCAGAAACTTCGGACTAGTTCATCCATGCCATCCAGATATCCCGACCTAGTCTGGTAGCACTTGCCAGCACCTGGACCATATCCCTCCAAACCCCTCCTATTCATATCCCCATCCAGATGCCTTTTAAATGTTACAATTGTACCAGCCTCCCCCACTTCCCCTGGCAGCTCATTCCATACATACACTACCCTCTGTGGAAAAGTTGCCTTTGGGTGTCTTTGAAATGTTGCCTTCTCACCCAAAAGCTAAGCCCTCTCATTCTGGACTCCTCCACCCCAGGGAAAAAGACCTTGTCTATTGGCCTGATCCATGTCCCTCATGATTTTAACACCACCTATAAAGGTCACCCCTCAGCCTCCAATGCTCCAGGGAAAACAGTCTGTTCAGCCTCTCCCTATAGGTTAAATCCCCCAACCCTGGCAACATCCTTGTGAATCTTTTCTGAACCCTTTCAAGTTTCACAATATTGTTCTGATAGGAAGGAGACCAGAATTGCATGCAATATTCCAACAGTGGCCTAACCAATGTCCTGGACAGCTGCGACATGACCTTCCAACTGCTGTACTCAATACTCTGACCAATAAACGAAAGCATACCAAACACTACCTTCATGTTCCTATTCACCTGAGACTCTACTTTCAAGGAGCTTTGAACCTGCACACCAAGGTCTCTTTATTCAGCAACACTCCCCAGGATCTTACCATTAAGTGTATAAGTCCTGCTAAAATTTGCCTTCCCAAAATGCAACACCTCACATTTATCTAAAATCTATGTACCACTTCAGTCCATTGGCCCATCTGATCAATATCCCATTGTAATCTGAGTTAACCTTCTTCGCTGTCCACTACACCTCCAATTTCAGTGTCATCTGCAAACTTACTATGTTCACGTCCAAATCATTTATATAAATGACAAAGTAGTGAACCCAGCACCGGTCTTTGTGGCACTTCACTGGTCAGAGGCCTGCAGTCTGAAAAACAACCCTCCCCCACTACCCTCTCTGTCTTCTACCTTCAAGCCACTTCTACAGCCAAATGGCTAGTTCTCCAGGTATTCCGTGAGATCTAACCTTGCTAACCATGAGGAACCTTGTTGAATGTCTTACTGAAGTCCACATAGATCACGTCCACCGCTCTGCCCTCATCAATCCTATTTGTTACTTCGTCAAAAAACTCAATCAAGTTTGTGAGACATGATTTCCCACACAAAACCATGATGACTATCCCTAATCAGTCCTTGCCTTTCCAAATACATGAAAATCCTGTCCCTCAGGATTCCTTTCAACAGCTGCCCACCAACATCAAGCTCACCAGTCTATAGTTCCCTGGCTTGTCCTTACCACCTGATTCTTTGCATTTTGAGATTGATGGGTAGGTTGTGGTTCATATTGAAGTCACAGCTTGTTCTTTGTAATCCGGTTTAAATAAAAAGTCCAAAACCCAAAGACAAATGGCAACTGGTCAGTTCCATGGCAGAAGCTGTTACTTAGTTGAATGCCAAGGGATTTGTCCCAGAACTAGTCAATCATCATGGCTGATGGACAAGGCAGGAAGAGACAATGGGAATTAGGTTGGAGGAGGATGTTGGAAGAGAGGAGAAACTGGAACAATGTTTAAAAATCTTCATGCTTCTTGCATTGCGAACGTAGATGGCACATTCACTGTAAAGCAGCAGATGGGCACAAATCAGTCTTTATTACTTAGTATACACATCCAACATGTATTCCTGATGAAGGGCTTATGCCTGAAACATCAATTCCCCTGCTCCTCAGATGCTACCTGACCTGCTGTGCTTTTCCAGCAACAAACGCTTGATCCAGACCAACATCCAAAGTGTAACACTGAGACACACACACACACACACACACACACACAGCAGCTGCTGGGAGTGAGACTCTCTTCCCTGCAGTGTACTGGACAAGGACAGAGCTGGTACTGAGACACACACAAGCTGTTTAGTGCAGGTGGGAATGAACAATTCCCTGTTCCGTGCATTATATGGGACATGGACAGAGACTAACACTGACACAGAAAGGAGCTGCAGCACATCAGATAGCAATAAATAATTCCAGGGTATTGTTCTTTTAACTCCTCAGTTCCCTGGTTTTCCTTTAACTTCTCCATCACAACAGGCATCCCTCCCACCTTGGATCCTGCTGTACAGTTTCCAAGAACAAACTGTTACCTTGGAGCTAACACTGTCAATCACTCCCACTACCACTTCCCCACTCTTATAGAGCTCTCCAACCTGATCTGACCCAGGGGAATGTTAAATTCCTGTCCATCTACTCCACAGATTATCATCCTCTCAGGCGAGTGTTCAGGAGTGCAAATATTTTCATCTCTCAGTATTAGAGCCTGACCTGATCCCATATCTCTTAAAACGGTAACTTCTTTCTGTTCTCCCCACTGTTCTTCCAGAATAAACATTACCCACAGCGGTGAAGGTTTTAGAGAGACTGCCCACAAACTCATTACGGAGCCCCTGCTTAGCCTCTGCATTTTCCTGCAGCTTCTTGACTTCTCTTGAGGTTTCCTTTCCTCCTTCCACTAATCCCACTGACTTCCCCTCTCTTACCACATCTTGTCTCCCTGTGCCTTTTTTCAATGACCAGCACTGTGAACCTGTGTCCCACCCTGTGGTAGTGAACACACCTTCGTACAGTGCCCTTCTGAAATCACTGGCACGCTAACTTTGTGTTCCACTCCATTACAGTGAGAACAACTGAGGCCTTTCACCTGCTCCCCACTCTCGTGGGTTTTGTTTCTCAGCAGTGGTGAACTATTCCCAACGTAATCCACTCTGTTTCATAGTGAATGATTTCCCCTTCTCCCAATTTCTATGCCTCAGAATGAAATTCCTGTCAGAAGATAAATTTTGCCTTGTGCACCATTGCATATTCACCTGCCATCTCTGCCACTTCTCACATTTCAAGCTTCCTGTTCATCCACATAAGCACTTGCTGTCTCTGCAAGTGAGATTTTACAACTCCTTCAGCAGAATAATCTTAGAGCTTTATGTGCCTTGTCTATTTTTCAGACCGCAATCATCTCTCAAAATTGTTGTGTTTAATTCTTTCGAGCTTGTCATCAGTCTGACCTGGTTCCTTTTTTATGTTTCTGAACCTATGTCTATACACGCCTGCTCCCACTTCAGAAGCACTCAAAACAGCCTGTTTGACACCTGCATAGTCTCTTGACCCCTCATCTGACAGTACTGCAAACTTATCACGAGCTCTGCCTCCCAGCTTATTCTTAACTACAGAGGGTGATGAGAAAGACAAGAGTGCTCCTTGAGGAAGTGACAAAGGGAAGGGCTTTAGATGTCATATACATGGACTTCAGCAAGGCGTTTGATAAGGTTTCTGATGGTAGGCTGATGGTGAAAGTGAAGGCTCATGGGATCCAGAGTATGGTAGCTAGATGGACAGGAAACTGGCTGGGCAACAGGAGACAGTGTACTAGTGCAAGGGAGTGTCTCAAAATGGAGGACTGTGACCAGTAATGTTCCACAGGGATCTGTGCTGGGAACGCTGTTGTTTATGATGTATGTAAATGATCTGGAGGAAGGTGTAAGTGGTCTGATTAGCAAGGTTGCAGATGACACTAAGATTGGCAGAGTAGCAGACAGTGAAGGGGACTGTCAGAGAATACAGCTGGATATAGATAGGTTGAAGAGTTGGGCAGAGAAATGGCAGATGGAATTCAATCTGGGCAAATGCGAGGTGATGCGTTTTGGAAGATCCAATTCTAGAGTGAACTGTACGGTAAATGGAAAAGCCTTGGGGGAAAATTGATATACAGAGAGATCTGGGTATTCCGGTTCATTGTTCCTGGAAAGTGGCAACGCTGGTCGATAGAGTGGTCCAGAAGGCAGATGGCATGTTTTCCTTCATCAGACAGGGTATTGAGGACTAGAATTGGCAGGTCATGTTACAGTTGTATCCGACTTTGGTTGGGCCACATTTGGAATACTGATACCCAGGCAACCCCAGCTCGAACTGGTCGGACAATTGCAGCATCTTTTCCTTGCTCACCTTTTGTAAAACTCCCAAAGTCACTTCTTCCATCCCAGAAAACATTTACTGAAACTGACATTTCTCTCACTTTTAATCAAAACAACTACAAGTAGCAGAAATTAAACAGGTTTTCTTAATTATGTTTTATTTTGTTTTTCGATATTTAAGATACTAAATCTACAAGTGTGTTTAAATCTGCTGGGACCTTCCTTTATCCAAAACTGTTCAACACTCTCCAAATCCATCCAGATCCTGGACCTGATCATCCAGATCTATCTGAGTTCCTTTAAAACCTGTTCAAAACCCAGGCCCATTGTAGAGGTGACCACACTATTATCAGGGAATTCAGATCGAGTGAAGTGCAGGTGAAATGCTGCTTGATGCAGAAGATATGTGTGGGACCGTGGACACTGAACAGAGACAGAGTTAATGGGTGGTTGTTACAGGGGAACCTGCAATGAGGCTGTGGGGACCTGTTGAGAGCGACGAAGGAGGGGGCCATGTTTTCACAGAGGGAACGGTCCCTGCAGAAGGCTGACAACAGAGGCACCTGAATAGAGAATCAAACATAGAACATGACAGAGCAGTACAGGCCGTTCGGCCCTCATTGTTTTTACAACCTGTGAAACCAATCTGAAGCCCATCTACCCTACAGTATTCCATTTTCAGTCATATATTTATCCAATGACCATTTAAATGCCCTTAATGAGTTTTGAGAAGGTTTGTAGCTCAGGTTGAGTAAGTTTGCTCACTGAGCTGGAAGGTTCATTTTCAGACGTTTAGAAAGGTTTAGAATCCTTTTCTAAGCCAGACTGCCTCATACAGGACATGGATGATCTATTAAAGACCACCATTAGAGAGAAGAAGAACACCTCACATTATTGACAGAATTATTGGCCATGTTACCCCCCTTCGGCTTTAAAAGATAATCCCTAAACAGGCCCAGATCATGAAAACAAGTCTCCTCCTCAGGCACCACTATTGCTCATGGTAAGCATCAGGTTGAACAGAAGCTCATCGGGACCATCACCATGTTACCCTGACCCACAGATGCTCACACAGTGCGCTCCTTGCTGAGTGTGGTTGGTATTGCTGCAGCCATATTGATGGCTTCACAACAAAGGCTGCTCCCTCTGTTAAACAGGGACACCCCATGGAATTGGACTGAGCAACACAGCCAGGCAGTGTTGGAACGTAAACAAGGCTTGGCCCAGACACCAACCCCACACATCCTGGATCCTGACTCACCCTTTGTGCTAGAAGTCACTGCCACTGACTCTCTCCTCAGCTGTATCGTTCCAGGAGTCACATCACTGCTCAAGGCCTGTAGCCTATTTCCCCCAGTCTAACTGGGTTTCTCCCTGTGAGAGAGACACTTATTGGCAGTTTCCTGCACTGTACAGCATTTCTCCTCCATGGTCAGTCTTACAACAATACAACTATTGGCAAATGGCAGAAAACAAGATGGCACTATCAGCCAGAACCACACAGCACATTGGACCCTTTACTGCAAGGCCAGACATGACTGAAGTGTATTAAAGACCCACAACCTCCTGGCCAATAATCTAACATACTGCAGGGAGCCCCAATGTCAGGTCATAGCCGTTGGGAGCTCCACATGTCGATTCACACCAACATTAAAATTGACTTTGATACATAAGCTCAGCAACTAGTGAGTTGACATTGGTAGGAAATGACATCAGGGAGACCAGCTGTGGTATATATTCTGTTGGCCATGAGGGAACAGTCGGACTGGAGCTGGCCCTACAGCTCCCGAGACACACGAGTGCTTAAACTACCGGAGTCACTGATCCTGACCAGCTCCCACGGACACCCAAACCCATTCAGACAGCATGTCCATCTGGAACAATCTCAGTGACTCCCTCCCACTCTGGGGATAAATGAGGTTTCCCCTTAGTATACAGCAAACCTCCCCAATCAACACCACCTCAAATTCACATTCCAACAAGCTCAAACCAAACCTACAGTGCTGTTCACGTCAAAGCCCATCACTGGCCAGAAATGTTAATGCTGCAGAGCCAGACTAGGGCTTTGACAAGGTTAGGGCTGAAAATGTGTTGCTGGTTAAAGCACAGCAGGTTAGGCAGCATCCAAGGAACAGGAAATTCAACGTTTCGGACCAGAGCCCTTCATCAGGAATGAGGAGAGGGTGCAGGCAGGCTAAGATAAAAGGTAGGGAGGAGGGACTTGGGGGAGGGGCGATGGAGATGTGATAGGTGGAAGGAGGTCAAGGTGAGGGTGATAAGGCTGGAGTGGGGTGGGGGCGGAGAGGTCAGGAAGAAGATTGCAGGTTAGGAGGACGGTGCTGAGTTGAGGTAACCGACTGAGACAAGGTGGGGGGAGGGGAAATGAGGAAACTGGAGAAATCTGAGTTCATTCCTTGTGGTTGGAGGGTTCCCAGGCGGAAGATGAGGCGCTCTTCCTCCAGCCGTTGTGTTGTTATGTTCTGCCGATGGAGGAGTCCAAGGACCTGCATGTCTTCGGTGTAGTGGGAGGGAGAGTTAAAGTGTTGAGCCACGGGGTAGTTGGGTTGGTTGGTCCGGGCGTCCCTGAGGTGTTCCCTGAAGCGTTCCGCAAGTAGGCGGCCCGTCTCCCCAATATAGAGGAGGCCACATCGGGTGCAGCGGATGCAATAGATGGTGTGTGTGGAGGTGCAGGTGAATTTGTGGCGGATATGGAAAGATCCCTTGGGTCCTTGGAGAGAAGTAAGGGAGGAGGTGTGGGCGCAAGTTATACATTTCCTGCGGTTGCAGGGGAAGGTGCTGGGAGTGGAGGTTGGGTTGGTGGGGGGTGTGGACCTGACGAGGGAGTCACGATGGGAGTGGTCTTTGCGGAACGCTGATAGGGGAGGGGAGGGAAATATATCCTTGGTGGTGGGGTCCGTTTGGAGGTGGCGGAAATGACGGCGGATGATACGCTGTATACGGAGGTTGGTGGGGTGGTAGGTGAGAACCAGTGGGGTTCTGTCTTGGTGGCGATTGGAGGAGCGGGGCTCAAGGGCGGAGGAGCGGGAAGTGGAGGAGATGCGATGGAGGCATCGTCGATCACGTCTGGGGGGAATCTGTGGTCCTTGAAGGAGACCATCTGGGCTGTGCGGTGTTGGAACTGGTCCTCCTGGGAGCAGATGCGGCGGAAACGAAGGAATTGGGAATATGGGATGGCGTTTTTACAGGGGGCAGGGTGGGAGGAGGTGTAGTCCAAGTAGCTGTGGGAGTCAGTCGGTTTATAGTAGATGTCTGTGTTGAGTCGGTCGCCCGAGATAGAAATGGAAAGGTCTAGGAAGGGGAGGGAGGAGTCTGAGACAGTCCAGGTGAATTTGAGGTCGGGATGGAAGGTGTTGGTAAAGTTGATGAACTGTTCAACCTCCTCGTGGGAGCACGAGGCAGCGCCGATACAGTCATCGATGTTGCAGAGGAAAAGGTGAGGTGTGGTGCCAGTGTAGTTGCGGAAGATGGACTGTTAGCCCTGGAACCCACCAATTCCTGAATCCCTCCAGTAGCCAATGCAGGCCATGGCTATTTCTGTTAAAAGACCAATATTGAAGATCACAAGGTGGTTCAAAGCTCTGACCCTGACTTACAACATATCTCCCAGGGGAAGTCAGTCAACAAATACAAACATTGGGAAACTAACCTTCCACTAAACAATGGCCTCCATCTGAAAAAGTATCCCTTTAGGGTCCACAACCAAATTATCTCCCAGTTCCATGATACCCACAGCCCCCAAGGCAGAGACACCCTGGAGACAAAATTACTGCCTAACACAGACCACCAACATGAGGCTAAGTGTCAGACATTACATTGATACCTGCCTCAATTGTACAGAGACCAACCCTCACTGTGATAGTAATAAAGCATACTTGGCAGACATGACCAGGAGAGAGACCTTGGCCTATCCTCCAAAATGGACTACACTGGCTCCTTGCCCATCTGTCCTGGTGGCTTTAACTGCACCTTGGTTATTTTCGACACCTTCACTCAGTAGGTCAAAGCATTTTCCACATGTACAAACACTGCCAAGATCACAGCCAAAATCCTGACAAATATTTACAAGATGGGACCTACCCCACAGCATAGAATCAGATCAGGGTATCCATTTCACATCCAGCTCATGCAGGAAGGCACGTCTCTAGTTGGTGTTACTCACATTTCACGTTGCCTACCACCCACAATCCAGTAGGTTGGTAAAGTGTATGAATCACACTCTTGGAGGTAATATGATCAACTGGAGGGAATAGCACAACATGGGATGTAATACTGCCCTTTGTATTCTTGTGGGTCAGAAACTGGACCCCCCCTCCAGGCCACACTTTCCAGTGACAGGCCGACACAAAAGGTGTTGAAGCCCCTGCTGGGAGCGGACCTGTCAGAATCTAGTCCCGACTCCCTTATACTTGAAGCTGCTGCCTGCTCTCTCCTGGAAAACATCAAGCCCACACAAATGGCTGCAGCTGTTAGAATTGGGACTAAACAAAGCCAGAGTCGGCTTGTTGTGGAAGTGCATTCTTCAGATTATGATGTTGGACAGGTCTTGCTCCAAGTGTACCAACCTGAATCTTTCCATTTTCCCAGATTTTCCATTATTGATGAAGTCAGGCCCTGTATCTATAACCTCCTGCTGGATCCGAATAGAATGTGCTGCTACCTCAAATGAAGGCCAATTCCCCAGAGAGCAGTTCTCATCATCCCTTTCATGTGCTTTTAGACAATATACCCCAGTACAGGCCTCAGGAGTCTTTCCAACAACACCTCAGGGATGAACCTTCTCCGGATAGCCTGGGGCTGAGTGGGTAACGCACTCCCTCCCCAGTGACAGCCCAGCCCACCCCTCCCCCACTGCCCAGGATACAGAGTCATCAACAGGGAGGCTGCAGCACCAGAGACACAGGGGACAGGAGCTCCTTTCTCATTCCCAATGGGATGGCCCAATACAGTTCAGACAATCCGGATATGGAGGGTGAGCCACCCTGCACGTTGTCTAATAAACCATCCCACTGCATCCTGCACACAGGGCACAATTGTTCTAGCACCCCTTATGGATTTTGTTTTTAGTTTTATAAAAAGGGAGCCCAGGAATGGACAACAATTCAGAAAAACGTAACAATTCTGTAATGTCACGTAGAACACCGTTGTCAGATAGTGGACCAAGATACTTACAGAAATTACTCTTATAACAAGACAGTACACTGGAACCGAGACTTCGAAACCATGAGACAACCCTTCAAGCGTTTATTGTGTATTATATGTCTTATAATAAGGAGTATCTCAAAATGTAGCATGAACATAAGGGATAAAGCTGTACTCAGGGTACATGTGGTACAACACATCAGATACTGCGGTGGGTGTAGATGGGATCCTCTAGGTCCACCCTGTGCAAGTCAGTGGGATTTGATTGTAACCATAAGCTGATAGTGCACAGGAAGCCCAATGGGAGACCCACATTGTGTTGTAGCAGTGTGGGGCGGCTCACAGATGCTTGGTGGGGTTTCTTTGAGAATGGGTGCCAGGGAGTGGCCATAGCCAGGACAGGGGTGTCAGAGTTAGAATGGCAATGCCCCAGGAAACGCCAGCAGGTTGAATTCCTCGAGTACGACACTCCAAACTGGCTAAGACCAGCAGTGAAGGCCCCGCCCAGCTTCTCTCACACACACACACACACACACACACACCAAGCCTTCCCAATGGATAAGTAATTACACCCACAGGTAAAATCCTGTTTCACAACATTCACCATCAGCTACTGCCAGGCAGAAGAGATACATCAGGGATACAGTTACTGGAGTGGGTGTCCCTCCCCGTTAAAATGCTGACATTCCACCTAAGCCATAGAACAATGGGATGACATACAGCGACAGAGGAGGGATAACCCAGACCAGCAGCTGATCGACAAAAGAGAAGGGAGTTCTTTAATGATCTGGCCACTGCTGACAGGGCAGGAGTATCAATGGGCATACCCCACGATTTGGAAAATAAAAGAACTCAGGATCTTGACCCAATGAGTCAAATGGGCTTGAGGATTAGATACAGAAACAGGAGACCAGGGAGAAGAGGAGGAACAGCTGTACAAGTCTTTGCTAACAATGGATACGTAACAGCCTCATACACTGATGCCTAGCAGACAAACACCAAGATGACACTGTACTCCCCAACACAGTGACACCGCTCCCCCACCCCACCCTATATTAGAAACATCTCAGGACTGACTATGAGCCTCCTGCATCCTCTGGGAATAATGAAAGTACACACAAACCAACAGCCACACTTCACCAGCTACTATCCAGGACAAAGGGCCCCAAACTCACAACATGCAGGACCAATGCGATATATAAAACACCATGCAGCAACTGAGAGAAACATTACACAGGACAAATGGGCAGGAAACTCACCACCATAATATACGACCAGCAGCTTGCAATAAGATAATGTGACCAGTTCTCCCTTTGTCGGTGTGTATTGACATATGAAGGACACCAAGTGCAGGTGTACAAGAAAACAAGTTCTTCCAAATAAACCTGTTGGATTAAAACCTGATGTTGTGTGAAGTGATCATGCCTGCAGATTGGCAAAGGCAGCATTTAAATAATGCAATTGTGGAACTGAACACCCTGATTGAACCAAGCTACAAGGACTCCTGTTACATGACAACCTGACCCTATAGACTTCAGGCATGCAGGGAGATGGGACAGAACCAGCAAATACTTCTGATTTCCACACAACCTTATTATCTTTTTATTTGCTATATGCAGTAAGTTCCCTTTCTGTTTGGCCCATGTGATGTTTTGGTGTCAGTGGGCGGAGGACAAATATGTAGGTGGGATGGGCATTCATGTGATTTGGGGTATTTAAATCTGTGCCCCAGCTGTTCTGGAGATTCTTCAGGATTTCTTGTCCATCTTGGCAATTGTTATTTGACATGCATAGGCATAGCAAAAACTATGTGGGCTATTTCATTTGTGGAGTGTATTCAACGGTAAATGGAAAATAAATGAGATGAGTTATTGAATCTCTTCTGCATTACCTTGTTGTCTAATCAAACAAGCCACATTATAGGAAGGATGTGGAAGCATTGGAAAGGGTGCAAAGGAAATTTACGAGGCTGTTGCCTGGTATGGAGGGGAAGATCTTATGATGAGAGGCTGAGGGACTTGAGGCTGTTTTCGTTAGAGAGAAGGTAGGACAGATGTCAGAGGCAGGTTCTTTACTCAGTAGTAAGGGTGTGGAATGCCCTGCCTGCAACAGTAGTGGACTCGCCAAATTTTAAGGGCTTTTAAATGGTCATTGGATAAACATATGGTTGATGTTGGACTAATGTAGGATAGATGGGCTTTAGATTGTTGTGAGCTGTGAAACCATTGAGGGCCACAGGGCCTGTAATATGCTGTAATGTTCTACACTCTCAGAGCAGATCAGAGACTACGAATACTCCGATAAGTAACTCAACTCCTAGCACCCCGAAGACTATCCACAATCTACAAGGCACAAATCAGGACGGTGATGGAATACTCCCCATTTGCCCAGAGAGGTGCAGTTCCAACAACACAAGAAGCTTGACACCTCATCTACAAACATTCAATCCTTCCACCAACAGCGCTAGGTAGCAGCAGTGTGTACCATCTACAAGATGTACTGCAGAAAGATCCTTAGACAGCACCTTCCAAACCCACAACCACTTTCACCTGGAAGGAAAAGGGCAGCTGGTACTTGGGAACAACGTCCTCTGCAAATTCCATTCCAAGCCAATCACCACCCTGACTTGGAAATATACTGCCGCTCCTTGACAGTCATTGGGTCAAAGTCCTGGAATTCCCTCCCTAATGGCATTGTGGGTCAACCCACAGCAAGTGCACTGCAGTGGTTCAAGGCGGCAACACACCACCACCTTCTCAAGAGCAAATAGGGACGGGCTATTAATGCTGGCCAGCCAATGAAGCCCAAATCCCATAAATTAATCAAATAAAAAAAATCAACTGGGACAACAATCCCATA
Source organism: Hemiscyllium ocellatum (assembly GCF_020745735.1). Taxonomy (NCBI): domain Eukaryota; kingdom Metazoa; phylum Chordata; class Chondrichthyes; order Orectolobiformes; family Hemiscylliidae; genus Hemiscyllium; species Hemiscyllium ocellatum. The sequence goes on along the minus strand of NC_083432.1, from coordinate 516,265 downwards.
CTGGGACAGGCAAAAGGAAAACAAGCTCAGGAATTCCTGAAGGCCTAGTATTTATCCACTGGTGCCATAAACAAGCCTGTTAAATTAGACCCCCAACTACAGACCATTATAGTACAAAACTGGAACTAGAAGCACCAGTCATCACAGACAGAAGAGTGTAAATTCTGGACAGATCACAACAACAGCTCTTCATCCAGAGGCAACACAGTGCTCAAGATATCAACCAGAAGGGGATTAAAGTTTTCAAATAATCAACCATCTCAGTGAACCGGCAACAACTCCTGCAGAAGAATAGGCGAGCCACCATTGAGTTACCATACTGAGGGTCACACCAAGACAAGTAACCAGATCATCCAGGGCCCAATCAGGGATAACGGTGAGCAACAAAACTGTACCCTGTGCAGGAAAACACAGGAACGGGATGATTGAATAGCTGAGGGACAACCATTCTGGATTAGTAATGAACAGCTTGAACATTCATTCTGAGAGAGAACCCACATTAATATCTCTCAGAAGGAGGAAATGAGTACTGCAGATGCTGGAGATCAGAGCTGAAAAATGTGTTGCTGGAAAAGCGCAGCAGGTCAGGCAGCATCCAAGGAACAGGAATTTTGAAGAAGGGCTTATGCCCGAAACATTAATTCTCCTGCTCCTTGGATGTTGCCTGACTGCTACACTTTTCCAGCAACACATTTTTCAGCTAACATCTCTCAGAGTCAGTCACAGCTCACCAAGATGTGGTTTGCTGACAGCTGCAGGGATAGAGAGGCACTGGGCTTGGGGCCTGGGACTCCAATTATTCCGTGGGACAAAGTTGATCTGAGGACCTTTGAAGTCAAAAAGTATTGGAAGTTATTGGATAGATTACCATAACACCTTCCCATACGTGGTTGGAGAGAGAGGGGACATTGGACAGAGAGCACTCACAAATAAACCATAACCATTATTTGCTGCTAACCTGTACATCCTAAAGAACATGCTGTCTGTGGTTAGGAGATTAAACAAACAAATCACTGAAACCACAAAGAAAATCATTTCAATGAACTGATAACAGCTTCTGATAAATGTTATGCCCATTAATGAGCTGTTGTTATGATATGGTTTATAAAACCCCTTCCACTCAATGCTGTAGCTTCTGCTCAGAAACCTGTACAGCAAATTCTCCAAATAACGACACTGACAGCCATTTTACCATCTCTCTCTCTCTCTCTCTCTCTCTCTCTGGTTCACTGTCTCAGAATGTCAACAATAGCCTCCCAGCCCAACTTTGTTTGGTGGCGCTGTGGAGTCTGTGGGCCATCTGTGTATTGGGTGTACATGTTTACACTCCTTAGGTGATTTGAAGAACTCTGGTCTCTTGTTGCACCTCAGCCCCATGCTCCTGATCTTTGGGTACCTGGTGAGGAGCAGGGAGGGTAGGTCAGAGGATCTCCATGTGGACCTGCTCCTGGGCCTGGCCAAACTGGCCGTAAACAGGTCCAGGCAGCGGGCCGTGGAGGGGGTCGTTAGGGCCGACTGCCTGCCTGTTCTGTGCCTACATTTGTGACCAGGTGTCCCTGGAGAAGGAGCACGTGGTGTCTCCCATTCTGAACGCATTTAGGGAGAGGTGTGCACTGCAGGGAGTGATGTGAACTGTACAAAATTCCATCTGAGCTCAGTCCCTACTCTCCTCTTCACTTCTTTCACATAAGCATTGCCCCTCCCAGACTGCACAAGTTACTAGTTTCCTGACACATGGGGGTTTCCTGATGGTGGATGAGTGCACATAAAATAAATGTGTTTTTACAAGACCCTGCACTTACACACGACAGGCTGTGCTGAGAGAGAAATAAGTCCTATCACTGTACAGCAGTGTGGGGGTAGCAAAATAAAATAACCATAAACGGGAGTGTCGTCATTCTCTGGACTGGCTCTGAGCTAGCTGGCCACAGACACTGTCCTGTGAGGGAAATTCCTAGGGGACAGAGACATTGACGCAAGGCTGTACTGCTGCTCCCTGGGCACCAACCACGAGCTGTCACTGTCACTGTCACTGGTCCCATTGCGTAGGCCCTGCCCTGGGCTCCTCCTGTCTGTGGCCGGTCTCTGCTGCCTGGGGCCTACCAGCTGGACTGGACTGTCACAGGCTAAACTACTGCCTAGGCTCTGCTGACACAGAGCCCTGTGTCCTTTCTGTTCTGCCTGGGCCGGTGCTGCTACCACAAACCCAAACTATGACCCCCTCAGAGGATCTGGCAGCACAAGCATTCTCCTGTCTCTTGGTTACTGTCCCCAACCCCAGCCCTCCCCGCCTCCTCCCCACCACCCCCCCCCCCCACTTCACTCTCCTTCCCTGTACCACAGCTATCCCCAATGCAATGATCCTGTCACCCTTTCAGCTCCTCACAAAGGGCTGAAGGACCCGGCCTTGAAGCACATTTACTCCTTCCGATGACAGGTCTTTATTTGCCAGGCTTGGGAGGGTGCAGTCCCTGGCCCCCTCACCACGCTCCGTGACGGGGTGGCCTACAGCACCTTCTGGACTGTGTGCAGTGTCACTTGTTTAAGGACGTGGGGCATAGGAGGAGGAATCACCCCACCCTGAAAGTCACCAAGGCTACACCAGGGGCTGCTAGAGGTACTGCCACACCCATGCCCCCTGCCATGTAGAGTAACACCAGGAGACCCACAAACAGGGCCCAAGCTTGAGGTCACTGTTACTGCAGCCTTTGGTGAGGGTGGGGGAAGGGAGGTCAGGCTAAAAAGGTGGTGCAGAGTAAAACCAAACAGAGAGGCTATCCTCCAGATATATCTCCTTGTGACCCCAACACATCCGGACTCAGCCCTGGCCTTCCCAACCCCGGCAGAGGAAACAAGCTCTGGAATGACTGGTTCCAAGCACCATCCTGTGGGAATCAGTGTGGGGATCCTGCTCCCATGACTAGGCCCTAGCCTGCCCAAGCTGATGGTATTGGGACAAATCCTAAGGCTGGCAGGGGGAAGGAAGCTACCATCACGATCAGGTAGTGCCACTTCCTGCAGGGGGAGGATATCCCTGTCGCCAGGGGAAGACCCTGCTCCTTCTATTAGCCCGGGATGTGCCCATGGCATCACCTGCCTCTCCCTTACTGCAGCCTGATCTTCCTGGAGCAACATGTTGCTGAAGGATGTTAAGTGACTGTAACCATATTCAAGAACCATCTGTCAAGATGAGCAACAGGTCTCTCAGCAGGTCATAGCTGCTGGATGAGGATGTTAGGAGAGATGGTCTAGATCTCAAACCAGTCTGGTACAGGAGGGCTGGCTCTCAATTGCATCAACAACTAATTGGCTAGTTTTTAAATCTGAAGAGGTACACAGATTATATTGATAACTTAAGGGCTCAGTAAAGAAAGTAAATGTTAAATTCAGCAAGTGTTGATGTGAATTACCTTGCCAGAAAAGGGAATGCTGGAAGCAGATCCAATTTTTGAAAATGCTAAGTCAAAAGATTTAAACCTCAGAAGGACAGAGATTGATGAGATAACCCCAGGAACCGGCCAATGGGCTGAACTAACCTCCTCTTCCAGTGGATCCCTTCACAGTATTGGTTTTATTCTAGGTAAGATATTGATACGCTCCAACTCTTCACTAGACAGACAGCAACATGCTCTTCAACAACCTCCACCAGCCCCCGAACCCCCAGTTTCATTGGCTTGCAGCCATTTTGGATGAGAGGCCATTAGAAAATTTACTCAAATCATGTTACTTTCACCTGGCAGTAGTGATATTTCTACGATCTATAGAAAAATAACCTTTGCTGAAATGTTAACATCAGAGAGGGTGCAGAATGTTCTCACGGGAGAGAGGGGCCAGCAGGAGGTCATTGCCCACATTGGAACCAACGACATTGGAAGTGAAAAAGTTGTGATTCTGAAGGGAGATTACAGAGAGTTAGGCAGAAATTTAAAAAGGAGGTCCTCAAAGGTAGTAATATCTGAATTACTCCCAGTGCTACAAGTGAGTGAGGGCAGGAATAGGAGGATAGAGCAGATGAATGCATGGCTGAAGAGCTGTTGTATGGGAGAAGGATTTACATTTTTGGATCATTGGAATCTCTTTGGGGTAGAAGTGACCTGTACAAGAAGGACAGATTGCACCTAAATTGGAAGGGGACTAATATACTGGCAGGGATGTTTGCGAGAACCGCTTGGAAGGATTTAAACTAGTAAGGTGGGGGGGTGGGACCCAGGGAGATAGTGAGGAAAGAGATCGATCTGAGACAAGTACAGCTGAGAACAGAAGTGAGTCAAACAGTCAGGGCAGGCAGGGACAAGGTAGGACTAATAAATTAAACTGCATTTATTTCAATGCAAGGGGCCTAACAGGAAGGAAGATGAACTCAGGGCATGGTTAGGAACATGGGACTGGGATATCATAGCAATTACAGAAACATGGCTCAGGGATCGGTAGGACAGGCAGCTTAATGTTCCAGGATACAAATGCTACAGGAAGGATAGAAAGGGAGGCAAGAGAGGAGGGGGAGTGGCATTTTTGATAAGGGATAGCATTCCAGCTGTGCTGGGGGAGGATATTCCCGGAAATACATCCAGGGAAGATATTGGGTGGAACTGAGAAATAAGAAAGAGGTGATCACATTATTGGGATTGTATTATAGACCCCCCAATAGTCAGAAGGAAATTGAGAAACAAACTTGTAAAGAGATCTCAGCTATCTGTAAGAATAATAGCATGGTTATGGTAGGGGATTTTAACTTTCCAAACATCGACTGGGACTGCCATAGTGTTAAAGGTTTAGATGGAGAGGAATTTGTTAAGTGTGTACAAGAAAATTTTCTGATTCGGTACGTGGATGTCCTTACTAAAGAAGGTGCAAAACTTGGCCTACTCTTGGGAAATAAGGCAAGACAGGTGACTGAGGTGTCAGTGGGGAGCACTTTGGGGCCAGGGACCATAATTCTATTCGTTTTAAAATAGTGATGGAAAAGGATAGATCAGATATAGAAGTTGAAGTTTGAAATTGGAGAAAGGCCAATTTTGACAGTATTAGGCAAGAACTTTTGAAAGCTGATTGGAGGCAGATATTCACAGGTAAAGGGATGGCTGGAAAATGGGAAGCCTTCAGAAATGAGAAAAGAATCCAAAGAAAGTATATTCCTGTCAGGGTGAAAGGGAAGGCTGGTAGGTATAGGGAATGCTGGATGACTAAAGAAATTGAGGGTTTGGTTAAGAAAAAGAAGGAAGCATATATCAGGTATAGACAGGATAGATCGAGTGAATCCTTAGAAGAGTATAAAGGAAGTAGGAGTATACTTAAGAGGGAAATCAGGAGGGCAAAACAGGGACACGAGATAGCTTTGGCAAATAGAATTAAGAAGAATCCAAAGGGTTTTTACAAATATATTAAGGACAAAAGGGTAACTAGGGAGAATAGGGCCCCTCAATGATCAGCAAGGCGGCCTTTGTGAGGAGCCACAGAAAATGGGGGAGATACTAAATGATCAGTATTTACTGTGGAAAAGGATATGGAAGATATAGCCTGTAGGGAAATAGATGGTGACATCTTGCAAAATGTCTAGATTACAGAGGAGGAAGCGCTGGATGTCTTGAAATGGTTAAAGGTGGATAAATCCCCAGGACCTGATCAGGTGTACCCGAGAACTCTGCAGGAAGCTAGAGAAGTGATTGCTGGGCCTCTTGCTGAGATATTTGTACCATCGATAGTCACAGGTGAGGTATCGGAAGACTGGAGGATGGCAAACGTGATTCCACTGTTTAAGAAGGGCAGTAAAGACAAGACAGGGAACTATAGACCAGTGAGCCTGACCTCGGTGGTGGGCAAGTTGTTGGAGGGAATCCTGAAGGACAGGATGTACATGAACTTGGAAAGGCAAGGACTGATTCAGGATAGTCAACATGGCTTTGTGCGTGGGAAATCATGTCTCACAAACTTGATTGAGGTTTTTGAAGAAGTAACAAAGAGGAATGATGAGGGCAGAGCAGTAGATGTGATCTATATGGACTTCAGTAAGGCGTTTGACAAGGTTCCCCATGGGAGAGTGATTAGCATGGTTAGATCTCATGGAATACAGGGAGAACGAGCCATTTGGATACAGAACTGGCTCAAAAGGTAGAAGACAGAGGGTGGTGGTGGAGGGTTGTTTTTCAGACTGGAGGCCTGTGACCAGTGGAGTGCCACAAGGATCGGGGCTGGGCCCTCTACTTTTTGTCATTTATATAAGTGATTTGAATGCGAGCATAAGAGGTACAGTTAGTAAGTTTACAGATGGCACCAAAATTGGAGGTGTAGTGGACAGCGAAGAGGGTTACCTCAGATTACAACAGGATCTGGACCAGATGGGCCAATGGGCTGAGAAGTGGCAGATGGAGTTTAATTCAGATAAATGCGAGGTGCTGCATTTTGGGAAAGCAAATCTTAGCAGCACTTATACACTTAATGGGAAGGTCCAAGCGAGTGTTGCTGAATGAAGAGACCTTGGAGTGCAGGTTCATAGCTCCTTGAAAGTGGAGTTGCAGGTAGATAGGATAGTGAAGGCGACGTTTGGTATTCTTTCCTTTATTGGTCAGACTATTGAGTACAGGAGTTGGGAGGTCATGTTGCAGCTGTACAGGACATTGGATAGGCCACTGTTGGAATATTGCGTGCAATTCTGATCTCCTTCCTATCGGAAAGATGTTGTGAAACCTGAAAGGGTTCAGAGAAGATTTACAAGGATGTTGCCAGGTTTGGAGGATCTGAGCTACAGGGATCGGCTGAACAGGCTGGGGCTGTTTTCCCTGGACCGGAGGCTGAGGGGTAACCTTATATAGAGGTTTACAAAATTATGAGGGGCATGGATAGGATAAATAGGCAAAGTCTTTTTCCTGGGGTCGGGGAGTCCGGAACTAGAGGGCATAGGTTTAGGGTGAGAGGGGAAAGATATAAAAGAGACCTAAAGGGGCAACTTTTTCCACACAGAGGGTGGTATGTGTATGAAATGAGCTGCCAGAGGAAGTGGTGGAGGCTGGTACAATTACAACATTTAAGAGACATTTGGATGGGTATATGACTACGAAGAGATTGGAGGGATATGGGTCGGATGCTGACAGGTGGGACTAGATTGGTATGGATATCTGTTTGGCATCAATGTGTTGGACCGAAGGGTCTGTTTCCATGCTGTACATCTCTATGACTGGATGACAAGGACAGCCTTAAAGTAATTGATAAGCAGAGACCTATTACTATTGGCATGATTTTAACAAGCTTTTTCCTGAACGTTTAGCGAGGAGACTCAATCAGGCTGTTAGTTTGAATTTTGGACAGAATGGTTGTATTGTAGCAACACTGGGCTGTAATGGAAATACAGCCTCCTTACAAAATATTATTCAAAAGGAGCCCAGAGAAATAGAAAGGATCTTTCAGTTGTCTTGGAATTGGCTACAGCCTTCAACTCCATCACAAACTGCTGGTGTTAAAAACTTCAGAAGGTTTGTCATTTATTCAACTAATTGTTGATTTATATTCTAAATCACACAACAATTGCCCTCAAACAGGAGAGTAGGCTAAACCCATTTTGGGAATGGTGGGGGATGTGACTGTGGATGGGGTTTCCCTGGAAGCCCTGCTTGTGTAGTCACCATTGAGAGAGTGTTTGTTCTGATTTTTATCTCACGATGTTTGGTTGTACCTCATGGTTCCCCTGGTAATGGCAGTGGGACAGTGTACCTGGGTAACTCTTATTGCTTCTTTTTAAGCTGGTTTTACTGGTCTTTGGACCAGAGTACTGGCTTTAGGTTTGTGGTACAGCCGGTTGGCTTGGTCTGGCTCGATCCACTGTTGACCCGTGTGGACTGTAGGCACTGCCATTGGACGGTACTATTAAATAAATAATGGGCGATTTAGTCAATCTCCCGAGTTCCGGGTGGACAGATACCTGGTCACACCCTGTAAGCTCACTTGTGCTGGGGGATTGTGACAAATATTAACCACACCAGTAAAACGACAACCATCTCAACACTAACTGACCACTGGAGACCCACAGATTTGTGTCCGTTGCTGATACCAGGTTGCAAGCCCATCGGGTCAGTGAATAGATCAGAGAGAGAGTGACATTAACCCTGTTGTAGAGGAACCCGGTACGCTAGCCCCTGTATTGGGAGGTTCAGACTCCAATATTCTACAGACGTTTTAGATAAGACAACCTTCAAGCAGAACATCAGCAAAGATTCACCCATGATTTTTAAATCCATCCCGTCTTCTTAGGATAGAAGTAATTTAAACAAGGTAATCATGGATTATCCAATAGATAGTATGAAAGATTTCAGATATTGAGGATGGGGTAGGAAGCTGCAGGGGATGGGCACAATTGAAATGTCGATCTTATTCATGGAACAAGAAATGCTGTTCCTTGATAGGTATGTACCTATCAGGGAGGGAGAAAGTTGTCGAATACAGGAGCAGTGGCTTACAAAGGAAGTTGAATCTCTTGTCAAGAGGAAGGCAGCAGACGAGATGTGAAGGCTCAGTTAGGGTGCTTGAGAGTTGCAGGTTAGCCAGAAAAGATCTAAAAAGAGAGAGCTAAGAGGAGCCAGGAGGGCACATGAAAAGTCATTGGAGGATAGGATCAAGGAAAACCCTAAGGCTTTCTATGGGTATAGCAGGAATAAAAGAATGACTAGAGTAAGATTAGAGCCAATCAAGGATAAATAATGGGAAGTTGTGCATAGAGTCAGGAGAGATGGGGAAGCGCTAAAGGAATATTTTTCGTCAGTACCCACACTAGAAAAAGACAATGTTGGTGAGGACAATACTGAGATACAGGTTATTAGACTAAATGAGATTGAGGTTCACAAGGAGGTGGTGTTAATAATTCTGAAAAGTGTAAAAATAGATGTCCCCTGGGCTGGATGGAATTTATCCTGGATTCTCTGGGGAGCCAGGGAGGGAGATTGCCCAGCCTTTGGCTTTGATCTTTATGTCAAAATTGTCTACAGGAATAGTGCCAAAAGACTGGAGGATAGCAAATGTTATCCCCTTGTTCAAGAAGGGGAGTAGGGATAACCCTGGTAATAATAGACCAGTGAGCCTTACTTCGGTAGTAGACACGCTAACTTTAGGGACATTTAAATGGACATTGGATGGGCATATAGACAAGAATGGAATAATGTTGGTTAGATGAGCTTCAGATTGATTTCACAGGTCAACGCAACACTGAAGGCCGAAGGGCCTCCACTGCACTGTTCTATGGTTGTTGGCAAAGTGTTGGAAAAAGTTTATAAGGGATAGGATTATAAATCATCGAGAAAGGAATAAGTTGATTAGGGATAGTCAACATGGTTTTTGTAAAAGTTAGCTCATGCCTCACAAACCTTGAATTATTTGAGAAAGTGACTAAACAGGAGGATGAGGGTAAAGCATTTGATGTGGTGTATATGGATATCAGTAAAGCATTGTGATAAAGTTCCCTATGATAGACTATTGCACAAAATACAGAGGCATGGAATGGAGGGTGATTTCGTGGTTTGGATCAGAAATTGGTTAGATGAAAGAAGACGGGGGTGGTGGTTGATGGGGAATGTTCATCCTGGAGTTCAGTTACAAGTGATGTACCGCAAGGATCTGTTTTGGGGCCACTGCTGTTTGTCATTTTTATCAATGACCTGGATGAGGGTGTAGAAGGATAGGTTAGAAAATTTGTGGATGACACTCAGGTCAGTAAAGTTGCAGATAGTGCCAAAGGATGTTGTAGGTCACACAAGAAATAGATAAGCTGCAGAGCTGGGCTGAGAGATGGCAAGTGGAGTTTAAAGTGGAAAAATGTGAGGTGATTTAGTTTGGAAGGAGTAACAGGAATGTGGAGTACTGGGCTAATGGTAAGATTCTTGGTAGTGTAGATGAGCACCAAGATCTGTGTCCATGTGCATAAATCCCTGACATTTGCCACCTAGGTTGATAGTGTTGTGAAGAAGGCATATGGTGTATTTGCTCTTATTGGTAGAAGGATTGAGTTTTGGATCTGTGAGATCATGCTGCACCTGTACAAACCTCTGGTGCAGCCACACTTGGAGTATTGCGTACAGTCTGGTCACTGCGTTATAGGAAGGGATGTGGAAGCATAGGAAAGGGTTCTGAGGACATTTACTAGGATGTTGCCTGGTATGGAGGGAAGGTCTTCTGAGGAAAGGCTGAGGGACTTGAGGCTGTTTCATTGGAGAGAAAGTGGTTGAGAGGTGATTTAATTGAGACATAAGATAATCAGAGGGTTAGGGAGGGTGGACAGGGAGAGCCTTTTTCCTCAGGTGATGGCAGCTAGCACAAGGGGGCATAGCTTTAAACTGAGGGGTGATAGATATAGGACAGATGTCATAGGGAGTTTTATTCAGTAGTATGATGTGAAACACAACCTGTAACAATCATAGACTTGCCAACTTTAAGGGCATTTAAAAAGGTAATAGGATAGGCATATGGATGAGAAAGCGATAACGTAAGTTAGATGGGCTTCAGATTGGTTTCACATGTCAGCGCAACATCAAGGGTTGAAGGGCTAGTACTACGCTGCAATGTTCTATGTCCTAGATAGAATGTATTATGATAGATATCAGACACTATTCCCTACAATGGGAGCTTTTAGCTCATGTTAAAAACTCAAAGATTTCAGACTAGAAGCTCCAAGTGTGGGAGATTTGGGGAGTTTCATGCCATGTTGAAAATGTGTTGCTGGAAAAGCGCAGCAGGTCAGGCAGCATCCAAGGAGCAGGAGAGTCGACGTTTCGGGCATGAGCCCTTCTTCAGGAATCATTCCTCAACCACATGATTTAATAATCAATAATGTACTAAGGGGGTAGAAAAGATAGTGTCTGGTCAGAGGATGAGGTTAGTTTAGAGTTAGAAATTAAATTTAAAGTAAGTAAACAGATTAATAAGCTGATAACTGGAATGTTAACGGGTAAAAGGTCCAAAGCAAGTATCAGATAAAAGGAGGATTCTAAAAGACGTTGTGCCTGATTGAGTTGTATCTGTAAACCTAGTAGTTGAGGATGTTAGAAGAGTTAAAGATCAGTGCCAGGGAGAAATAACTGGTCCTCATGAGGAAAATATAGATGGTGTCTCAAAACATCAGAAACTAGAAAAGCTATTAAAGCAAGCAGAGTTATTCCTCACTAGTAATGGGAATTCTATACTCGGAGACAGGTCTGTTGTTCGTGAACAACTGATTGCGACGCACCACTCCCTATTTTTATTCTTCACTCACATCCTAACGATCTCAGTACAGACCAGATAAAGTAAGGAAGATGTGTAATAATAATGGGGCACAATAATGATATGTGAAGAAAGCCTGTTTTAGAAGATCACAGCTCTTGCACAAAACTAAACATGAGCAAATAGCGAGAGAGATGGGACACCTGTTAATAGATTTTTGTTTTCTTGTTAAAGTAGAGTTAGAAAAAGGTGTTTCAGGATGAACTCTCAGTGCCAAATGATAAGGCTCATTATTATGTGACTTAAGTCGTATGGAGCTATTACTTTCACTGATCACCTTATGGAGTAGGGAAATGGCAGAGGGATCCCAAAACAGCAGCAGGACCTGATGGTATTATGTTAAAAAGGAGAGAGAGTCCTTGTCTACCCAGGCTGGTTTCATTGTGACTCCAAACTGATGTTACACTAGAAATGCTAGAGAATGGGAGGACAGTGCTAGTCCCCAAGACCACCAATAACTGGCAACCAGTGACTATAGGGCCACTTCTGGTTTGCATATTTACAAACTAAATTGCAAAATGACTCAGCGTAGTAGTTAAACTTACCCTGAGACAGGAAGGTTTCCTTGGGACAACCTTAGGTTGCGGTGAAAATATGGAGATTGTAAATAAATGGTATTAATGGGACAAAGAGAAACAGTAGAGATTTAGCAGTTGTAGGCCTTTGATTTGACAGGCCAAAAATACATTTTTTAGATTTCATTACAGAGTAGCCCGAGGATTTTATACAATGATAAATCATCATACAAATTATGACAGTGATAGAGGGCAACAATTTCAAGACAGTTTAGAAACATAGCTTGTAGCGTAAAGCAGGGTGATCCTTTATCCCTCATTGTTTAATATTGCTATAGATCCATTTAGTACTTTGGGAGGGAAGTCAGGTATTTTTATGAATATTAAAGATGATCTTAGCCACCGTGTGCCCCTGGTGTTTGCTGATGATACAGCATTTCTCAGTGAGACTCACTCGGGTAGGGCGTGTAATTTGGAGATAGTCTGGCATTCTCACAACTGTTGGACAGTCAATTAACAAAAACTGGAGGGTTCCATTTCTTTCATAAATGGAGACCTTACACATACAGGTCAAAAGAACTGGAAGATTGACAAGAATCCGATCCAATCCATTGTCCTGGGGAAATTGACAAAATATTTACGAGCACAAATAGATCCATGAATTGGCATTGGGCGGGGTCAAGTGGAAAGATATGTTGAAAGAATGGACAAAAATCTTAAAAACATCAGCCATACACCTGACAATGAATCGACTTAAAAACAAACTTAGATAATCCCGAGGATGTATTACTAACTGGTTTTCAAAGGCATTGTCTCAATCTTTTACAACGATTAGACTCTTATTCCAAGTTATCAAAGAAATTTTACACTTGCCACACTGGATTGGGGATTCCTAGATTGGAAATACAAATGTCGTAATAATGAAAAAAAATGCCTTGGAAAAGCCAACTGATAATGTAATCCACGTTTCCTTTCAGTACAGCAAAGAAAGCAATACCAATGTTCTAAAGATGCTGGAAAAATTAAAGGCTCCTCAAGAAAATTGACCAGATGATGGCATAGATGATGAGAAAGAACAAGATAATGGTGAGCCTATTTAGTAATAGCTGTAGACAATGAAGGCAAGTGAGATACTTCAAGGACAGTGGAATCTCCAATGTGTGGATAAAGACAGCAATAATTAGTAAGACCTCCAAATTTATTAGTTTTCTTCTACTTTGTAATTTAAATCCACTAGAACAACCCTAAGCCATGAAAGGTCTGTAGGAAGTAAGGCTTGTTAGAGATGTTCTACCCCATATGAAATTCTTCCACATACCCCCAGCTGGTGCCCTGCTGTTACAAATGAGAATTAAATGGCATTAAAAGATAGTTGAGAAATTGTATGAACATGTCGGTAAGTACGGTTAGAAAACATAGGTAGAAGCTTGGATAAGAGCGGAGGATGAATGATGATGAAAGTTGGACATTATCTTCCAGAAAAGGTTTGGTGGTTATTGTCAATGTCACGGGTGAGTTTGAGAAAGAGGATGGTTCACCGAAGAAGGTGAGAGATGAAAATGTGGACAAAAACATCTTACCATCAAGCTATTGGGATTAACAAGAGGGGTGACTTCTTGACAGGTGTGCCATCCGATTTCAAACAGAAACATCTCAAAATATCCAAACATATGACCAAAATATTTGCAATTTTACAAAACGTGGTCTATCATCTTCCCCATTATACAACAGATGGCATCACCTGCACAAGGAACAGGGATGGTGGCCTTGGAATGCCAAGACTGAGTTATACATTCCCAGTGCAATCATTAACCAGGAGAACCTGGAATCTCCCACCAGAGTGGGCCAGGCCTCCTCCCATTTCTGTATGGAAAGGAATTTGGGAAAGTTAGAAGAGCTTTTTCAGGTAAAGGTTTTCAAAAAAGTTGGAATATGTGAGAAATCCCAGCAAAACCTTCATACATCAGAGCAACATGAATCCCTGGAACCCTGTACAGATTTGAACATCTGGTATTAACCATAAGACATTGAAGGGAGTTAGAGTCTGCCAAATGGGTTAGTTTGAAAAGACAGGGCTTTCGAATTGGTTATTTTAAGAAAGACATGGTCTCAAATTCATGGACTGAAACAGTTTTTAAAGGTATCTTCCAAAGACTTAATTTATTATCCATGAAAACCACTGACTCAAGGCAGACCATAATTTTAAAAAGTTACATTGATATCAGAAACCAATGGAGACTGTCCCATCTCTCTCAAATGAAAAAGTCTGCTGGAAAAAATGCACAGATTAAAAGCACACGGATTGCCAAGAAATTACAGCATCACAGTGGGAAGCACAGGTGCCCATCTTTGTCAAACCCCATCGAAAGGACAAAGAACAGTGCCAGCTGGGTGGCATTAGAGTTCAATTGCAAGGGATTTATGGAATCATGAACAGCCATCAGTTCCCCAATATCCTCCAAAGGATATATTCCATCTTTGCCCAGTCTGGTAAAGATTGACTCCATTCTCACATCAGTCACTAGCAGTCGGACAATGAATTTGTTGAGAGCAGTTAGTTCATGTTGATTCATTCTTTTCAAAGCATACTTAACAAAATTAAAGGTCATCATGACAAGTACATAATTAGATAGACTGGCTTCACTCCAAGTAACACATGATTTGACATGCTCACAGAACTGATTTCTGAGCAGAGATTCCAAGGATAAACAAAATCCTGAGTGAGTGAGAGAGGTGTTGCCTTATTTTTGTGGTCAAAGGGACCAGTTAGGTATGGGTTGTAAGTGGACAACTGATGACTGGTAGTGGACAAAATAACAAACTGCATTTGAGAAACTTTTATATTCATGAACTTCTGAATTTTTGCTTCCAACTGAGCCAAGACCACAAAGTTGAGCTGTCAACAATCTTCATTCATGTGGGTTATTATCCCAAGTTCATTTATCACATGGAATGAATTGGTGCTGATGTCATCAAGTAATTAAGCCCAGATGTATATTTATCAATCATTTCAATTGAGTGGGACTCATCAGGAGAGTCATAACCAGAGTGGACTAGTTCAACCTCCATGTCTCAGACTGAATTAAGTAACTTCAGTAGAGCTAGTGCTCGTTCAAGTGTAGCCATCAACATGGCACTGAGTATTTTGGGTATGGATAGCTTTAACTAGACTTAAAACAAAAACCAGGAGTATTTTTGCTTTGCCTCAGTGAGGCAGTGCCTCAATGTAATTAATAGACACCTGGAGTAGTTGCTCTTCCTTCCAATCCCTACTTCATCTGACAATTCCTTTCCTCTCCAGATGGAGGGGGCTTTTTTCACTGGGAGTTAGAGGATTGGTCAGAATGCAGAGGGACAGGAAAGGAGAAACATGATTTCGAGTAGACCCCAGCTGTTGGCCAGGAACAAGACTGAGGAAGGGCCTGAACATTGTCTTTGATGCTCAACCCCACATTGAGAAGGTTCCTCCCCCTGCCAAGAGCAAGCTAGACTTGTATCTGTTAGCAATCCCCCTTCTCTGTACTAGCTGTCCTTGTCCCTCACAGCTACAGAGAGGTGTCTATCCACACAGCCTCCCTCACTGAAAGGGCAGCTCCTGACCCACAGGCTCTTTTAATAAGCTGCTAATCAGCCCCTTAGCTGCTTCAGCTGAGCAATCACTCAGTGAGAGATTGAAAACAAAGTGACCCTGAGGAGATGGAACAGACACAAAGAAACTATTTAAAGAGACAGCCTTGTAAAAATGGAAATTCCAGAATATAGAAGATAGCTGTGAAAGGAGATGGCTAAACATATTTGATGAGAGTTCATATATTAATGATCTGTGTTTTATTAATGTGACAAGAACATTGTAATTTCTAATATCCATGTTTTAATTTTGATGATTTTTTGAAAGTGATAGTGTATGAGCTTAAACCTCCAATTGCAGAGCTTGTATTTGACTTGAGACACAATCTCATGTGAGCGACTCAGAACAAGTCAGTGGGTGGGGGAGAGAAAGATGGACAGACGGAGAGAAAGGGAACAAAAATGTGAGAGATTGAGAAAGTCAGAGAGATAGACAGTGAGAGAAAAAGGAGAAAGATGCTGCGAGAGACAAAAGGTGTGTGTGTGTGTGAGTGAGCGATGAGACAGATAATGTAAGATTTAGACAAATAGATAGAGAGGGACACAGAAAGAGAATGAGAATGAGAATGATAGAGAATGTGACTGAGAGTGACCCAGTTAGTCAGACAGACAGAGATTTCTTATTGAGTTTTGGAAGGAATGTTTTTCTCTGTGAATATGAGCTGGTGTGTTTCTGTAGATTGCAATTGAGTGTGTTTTGGAATTGTTTCCTGAAACAAGCTGTTGATGTGAATAGAATCACAGTCTGGTTGTAGCACAGAAGGAGACCATTTGGCCCATCATGTGCATGCAGCCTTCTGCAACATGAAGTTAGCCTGTCCCACTAACCTATCCTTTGCCTGTAGTTTTTCAAATGCTTTTCTCTTCAGATAATGATCCCGTTCCCTATTGAATGTCTCAATCGAATCTGCCTTTACTCCTCTATCAGACCGTGTGCCAGATTTACACTTTGGTTAATGATTAACAACACATCAGCATCAAATACTTTATCATCATGTTGCCATTATTTCTTTAGTCAGTCAGCTTATATCTATGCCCTTTGGATCTTGGATCCTTCTACTAAATGGAATAGTGTCTCCAAATTCTGTTCCTCACACCCTGCATCATTGTGAAACCTCTATCAACTGTCCTCTCAACATTTCTCCTCTTTCAGGAGAATAACCCTTGCTTTTCCGACCCAAACATAATGGAATGCTCTCATTGACAGCCATTCCTGTAAATATTCATTACACACACTCTAGCAATCAGGAGGGATGGTATCTTGCAAGGATCCTCAAATGAGGCCAGATGGGTAGAGTTGGAAACAGAAAAAGGGCAAACAACTATTAAGTGTGTACGATAATCAAACAGTCTCCAGACAGAGAGAGAGAGAAGATTAAACATTCAAATTTCAATGGAGTGCCAGAATAATACAGCAGCAATAGCAAAAATTTTAATGACCTGAATATTAATAGGGATAGTTTTAGGATGCAAGGTATAGAGGGAACAGTGGAGTTCATTAATTTGGAGTTAGATTTAAACATCCAGCACACACACAATGCACTGAAAATACTTGGTTCAGGCTACGAGCCTTGGAACGCCGGGAGCAGTGAGTCCTGGGTGGAGTCTAGTGTGAGGGAGGCAATCCTGGCACTTACCTGGGAGCAGCTGAGTGCTGGTACAGAGCGGTCTGAGGCTTGGAGCAGGGGCAGGGACGGCTGTTGGAGTGGGCTCTGGTGTGGATGGTCAGATCACGTGTGGAGACCCTGTGTTGAGCTGCTACACTGTAATGTCTACTTGAAATTTCTGACCTTACTGTAATGTCAACCCTTTAATGATGTCCGGATTTTAACTTATTTTCAACTCTGTCAGTAATGCATCTACTTTTCTCCCGCTGCTGTATCCAAGAATTGTACCTGGGGACTTGTATCTCAGATGGTGCTATAAGAAGGCAGACACTGTAAAAACTTTGCAATGTGCTCCACCAATGGAGGACACATGACAATAAAAGGATATGGTGTTGTCTTGTAAAAGCTTCCCTTCCTCCCGAAAGGGGGATGGCCAGAATTGGACACACTGTGTTGTGTTGAGACTTCCTCTTCTGTGATGGGTTTCCTGACCTTGCCTGTGGGAGTGGGTCTGGTGTTGGTGGATGTGGGACACCGTTAACATTCAGTCTCCCCACGGGCAGTGTATATACCGTAGGCAGGGGACAGGCTGTTCAAAACCACCTTGTGTCATCTCCCTGCTTCAACGCACATTACAATCTATAACCCTCAGAGTTAATGATGCATTTCCCCTCCAAACTTTCACTATCCTCCTTCCTTCCCCTCCAAACTGTCACTACCCTCCTCCCTTCCCCTCCAAACTGTCATGACCCTCCTCCCTTTCCCTCAAAACTGTCACTACCTTCCTCCCTTCCCCTCCAAACTGTCACTACCTTCTTCCCTTTCCCTCAAAACCGTCACTACCCTCCTCCCTCCCCCTCCAACTGTCACTACCCTCCTCCCTCCCTGCCAAACTGTCACTACCCTCCTCCCTTCCCCTCCAAACTGTCACTACCCTCATCCCTTTCCCTCAAAACAGTCACTACGCTCCTTCCTTCTCTCCAAACTCTCACTACTCTCCTCCCTTCCCCTCCAAACTCTCACTACCCTCCTCCCTCCCCCTCCAAAATGTCACTACCCTCCTTCCTTCCCCTTCAAATTGTCACTACCCTCCTCCCTCCCCCTCCAAACTGTCAGACACACTGATATTTTTGCTGGTCTCTAACCTGTTCTATTTATTCGCTCCAAATGCCCTGTTAGGCTCACTCTCACTCTGCATCTGTGGTTCTGGGAATAGAGACAGGAATCTGCCATCCTCACCTGGTCTGGTCTATATGTGACTCCAAACCCACAGTAATGTGATTGACTCTCAACTGCCCTCTGAAATGGCCTCGCAAGCCACTCAGTTGTACCAATTACTACGATGTCTCAGAGAAATGAAACTGGATGGATCAGCTGGCATTGACCTAGGCACCAGAAAGGACAACAGCAGAAACAGCTCTGTTGACCCTGCAGAGTCCTCCTCACTAACATCTGGGGGCTGGTGCCAACACTGGGGGAGCTGTCTCCCAGACTAGTGAAGCAACAATCTGACACAATCATACTCACGGAATCAAACCTTCCAGACAATATCCCAGACCCTACCATCACCATCCCTGAATATGTTCTACCTTGGGACAGACCCAGCAGAAGGGATGGTACAGTGGGATATAGTCAAGAGGAAGTTGCTCTGGGAGTCCTCAATGTTGACTCTGGGACCCGACAAAGTCTCGTGGCTTCAAGTTAAAATGAGCAAGGATACCTTCTGCTGATTACCAGGTACCATCCTCCCTCAGCTGATGAATGGGTACTCCTCCATGTTAAACATCACTTAGAGGAAGCATGGAAGATGGCAAGACCACAAAATGTACTCTGGTTGAGGGAATTTCAAAGTTCACCACCAAGAGTGGCTCAGCAGCAGTACTACCGCTCGAGCTGGTCAGGTCCTAAAGGACTGAGCTACTAAACTGGGTCTGTAGCAGGTGTTACGGGAATCAACAGGAGAGAAAAACATGTTTGACCTCATCATTACCAATCTGAAGGCTACATATGTGACCATTTTGGAGATGAAGTTCCACCTTCACATTGAGAATACCCTCCATCATGTTGTGTGGCACTATCACTGTGCTAAATGGGACAGACTTCAAACTGATCTAGCAGCTCAAGACTGGGCCATCAACAGCAGCAGAATTGTACTCCAGCACAATCTGTAACCTGCATATCCCGCACTCAACCATTACCATCAAGCCTGGGGATCAACCCTGGTTCAATGGAGAATGCAGGAGGACATGCCAAGAGCAGCATCAGGCATACCTAAAAATGAGGTGTCAACCTGGTGAAGCAACCAGAAAGGACTACTTGTGGTGGAAACTGCAAAGGCAATGGGCCCTGATAACATTCTGGCAATAGTACTGAAGACTTGTGCTCCACAACTTGCCACTCCCCTAGCCAAGCTGTACCAGTACAGTTACAACACTGGCATCGACCCGACAATGTAGAAAATTGCCCAGGAATGTCCTGTACACAAAGCACAGGACAAATCCATCCCGGCCAATTACCACCCAATCAGTCTACTCTCCATCATCAGTAAAGTGATGGAAAGGGTCATCAACAGTGCTACCAAGCAGCACCTGCTCAGCAAGAACCTGCTCAGTGATGCCCAGTTTGGGTTCCCCCAGGGTCACTCAGCTTCTGATCTCATTCTGGCTTTGGTTCAAACATGGGTAAAACAGCTGAATTCCAGAGGTGAGGTGAGAGTGGCAGCCCTTGACATCAAGGCTGTATTCAACCACGTATGGCATAATGAGCACTGGCAAAATTGTAATCAATGGGTAGCGGGGCAAACCCTCTGGTGGTTAGAGTCATGTCTGGCATAAAGGAAGATGGTTGTAGAGGGTCAGTCATCTCAGCTCCAGGACATCTCTGTAGGAGCCTCTTTGACATTTTGTTCCCTCATCCACATCATTAGTACATATTATGAATAGCTGTGGTCCTAGCACCAATCCCTGTGGTACCTGAGTTACTACCTGCCAAATTTGAAAAGGATCCATTAATTCCTACTCTGTGTTTCCTCTCTGCCAATTAGTTTTCAATCCATCTCAATACACATCCCCCAATCCCACCCACTTTAATCTTGCACAATAATCTCTTATGTGGGACTTCATCAAATACATTCTACAAGTCCAAGTATCTCCCTTGTCAACTCTATTAGTTACATCTTTATAGACTTCCAAAGATTTGTCAGGAATGATTTCCCTTCATAAATCTACACTGACTCTGTCAGATTCTGCCAATGCTTTCTAACGGATCCAATATAAAGTCCTAGATAATGGATTTGTGAATTTTCCCCACTACCAATGTTAGGCATACTGGTCTATAATTCCCTGGTTTCTTGCTATCTCCCTTTTTGGATATTGGAGAGACGTTAGCTATCTTCCAATCTGCAGGGACTGTACCAGATTCTGTGGAAACCTGGAAGATGACCAACAATGCTTCTGCTATTTCTAGAACCATTTCCTTAAATGCTCTGGGATATAGATTATCAGGCCCTGGGGATTTACTCAGTTTCAATCTCCTCAATTCATCCAGCACCATTTCTCTACTAATATTGATCTCCCTCAGTTCTTCCCTCTCACTAAATCTTGCATTCTGCAACAACTCTGGTATCTGATTTGTGTCTTCTTTTGTGAAGACAGAAGTAAGGTATGCCTTCAGTTGCTCAGCCATTTCTTTGTCCCCAATTTGTCAGGAATGATTTCCCCTTCTTAAATCCACACATTCCCCTGTTTCTGTCTGTAGTGACCTGCATTTATTGTCACCAACCTCTTTTTCTTCACGTATCCATAGAAACTCTTAGTGTCAGTCTTTCTGTTCCCTGCAAGGGTACTTTCGTACTGCATTTTACCCTTCTTAATCAATCTCTTGGTCCTTCTTGTTCCCAATCCTCATACCTATTATTTTTATTGGCCAATCTGTATGCTTCTTCCTTGGATCAATACTACCTCTAATTTCCTTTGTAAGCCATGGATTGGCTCTCTTACCCATTTTGCCCTTGTATCAGACAGGAATAAACAGTTGTTGCAGCTCCCCCATGCATTCCTTGAAAGTTTACCATTGCCTATCCACTGTCATCCTGACTGGCCTTATTGTGCTGGGATCCCCTGAACAAAGCCGAGCTCCTTTATTGGTCAAAGGTCTGAAGACAATTGTGGCAAGAGTCCTGCCTTACTGACACAGCAAGCCAGCAGGAACCTGGCATCTGTGGCTGAGACAGCAAGGCGCGATAAAACCAATGCAGGGATGCTGCAGCATGCAGGTACCCTCAGAGTGAATGAGTGTTATGACAATGAGAAAACAGCCAGAGATGGAGCCTGGCCCAATCCATAAGCTGGGGCTGTGTCCCTGAGCATAGTGTCCTTACTGTAGTGTTACAATGAGAATTGCCAGTCCAGCCTGAGGTGCAGCAATGCAGTGCATGTCCTGTAAGTGGATCAGAGATGGACCATGAGGGTTCTTAGAGGCTCATATAAGGCAGAGACCATTGTCCATGAATGTGGGATGCATGTAGCCGATGGTCATAGGAACAACAGTAGGCCATTCATTCCCTCAAGTCTGTTCCACCATTCATTGATATCATGGCTGCACTGTGACCTAACTCCAGAAACCTGACTTTGGCCCATTTCCCTTATTTAACAAACAAATTATGGAGCTCAAGTTTAAAATTAACAACTGAGCCAGTATCTACTGCCATTAGTGGATGAAGTTAAAAATCACACAACACCAGCTTATAGTCCAACAGGTTCAATTGGAAGCACTAGCTTTCGGAGCGACACTCCTTCATCAGGTGGTTGTGATTCATCAGATTAATCAGGCACAGCCACCTGATGAAGGAGCAGCGCTCCGAAAGCTAGTGCTTCCAATTAAACCTGTTGGACTATAAGCTGGTGTTGTGTGATTTTTAACTTTGTACACCCCAGTCCAACACCGGCATCTTCAAATCATTAGGGGATGAGAGTTCCAAACATAAACCGCCCTTTGTGTGTAGCAGTGCTCCCTAACGTTCCTTCTGAACGGTCTAGCCCTAATTCTCAGATTATGCCCCATAGTTCGAGAATCTCTAACCAATGGGAAGAGGTTTTCTTTATCTACCCTGTCTTTTCCTGTTAATATATTGAAGAATTTGATCAGATCACCTGTTAATCTTCTCCATCCTAGAGAAATGGACCTAATTTGTGGAATCTCTCCATTTAACTCCTTAAGTCCAAGTATCACCTCCTGAAAGGTCAATGCCCAGTGTCCATTATTGAGGTCTTTTCGAGGGAGCAATGAGTTGAAATTGACAAAACCCCACTCTGGTTCCTATGTTGAGTCTTCCCAGCAGCTACTTTGTATGGTGTGTTTGCTAACAACACAATCTGTGGTCAGTTGGGCTGTTAACAAGCTATTGAAGAAGCAATGATGAGCATCAATTGGAAACACACTGCTGCCTAGACAGAATATCACCAGACTGCATGAAAAAAATCAGACAAAATGTGACAACATGATTTCGATGCCAAAATGGATCTCACTGACCATCTTCACCAATTCTTCCGCTCACCTCACCATAGCCCACATTGCTGGGAGCCTGGGAAGATTCCATTCTGTGATAAGTCAGTTGGACTGTACTTTACATTATCATATCGTTGTTACTTGTTAACAATTACCTCGTGGCTTTTTATATCTCAAACTAAATTGATCCAGATTGCAGAAGTTAAAACAGCTCCCCCTGGTGTTTCACTAACATGAGACTGGCTGTTACAGGGTTTCATCCATCTCTTCATCCCTTCCTCAGAAGGCAGTGAATACACAATGGTTAAATATTTTAAGGCAAAGGTAAATCGATTCTTGATTCCCAAGGGAATGAAAAATTATCGGGGATATGCTGGAATATGGAGTGGAGGTTAGAGTCAGAGCAGCCATAATCTCATTGAATGAGGGAGCAGGCTGGACGGGCTGAGTGGACTATTCTTGTATTTGATTGTGTAACTGTATTTTTATAAACAGAGTGACTATTTACAACTCTCTAGTTCTCTGGCGCCACTCCCATAACCCAGGAGGATTGAACAACATGGGCCATAGCAAACCTCAAATCCCATCCAGACCAGGTAACTGTTCCACTTTATTATGGGACAGAGTGTTGGATTGAAAGGGGTTACTGAACCTGTTTGTTCAGTGACTGTGATTAATGTCAGTCTCCATGGATCCGAACTGTGTCACTGGAGGGTTTCCCTCTTCTCATTAAAAAGGCCATCCTTTCAACATGCTATCCCATTGTATCATTGTCACCTCCAGCATTAACACGAATCAGTAGCTCCAGGGAACAGAGAGACCAGAATCTGAGAACGATGGATGGGAACGTTCCAGCAATGGACAGGGGTCTAGACTCAGCTCTCTACATGCTCTCCCTGGATCGGATACGATTGGAATGGCGGATCAGATACACACTTCAGGTCATTCAGGCAGGTTACTATCCCATCCTGGCTATTGTTGGTGTCCCTGGTAAGTCTGTCTGACTGGATATTGACTCAGAGAACCATGTTTATCTGTGTTACTATTCTTGTTATTGATGTTTTGGAATGAGCATAGCCATTAACTTCTATGCCAGTCATAAATTCTGGTCCCTATCTGTTCACCTGACTACCCCCTTAACCAATATCTGAGGATGAAAGGGACTTGTGACCTCGTGATGGATCCCTTTGACCCTGAGTTGATTTCCACCCCATAGACGCCCCATCCCCAATCTGGCTGACTGTAACTTCTCTAAGATCACTCACCTGAACCTCTCCAAACTGTTCGTCCAACATAAAATGTTATCAGCGTATTGTAAAATGTAGGCTTGACTCTTCTAATCTTATCCAGGCTACCTCCCAGTTACAAGCACACACGCCAAATGCCATTCATCCACAATCCCTGTGGTCAATGAGCGATAGTAGTTCCCAGTCAAATTTTAATATTCTCATTCCTGTGTTTGAATCTCTCCCGGCCTTACTCATCCACTTGCTTCCATTGTCCTCT
The DNA here is from genome assembly GCF_020745735.1 of Hemiscyllium ocellatum. NCBI lineage: Eukaryota > Metazoa > Chordata > Chondrichthyes > Orectolobiformes > Hemiscylliidae > Hemiscyllium > Hemiscyllium ocellatum. Next base: position 492,267 of record NC_083432.1, on the reverse strand, counting down.
CCATTTCCCACATTCCTGTTGATCTTGTCTCCATCTCCAATTCCCTTTTTAAGAGAGTTTCTCTTCCTCTCTACTTCCCATTGGCAGTGATTTCCAGTTCTATACTGTACCCAGCACTGGCTTTATGGAAACATGGTTCTATGAAATGGTGTCAGTCACACTGTCAAACTCTTCCAATGTGGTGTACTTTGGTCATCTCGCTGTGCAGGGCTTGGGCCTGGCTTAAGTTCTGAATGTGACATCAACCAGCCATTGCAGCAGCTTTGACACATCTCTTTGAAACTTGCCCTATGCCTATTTACTGCATGCCTGTGTTAGACTCTCTCAGCTGGGCCTGTGTTAGACTCTCTCAGCTGGGCCTGTGTTCAACAATGTGAGGAATCCTGTTTTGGTGTTATTTACACAGAACAGGCTGTCCAACGAGCAGGTGAGGGGAATTTGTCTCATATTTGCTGCTGGGAAGTTTGTCAACATGCCCAATGTCCCAACTGCTTGTGGCTGGATTTCAGAATGTGTGACTTCTACTTGCAATAGTAACAACAACCCAGGCTGTTAATGTTGGAAATGAAACACTCCATTGTCTTTTGAAGTCCGTTTAAAAGAAAAAAACACTTCCTGTTCTGGGGACCTGGGTTTAAATCACAGCAGATGGTGGAATTTGAATTTAATAAAAATCTGGAATTAAGAGTCTCATGAGGACCATGAATCCACTGTCAATGATTGTTAGAAATCCAACTCTCTAATGCCCTTGAGGAAGGAAACTGCTATCTTTACCTAAGCTTTCCGACATGTGACTGCAGATTCACAGCAATGTGGTTGAGCCTTAACATCCTTTTAATAAAGGTTAGTCTTGTCAATGATGTGCACATACCATAAATGAATACAATTTTTAAAAAGATACATTCACATTTGGCATTAAGGAAGAAATCACGTCATAGTCAATGTCTTACCCTGGCCAAGGTTCTAGCCCCATCTATACAGTAACATAATGGGTAGAGAGAGTGCTTTGTAAGCGTCACTAGACTCGTTGTATCGAGATCCAGCCGGCACCTGACATCTGGTCCAGTCTAAATGTAATTACTAAATCTCAAATTTATAAAGCTGCTCTCAGTGATAATGTCATGACACCACCACTGACTATTGTACAAGCCCACCTGATTCACTCATGTCCTTCAGAGATGGGAACCTACCATCCTTACTCCATCTGGTATATTTGTGACTCCAGCTTCTCAGTAAATGTGGTGAACTTGTACCTGCCCTCAGAAAAGGCCAAGTAGGCACATGACTGAGAAATCCTGTCATAACTCTCCCTTGGCCAACCTGCACTAAAAAGCGACAGGGAATTAATTTTGTGAGGAGCTTTTAAAGGGTATTGATACCTTTTCCAAAAGCAGGTTTCTTTGTGAAAGTTTAATTCCAGTTAATGTTAGGAGTCTATCCATGTTCAGTTACTTCAATGTAAAGGTGAGCACTCAGTTAGATATCTCCAAATGGAACTCTTGCAATTTTGAATATTGTCTGCTTTTTTCACTCTGCATACTCTATAGAATGGTTTCCAAGGTTGTAAAAGATTGATTCAGTCTCATATGCATTTAACAGAAGACCTTTCTCATCAGTTTTATCCACAAATGTTAATAAATTAACCAAACCTTTCTCTCTCCTGAAGAAGAGTCAATGGATTCAAAATATTAATTCTGCTTTTCTCCACAGATGCTGCCAGGCTTGCTGAGTTTCTCCAGTAATTGATGTTTTTGTTTGTTTCTTCCTCCTTCCTCCCCAATTCTGAGAATATTTTAAAGGTTATCCTGCTTTAGCTTGGAAGTGACAGTTGCAAGAGCATATCCTGCTTTCCCTTTGCCGGGGGATAAGCTGTGCACACTTATTGACTTGACTCACCCACTTTCTTTGTCCAGAGATTTTATTGATTTATACCCATTTACACATTTTCCCTCAGTCCCAGTTTTTGTTTACTTTATGTATGTTTTTTTTACCATTACTTATCAGTTCTTACCTATTCTAACCTTAATACCGAGCAATATTAATACAAACCTGAAGTCTGGGCCTTGGTTTTGGCTTTCCAAGATTCTCAGTGCCAGTGTTTAAATGTTCCAAAATAAGCCTTAATCATGGTCCTCTTCCACTGCAGCTCTTTCCCATATTCCCCTACCCTCTAGAGGCTCTCTGGCCTCACATTGTTCTCCTTTCACCAATGGTCTTTGGCCTGCTTTACCACTGGTCTTTCCCACTCTGCTAATCTCACATTGTTCCTACTCTCTCTGCTGCTCTTGAGCCTTTCTGCACCTGCTGTTTAATTAGATATCTCTTTTGCTCAGTTTTTATAACTGCTCTCGAGTTTACTTTGTTATTATTCCTTGCCCCTGCTCACTCTTCTTTACTGGAGTAGGAACAAATGTGTCAGTTGTGAAATTAATTTTACCTAATCTCTTATAACCAATTTTTCTTCACATGATTCATTTTAGCTCAAATATTAATTTTGTTTAATGATCATTTACATTTGCAGATAACCCGTCACAGGTTCAGTAATTTTAATACAACACCATCTGGAGTAAAACATTTGAATATCTTAGTTCATCCTCAGTCACATTGGTAAATGTGAACTAAGCTTGATGAATAATTTCCCTGTTTATTTCTCTTCCTCACAGTTAACCTTGTGACAATTGTGATCCTATCTCAGAAGAAGTGTGGTCTGTCAAAATGTGTGACCCGTTATCTGGTGGCCATGGCAGCGGCAGATCTACTAGTTGTTATACTCGATTTAATACTGAGGCACATTCCAATTGTTTTTGAGATTAACTTGCAGGAGACTATTCCTATATGTAATATCCACGCTATCTTGCTTTATGCAGCCACTGACTGTTCTGTCTGGTTCACTGTCACTTTCACCTTTGATCGATTTGTGGCCATTTGTTGCCAGAAGCTGAAAAATAAATATTGCAGTGAGAAAACAGCGGTCGTGATTCTGGGAACAGTGACTGTCCTAAGCTTATTAAAGAATATTTTCTGGTATTTTATGTTAATGGGCCAGTATTCACTGAGGAATGACCCCTGGTTTTGTGATGTAACACTCATGACTTTGTTCTCTCGGATCTGGGTAATAGTTGAGTTTCTCCATAACATTCTAACCCCAGCCGTCCCATTTGTCCTGATTCTACTGCTCAATGTTTTTACCGTCAGACACATTTTAATGAGTAGCAGAGCGCGCAGGAGACTCCGGGCTCACACCAATGCAGAGAGTTCCAAAGACCAAGAGATGGAGAATCGAAGGAAATCCATTATTTTGCTGTTTGTTATCTCAGCTAACTTTATCCTGTTGTGGGCAATGTTAATGGTTTATACGTTATGTAGGCGAATGTGGTTATTGGGTTATCGATCTGTTTATGTACATCGTTTTGTGCAGGAATTGGGATTCATGTTGCAGCTCCTGAGTTGCTGTACAAACACTTGTATTTATGCTGTGACCCAGACTAAATTCAGAGACCAGTTTAAAAAGTTGCTGATATATCCCTTTATTCCAATTCTTAAACAATTCCAATGAAGAGAAGAATTGAGTCACTGAGCATTTCCAGCATCTTCTAATTTAGTTCTACATTTCAGCAACGGCTGGGGGTGGAGGTAACCACCGTGATGACATAGTGACAGAGTCGGTGGTACGGTTGCTTTTCACACAGTGATACTGTGAGATAGAGTGGGAATTGTTTGCAGTGGTCTGGCACTCAATGATTTCTCTTCACCATGGACATCCCAACGTCTCTACACAACCAACCCCCACCACGACAGCCTGAAGGCTTGACGGAGGACAGACAAGTCTTCAAACATCACCACTCTCTTTGACCCGGATGAACCAATTCACTCATTGAACACCTTTGGTGTAAATTCATGTCACCTCCTTGAGAAAACAATGTTGCTATGGGTGTCCAATGGGTCCAAGCCATGTCTGTCTTTTTGAGAGTCATGTGGAACATCTTTTCAAATATTTAAAATTCCAAATTCCAATTTCCATTTCAAATTCAATTTCTTTTTAAATGCTCCATTCTTCACTCCTTTTCTTTCCCCCTGCTATGATGGTGATGGTTGGATCAGTCTCATTTCTGGTCACACAACTAGATCTAGAAAGAGTTATCAACTTTACTTTGAATATCATCCTTTTCAACTTCACGTGTTGTATCTCTCCATCTTCCCTCACCTTCTTTAATTCTTCTAACTCTAATTCTGGGGATGGGCTGTCAATGAATACTCATTATAAACCGACAGCCATCCACAGTGATCTGGACTGTCGTACCTCACATTTCACTACTGTACGGATTCTGTTGTATCTTCATGTAACAATGTCTTCTTTGTATCTGATGATGAATTTTTCCAGATCCAACATTTCTGATCTCAGTTTGTTTCCTCTCCACTCTTTGCTGTTATCTCCATGCAATGATAGATCCACTGACCGTGCTCATCCTTTTTCCTTTTTATCCCTTTCCAGCATTCCAACCTTGCGATGAGGATATCCCATGTTCATCCACCACTCCGATCACCTTGACCTCACCCTCACCCCCATTCAATTGATCATCCACTGCAATTTTTGCTAACTCTTGTCTTGAATTATTTTCTCTCTGCCCCACCCCCATTCAGCTGCTGTCTCTATCACGAGGAAACTGTGTTTTCCCACATGAGCCAATCCCCCTCCTCATGCCCATGTGTATATGCTATCTTCCCCTTCCCATAAATAATGCCCCTTTACTCACTCTCATGGTCACCAAAAGCACCCAACCCCTCCCTTGCTCAGGTTTGTTCACACCCTGTCCCCTCCAAGCCCCACCCCAATACCTTGGCCCTACTTTGGAGTGTCTGTTAAATTACCTTACATGGAATTATCACACAATGTTAATTATTTTACCAGCTATTGTGCCGTACTCAGCTATTCTGTGTTGAGATATTAAATTCTATGCAGTATTCAATTTCCAAATGTTATATTCGACTTGTTGATTAGATATGATTAAAAATTATAATGTAAAATTTATATTTATTCCCATCCTCACAACAATGTAAACTGCTACTCTGAGCTAGAAATGTTCCAAAAAAAGTCCATTTCAAATGGACTAAATACATCTTTGCATTAAAAGCTTATCCATTTTCTGCTTCCTCACAACTTGGGGGTCAGTTAGTTCAGTTGTCTGGGCAGTTAGTTTGTGATGCAGAGTAACACTAGCATCATGGGTTAATTCCCACACTGGCTGTGGTTACCAGAAAAAAACTGTCCTCCTCAACCTCTTCCCTCCTCTGAGGTGTAGTGACCCTCAGGTTAAATCACCATCTGTCACCTCTCTCCATTGACGGAGCAGCCCTGTGATCTGGTCTGACTGTGGTAGCTTCATCTTTATTTCTTGCTTGACTGCTTGTAATACTTTGTAATGATAACACAACTGCATTTTTGAATCTTCAACATGGATATCGGCAAAAGTGAGCATGGAGTGTTTCTGAAAGATCCAATTGGTTCATCGGTGTTCTTTCAGAAAGAAAACCTGACATCCTTCCCTGGTCTGCTCCATGCAAGTTTGACCTTTAATTGTCCTTGTAATCTGCTGAGCTGGTCATACTATAGGACCATAAGATGGATACAGAACTGGCTCAAAGTAGAAGACAGAGGGTCGTGGTGGAAGGTTGTTTTTCAGACTGGAGGCCTGTGACCAGTGGAGTACCACAAGGACTGGTGATAGGTCCACTACTTTTCATCATTTATATAAATGATTTGGAGTTGAGCGAAAGAGGTATAGTTAGTAAGTTTTCAAATGACACCAAAATTGGAGGTGTAGTCGACAGTGAAAAAGGTTACATATAATATGGAACATAGAAAAGTCCAGCACAGAATAGGTCCTTAGGCCCACGATGTTATGCCGAGGTTTAATCCTCATGTAAAATATAGTAACTTGACCTACGCACCCCTCAACTCACTGCTATCCGTGTGAATGTCCAGCAGTTGCTTAAATGTCTCCAATGACTCGGCTTCCACCGCCACAGCTGGCAATGCATTCCATGCATTCACAACTCTCTGAGTAAAGAACCTACCTCTGATGTCTCCTTTATACTTTCCTCCTAATATCTTCAAACTATGATTCCTCATACCAGTCAATCCTGCCCTGGGGAAAAGTCTCTGGCTATTGACTCTATCTATTCCTCTCATTATTTTGTATACCTCGATCAGGTCTCCTCTCTTCCTCCTTCTCTCCAGAGCGAAAGGTCCGAACTTATTCAACCTTTCTTCATATGGCAAGCCCTCCAGTTCAGGCAGCATCCTGGTAAACCTGCTTTGCACCCTCTCCAAAGCCTCTGTATCTTTCCTATAGTAGGGTGACCAGAATTGGACACAATATTCCAAGTGTGGTCTTACCAGGGACTTGTAGAGCTGCAGCAAAACCTCGTGGCTCTTGAACTCGATCCCCCTGTTAATGAAAGCCAAAACACAATATGCTTATCCACTTGGGTGGCAACTTTGAGGGATCTATGTACTTGCACACCCAGATCCCTCTGTTCCTCCATTCTGCCAAGATTCGTGTATTTAGTCCTATATTCAGCATTCGAGTTCGGCTTTCCAAAGTGCATCACTTTGCATTTATCCAGGTTGAACTCCGTCTGCCATTTCTCAGCCCAGCTCTGCATCCTGTCTATGTCGCGCTGCAGCCTGCAGTAGCCCTCTATACTATCGATGACACCTCCAACCTTTGTGTCATCTGCAAATTTACTAACCCACCCCTCAACTTCCTCATCCAAGTCATTTATAAAAACTACAAAGAGCAGAGGCCCAAGATCAAAGCCCTGCAGGACCCCACTCACCACTGTCCTCCAGGCAGAATACTTTCCATCTACAACCACTCTCTGCCTTCTGTCAACCAGCCAATTCAGATTACAACAGGATCAGATGGGCCAATGGGCTGAGAACTGGAAAGTGGAGTTCAATTTAGTTAAATGTGAGGTGCTGCATTTTGGGAAAGCAAATCTTAGCTGGACTTATACACTTTGTGAGTGTTGCTGAACAAAGAGACCTTGGAGTTCAGGTTCATAGCTCCTTGAAAGTGGAGTCACAGGTAGGTAGGATAGTGAAGAAGGCATTGATATGCTTTCCTTTATGGGTCAAAGTATTGAGTACAGGAGTTGGGAGGTCATGTTGCGTGTGTACAAGACATTGGTAAGGGCACTTTTGGAATATTGTGTGCAATTCTGGTCTTCTTCCTATCAGAAGGATGTCGTGGAACTAGAAAGAATTCAGAAAAGATTTACAAGGATGTTGTCAGGGTTGGAGGATTTTAGCTATGGGGAGAGGCTGACTAAGCTAGGTCTGTTTCTGGATCATCGGAGGCTGAGGGGTAATCTTATAGAGGTTTATAAAATCACTAGGGACATGGATAGGGTAAATAAACAAAGTCTCTTCCCTGGGTTCGAGGAGTCCAGAGGTAGAGAGCATCGGTTTAGGATGAGAGGGGAAAGATATAAAAGAGACCTGAAGGGCAACTTTTTCATGCAGAGGGTGTGTGCATGTATGAGATGCCAGAGGAAGTGGGGGAGGCTGGTACAATTGTAACATTTAAAAGGGATCTGGATAGGTATATGAATAGGAAGCATTTGGAGCGATATGGGCCGGGTGCTGGCAGGTGGGACTAGATTGGGTTGGGATATCTAGTTGGCATGGAAAAGTTGGACTGAAGGATCTGTTTCCATGCTGTACATCTCTATGACTCTATGACATGCCATTGTAGAAAATAGTGACAATGAAGGAGTCATACATCCCAGGGGTAACTAGGGACAGACTCTAAATGTGGATCCTTCCAAAAGACTCACATTCTGAGAATAGGATTACAGGAATATTAATGTCCGGTTACTGAGCCTATTGAAGAATGGTGATACAGTTTCTTGTGGATGTGGAGCAAGTAAGGACTGCAGATGCTGGAGATCAGAGTCGAGAGTGTGGTGCTGGAAAAGCACAGCAGGTCCACAAGCCTCGTTCCTGATGATGGGCTTATGCCCGAAACGTTGATTCTCCTGCTCCTGGGATGTTGCCTGACTTGCTGTGCTTTTCCAGCACCACACTCTCAACTCTCTAGTGGATGTAGCAACAAATTGAAGTGCTGTTATTCCCAGCCATTCACACTGCACCCAGAGTCCAGCTGGATTTGTTTACCATGGGAAGCATTTCAGTGGCCAGCCATAACACCATGATCATCGTCACACCTTATCCCTATGGAAATGAGACATTATGGCTTCAGGGAATAGGCCTTCTGATATTTTCTGGAATATTCATCACAATGGAAAGATTCCCTGTTAAGGTAAAAATCTGGACTTTCATTTAAGTCAGATGTTAGGCCTCCCCCTGAAATACCTATGGTATTCCACTTGTTAGAGCTGCCCAACTAAACTGTGATCCGTTTCTCCAACTCTTACTACCTGTTAGTTAGTCAATGTCCGATTCAGAACAGCAGACATAGGGCTGTGAGAAGGCAGTAATATCAGAGGGTTAAGCAGTTAGAGGTCTAGGGGTCCACAGTACGAAAACAAGCCCTTCGGCCCAACTTGCCCATGCCAATGAGTTTTCACAATCTTGTCCCATTTGCCTGCGTTTGGTCCATATCTCTCCATACCTATCCCATCCATGTACCTGTCCAAATGTACTCTCTTCCACCACTACCTCCTTCTGTATCACTCACACACACCTTAAACCTATGCCCTCTAGTTTTAAACTCCTCTACCATGAGGAATAGCTGTCAGCTATCTACCTTGTCTAAGCCTCTCATGACTGACAGGTCATGTAACCCTGAAGTCTGAAATTGTAAGATTTGGATGAACCATAGGACATCATCCCCCTGATACAAATGTGCAATTTTATGAAACCTGGGAATTATGGCTCCAATGAAAGAAATAAAAATAAACTAAATTAGGGATTCTGGCCCATTCCTACATCCCAGAGAATGCACTAAATAGGACCCTTCGGCCCATTGAGCCTTTTCTGCTGTTCAGTGGAATGGTGACTGATCCCTGATTTAAACTCGACTTCCCTGTCCAATCCTCTTATCCCTTGATTCCTGGAGAGACCAACAATGTCTGTTCTGGCCTGAAATATATTTGGCAAAGCAGGATCCATAACTAACACAGAAAATGCTGGGGGAGTTATCGGGTCGACAGAATTTGTGAACATTTCAAGTCTGGTATGACTTGCTTAGAACGGTGTTTGAATGTGCTGAGTTCAGTTGCGAGGGTATGAGAGAAACTGGGGGGGTGTCTGGGGAATGGGGGTGGGGGGGGTGTTTGGTCAGAGCAAGTAATATTGGGAATGGAAGGGGGAAATCGGGGGACGTAGGAGAGAGTGGGACATGTTGAAGGATAAAGGGTGAACATATAAACACATGAATTTGGAATAGGATGAATGTCATTCAGCTACTCTAGATATCTTCATCATTCAATAAGATCATTGCTGATCTATTTTTGTTTTGAACTCCAGATTCAAATCTGCTTTGATTCACCAAGAATCTAATTCTACCTTAAACATATTCAATGAGTACACCTCCTTCAACTGATCTGAAACATCAAATGCCAAATTTGCAAAATATCCATAAAACAACTCTCATCTGTGTTCTAAAGACAGGACTCCCTGATTTTTAAACAGTGCTCCTGAATTCTTGACTTACCCACATGAGGAAACATCCTTTCCAAATCCACATTGTCAAGATCATTCAGCATCAAGCATTCTTCAGTTAAATCACCCCCTCACTCTTTTAACCTCCAATGGATACAAACCCAATCTGCACAATCTCTCTTTATCAGATGAATCACTCATTCCTGCTATCAATCCAGTTCATCTCCTTTAAACTGCTTCAATGAAGGTACATCCTACCTTAATACTGGAAACAAATCTGCACAGTATTCCAGATGTGGTTTCCTTTAACTGAAGCAGGACATTTTAACCTTTATGGTTAAGTCCTCTCGGATCTCTATCGTTGACCAACTTTGGGTCCCAACCCTAGAACTCTGTCCCTAACAGCATTGAGAGCAGATCTACACCACATGGACTGCAGCAATTCAGGAAGGTGAGTCTCCAGCACCTTCCAAGAGTCATTTGGGATGGGGAACAAAGCTGGTGTAAGGATACCCATGTCCTTTAAATGAAAAAAAATGAAATTAACTCAATTAAGCGATGGCAGCATGGAGAAAAGGAAGCATCAATATTTAGATCACTTGAATTGAGCTGAATAGCTGCAGAGATCTTAACTAGAGAGCAAAGGGAGAGCAGCAGGAAGAGGGTTTGACCTGAATGGAGTTGGATGGTGGATGTTACAGACCAGCTCCAGTTGGTGTGTGAGGATGGTGTGAGACTGATGAGTGTAGCACACAGTGAAAGCAGATCTCCTGGTTGGAGTCGGTACCAGCAGCAACAGGACTGAAGTGATACACCTGCTATCGCAAAACCAACTTTGAGGTGTCTTTCAGCCTGCTGTGGAGGGGTGAACCAACACGTCTCTATGGCAACAAAGGCTTCAGTTCTTCTTAGCACAAGGCTATAACTCTGTCCAATTAACAAGTCCCAGAGTCATAGAGATCGACAGCACAGAAACAGGCCCTTCAGCCAATCAAATCTGAGCTAGTCAGAAACAATTCCTTCCCTATTTGCATGCTGTAAGGTAAATGAAGCCAATCACAAGGTTTCTCAAATTTAAATCTCTGTTTTCTTGTTAGGTCAGAGGCAATCACTTCCTGTGATGGCACAGAGTCACACTCAGTGAGAGGATAGTGTTTAGTGTGGGAACCACTCCATTATGTCTCAGACTGGATACAAGGCTCTCTCCTGGTACTAGGTTAGTGCTACAGGAAGTGGAGGAAGTTATGAGGAACTCATCAACAACGCTTAAACGCCGACCTTCGACCTGTGAGGACCTAATATGAATGCTGGCCAATAGGACATAGAACAGTACAGCATGGGAACAAGTGCTTCAGCCCAGCATCTCTATGGCAACCATGATGCAATTTTAAACTAATTCCATCCTCCTACATGTAGTCCATATCCCTTTATTTCCTGCATCTGCCTAAATACCTCTGAAATGATGCTATTGTATCTGCTTCTACCATTTCCCCAGACAGAGCGTTCCAGGCACCTACCACTATCTTTTTAAAACTCTTCCCTCACTCATCTCTTTCAAACTTTCCCTCCCTCACCTTAAACCAGTGCCCCTTAGTATTTGACATTTCCCACCCTGAGAAAAAAGACTTCAACTATCTAGCCTATCAATGCCTCACACTAACCATCATTCTCAGGGCTCTGAGCAGTGAAAGCAAGCAAACTATATGCTTTTTTACCACCTTATCCACTTGTGATGCCACTTCCAGGGAGCTGTAGATTTGCATCCCAAGATCTCTGTGTATATTAATACCCTTAAGGATCTTGCCACTTACTGCATACTTTCCTCTTGTACTGGACCTCCCAAAATGCATCATCTTAGTTGTCCAGATTAAATAGAACATGTTATTTCTCTACCCAACTTTCCAACTGATCTATATCCTGCTGTATCCTTTGACATCCTTCCTCACTATCCACACCCCCACCAATTTTCATGTCATCTGCAAACTTACAAATCAGACCACTTATATTTTCATCCAAATAATTTATATATATATAGAACATAGAACATAGAAAAATACAGCACAGTACAGGCCCTTTGGCCCTCGATGTTGCGCCGACCCAAGCCCACCTAACCTACACTAGCCCACTATCCTCCACATGCCTATCCAATGCCCATTTAAATGCCCATAAAGAGGGAGAGTCCACCACTGCTACTGGCAGGGCATTCCATTAACTCACGACTCACTGAGTAAAGAATCTACCCCTAATATCTGTCCTATACCTACCACCCCTTAATTTAAAGCTATGCCCCCTCGTAATAGCTGACTCCATACCTGGAAAAAGGTTCTCATTGTCAACCCTATCTAAACCCCTAATCATCTTGTACACCTCTATCAAGTCACCCCTAAACCGTCTTTTCTCCAATGAAAACAGCCCCAAGTGCCTCAGCCTTTCCTCATACGATCTTCCTACCATACCAGGCAACATCCTGGTAAACCTCCTCTGCACCCGTTCCAGTGCCTCCACATCCTTCCTATAGTATGGCGACCAAAACTGCACACAATACTCCAGATGCGGCCGCACCAGAGTCTTATACAATTGCAGCATGACCTCAGGACTGCGGAACTCAATTCCACTACCAATAAAAGCCAGTACGCCATATGCCTTCTTCACAACACTATTTACCTGGGTGGCAACTTTCAGAGATCTGTGTACATGGACACCAAGATCCCTCTGCTCATCCACATTATCAAGTATCTGACCATTAGCCCGGTACTCCATCTTCTTGTTACTCTTACCAAAATGAATCACTTCACACTTACCTACTTGAACTCCATTTGCCACCTTTCTGCCCAGCTCTGCAGCTTATCTATATCCCGCTGTAACCTGCTACATCCTTCCTCACTGTCAACAACTCCACCGACTTTCGTATCATCCGCAAACTTGCTCACCCAACCTTCTAGCCCCTCCTCCAGGTCATTTTTAAAAATGACAAACAGCAATGGTCCCAAAACAGATCCTTGCGGAACACCGCTAGTAACTGCACTCCAAGATGAACCTTTACCATCAACTACTACCCTCTGTCTTCTCCCAGCCAGCCAATTCCTAATCCAAACCTCTAACGCACCCTCAATGCCATACCTCTGTATTTTTTGCAGTAGCTTATCATGGGGAACCTTATCAAACGCCTTACTAAAATCCATATAAACCACATCTACTGCTATACCCTCGTCCACCTCCTTAGTCACCTTCTCAAAGAATTCAATAAGGTTTGTGAGGCACGACCTGCCCTTTACAAAACCATGCTGACTATCCTTGATCACATTATTCCTATCCAGATGTTCATAAATCCTATCCCTTCCAATTCTCTCTAAGACTTTGCCCACAACAGAAGTGAGACTCACTGGCCTATGGTTACTAGGGTTATCCCTTCTCCCCTACTTGATCAAGGGAACCACATTTGCTATCCTCCAGTCTTCTGGCACAATTCCTGTAGACAACGAGGACATAAAAATCAAGGCCAATGGCTCTGCAATCTCCTCCCTTGCTTCCCAGAGAATCCTAGGATAAATGTCATCAGGCCCAGGGGGCTTATCTATTTTTACCCTTTCCAGAATTTCCAACCCCTCTTCCCTACATACCTCAAAGCCATCCATTCTAATTAATTGTGACTCAATATTCACATCGGCAACAATGCCCTATTCCTGTGTGAATACTGACGAAAAGTATTCATTCAGTGTCTCTCCAATCTCTTCAGCCTCTTCAGCATTATTGCAAACAACAGAGGTTTCAGCATGGATCATTGGTGGTCACCACTAGTCACAGACTTCCAGTCAGAAAAAACACCCTTCCAAAACAATCCTCTACTTTCTATGGTCCAGATAATTTTATATTCAACTTCCCAACTCACCATGGATCTCATGCAGCCCAATCTTCTAGACCAGCCGACCATGGGGGAACCTTGTCAAATGGTTCAGTAAAGGCCATGTGAACAACATCCACTGCCCTACCCTCATCAATCATCTTTGTCACTTCCTCAAAAAACTCAATTAAGTTTGTGAGACAAAGATCTCCTCTACACAAAGCTACACTGACTATCCCTAATAAGTCAATTCATCTCCAAATGCAAGTAAATTCTGTCCCTAACTACCTTCTCCAACAATTTCCCTATCACTGATGTAAGGGTCACTGGCGTATAATTTCCTGGCTTATTGCTGTTGTCTTTCTTGAACACTGGAACAACATTGGTTATTCTCCAGTCTTCAGGGATCTCATCTGAAGCTAAAGAGGATACAAAAATCTCTGCCATGGCCCCAGCAATTTCCTCTCTTGCCTCCTTCAGCATCCTAGAATAGATCCTTCAGGCCCTGGGGACTTATCAACCTTAGTGTTTTTCAAGACACCCAACACTTCCTCCTTCTTACAATCAACATGCTATAGGCTAGGGTTAGGGTTAGGGTTAGGGTTAGGGTTAGGATCAGGGTCAGGGTTAGGGTTACTGAGAGCTCAGTCAGAATGTTCCATCATCCTGTAGCCATCACTTGCTGCCTTGATGCCTTTAGGGAATCTGGAGACTTAACTTGGTCCCAAACACAAATGTGAAATTATGATTTAATCCCCAGGGCAGGATTGACTGGTAGGATGGGTCATAGTTTCAAGTTTTTAGGAGAAAGGTGTTGAGGAGACGTCCGAGGTAGGTTCTTTATGCAGAGAGTTGTGAATTCATGGAATGCGTTGCCAGCGGTGGTAGCGGAAGCAGAATCATTGGGGACATTTAAACGACTACTGAACATGCTCATGGATAGCAGTGAGTTGAGGGGTGCGTAGATTACAATATTTTATATTAGGATTAAACCTCTGCACAACATCGTGGGCCAAGGGGCCTGTTCTGTGCTGTACTTTTCTATGCTCTATGCTCTATGCTCTATGCTCTATGCTCTATGCTCTGTGCTCTATGCTCTATGCTCTATGCTCTATGATTGAACACCATTTCATTCCCTTTGAGAAATGTGGTCTGCTGTTTATATAAAAGCAATCATCAGATTATTGTAATTCACAAGTCTCAAACTAGATCCAGTTCACCATGGAGACCCTGTTGCAATGACAGGAGAGTTGGTTAAATGGTTTGATCCCCCTAATTTAAATGAAGACCATTCTGAAGATTCCTTTGAGGAATCAGACATGACTCAGTGGTTAGCACTGCTGCCTCAGAGGACCAGAGACCTGGGTTTGATTCCAGCCTTGGGTGACTGTGTGGAGTTTGCACACTCTCCCTGTTTGCTTGGGTTTCCTCCCACAATCCAGGTTAGGTGAAGTGGCCATGCTAAATTTTCCATGGTGTTCAGGGATGCGTAGGCTAGATGCATTAGTAAGAGATAAATGATGTTGGTCTTGGTGGGATACTCTTTGGAGGGTCAGAGTGGATTTATTGAGTTGAAGGGCCTGTTTTTCTACACTCTAGGGATTCTGATTCTATGTTGACATGCTTCATAAACACAACTATAGTGAATGAGGTTTAATTGAAGCTGTTTAGTAAGACCTGCCTTGTACACAAAAGGCCATTTTCAGATTGTTTGAGATTTTAAAACTTAATTTGATGTCTCTCTCTCTCTCTCTCTGGGGTTAAATTGTACACGACCAAACCAAAGCATGGCCCAGTCTGAGTGGATTTGAGTGCAATGCAGCTACAAGGGAATGGCGTCAGAATTGTCTACATGAAACGAAGAATTCAATGTTCAAACTGAAGTACACACTGGCCAATCCGGTGAGCAGCACAAGGTCCAGATAGACAATCTGAGTGTGGGCAGGGAGATGGACACCGAGTGAAGGATGGGTGGGCAGGGAGATGGACACCGAGTAAAGGATGGGAAGGGGTTCAATATCTGGTTCCCCTGTAGCCAGCACCATCGTGACCTCTGTCAGTCTCCATTAAAAAGAAATCTCACCGTGTAGCTGGATGTAAATATCCATTTTGTGAAATGAATGCCAAAATAAAGCTTACTTTCTCTCTAACTTTCATCTTTGTCTCAACAAAACCTGGTTTGTCATTTGTCTTGAATCTAAGATTGAGTCCCTTTCTCAACCAATTCCTTTTTCCCTGTTTTTTGGCAAACTATTGACCACATGACTAACCATGGCATTCATGGCACACAGTCATAGAATCATAGAGATATACACCATGGAAACAGACCCTTCGGTCCAACCTGACTATGCCGACCAGATATCCCAACCCAATCTAGACTCACCTGCCAGCATCCGGCCCATATCCCTCCAAACCCTTCCTATTCATATGCCTCTTAAATGATACAATTGTACCAGCCTCCACCACATCCTCTGGCAGCTCATTCCATACATGTACCACCCTCTGCGGGAAAAAATTGCCCCTCAGGTCTCTTTCCCCTCTCACCCTAAATCTATGCCCTCTAGTTCTGGACTCCCCGACCCCAGGGAAAAGACTATGTCTATTTATCTATCCATGCCCCTCATAATTTGTAAACCTCTGTACGTCACCCCTCAGCCTCCGATGCACCAGGGAAAACAACCCCACCCGGTTCAGCCTCTCCCTGTAGCTCAACCCCTCCAACCCTGGCAACATCTTTGTAAATCTTTTCTGAACCCTTTCAAGTTTCACAACATCTTTCCGATAGGAAGGAGACCAGAATTACACACAATATTCCAACAGTGTCAGACTTTTGATTTTAGTTCTAATGTTAATATTGCTGATCTGAACTGCATTTATTGTCCAATGCTAATTGCCCTTGAAGATAAGTCTGTAAGTCAGCTCACAGAGCTTGAAAGTTTACTTTCAGATTTCAGGGGGGAGAACCTGACAGTCAACCCTATCTATGAGTATCATAATGTTATAGGCTTCTATCAAGCCTCCCCTCAGCATCGGCTACTCCAGAGAAAACAGCTAGAGTTTTTCGAGCCTCTCCTTGTAGCTCATACCCTCAAAGCCAGGCAGCATCCTGGTAAACCTCTTATGCAGGGAGAAAGTGAGGACTGCAGATGCTGGAGATCAGAGCTGAAAAATGTGTTGCTGGAAAAGCACAGCAGGTCAGGCAGCATCCAAGGAGCAGGAGAATCGAAGTTCCGGGCATAAGCCCTTCTTCAGGAATGAGGAAAGTGTGCCAAGCAGGCTAAGATAAAAGATAGGGAGGAGGGACTTGGGGGAGGGGTGTTGGGAATGCGATAGGTGGAAGGAGGTTAAGGTGAGGGTGATAGGCCGGAGTGGGGGTGGGGGCAGAGAGGTCGGGAAAAAGATTGCAGGTCAAGAAGGCGGAGCTGAGTCTGAGGGTTGGGACTGAGATAAGGTGGGCGGAGGGGAAATGAGGAAGCTGGAGAAATCTGCATTCATTCCTTATGGTTGGAGGGTTCCTAGGCGGAAGATGAGGTGCTCTTCCTCCAGGCGTTGTGTTGCCATGGTCTGGCGATGGAGGAGTCCAAGGACCTGCTTGTCCTTGGTGGAATGGGAGGTGGAGTTGAAGTAATGAGCCACGGGGTGGTTGGGTTGGTTGGTCCAGGTGTCTCAGAGGTGTTCCCTGAAATGTTCCGCAAGTAGGCGGCCTGTCTCCCCAACGTAGAGGAGGCCATATCGGGTGCAGCGGATGCAGTAAATGATGTGTGTGGAGGTGCAGGTGAATTTGTGACAGATATGGAAGAATCCCTTGGGACTTTGGAGGGAATTCCGTCACAAATTCACCTGCACCTCCACACACATCATTTACTGCATCCACCGCACCCGATGTGGCCTCCCCTACATTGGGGAGACAGGCTGCCTACTTGCGGAATGTTTCAGAGAACACCTCTGAGACACCCGCACCAACCAACCCAACCAACCCAACCACCCCGTGGCTGAACACTTTAACTCCCCGTCCCACCCACCAAGGACATGCAGGTCCTTGGCCTCCTCCATCACCAGACCATGGCAACATGACGCCTGGAAGAAGAGTGCCTCATCTTCCGTCCAGGAACCCTCCAACCACAAGAGATAAATGCATATTTCTCCAGTTTCCTCATTTCGCCTCCCCCCAACTTATCTCAGTCCCAACCCTCGAACTCAGCACTTCAGCTTTATAAGATCAAACTAACCTGCACGCCCTTCATTTCACTATCATCCATGTGCCAATCAAAGTGTTGCTTAAACATCCTTAATGTATCTGACTCTACTATCACTGCTGGCAGTGCCTTCCACACACCCATCATTCTCTATGTAAAGAACCTACCTCTGACCTCTCCCCTAGACCTTCCTCAAATCACCTTTAAAATTATGTCCCCTCAGGATAGACATTTCTGCCCTGGGAAAAAGTCTCTGACCATACACTCTATCTATGCTTCTGATCATCTTGTTCACCTCTATCAACTCATCTCTCATCCTTCTTCAGTATGGGTGGAAGTTAGGAACAGCAAGGCAACAGCCATCGCATTGGGGGGTTTCTACAGCTAATAGCAGTAGAGAGATTGAAGATCTCATAAGCGGGCAGATTCTGGAAAAATGCAAAGTAGCAGAATTGTTGATATGGGTGATTTCAACTTTCCCAATATCGACTGGAACCTCCTAAGTGCAGATGGTTTGGATAGAGCCGTGTTTGTCAGGTGTGTTCAGGAGGGTTTCCTTACTCAGTGTGTAGACAGACCAACGAGGGGAGAGCCATTTTGGATGTGGTGCTCAGCAACGAGCCAGGACGGGTGTCAGATCTCGCTGTGGGAGAGCAATTTGGTGAAAGTAATCACAAATGCCTCACATGTAGCATAGACTTGGAGAGTGAAAGGTGCAGTTACTGAGGGAAGATATTTAATTGGAGAAAAGGAAATTATGAGCTATCAGACAGGAATTGGGAAGTACAACTGGGAGCAATTGTTCCACAGAAAGGGCACAGCAGACATGTGGAGACTGTTTAAGGAGGAGTTGTTGCGAGTGATGCACAAATTTGTTCCTCTGAGACAGGTAAGAAGGGGTAAGGTTAAGGAGCCTTGGATGACAAGAACAGAGGAACTTCTCGTCAAAAGGAATAAGGCAGCTTACATAAGGTGGAGGAAACAAGGATCTAGCACAGCTTTAAAGGATTACAGACTTGCTAGAAAGGAGCTCACAAATGGACTGAGAAATACCAGGAGGGGGCATGAGAAAGGCTTGGCAGGAAGGATTAGGGAGAACCCAAAGGCATTTTACTCATACGTGAGGAATAAGAAAATGATCAGGGAGAAGGTAGGGCCGGTCAGGGATAGCGTAGGGAACTTGTACCTGGAATCTGAGCAGATAGGAAAAGTCCTAAATGCTTCGGTTTTCACCAAGGAAAGGGAACTTGTTGTAAATGAAAACTTTGAGGAGCTGGGATACAGTCTTGACCAGATCACAATTGATGAAGATGATGTGTTAGAAATTTTGAAAACATTAAGATTGATAAGTCCCCAGGGCCAGACCAGGTTTATCCTAGGCTGCTCCGAGAAGCGAGAGAGGAGATTGCTAAGCCGCTGACGAGGATATTTGCCTCCTCACTCTCCACAGGAGTCGTACCGGAGGATTGGAAGGAAGTGAATGTTGTTCCTCTTTTCAAGAAGGGTAATAGGGAAATTCCTGCAATTACAGACCAGAAAGTCTTACATCTGTGGTCAGCAAGATTTTGGAAAGAATTCTGAGGGATAGATTAGATTAGATTAGATTCCCTACAGTGTGGAAACAGGCCCTTCGGCCCAACAAGTCCACACCCACCCTCCAAAGAGTAACCCACCCACACCCATTTCCCTCTGACTAATGCACATAACACTATGGGCAATTTAGCATGGACAATTCACCTGCCCTGCACATCTTTGGATTGTGGAAGGAAACTGGAGCACCCAGAGAATATGCAAACTCCACACAGATAGTCTCCCAAGGCTGGAATTGAACCTGGGACCCCCTGGTGCTGTGAGGCAGCAGTGCTAACCACTGAGCCAGCGTGCCGCCCCATAAATAGGATTTATACTATTTGGCAAAGCATAGTGTGATTAAAGGCAGTCAGCATGGCTTTGTGAGGGGCAGGTCATGCCTCAAAATCTTATTGAGTTCTTTGAGGAAGTGTCAAGACAGATCAACGACGGTCGAGCAGTGGATGTGATGTTTATGGACTTCAGCAAGGCATTTGATAGGGTTCTCCGTGGTAGGCTCATTAATAAAGTCAGGAAGTATGGGATACACGGAGATTTGGCTCTCTGGATTCAGAATTGGCTGGCTGACAGAAGGCAAAGTGTGGCTGTAGATGGAAAGTATTCTGCCTGGAGGACAGTGTTGAGTGGGGTCCCACAGGAATCTGTTCTTGGGCCTCTGCTCTTTGTAGGTTTTATAAATGACTTGGATGAGGAAGTTGAGGGGTGGGTTAGTAAATTTGCAGATGACACAAAGGTTGGAGGTGTCATCGATAGTATAGAGGGCTACTACAGGCTGCAGCGCGACATAGACAGGATGCAGAGCTGGGCTGCGAAATGGCAGATGGAGTTCAACCTGGATAAATGTGAAGTGATGCATTTTAGAAGGTCAAACTCAAAGCTGAATATAGGATTAAAGACAGGATTTTTGGCAGTGTGGAGTAACAGAGGGATCTGGGTGTGCAAGTACATCGATCTCTCAAAGTTGCCACCCAGGATTGTTAAGAAAGCATGTGGTATTTTGGCTTTCATTAACAGGTCTATCAAGTTTAAGAGCCGCGAGGTCTTGCTGCAGCTCTGCAAGTCCCTGGTAAGACCACACTTGGAATATTGTGTCCAGTTCTGGTCGCCCTACTATAGGAAAGATGCAGAGGCTTTGGAGAGGGTGCAAAGAAGGTTTACGAGGATGCTGCCTGGACTGGAGGGCTTGCCGTATGGAGAAAGATTGAATAAGCTTGGACTTTTCTCTCTAGAGAGAAGGAGAAGAAGAGGAGACCTGATCGAGGTATACAAAATAATGAGAGGAATAGATAGAGTCAATAGCCAGAGACTTTTCCCCAGGGCAGGATTGGCTGGTATGAAAAGTCATTGTTTGAAGATATTAGGAGGAAGGTATAAAGCAGATGTCAGAGGTAGGTTTTTTTATGCAGAGAGTTGTGAATGCATGGAATGTGTTGCCAGCTGAGGTGGTGGAAGCAGGGTCATTAGGGACATTTAAGCGACTGCTGGACATGCACATGGATAGCAGTGAGTTGAGGGGTGCGTAGGTTAAGTTATTATATTTTACATGAGGATTAAATCTTGGCACAACATCGTGGGCCTAGGGGCCTGTTCTGTGCTGTACTTTTCTATGTTCTATGTTCTGTGTTCACTCCAATGAGAAAAGCCTTAGCTCCCTCAACCTTTCTTCATCAGACATGCCCTCCAGTCCAGGCAGCACCCTGGTAAATCTCCTCTGCACCCTCTCTAAAGCTTCCACATCCTTCCTGTAATGAGGTGACCAGAACTGAACACAATATTCTAATTGTCATCTAACCAAGGCCCATTCGAGCTGCAGCATAACCTCGTGACTCTTAAACTCAATCCTTCTGCTCATGAAAGCCAATACACCATCTGCCTTCCTAACAACCCTGTCAACTTGGTGGCAACTTTGAGGGATCCAAGGACATTGACCCCAAGATCCCTCTGTTCCTCCAAGCTGCCAAGAATCCTGCCTTTAACCCTGTACTCTGCATTCAGATTTGACCTTCCAAAATGAATCACTTCACACTGTAACAGGTTGAACTCCATCTACTTCTTATCAACCCACCTATGCATCCTATCAATGTCCTGTTGCAACCTACAACAGTCCTTCATACTATCCACAACTCCACCAATCTTTGTGTCATCAGAAAACTTGCTAACCCACCCTTCCACTTCTTCATCCAAGTCATTTATAAACATCACAAAGAGCAGAGGTCCCAAAACAGATCCCTGCGGAACATCATTGGTCACCCAGCTCCAGATGAATACTTTCCATCTACTACCACCCTCTTTTTATGGGCCAGCCAATTCTGTATCCAGACAGCCAGATTTCCCTGTATCCTCCTTACTTACTTTCTGAATGAGCCTACCATGGGAACCTTGTCAAATGCCTTGCTAAAATCCATGTACACCACATCCTCTGCTCTACCTTCATCAACATGTTTTGTCACATCTTCAAAGTATTCAATAAGGCTTGAGGCATGACTTGCCTGTCAATCATACTGACTATCTCTAACAAAACTTTGGTTTTCCAAGTAATCATAAATCCTGTCCCTCAATCTTCCTAATAATTTGCCCACCACAGATGTAAGACTGACTGGTCTGTAATTCCCAGGATTATCCCTATTCCCTTTCTTGAACAAGGGAATAACATTTGCTACTCTCCAATCATCTGGCACTACTCTAGAAAACAGGATGCAAAGGTCATTGCCAAAGGCACAGCAATCTCTTCCCTCGCTTCCTGTAGCAACCCTTGGATATATCCTGCCTGGCCCAGGGGACTTATCTGTCCTTATGTTTTCAAAATTTTCAGCACATCCTCCTCCTTAACATCAACCTATTTGAGCATATCAGAAGAAAGTGAGGACTGCAGATGCTGGAGATCAGAGCTGAAAAATGTGTTGCTGGAAAAGCGCAGCAGGTCAGGCAGCATCCAAGGAGAA
The DNA here is from genome assembly GCF_020745735.1 of Hemiscyllium ocellatum. NCBI lineage: Eukaryota > Metazoa > Chordata > Chondrichthyes > Orectolobiformes > Hemiscylliidae > Hemiscyllium > Hemiscyllium ocellatum. Next base: position 470,067 of record NC_083432.1, on the reverse strand, counting down.
GGAGAATAGATGTTTCAGGCATAAGCCCTTCTTCAGGAATTCCTGAAGAAGGGCTTATGCCCGAAACGTCAATTCTCCTGCTCCTTGGATGCTGCCTGACCTGCTGTGCTTTTCCAGCAACACATTTTTCAGCTTTATTTGAGCATATTATCCTGTTTTATGCTATCCTCACAAACATCAAGGTCTCTCTCGGTAGTGAATAGTGAAGCAAAGTATTCATTAAGGACCTCCCCTCCCTTCTCGGACTCCATGTACAAGTTCTCTCCACTATCCCCGATCATCCCTATCCTCACTCCAGCCATCCTCTTGTTCATCACATAAGTGTAGAATGCCTTCAGGTTTTCCTTAATCCTATCTGCTAAAGCTTCTTCATTCCCCTTTCTAACTCTCCTAAGTCCATTCTTCAGTTCCTTCCCGGCTACCTTGGTACTCTCTAGCGCCCTGTCTGATTCTTGTCTTCTCAACTTTACATAAGCTTCCTTCTTTCTCTTGACCAGATGTTCTACACCCCCTGTTACCCAAGGTTCCTTCACCCTAGCATCCCTTCCTTGCCTCAGTGGACAAGCTGTCCAGCACTCACAGCAAGTGCTCCCTAAACAACCTCCACATTTCTGTTGTGCATTTCCCTGAGAATAACTGTTCCCAATTTAGGCATCCCCATTCTTGCACAATAGCATTGCAATTCCCCCTCCCTTGATTAAATCCTTTCCCATACTTGTCTGCTCCTATCCCTCTCCAGGACAATAGTAAAATTCAGGGAGTTGTGATCACTATCACCTAAATGCTCTCCCACCAAGAGATCTGACACCTAACCTGGTTTATCACCAAGCATCAAATGCAATATGCCCACCCACCACTGTCAGCTGATCTACATATTGAGTCAAGAATCCTTCCTGGACACACTTGACAAAAAACTACTCCATCCAAAGTATTTGAAGTAAGGAGGTTCCAATCAATATTAGGGAAGTTAAACTCACCATGACACCCCATCCCTGTTACTTCTACACCTTTCCAAAATCTGTCTCCCAATATGCCTCTTTGTATCTCTATAGCTACTGGGGGCCTGTAGAAAATTCCCAGTGAAGTGACTGCTCCTTTCCTGTTTCTATTTTCTACCCATACTTATTCTAGACAAACCCTCCTTGACCACCTTCCTTTTTGCAGCTGACCCAATCAGTGATATCTAAGTCTGCATGTCCACAACCTTATAGTTTCAAGAACTAATCCATGCTCTACATTTATCACCCTTATTCCTAATAATACTTGCATTAAAATAGATACACTTCAACCCGTCACACTGACTGTACCTTTGCTCTATCGACTCTCTATCCTTCCTCATGGGCTCTCTGCACGCTCTATCTGGTTGTTCATTAGCTACCCCATCCTCTGATCCATACCTCTGGTTCCCATCCTCCTTCCAAACCAGTTTAAACCCTCCCACTGAGCTTGAGCAAACCTCCTGCTGAGGGTATTGTGCCCCTTGGTTCAGGTGCAACTGTCTTCCTTGTACATCTTCTCAGAAGGTATCCCAATGACCTACATATCTGAATCCCTCCCTCCTACATCAGCTCTGCAGCCACACGTTCATCTGCACTTGCTCTCTGTTCTCAGTCTCTAGCCTGTGGCACCAGTAGCAGTCCTAAGATTAGTACTCTGCTTGTCCTGCCTTTTAGCTTCCAACCTAACTTCCTATATTCTCTTTGTTTCATCCCTTTTCCTAGCTATCTCATTAAGTTACCAATGTGTACCACGACTTCAGGCTGCTCTCCCTCCCCATTAAGAATCCTGTAGACTTGATCCAAGACATCCCTGACTCTAGCACCTAGGATGCAACTTACCATCAAGGAGTCTTGTTTGCGACCACAGCATCTCCTGTCTGTTCCTCTCACCATTGAATGTCCTATTAATATCATTCTCCTCTTCTTCCCCCACTTCCCTCATGAGCCACAGAGCCAGGCTCGGTGCCAGAGACCTGCCTGCTGTGGCTTTCCCCGGTAGGTCTTATTATCTGGTTTATAGCTTTGTCATGTTCTTCGAACACAGCTACCATTAGGCCGCTGGCTTTATTCCCAACTAGCTCCCCTTTGGATACAATTAATGAGAGTAGTCAACAGGATGCCCAAGACTGTTTCCCCTGTTGGGTCAAGACTCTGAGTTTATTGTCCAGGTCAGCCAAATCAAGGGCGTCAATGGTAGACACCCTTACTCCATGTGCTGTTGCTAAGTCATTCAGTATTTTCCTTTTATGTCACTTCTCTGTTTTGGGTTTGGCCTTCGTTTCATCTGCCTCTATCTCCCGTCCCAGTAATCCATGGGATAAGTGGAGGTGTAGTCTTTTGTGTTGGGGAGAACACCACTCTGGCAGCTGAATTCCGTTCAATTCTCCATGGGTATCAATTTGTGGTGCATGTTATCATGCAGGACATTTCCACTAGGGTTTAAAACTAGTGCATTTTGTGGACAGGAGCTGGCTCCAGAACAAACAAGTTGGGGTAACTCTGCAGCAGGTGTTAGGCTGTTTCTAACTTCCCCTCTGAGTTTCCTGAGGTATCACTGCTGGAGTTCCAATCCTTTTGCTGAGCCGCTTGCTGAGCATCTTATCTCGAGGCACTCATTGTTTAAGAATGGGGCAGACCTCAATTCTCAGTGCACATGGCACACTATTGTATGTCTTCCCTGAGCTCATCCCAATCTATCTCCTGTCCTTGGAGAAACTGAGAACTGCAGATGCTGGAGATTGGAATTGAGAGTATGGTACTGGAAAAGCACAGCAGGTCAGCGGCATCAGCGGAGCAGGAGAATCAACGTTTCGGACATAAGCCCTTCATCATTGGGCTTATGCCTGAAACATCGATTCTCCTGGTCCTCAGATGCTGCCTGACCTGCTGAGCTTTTCCAGCACCACATTCTTGTCTATCTGTAGCATCACCTACTGTCTATAGGGTATTCAACAAGGTTAACTTTACTATCAAAGTAAGCCTCACAATTTCTTTTGGTCCCTAACCTGACAGCTGCAGCTAACTGAGTGGCCTTAATATTCTCGGTGAGCAGCTGCACTACTTTTTTGTGGGTGAGGGCAGGTTCAGTTAGGTGGAGACTGAACAGATTGGCTCCTTTTATGGATCATCAGGGTATAGGTTGTACACCCTGTTGATCAGGAGATGGTGTGTACCATCATGAAGACAAACTGTGTCTCAGGTTTTATTGTTCTGCTGCACTGTCTTCCTAACCATCTCTCTTAGGGTGCAGTTCATCCTTTCCATGATCCCAGTGGATTGGGGGTGGTATGCAATGTGAAATTTCTGCTTGACAGCAAGCACAGTCATCACATTCTGCATGACACGGCCAATGAAATGGGTTCCTGATCTGAATCGATCCTGTGGGGCAGGCCACATCTCAAATACCTATTGTGTTAGGATTTGTGTGGTCACTTTGGCTCTATATATCCCAATGGGAAAAACCTTGATCCAATTCATGAAGGTGTCTATGGTGATTAGAATATAGATCCCCTTTCACCATGTAGGAAAGGGTTTACCTATGTAATGAATGTGTAGATTTGTCCACTTCCATTGGCCTGGGGTGCCTCAGTTCTCTCTTTCAAGCGTACCTGTCTGGACTGTTTTGGGCACACACCAGACAGTTCCCTATGCAGTGTGCTGCATCCCTGTGTTATCTGGGCCACCAACATTGTTCTTTCAATCGTTCAGGAGTGGACTCAGTTCCCTGGTGTCCATGTCCATCATGTATTGGCATATGGTCTGAATTTGTCTTGAATCAGTACTAATCTATCTCATACCTGGACGAAATCTTTCCTTTTGTCAGAAGCAGCCAGAAAAACCTTTCAATGTGCTTGCCTAAGGTACGCTGTTTGTTTGGCTTAGTGACTGTGTTTATCTGCTCTCCGACATGTGGCTGCCAGGATTCTCCTACATGAAAATCTTGGCTAACTCATCTGCTTTGCAGTTGCCTTCTGGGGGTATCTTGTGGTAGCTCCTAACATTAATTATGCTGTATTTCCTTCCACCAGTGGCCTTGAGTATTTATTTTAATAAGGGGGCTGATTGTAGGGATTTCCCATCAGCAGAAATAAAACCTGTCGAATGGTAAACGTTCAGTGAGGCTGTTGCACACAAATATACTGTCAGGGTATATATCTGGGTGAAGGGAACAGATCAAGGTGACTGACCACACTGACCAGATGTTACAGCTGCTAACTTGCAGCTTGGGCACTTAGATGGCTGGGTAATCTTAAAGCTAGTTCAATGAGTGGTTGGCCCAGCATGCCTGTCAAATATTACCCCACAGCCGGTGATCTGACTGCCATCCTCCCTGTGGAGGATCTATCCACATAGAATTTCACTGCAGTTGACTTCCCTATCCTTTTGTCTCATCCCTAACTGTCCCTCATGCTTGTTTCGGGTGAAAGGGCCACTGGGGTGTTTTGCTGCTGTTATTTGGCAGTGTGGGTCTCGCCACTATTTAGGCTATTGGCTAGGAAGGTGGACACCTTGGTATGTCTGACCGGGATGTCCCAACCTTGAAGCAGCAGAGTCCATCATGTGGCTAGGATCTGGTTCACCGAGCCCTCTTTGGTTCGACTGTCTAGCAGGAGCTGGACAGGGGTGTGCTCAGTCAGTATGGTCAGTGGCTTAAGCCAATGAGATAGTCTTTTGGGCAGTCCAGCACTTTGACTGTGAGGAAGTGTCACTCACACATGGAAAAGCCATGTTCCATGGGCTATAGGACCCTGGAGATGTAGGCCACTGGGCCTTGCCTACGGTGCTGCTCTTGTAGTAGAACAGCCCCTATCATCTGGTCTGTGGCTGCAACTTCTAGGGCATATGGTAAGTCAGGGCTGGGAACTGGTAAAGCAGGTGTTGTTGTGAGGGTGTGTTTTAACTCAGTCACTGTCTCTGTATATTGGAATGTCCAATTCCAGGCAACATTTTTTTTTCAGCAACTGACAGTGGAGCTGCTTTGGTAGTGAACCCATTGATATGGTTCCTGCAGTATCTCTATATGTTCTCCATTTGCTTTTGATTTATCTCTTCTTACCCTTGGGTGACTATTGTTCCCAAGGATGTAACCCTAGCTGTAGAATCTGCACCTTGATTGGGTTTATTTTACAAGCAGCATATGTAAAGATTGAGGAATATATCCAGGAGTTGGATGTGCTGCTCCTTGTTTTGGTTTGTAGGAGTAGGTGATCTAATATTGGATTAGGTAGTCTGGGAAAATTCCTCTAGTCCCTTGGTGACCCAGCTATGAAATATTGAAGGTGAGTTATGGAACCCTTTAGGCAGATGGATCTGGATATATTGTCCTTCCTGGAAGGTAAATGCAAATTTGTACTGAGGACTGATTTAAGGGTATGGACCAGAAACCATTCCTGCTAATAAGTAATGCGAAGTACTTGTGGGGCTTACTTCATTGTTGTGGCTGGTCTGGTGGTTACTGTTGGTGCGGTGAGAGGGGTGGCTTTATTCAGCTCCTGATAATCGATGGTTAAATGCCATAAACTATCTGATTTCCTGACTGGAGTGTTATTAGTGGAGGCTACAGGTCACAGCACTTCTTGCTGTAACAGCCTGTCAATCACCTTGGCTACCTCCACCTCTGCCTGTCTGGGGTAATCATATTGTCTTTGTGGTTTTGGGTCAGGCCCCTCGATTATCATCTCTCCTGGGATATGCCCACAGTCATGTTTATGCTGGGCGAATGCCCCTTTGTTTCAAAATCATCTCTTTCTTAGCCAGAATCCTGGTCATTTTTAGGGGATTGAACCAAAACTTCTCTGTTCTGCTGATCTGATTAGTGACTTACCTACCATTTGACATGAATGACACGAATGGCAAATGATAACCACATCCTTCTGCATTCCAGGCCAATAGAAATGCTTTTGTTCCTTAGCCTGAGTCTTCCATACACCTGGGTGACCTCCTCCTGGTAGTTCATGTGCTACCGTGTCACTTCCTGTCTGTATGCTCCCAGCAACACCATCTGGTGCACTTCTGCCCATTTTCCTTCTGCACTAACCTGCAGTGGTCTCCATTTTCATTTTAGGATTCTACCTTTCAGATAATAACCTACAGGAAGATATTCTGTCTCCTTTTCTGAGTATGCATCAACATCTTTTATTGCTTTGTCTTTCTGTTGTAAGTCCATGAGCCTTTCAGGAGTAAACACTTCTGCCTGACCCTCTGCCTGTTCAGGTTTTTTTCTGCACCGTTACATCAAACAGGGGGTCCACTACTTGAACACTAACTCCTTTGTCTTTCTCTTTAGGTGTTGCTTCGTGCTGTGACTTATGAAAGTGGGATCTTGTTAATAGTCAGCCTGGAAAAATTCCAGGGTATTTTTCTTTTAATTCCTCAATTCCCTGATCTTCCTTTGGCTTCTCCACAATAAGGAGTGTCACTCCCACTGTTGGATTTTGCTAAATCGTTCCCAGGAACAAACTGGATTCCTGGAACTGACACTGTTACTTCCCCAGTCTTGAGTTGGCACTCCAACCTGAACTTGCATCAGTGAGCATTAAGTTTCTGTCCATCTATCCCACAAATTACCACTCTCTTGGATAACAGGTCAGAAAGAGTGCAAATATGTTCATTTCTTATTATTAGATTGATTAGATCCTGTCTTTCTCAAAATTATAACTTCTTCCCTTCTACCCCTGTTCTTTGAGTAAACTTTACCCACACAGGTGAATTCTTTATTGAGATCAGGTACTAACTCCATACCCAGTCCCTGCCTGGGCTTTACCCTCTGCTGCAGCTCTTCAGCTCTTCTTGGGGTCTCCTTTACTACCTTCACTAATGTCACTGGTTTAGCTTCTTTTACCCCATCTTTTCCCACAATGCCTTTCTTTAACAACCAGTGCTGTGACTTTGTGTCCGACTTTACGACAGTGGAAACACCTGAGGCCTTTCACCTCCTTTCCACCCTCTCGAGCTTCTTTTTTAACCGGTGGTAAACAATTCCCAGTGTTCTCTACTCATTGTGTTGTAGTGTAGGACCTCCCCTTCTCCCAGTTTCTATCCCTCACAGGATGAAATTCTTGTCAGAAGCTTGTCTTATGCACCAACATGTATTCATCTGCTATCTCTGCCACTCCTCTCACTTCTTGAACTTTCTGTTCACCCACATGAATTCTTATCTCCAGAAGTAAGTTTTTAAACTCCTCCAGTAGAATAATCTCTTTTAGAGACTCATAGGTCTTATCTATTCTTAAGGCCCACACTCATCTACCATTATTGTAAGTCTGATCTGGTTCCTTCTTTGTTTCTGAACCACTGTCTATATGCTTCTGGTTTCAATTCACAAGCACTTAAAATAGCCTGTTTGATATCTTCATTCAGTAAATGGCATAATACTTAGTAGCATTAAGATAACAAAGGAATCTAAGCATAAAGATCCATTGCTGCCTGAAAGTGGCAAAACAAGTGGGGAATGTTATCAAAAAGACAAATGGCATGATTGTCTTGATCAGTCAGGGCAGAGAGTGTAGAAATGCAGAGTCATGTTGCAGTAGTTTAGTTCTGCAATTAGGCCACGTTTGGAATTTGGGACAACAAATAATGGATGAGTCATGTAGGAAGTGGAAAACCAGAGGCTTCTAGTTTGTGAAAAACAGTGTGTGTAATAAACCAACTAGATGGAAGCAGGACCACATGATTAATGAGCATGTGAAATGAAATCTGAAATGGGTCCAATCATTACAAAATGTATTTTTTTTTGCAAGAGCTTTGGAATGAAAATCTCCTTAAAACCAAATCAGAGTTTTTGACTACCATATCATTCCAAATCTTACTTAACTTATTGATAGCAATGATACTAACACTGAAATTAACATGTCATTGCTTCATGTTACAATTTTTAAAAAAACATGAGACAGTAAGACATCAATGTTCTACTTAAAGGATCAGAAAACAAAGCCAATGAAAGGAAAATAAGAATTTGTGTCAATTACCATGCCTACTACTAGACCATTCTTTCTTTCAATTTTATTCCTGAAGCCTTGTTAATTAATCAATGCTACTTTATATTTAGAGTAAGTGCACTTATTAGAGTGGACCTGAGATAAAATCTACCATTGCTGTTTTTCTTTGACAATATCTGGGCGCTGCTTAATTTAATCATGAATTTGTTTGAGCAAATTCGCCGTTTCATAGATTTAATCATGAATTTGTTTGAGCAAATTCGCCATTTCATAGATTGAGTGCCAATGATTATATCCATTGGAACTCACTTGTTATTTGACACTCAATTTTTCAGAAGATTGAATATGAATAGGCAATTTGACTGTTTGGCTATAGTTCACCTTTCAATGAGAATGTGGCCACTATATATCCTAGCTCTACCTGCCATCTCAGTTACTGGAGGGCAAAAAATGAAACAATCAGTTTAACAGTGTACTTTTCATTGTTCTGTGTTTGACAAATCTTCACAGAATCATTGAGAAATTATAGAGAAGGAGATCATTCAGACTATCATATCTAAGTTCACAGATTACACAAGAAGATATCTGTTCTGGATCTTTATCACCACTACCTTGAGTTTGTGAAACTTCAAGTCTACACATTTTAAATGCGATGAGCATATGCCTTGTCATCTCATCCTAACATTTAAACCGAAGGAAGAAAAGGCTTATTTTCAACAAATCATGAGACCATTGTCCCAAGCATATTAACTCCATGACAGCAACCCTGTTGCTATGAGAAGTATACCCACAAAATGCACTCCAATTAATCCATATGAATCAAGTAATCTTTTTTCCTTCCATTTTTTATCCAATATTTTGAGACAGAGAATTCTGGATATTTACTGCACATTAAGAGTAATGTTTGGCACAACACTGTGGGCCAAAGGGCTTGTGCTATTCTGTTCTATTACAATGAGAAGTAATTGTTCTAAATTCAGACAAATTCTCCCTATTGAGATTCATGCAACATGAGAAATAATCATCTTCAACTATCCTACAAAAATAATTTTGATCATTAGTAATACCAGTTTAAGATAAATACTTCTTTAGTTTGCTACCATTGAAGAACACCAAAGTTCATTGAACATATCCTCATAATTTAATTATCTCAGATTGATGCTGATTCTGGCAAATCTGCTTTTCTCGCCAACTTACAACACCAATCAAATGTACATATTTTCAGAGGCATGCCCATATAGGGTCTAAGCAGAATTGTCCAAACATGACATGATGTTTAATTCTTTATATTAGATTCACAATTAAAGTAACAGCTCAAATCAATTAGGTTACAAATAACTTCCTACAATTACACTGCACTTGCAACAGTCGCTATCCCAGGTAAATAACAGAAAGCATGTGCAGGGCCTCTGGATGATGCAAGCGTTCTTCTCCTAGAGGTTATAAAGTCTGTTCGTGATGTTACACACAAACTGCTCACTTTTTAAAACGGTCACCGTTTACACCTCATGCTTGACCACTAGGGACACAATTGGATGCTCTCGCCATTAATGTTACCTACAATCACTGAACAGATTTGACTACGCCAGCATTGCTATTAATTGCAGTCATTGCACAAACAAGATAATGAACTCTATATTCAACTCATTCTTCTGAGACCAAATGACAGGACCAGATAGCAATTGAAATGAAGGTTAAAGCATGCTTATGGTCTGTCCGACCTATTCACTTCAATACATGCCATGCAGTCAAAGAGATCAGAAGTATAATCCAAGCAGCATAATTTGTGAATCTCACACTGTTAAAAACAAATAGGAAATTCATCATTGAAAGAGATGCATTCAAACTAAATTTTACAATCATTTCTCCCCTTTGTGCATTGAGAATTTGATTGCCTGCACTATCCTGATAGTACATTAGTTACAAAATTTAGTAATGTGCTTCACTGAGAAAAACAGGCAGATCATTTACAATAGGAAAAGTAAACCACAGAAAATGTGCAATTACACTTTTTTAAACTTCACATATGGGATGTGGACATCACTGACTGAGTTAGTATTTATTGCATATACACAGTTGCTCTTGAAAAGATAGCAATGAGCTGCCTACAAGGCCTGCTGCAATTCATTTGGTACAGGTCCACTCACAATGCTATAAGGGAGAGACTTACATCGAAACTGAAGGAACAATTATATATTTTCATGTTGGGATAGCGACTGAGTTGAAGGGGCATTGCATATGTCTTCTGAACTCATCCTTCCAGATGTGTATTTGTGGATTATATAAGGAGCATTCTGAATTTACATAGTGCACCTTGTAGATGTGCTGCGATTGAGCATTGACATTGGAGTGATTGGATATGGTTCATATCAAGCAGACTGCTTTGTCTTGGATGGTGCCAAGCTTCTTGAGGGTTAATCAAAGTGGACTTGTCTAGAAAAAAAATAGTATTCCATCTTGACTTGTGACTTGATGATGGTGGATTGGCTTTTGGGGAATCAGAAGGCGAGTTTTGTAAAGCAGGATTCCTAACTTCTGATTACTCCTGGAGCCACATTGTTTCTCTGGCTCATCCAGCTCAATTTCTGATCAATGCTAACTGACAGTTCCTTGATAGTGGACAAGTCAGTGATTGTTATGCTGATGAATTTCAAGGGATGATAACTAGCTTCTCTCTTACTGGAGACAGTAATTTCCTGGCTCCCTTGTGATGCTTATCACACTTAGTACTTGTCAGTCCAAATCTGAATGTTGATCAGTCTTGCTGCATTTGGTCATGTACTGCTGCAGTATTGGAGGAGTTACGAATGGTACTTAACATTGTGTTGTCATCAGTGAATATCTTAAGGTCACTAATGAAGCATTGATAATTGTCCCAACATTCCATTATGTAACTCCTGCAAATGTGTCCCAGCACTAAAATGACCAAATTTAAATACCACAGCAATCTTCACTTGTGCAATGCATCACTCTAATAAAGATACTATTTCGGAGACAATAAAAATGTTTGAAATGAAATTTATTGGTATTCAATGTGAATGTAATCTCTTCATCTCACAATGTTCGCTCTCTGACATTAAGACATCAATTCTGAAGGCGGTGATCATGCTCATGTTTTGGCAGCAATACACACAGCTCTTTTTTAGAAGATAGGCTGCTGGATCGTCATGTGGCAAAAGGGAATGGTTGAAATAAAAATGAAAAAATGCTGGAAATGCTCAGCAGCTCACCCAATAACAACAAAACTGAAACAATACCATCTCAAGTTAATTACCTATTCCATTCTGAGTACGATGAAGACATTGTTGTTTTGAAACAAATGTAAGTCTTGTGTTGTTTAAATAGATGAACAGATAGCAAGATCGATACAGAGGTGGATAGCACAAAAGAAGAAGGCTGTGGTTTTTGGAGGACAATAAGCTCAACTGCAGGATATTAATCTTTATATCTCTCAGTACAGTGTCCTCAGCTGAATGACCTTTCCTCTATCACAAGGTCAGAAGCTAGGATGTTCATTTGCACAATGTTTACCATAACTCAAAAGATTAAATCACTCAATACATGCAAGACTATGCATAATACAGAAGTCAATGGCCATCTCCAAAAAAAAGATAAACTATCCATCTCTTGTTAACATTCCCTACCATTTCTGAATACATCATTATTAACATCCTGGGATTTACACTGAATAATAACTGAATTGAGCGAGAAAACAAGATACTTTAATTGCCAAAGCAGTTTAGAGGCCAGAAATTCTGCTGTGTTTAACCCACTGATTACCACACAGCCCATCCATGGTGGCACAGTGGTTAGCACTGCTGCCTCACAGCGCCAGAGACCCGGGTTCAATTCCTGCCTCCGGCGACTCTTTGTGTGGAGTTTGCACATTCTCCCCGTGTGTTTCCTCCGGGTGCTCCGGTTTCCTCCCACAATCCAAATAAATGTGCAGGTTAGGTGAATTGGCTATTCTAAATTGCCCGTAGTGTTAGGTGAAGGGGTAAATGTAAGGGAATGAGTCTGAGTGGATTGCGCTTCGGCAGGTCCGTGTTGACTTGTTGGACCGAAGGGCCTGTTTCCACACTAATCTAAGTAAATAATCTAATCTAAAAATTGTGTGATGAAATACTCTCAATTTGCCTAGATGGCTGCAGCTCCTAAAACAGATTTATTTGAAAATACAAGCTTTCAGAACCCTGCTCCTTCATCAGAGAAGTACGCAGGAATAGAACTTATCAGCAGAGAGATCAAAATGTAGTACAAACGGTGTGAGTGGAATATCAACAGAGTGAATAACAAGTTTCTGCTGGTGATCGAAAGTATCATATGCTGTGAGTAAAGTTTCAACAGCTGAATAGCAAGTGAAGGGATGACATATGATCCAATTAATTAAGACAGAGAGACACTTACAAAAATTTTAAAATGAGATGGTGCTGCAGACAAACCAAGTCGCTGGAAAAACATGATACATATGAGTCGCATTCCTAGGGTCCAACCAAAGTAACATGCAAAACTGTACAAACTAATAAAGGTGGAGAGGCATGGTGTAGGGGTGAGATCATGCAGATGTTTGACACTGTGCAACAACTGCCAGACAGGAATGTTCTTTCCCAGTTGGGGAACACTTCAGTGGGCAAGGACATTTCAGCCTTCAATCTTCAGGTAACCGTCATCCAAGGCAGTCATCGAGATTCACATCAATGCAGAATCACTGAGCAGAAAACTGATAGCTAAGTTCCGTATCTATGAAGATGGCCTTAAGCATGATTTTGGGTTCATGTTACACTACAGGTGACCCCTGTCGTGGAAATTAAATCGACTCTACTTAACTGTTAGCAAAGAAAGGAGCTTTATTCAAATTCTGCAAAATTTACCCAATACACTTGGCCAGATGCCCCATGTAAAGGGCACTTGAGCATAATTCAGATACTCTTCTTATACCATTCTTATCACGCTCTTAAGGGCAAAGACTGGGAAATCTCAACTTGTTTATTTTCTCATCTCCTGATCGTGGACATAACTGTTCTTCAGCTTTTGCTGAATTCAACAGTCACACGGTCACTATCACAAGGTCAAGGTGAATTCAAACAAAGCCAAGCTATCCCCTGGCTGCGTAGCTCCACAAAGTATTGTTTGCAAAGCTCAGCACAGCATTAAATTTAGAAAGGCATTCTCTTTCAGATTTCACAGTAAATGTTAAATGTGTTAATTTCCCATTACACCCCAATATACTGTTCTGTTTGGCTAAGGTCTTCCTCACTGTCCTGCTTTGACACCATCATCTTGGACAGCTTTGGATTATTTGTTATTGGTTCGCCCCTCAGCATGTGACTCTTACACTTATCATGTTATTCCAGCCTTTGGTTTGTCTCCAGTACCACCTTATTTTTTGATTTTTTGTAATTATCTCTCTGCCTCAATTAATTGGATCACAAGTTATCCCTCATACTTGTTATTTATAGGGTAACCTTAATCATCCGAATGACACGAGTGGGTGTATTTTCTTCAGATAATCAAATGCTCGGATAATCGAATGTTCGGATAACACAGTTTACCCAAGCATCAGAACTGTGAAGTCTTATTTGGGTAATCCGAAATGCGGATAATCAAGGTTGCTCTGTAATTGTCGATACTTTACTCACGCTGTCTGACACCTTTGATCACCCGCAAAGACTAGTCATGCAACCTTTTGACACTCAACTCATACCATTTGTATGATCTTTTGATCTCTCTGCCTATGAATTCTGTTAAAAATCACACAATACCAGGTTATAGTCCAACAGGTTTAATTGGAAGCACACTAGCTTTCGGAGCGACGCTCCTTCATCAGATGATAGTGGAGGGCTCGATCGCAACACAGAATTTATAGCAAAAATTTGCAGTGTGCTGTAACTGAAATTATACATTGAAAAATTGATTGTCTGTTAAGCCTTTCATCTGTTAGAATACAGTGATAATTTCACTTCCTTCATGTGTAAATCACAAAACCTTTTTTTAAAAGTTGCATTCTCGGGTTAGCTGTTAACAATGGTGATAGCTAGACAATGTGTTGAAGGTGTTGGCCCCCTGTGTTCTCTGTCTATGCAATGATGTTTAGATTGATTCTAATCTAAAAAGAGAGATAACAGAGTTTTACATAAATTCATTCAGTTTTTGAGCTCAGAGTTCTACATGAATGTATGCAGTTTTTGAGCAAAGTATAATGTAACTCTGCAAGTACAAATTCACCCCACAAAATATATGTGTGCATGTGGGTCTTTGTCTGTCTGTGTATGTGTGTCTGGGGTGGGGGTTGTGAGTGTGAGAAAGTGTGTGTGTGTGTGTGTGTGGTGAGTGCAGAGTGTCTTAAGTCTGTGAGGGGGTGCATGTGTGAGTGTGGAATGCGTGTGTCTATAAGGGTGTGTGTGGGTGTTTGTGTGCTCGTCTATGTGTACCTGTGTCCGTGTGTGTGTACCTGTGTCCGTGTGTGTGTATGTGTGTGTGTAGGACTATCTGTGCGTGTGAGTAGTGCAATGGTGATCACCTGTAATGTGACATGAATCCAAGGTCCCGACTGAGGCCCTCCCTATGGGTACCGAACTTAGCCTCTGCACGGCCACTTTCCTCTGCTGCCTGTCCCAAATTCCACCTTGGAGGATGGTCACCCGAAGGTCCGAGGCTGAATGTCCTGGACCACTGAAGTGTTCCCCAACTAGGAGGGAACCCTCCTGTCTGTTGATCGTTGTGCGGTGCCCATTCATTCATTGTCGTAGCCTTTGCTCGGTTTCCCCAATGTACTTCCCAGGAGCTGAAAAATTACACCATGTTCTTCGTGACCTGCAACACATTATCAATGAGGATGAGCACCTCACCAAGACCTTTCCCACAACTCCACTACTTGCCTTTAAACAACCGCCAAACCTCAAACAGATCATTGTTCGCAGCAAACTGTCCAGCTCTCAGGACAACTCCATACAACCCTGTCACTGTAGGCGCTGCAAGACGTGTCAGATTGTGGACATAGATACCACTATTACGCGTGGGAACACCTCCCACCTTGTACATGGCAGGTACTCATGTGACTCAGCCAACATTGTCTATCTTATAGGTTGCAGGCAAGGATACCCGGAGGCATGGTACATTGGGGAAACAGAGCAAAGGCTACGACAATGGATGAATGGGCACCGCACAACTATCATCAGACAGGAGGGTTCCCTCCCATATGGGAAACACTTCAGTGGTCCAGGACATTCAGCCTCAGATCTTCGGGTGACCATCCTCCAAGGTGGACTTCAGGACAGGCAGCAAAGTGGCCGAGCAGAGGCTGATAGCTAAGTTCAGTACCCATAGGGAGGGGCTCAACCGGGGACCTTGGGTTCATGTCACATTACAGTTGATCACCACTGCACTATACACACACACAGATATTCCTACACACACACACTCCCACATACACACGGTCACAGGTACACACAGATGCGCACACAGACACCCACACACACCCTTATAGACACACACACTCCCACATGCACCCCCTCACAGACTTAAGACACTCTGCACACACTACACACACACACACACACACACACACACACTCACACTCACACTCACAACCCCACCCCAGACACACACACACAGACAAAGACACACATGCACACATATATTTTGTGGAGTGAATTTGTACTTGCAGAGTTACACTGTACTTTGCTCAAAAACTGCATGCATTCATTAAAAAAAAAGGTTTTGTGATTTACTCATGAAAGAAGTGAAACTATCACTGTATTCTAACAGATGAAAGGCTTAACAGACAATCAATTTTTCAATGTATAATTTCAGTTACATCACACTGTAAATGTTTGCTATAAATTCTGTGTTACGATCAAGCCCGCCACTATCACCTGATGAAGGAGACACGCTCCAAAAGCTAGTGTGCTTCCAATTAAACCTGTTGGACTATAATCTGGTGTTGTGTGATTTTTAACTTTGTACACTCCAGTCCAACACCGGCATCTTCAAATCATTAATTCAGTGCCTGTGTGCTTCTCTTCACTTCAGCTGATGAAGGAGCAGCACTCCTTTGAAAGCTCTGAAAGCTTGTGATTGCAAATAAACCTGTTGGACTATAAACTGATGTTGTGCAACTTCTGGTCTTGTCCATCCTAGTCCAAAATCAGCACCTCCACATCATGGCTACCATCAACCACACAAACTATTGGCTTGAGGTAGAGCGAATCTCCAAGTAGATCACACATATCAACACAGGCATCAAGTTTCTGCAGAGATGTGAAAAAGCCCACAGTTCACAGACCTGCTCTAATCGACCTACAACACAGATTATGCTGAGAGGGTCTGCCATCACACCTCTCGCGCATTCCTTAATCATCTCGTACACCAGCTCTACAGAAGACGCTGCAAGCTTGAATTTGAGATAGAGTCATATTCGAGAGTGTGGTTTTGGAAAAGCACAGCAGGTCAGGCAGCATCTGAGCAGCAGGAGAATTGACATTTTGGGCATAAGCCCTTAATCATGAATCATTCTGATGATTTGGTGGAGCACATCGGGGGTGGGGGGCGTTAAACTACTTTGGCAGGGGGATGGGACCCAGAGCTACAGATCAGAGGAAAGGGTAATTGTTGAGCAGGCAGAAATAGAATGCAAACAGTCTGTCAAGAAGGATACACAGCCTGATTCCTGAAGGGGTCTTGCCCGAAACATCGATTTTCCTGCTCCTTGGATGCTGCCTGACCTGCTGTGCATTTCCAGCACCACTCTAATCTTGAATCTAATCTGCAGAGCAACTGGATGGGTTAAAGTGAGTCTGTTTCAATGCAAGAAGTGTCAGGAATAAGAGTGATGAACTTAGAGCATGGGTCAGTGCTTGGAACTGTAATGTTGTGGCCATAACGGAGCCGTGGGTTTCACAGGGGCAGGAATGATTGCTGGATGTTCCAGGTTTTGGAATTTGTAAAAAGAGCAATGAGAGAGGTAAAAGACAAGAGGGAATAGCATTGTTAATTAGAGAGTGCATTACAGCTGCAGAAAAGGAGTTGTTGAGGAGAGTTTGTCGACTGAATCAATATGGGTGGAAGTCAGTAACAGGAAAGGAGTACAGAGGAACCTCAATTATCTGAGCGACGTGGAGAGGGAACATTTTGTTCGGATAATCAAATGTCGGATAACACAGTTTAGAGAAGCATTGGAACCTTGCAATTTTGTCTGTATAATCTGAAATTTGGATAATCAAGGATCTTCTGTAGTTACGTTACTGGGTGTTTTCTATAGAGCCCCCAATAGCAGCAGAGAGATGGAAGCACAGGTTGGGCAGCAGATCTCGGAAAGGTGCAGATGTCACAGAGCTGTTGTTACGGGTGACTTCAACTTCCTCAATATTGATTGGAACCTCCTTAGTGCAGATGGTCTGGATGGAGCCGATTTTGTCAGGTGTGTCCAGGTAGAATTCCATCCTCGATTATCCAAACATCGATTATCCAAATTTCGGATTATCCAAACAAGATCTCAAGGTCCCGTTAAAAACAGCATGAGGCAACTCAGCCTTCAGTTAAGTGGCATTATGGCTTGCATTGCCGGATAACCGAGAAACGTTCGGATAACCGGTAGTCATAAATTACCGTTTGTTTACAATCAGATCAATTATCCGAAAGATCAATTATCCGAACAAA
This sequence comes from Hemiscyllium ocellatum, assembly GCF_020745735.1. NCBI lineage: Eukaryota > Metazoa > Chordata > Chondrichthyes > Orectolobiformes > Hemiscylliidae > Hemiscyllium > Hemiscyllium ocellatum. Next base: position 452,471 of record NC_083432.1, on the reverse strand, counting down.
ATACTCCCGCCAGTCTCATTTGAATAATTGAGGTTCTACTGTATGTAGATAGGCCGACTGGGGGAGAGGCCATATTGGATTTGGTGCTAGACAACAAGCCAGGCCAGGTGGCAGATCTCTCAGTGGGAGAGCATTTCGGTGCCAGTGAGGTAGCCATGGAGAGGGATAGGAACAGACAGTATAAGAAAGTATTTAATTGGGGGAGTGCTTTTACACAGGAGCTGTGGAGTATCATTTGGGGACTATTGTTCTACAGGAAATGCACAACAGAAATGTGGAAGTTGTTTTAGGAGCATTTGCTGTGAGTGTTGGATAACTTTGTCCCACTGAGACAGGCAAGGAATGGTAAGGTGAAGGAGCCTTGGATGATGAGAAGAGGAGCTTCTTGTCAAGAGAAAGAAGGAAGCTGATTAAAGTTGAGGAAGCAAGAATCTGGCACAGCTTTACAGGAATACAGGGTAGCTAGGAAAGGACTCAAAAATGGACTGAGGAGAGCTAGGAGGGGCCATTACAAAGCCTTGGCAGGAAGGATTAGGGAAACCCCAAAGGCATTCTACGCTTAAGTGAGGAATAAGAGAGAGGGTAGGGATGATTGTGGAGGGCTGAAAATGTGTTGCTGGAAAAGCGCAGCAGGTCAGGCAGCATTCAAGGAACAGGAAATTCGACGTTTCAGGCATAAGCCCTACATCAGGAATGAGAAAAGTGTGTCCAGCAGGCTAAGATAAAAGGTAAGGAGGAGGGACTTGGGGGAGGGGCGATGGAGATGTGATAGGTGGAAGGAGGTCAAGGTGAGGGTGATAGGCTTGTGGAGGGAACTTGTGCCTGGAGTCTGAAGAGGTAGGGGAGGCCCTGAAACAGTTTTTGCTTCAATATTCACTAGAGAGAGGGACCTTATTGATAGTGAGCACACCATGGACCAGGTTAAAAGGCTTGAACAGATTGATATTAAGAAAGTGGATGTGCTGGAAATTCTGGGAAGCATCAAGACAGATGAGTTCACAGGGCCAAACCAGATATATCCAAGTTACTGCAGGAAGTGAGGAATGAGATGGCTGCGCCTCTGGCGATGATCTTTGCATCCTCACTCTCCACGGGAGTAATACCGGATCATTGGAGGGAGGTGAATGTTGTTCCTCTGTTCAAGGAAGGGAATAGGAAATCACTGGGAATTACAGACCAGTCACTCCTACGTCAGTGGTAAGCAAGGTACTGCAAAGGATTCTGAGAGATGGGATCTATGACTATTTGCAAAATGATAGTGAGCATGGCTTTCTGAGGGGCAGATCGTTCCTCACAAGCCTTATTAAGTTCTTTGAGGATGTGACGAGACAAGTTGATGAAGGTCAAGCAATGGATGTGGTGTCGATGGATTTCAGTAAGGCATTTGATAAGGTTAACCACAGTAGGATCATTCAGGAAGTTAGGAGGTATGGGATACAGGGAAATTTGGCTGTCTGGATACAGAATTGGCTGGTCAAAAGAAGACTGCAAGTGATAGTGGATGGAAAGTATTCTGCCTGAAGGTCGGTGACTAGTGGTATCCCACAGGGATTTGTTCTTAGGCCTCTGCTCTTTGTAGTGTTTATAAATGCCTTGGATGAAGAAGTGGAAAGGTGGGTTAACAAGTTTGCCAATGACACAAAGGTTGGCGGGTGTTGTAGATAGTGTCGAGGGCTGTTGCAGGCTACAACAAGACATTGACAGGATGCAGAGCTGGGTTGAGAAGTGGCAGATGGAGCTCAACCTGGATAAATGCAAAGTGATTCATTTTGGAAGGTCAAATTTGAATGCAGGTTACAGGGTAAAAAGCAGGATTCTTGGCAGTGGAGGTACACAGTGATCTTGAGATCCATGTCCCTCAAAGTTGCCACCCAAGTTGATAGGATTGTTAAGAAGGCGAATGATGTTTTAACTTGCATTACCAGGGGGGTTGACTTTAAGAGCTGCAAGATTTTGCTGCAGCTCTATAAAACCGTGGTTAGACCACACTTGGAATATTGTGTCCAGTTCTGATCACCTCATTATAGGAAGGATGTAGATGTCTATAAAACTGTGGTTAGACCACACTTGGAATATTGTGTCCAGTTCTGGTCACCTCATTATAGGAAGGATGTAGATGTCTATAAAACCCTGATTAGACCACACTTGGAATATTGTGTCCAGTTCTGGTCACCAGGGTGCAGAGGAGATTTACCAGGATGCTGCCTGGATTGGAGGAATTATGAGGTTGAGTGAGCTAGGGCTTTTCATACTGGAGAGAAGGAAGAGAGGTGACATGATAGAGGTGGACAGAGCATTGAGAGGCACAGGTACTGTAGATAGTCAGAGATTTTTCCCCAGGGCAAAATTCATAATTTTAAGGTGATTGGAGGAAGGTATAGGGGAGATATCAGAGGTAGATTCTTTACACAGAGAGTGGTGGGTGTGTGGAATGCACTGCTAGCAGTGGTAGTAGAGTCAGAACATTAGGGCCATTTAAGTGACTGCTGGACAAGTACATAGATGTCAGTAAGTTGAGGGGTGTGTAGGTTAGGTTGATCTCAGATGAGAATAAATGCTCAGTACAACATTATGGGCTGAAGAGCCTGTACTGTGCTGCACTGTTCTACGTTCTATGATCTCATGGCAGACACAGAGGAATTTGTCAGGTGAATGAGACTCTCGAAATTTTCCCACAAACCCCAAGATATCAGCAGTTAGACTCATGAGACAAACAAAGAATCGCAACAGTCAATAGAGAGATCTGCGGTGCACCAACCAAAGAAGGTGGTTAGAATCTTATCATGTGACTCTTACACCTATCGTGTTGTTTCAGATTTTGGTTTGTCTCTAACATTATCCTATTTTTGATTTTTGTAATTATTATTGGATCATAAGTCATCCTTCACTTGCTAAACAGCTGTTGACACTTTTGATCACCGCAAAGATTTGTTTTTCAATCTGTCAACACTACACTCACACCATTTGTATCTATCATTTGACACTCTTAATTAACTGGAATTTTCTTACTATAATCTCTTTGCATAAAAATTCTGTGTGTGCTTCCCTCAACTTTACCTGACAAAGGAGCAACACTCCGAAAAGCTTTTGATATCAAATAAACTTGTTGGATTCTACCTGGTGTTGTGTGACTTCTAACCTTACTCCCCCCTCCTAGTCCAACATCGGCATCTCCACAACACTGCCACTCCTATTCAATTGTGTCAGCAGGGCTCCACCTATTGCTCCAAAACCACAGTCAACTACGCTCCATTGTGAGATAACACTGCCCCAAACTCAGCCTGAACTGCTGATTGATCCCAAGGTTTTCTGTTTGTTCAATGCCAGTTCAGATCTCTGTGTCTGGGTTGCGCAGGACAGGAATCAGCACTGGAGGTGAGGCCTCATGTTGTGAATCTCAGTGTGGTCTGAAGACTTGGCCCAGTGCAGTCTGAAGGCTAGGTGTTGGTGTGGAAGGACTGTAAATTCAGTACTTTTTAAAATATTTTATTCTTATGTTGGATGTTTTCCTTATTATTCTTTCAAATTTATATCAAACACTTAAGTATTTGTACCTTGGTATCTTGTACCTACAATGGCACCTAAGTAGCGACATTGCAAGCTTTTCACTGCACTCATTCGATTACACAGGACAATTTAGCTAATTCAATTCAATTTTTCTGTTCACAGTTTCAAAAAAAATCATACAACACCAGGTTATAGTCCAACAGCTTATTAGAAAGCACTAGCTTTTGGTGCACTGCTCCTTCATCAGGTGGTTGTGGAGTATAAGATTGTAAGACAGAATTTCTTGCAAAAGTTTACAGTGTTACACAAATGAAATTATGCATTGAAAAAGACCTGGATTTTTTGTTAAGTCTCTCACCTCTTAGAATGACCATGTTGATTTCAGTTCTTTCATATGTAAACCACAGAACCTTTTTAAAAGTTAGATTCTCAAGTGTACTTTAAAATAGGTGCCACATTAGCTCAGATAATGCATTGAAGGTGTGAGGTGCCATGTGTGAGGCTGTCTGTGCCCCAATGTTCAGACTGATTCTAATCTAAAAAAGGGATTTACAGAATCTTACATGGATTCATGCAGTTTTTGAGCAAAATAAAATTCATTCTGCAAGTACAAATTCACCCCACAAACTTGTGTGTGTGTGTGTAAGTATGGGGGGGGGGTGGGCGGAGGCGGTAGGAGTGTCTGTGAGAGTGTACATGTATGTGTGTGAGTGTAAAGGGGTATAAGTCTGTGACAGGGAGCGTAGTGGCTTCAGTGTGGGTGTGTATGTGTCAACATATGTACATAGACACACACACACACAAAACACCCCCTCTCATAGACTCACAGTGCTTCGAAAGCTAGTGTTTCTAAATTAACCTGTTGGACTATAACATGGTATCATGTGATTCTTAACTTTGTACACCCCAGTCCAATATCGGAGTCCAATATTGGCATTCCAAATCATTCCAAATCTGTAAACAGATCTGCATCTTTCATAACTCATGATAATCACCTTTATTTTTCAGGCAAAATTCATGATTTGGTCTCTGGATGAAAAGATTTCTGTCTGAAATTGCCCTGATTGATTACCTAAGAATGAGTTATTTGTGTTGAACGGGACAAAATTCCTTCTTTCAGAGCTCCATGTTTTCCTCATTCGGACAGTTGATACGTCTAAGCGGATCCAATCACAGCAAGCCAAAATCAAGATTCTACAGAATTCTGGTCTCAAAACAGAAAATGTTGGAAATACTCGGCAGAGGAACAGCTTGTGGAGAGGGAACTTTAGTGAAAAATTCAGGCTGCTAACCTTTATTCAGAACTAGATAATGTTGGGATTTAACAAGAACTATGTCACCGAAAAGAGAGTTGAGGAGTAGGCTTGAGGGGCGAATGGCCAAGTCATTAACTAACTAACATTTCTGCATCAGAGAATAACGTTTTTATGTGATATTTGCAGGCTAGAGTGACGAAATGACAAAGGAGATGATGGTACAACATAACATTGTCTAATAATGAAAAGTTAATAAATAAATGGGACAGGAAGAGAAGCAAAAGCCAGGTCCAGAGGAGGGCCAAGTGTGAACAGCATTGCCAGGACCTGTTCTTTGACAGAATGGTAGTCATGGTGATTGCCTCACATTTTAGTTATGAATGAAGGGTGTGGGAACATCACCAGAAGTTCCAAATGTCCTTGGATATGAAGGATTGAAAGTGACAGAAGATGCAGCAAACAAATGGCGAATCGTAGGTAAGCTTTTATTACAAAGGGGTTTGTAGAATTAGACTGAATTCCTCTGGAGTACTGTGAGTGGTTTTCAGGGTGATATCAGCTATGGGGAACCATGAGCTGTTTCCAGTGACTGGACTGATATGATTTAGAGTGAGTGTAACAAGGGTCTCCAGGCTAGTTCTTGTGAAAAGGGGATTTCTGAGGAGGAGAAATTGAGTCAACTGGACTTATACTCTGCTGGAAAAGATCAAAGAAACCACAGTGCTACTGGACAACAGGACTGTCTCTCATTAGAGAGAGACAAGTGGTGGTGGTGGTTAATCTGAGGGTTGGGGAAGGGAAGAAGTTAAGAAAAAGAATCCTTCAGGGTAACACCAGCTGGTGCAGGAATTGAACTCATACTGTTCGTACAACAACACAAACTAGCCATCCAGCAAACTGAACTAACCAACCATCAACCTGTAGGATATACAGGATTGGAAGGTAATTGAATTGAATTAGCTGTCTTTTTTTATGAAGACATTTGTCAGGAACATTGCTGAGCAAATGGTTTTCCTGGTTCGGGAATCTATGAAACGATTTCAGAATAAGGCAATGACCATTTCAGACTGAGAGAGATATAACTTATTCACTCACACAGCTGTAAATCTGTGGAATTCTCTATTCCAAGGAGCTGCAGAATCTCAGGCACTGAGTGTTCCTAAATCAGCATTGATAGATTTTTGTACAGCAGGATTTAAGGGAGATTGAGATAGTTCTGTCTTCCAAAACTGAGGTAGAACTGGAGGAACAGGCTCTAAGGGCTGAATGGATAGTTTCTGCTCCTCTTTCCATTGTTCATTAAACCTCAATCTGAATCTCAGCAGCATTTCAGTGAACCGAGTTCATTTTTATTCATTGTACCTGGAAACAAAAGACACAATCAGGGTTGAAACAGCTTTTTGATGTAATGTTTCTATCGGGACCTTGAGATCCCCTTCGGATAATCTGATATTTGGATAATTGATATTCGGATAATTGAGGTTCCTCTGTACTTCCTATAATACTTCAGTTGCCTGATTTCCACTGGTTTTTCAACCATAGTAGGCAGCACTCCTTTCTGTGATATATAGTTACCAAGGACAAATTAAATTCCTGGAACCGAGATTTTCTTCAGTAGGCCCACCACCACTTCTGTACTTTTCACCGAACACTCCAACCTCACTTTACGTAATGGAATACTTCTTGTCTCACCATGAATTTCACATATTAAAACTTTTTCTGGCAATTCCCCTTATGAATTATATATCCCCCATCTCTCATCAAAGACTGATCTGCTCCCATATCTCTTAAAATTGTAATTTCGTTATTTCTTCCTGCCATTTGCAAGTAACTGACCTACGGAAGTAAATGGTTTAAGAAGATCTGAAACCTTCTCCTCAACCAACCCCCGACCAGATTGTACATTCTGGTGCAGTATTTTAGTCTCCACAGTGCTTTCCTTTACCACTTCATCAAAATTCACTGGCTTATCCTGCTTTCCTACATTGTCTTCTCAGTGCTTTTTCTAAACCACCAACACTGTGACTTCATTGCAGTGTAAACACCTGAGCTTTCTAACTTCTCTTTCCCCTCCTTTTAATCCTGTGGTAAACTATTCTTCAATGAGATCTATTTTTCCCTCACCACCTCACAAATTGAAATTGATGCTGAAAGCCAAACTTTTGATTTATGAACCAGCTCATAATCATCAGCCATTTCAGCTGCTAATCTTGCAGTTTTAACTCTCTGCTCTCCACATGAGTTTTCACTACTTCAGCAAGTGAATTTTTGAACTTCTCCAAAGTAATCTTCTCTCTAAGAGCATCATTGGCTTGCACTATTTTTAATGCCCTGGTCCACCTATCAAAATTACTTTGATCCTTTCAACTCAATGTATGTTTGACCAGTGTCCCTACTGAGAGTCCAGAAACATTGTCTGTCAGCTTGTGGCACAAGCTAATATGCGCGCAATTTGGTATTTTTCACCTCATTACAGTCCTCAGATATCTCCTCTGATTGTGATTAAAAATACCTCACTAGCTCTAACTTCTACTTTCACCTCTGCCCTTTAAGTCAACTCTCATAATTGTCAACTTGCAAAGTACAAATTTTCTCTCTTTCTGCTTTTCTTCTCTCTGTCGTCTGGTAGGGCCTTCCCCTCCTGCTTTTCCTTCCTTTTAATTGCAATTCAAACTGTGTTATTTCCCTTTCTCTTTCTTTCTCTTCTGCCAGGGCTATTCCTTTCTTTTCTTTTCCCTCTAATTCAAGCTGCTTCACTTGCGATTTTAGCCATATCCAAAGATTCAGTTTGCATTTCTTGCAATTTTAAATGCTGCGCAATTGTTTGGTTAGGCCACTGTTGGAATATTGTGTGCAATTCTGGTCTCCTTCCTATTGGAAGGATGTTGTGAAACCTGAAAGGTTTCAGAAAAGATTTCCAAGGATGTTGCTAGGGTTGGAGGATTTGAGCTATGGGGAGAGGCTGAACAGGCTGGGGCTGTTTTTCCTGGAGCGTTGGAGCCTGAGAGGTGACCTTATAGAGGTTTATAAAATCATGAGGGGCATAGATAGGATAAATTGAAAAACACTTTTTCCCTGGGATGTGGGAGTCCAGAACTAGAGGGCATAAGTTTAGGGTGAGAGGGGAAAGATATAAAAGGGACATATGGGGCTACGTTTTCACGCAGTGAGTGGTGCGTGTATGGAATGAATTGCCAGAGGAAGTGGTGAAGGCAGGTACAATTGCACCATTTAAAAGGCATCTGGATGGATATATGAATAGGAAGGGTTTGGAGGGATTTGGGCCAGGTGCTTGGCAACAACCCAAAATAAAAGACTTACCATTCATAGAATCACAGAGTCCTACAGCACACAGACAGGCTCTTTGGCCATAACTGGTCCAGGCTGACCAAAATATACATCCACACTAACCCCATTTCCCTGTACTTGGCCCATATTGTTCTAAACCTTTCCTATCCATGTATCAGTCCAAATGCCTTTTAAATGATGTTCACGTACCCCCCTCAACAACTTCCACTGGCAGCTCATTCCTTATGCGTACCACCCTCTGTGTAAAAACATTGCCCTCAGGTTCCTTTTTATTCTTTCCCCTCTAACCTTAAACTGAAGCCCTCTAGTCCTCGATTCCCCAATCCTGGGAAAAAGACTGAGTGCATTCACTGTTTCAGTGCTTCTCATGATCCTATACACTTCTATACGATCCCCCCTCAGTCTCCTACACTTTAAAGAAAAAGGTTCTAGCTTGTCCAACCTCTCCCTACCACTCTGACCATTGAATCATCTTTGTAAATTTCTTCTGTACTCTTTCCAATAACAATTTTAATAATGATTTGGGTGCCAGTGTTGGACTGGGATGGACAAAGTTAAAAATCACCCAACACCAGGCTATGGTCCAACATATTGGAAGCACTAGCAAGGTGACCAAAACTGAACATGGTAATCCAAATGCGGGCTCACCAACGTCCTGTACAACTGCAACATAACTTCCCAAATTCTAAACTCAATGCCCTGACCGATGAAGGCCAGTGTGCCAAAAGTCTTCTTAACTGTCCTGTCTACCCGGGACTCCACTTTCAGAGAACCATGTACCTGAACTCCAAGGTCCCTCTGTTCCACTACACTCCTTAAGGCCCTACCTTTCATCATAAAATTTCTACGTTGATTTGACTTTCCAAATTGCAAGAACTCACACATATCTATATTTTCCATTTCCCAGCCCACTTCCCCAGCTGATCAAGGTCCTACTGCAATTTCTGAGAACCTTCCTCACTGTCTATGATACCACCTATTTTAGTGTCATCTGCATACTTATTAATCATGCCTTGTACATTCTCATCCAAATCATTGATATAGATAACAAACAGCAATGGGCCCAGCATCGCTCTTTGAGGCACTCCACTAGTCACAGGCCTCCTGTCCGACAAGCATCCTTCCACTGCTTCTTACCATCAAGCCAAGCACATATCCAATTTGCCAGCTCCCCTTCGATTCCATGTGATCTAACCTTCCAGAGTAGCCTACTATGCGGAACCTTATCAAAGGCTTTACTGAAATCCATATATAGACTACTTCTACCATCCTATCCTCATAAACCTTCCTGGTCACTTAATCAAAAAAAACCTAACAAATTTGGAACAGCACTCACTCCCCTCCAGTCTTCCAGGACCTCACTGGTGGCGAACGATGATGAAAAAATATCAGCCACGCAATTTCTTCTCGAGCCTTTTGTAGTGTTCTTGGCTATAACTGGTTAGGACCAGGAGATTTATCCAACTTCATACACTCTAATACATCTAACACCTCCTCTACTATGATATCGACCATCCACAAGATATGACCATTAACTTCCCCAAGTAGCCGCCTTTGAGTCCAACAATCCTAAACCGAACTTGGAATTACAGATTTTGATCCTGACCAGAGCCTCCAGTTTGTTGTGGACCAGACCAGACCCCATTAAAATATTTTAAGAAGGTAGCCTAGACCCTAACTTTTTTCTTACTTTAAATGTAGATGTGAAGACCATGTTCCAGATGCAATGCAACTTGTCAAACTACTTGATGTTAGGCAAAACAAAAGACACACTATAGTTAAAATAAAAACAATAGAAAGAGAAAATTAGAATAACTTTACTGTTGGAAACTGAACAGAATCATAAATACAGTACCTATCAATAATTAACTGTTTCAATACAGTAGCATTCCATAAACACATCCCTTGGCAAAAAAAAATGCAAATTTAGATACAAATTCTTACATGTAGTTTGACAATCCAGGATGAAGAAACAGCAAGAGAAAATTCAGCGAGTGTAGCAGCCAAGAAACATTCAATGAAGTTTTCAACTCTTTTGAGACTGAAAACAGCTTTTGCTGGTACTGTAAAATCCAAAACCCAGAAATCTGGATCTGTGAGACTTGGCTTGATGGTAAGAAGCAGTGGAAGGATGCTTGTCGGACAGGAGGCCTGTGACTAGTGGAGTGCCTCAAAGAGCGATGCTGGGCCCATTGCTGTTTGTTATCTATATCAATGATTTGGATGAGAATGTACAAGGCATGATTAATAAGTATGCAGATGACACTAAAATAGGTGGACGCTTACAATGGCAGGGGACCTCAGACCCATGGCATGTGCCCCTTGCCTGATGTGGGAGCTCAGGGACGTGGCTGACATTCCTGACTCTTACAGATGCAAGACATGTGTCCAGCTGCAGCTCTTGTTTGATCGCATGACAGCTCTGGAGCTGCGGATGGACTCACTGTGGAGCATCCGCGATACTGAGGAGGTCATGGATAGCACATTTAGTGAATTGGTGACGCTGCAGATCAGAATTACTGAGGAGACAGTGAATAGGTGATCAAAAGGCAGAGAAAGAGTAGGAAGGCAGTGCAGGTGTCCCCTGCTGTCATCTCCTTCCAAAACCGATATACTTTTTTGGATACTGTTGGGGAAATGGCTCACCGGGGAGGGCAGCAGTTGCCAGGATTGTGGCACCGTGGCAGACACTGCTGTTCAGAAGGATGGGAAAAAGACTCATAGGGCCATAGTCACAGGGGATTCTACTGTAATGGGAGCAGATAGGCAGTTCTGCGGCTGAAAATGAGTCTTTGAGATAGTATGTTGCCTCCCAGGTGCTCAGGTCAGGGATGTCACCGATTGGCTACAGAGCATTCTGAAAGGGGAGGGTGAACAGCCAGTTGTCATGGTGCATATGGGCACCAATGATATAAGTAAAAAATGAGATGTTGTCCTGAAAGCAAAATTCAGGGAGCTAGGAGAGAAGTTAAAGAGGAGGACCTCAACAGCAGTGATCTCAGGATTGCTACTAGTGCCACCTACTAGCCAGCGTAGAAATGAAAGAATAGAATGGATGAACACGTGGCTTGAGAAATGGTGTAGGAGGGAGGGGTGCAGACATTGGGACTGGTTCTGGGGAAGGTAGGACTATTATAAATTGGACAGTCTACACCTGAACCAGACTGGAACTAATGTCCTTGGGGGAGTTTTTGCTTCTGCTGTTGGGGAGCGTTTAAACTAATGTGGCAATGGGCTGGGGAGCAGAAGAGAAGACCACTAGACAGTGAGGTGGAAACTGGAGACTGTAAGTATTACCAAGGGGAAGAGTAGGCAGAGAGCAGATGAACGCAAAAGAACTGGTGGTCTTAAGTGCACATACTTTAATGCAAGGAGTATTGTCGGTAAGGCAGATGAACTTCGGTCTTGGATTAGTGCCCGGGAGTATGACATTATTGCGATCACAAAGACTTAGTTTAAGGAAAAGCATGATTGGCAACTGAATATTCCAGGATATGGATGCTTCAGACAGGACAGGGAGGGAAGTAAAAGGGGAGGAGGAGTTGCATTGCTGATCAGGAATGATAACTTGGCTGTGCTAAAGGAGGACATGATGGAGGGCTTGAGCAGTGAGGCATTATGGGTGGAGCTGAGAAATAAGAAGGGTTACATTGTTGGGGCTGTATTACAGGCCTCCCAACTGTGAGTGTGAGGAAAAAGAACAAATAGGCAAACAGATTATGGAAAAATGTAGAGGCAACAGGATGGTAGTGATGGGAGATTTTAATTTTCCCAACTTTGACTGGGTTACATTTAGTGTCAGAAGTCTGGATGGAGCAGAATTTGTAAGGAACGTCTACTGTTTTCTACAGCAGTACATCAATAGTGACAAGGAAAGGGGCCATATTGGACCTGGTGTTGGGGAATGAGCCAGGCCAGGTGGTAGAAGTTTTGGAATGGGGACTTCTTTGGGAATTGTACAACAATTCTGTAAGTTTTAGAATACTTATAGACAAAGATGAGACTGGTCCTAAGGGAAGAGTACTAAACTGGGCCAAGGCCAATTATATCAAAATTAGGCAGGAGCTGGTAAATGGGGATTGGACACAGCTGTTTGAAGGAAAGTCCACATTTGATATGTGGGAGGTTTTCAAGGATAGGTTAAAGATAGTGCAGGATAGGCATGTCCTGTTGAAAGCAAAGGATAGGAAAGGCAGGATTCATGAACCGAGAATGACAGGAGAAATCGTGCAACTAGCCAAGAAGAAAATGGAAGCGTCCATAAGGTCCAGGTAGCTAAGAACAGAATGGGCCTTTATGGAATATTGGGAGAATAGGATCATTGTTAAACGAGGAATCAAATGGGCTAAAAGGGGTCATGAAATAGCTTTGGCAAGCAGAATTAGAGTGGTTCCCAAAGCCTTTTATTCTTATATAAGAAGCAAGAGGGTAACCAGAGAAAGGGTTGGTCCACTAAAGAACAAAGAAGGAAGGTTGTGTGTCAAACCTGACAAAATGTGTGAGATTCTGAATGATTACTTTGCATCAGCGATCACTGAGAAATGGGAGGTGATGAATACTGAGATTAGAGATAGAAGTTTGTTTACTCTGGATCACATTGACATAAGTAGGGAAGATGTGTTGGGTAGGCTAGAGGGTATTAAGGGTTAAATCCCCAGGACTGGATGGGATCTATCCCAGGTTGCTGAGGGAGGTGAGAGAGGAAATAGCTGGGGCCCTGACAGATATCTTTATGGCATTTTTAAATACAGGTGAGGTGCCAGAGGACTGGAGGGTTGCTCATATTGTCCCCACTGTACATGAAGGGTAGTAGGGATATTCCAGGTAAGTACAGGCCAGTGAGCCTGACATCAGTGGTGGGAAAGTTGCTGGAAAAGGTACTGAGGGATAAAATCTATTTATATTTGGAAAAGAATGGGCTTATCAGTGATAGGCAACATGGTTTTGTGTGGGGTAGATCATGTCTTAGAGTTCTTTGAGGAAGTGACCAAGTTGATAGATGAAGGCAGGGCTGTTAATGTCATATACATGGACTTTAGTTAGGCATTTGATAAGGTTCCTCATGGTAAGCTAATGGAGAAAGTGAAATCACATGGTGTGCAGGGTGTTCTAGCTAGGTGGATAAAGAATTAGTTGAGCAACAGAAGACAGAGAGTAGTAGCTGAAGGGAATTTCTTGAAATGGAGAAAGGTGACCAGTGGTGTTCCACAGGGGTCAGTGTTGGGGCCACTGTTGTTTGTAATATATATAAATGATCTGGAAGAGGGCACTGTTGGTATGATCAGTAAGTTTACAGATGACACAAAGATTGGCGGAGTAGCAGAAAACATAGGGGACTGTCAGAGAGTACAGGAGACTATAGATAGACTGGAGAGTTGGGCAAAGAAGTGGCAGATGGAGTTCAATCCAGGTAAATGTGAGGTGATGCATTTTGGGAATTCTAATTCTAGAGCCAACCATACTGTAAATGGAAGATCCTTGGGAGAAGTTGATGAGCAGAGAGACCTGGGAGTTCAGGTCCATTGTACCCTGAAGGTAGTTTCACAGGTGGATAGAGTGGTCAAGAAGGCACATAGTATACTTGCCTTCATTCGACAGGGTATTGAATATAAGAGCTCTCAGGTCATGTTAAAATTGTACAAGACGTTGGTTCAGCCGCATTTAGAATATTGTTCACAGTTCTGGTCGCCACATTACCAAAACGTTGTGGGCGCTTTGGAGAGGGAGCTGAGAAGGTTTATGAGGATTTGCTTGGAATGGAAGGTGCTAGCTATGAAAATAAGTTGAGTAGGTTAGGATTACTTTCATAAGGAAAAAGGAGATTGAGGTCAACAAAATCATGAAGGGTATAGACAGGGTAGTTAGAGACAAGCTTTTTCCCAGGGTGAGGGATTCAATAACGAGAGATCACGCATTTAAGGTGAGAGGTGAAAAGTTTAAGGGGGATATACCTGGCAAGTACTTTACACAGAGGGTAATAGGTGCCTGGAATGCATTGCCAGCAAAGGCAGACATGGTAGATTCATTTAAGATGCGTCTGGACAGATGCATGAGTAGGTGGGGAGCAGAGAGATACAGATGCTTAGGAATTGGGCTATAGGTTTAGACAGTGGATTGGGATCAGTTTAGGCTTGGAGGGCTGAAGGGCCTGTTCCTGGGCTGTAAATTTTCTTTGGGAAGCTGGTAAGCGAAGGAACCATTAAACCAGTGCAATTTGCAAAATAGGCAGCACTGGTTGTACCAATTGTGAACCCTAGTCACTCAGCTCACCTTTATGAGGATTTTAAGCAAACAGTAAACCACTTCTTGCAGCTGAATACGTACACGATTCTTCGCATATAGGACTTGTATACAAAATTTAGGGGGAATGAGCTGCCTTCACAACGCTGGACATGAGCCATGCGTACCTGCAATTGCGACAAGATGAGGGGTCTCAGAACTATGTCACAATTAATGCCAAAAAGGTACACACTCTCATAATCTCTCAAATGCACAAACACACTCACACTCTCTCAAATGTGCACACAATCACTGTCTCAATGTGCGTACATGTACACACACACACACACACACACACACACACACACACACACACACACACACACTCTCTCTCTCTCTCAAATGCACACACTCTCTCACTCACACAGTTTGTGCGTGAACGAGAGACTGAGGACAATTATTTCATTCAAGATTCTTTTCTGTCAAAATAAACCCTGACCTCAGCTTAAAACATAGATTCAAAAGGGGACCTCTCACCTAAAAATCGACAGTATTGTGCTGGAAAAGCACAGCAGGTCAGGCAACATCCAGGAGCAGGAGAATCGACATTTCAGGCATGCGTCCGAAATGTCAATGTTCCTGCTCCTCAGATGATGCTGTGCTTTTCCAGCACCACACTCTTGACTCTGATCTCCAGCATCTGCCGTCCTTTTTCAGAGTTGATTCACACCTAAAGGTGTCTAACCTGAGATGTCACCTCTTGTACATTGATAAAACTTTAATTATCTAGGGACAAAGACTTGAAAGAACTCTGGATTTTGCATTTTAATCAGCAGTCTACCTCCTAATTAAAGGATTCAACAAGAACAGCTATTTTTAAAGTTGTTAACATTTTGCTTATAAACCACTGAGTCTTATACCCCTCTATCAAACCTCACCTGATGTAGTAACAGAGCTCCAAAAGCTTCAATTTTAAATAAACTTACTGGACTATAACCTGGTATTGTTTGATTTTTGGCCTTGTCCACCCCAGTCCAACTCCTGCATCTCCACATCCGTCTTGCTGTAATAAATGCCCTGAACAAAATTGTCACATCTTCTCTTTTGTCATGTCCGCTTTCTGACATGAAGGCTTTGCTAGCAGCTCATTATTCTACGATACAATGTTTATGTGACAGCAATGCAGACCCATCAGCCTTGAACGAGAAGAAAAACTTATTTCACTGTGCATAGAATTCCAATGGTGTGCAACATATCCAGCATTATGGGCTGTCCCTCATTCCTGATGTGCTTTCTGCCAACTACCAATTTTTTTTTCCCTGCTGGCCACAGAAACGTCCGTTTGTACCTCAGACTATAGAGTTACCAAACACAATTGATCTCTTGGAACCCAACGTATCCCTCGTTGCATTAGAGCCAGTTTCGATACCAGAAACTTGGCTATTCATGATACATTCCCCTGTGAATCGATCACCCCCAACATTTTCCAAGTCAGCATACTTGTTTGAAATGGGGATAGCCACAGAAGACTCCTGCATTAGCTGCCTACCTCTCTTCCCTTTCCTGGAGTTAACCCATCCATGTGACTGCATCTACGACTTTTCCCCCTTCCAATAACTGCCATCCATCACATATGAGAGGATTCTGGGTAATTCAAGATAGAGGATAGGAAAATTTTCTGGCTGTAACAGCTGCTCCTTTTCCTGATGCACCCAGGGAGATAGTGAGGAAAGAGATCAATCTGAGACTGGTACAGTTGAGAACAGAAGCGAGTCAAACAGTCAGGGACAAGGTGGGATTAATAAATTAAATTGCATTTATTTCAATGCAAGGGGCCAACAGGGAAAAAGTGAGGACTGCAGATGCTGGAGTACCAGAGTTGAAAAATATGGTGCTGGAAAAACACAGTAGGCCAGGCAGCATCTGAGGACCAGGAGAATCGACATTTCGGGCATAAGCCCTTCTTCAGGAATGAGGCTGGTGTGCCAAGCAGGCTGAGATAAAAGGTAGGGGGGAGGGAATTTGGGGGAGGGGCGCTGGGAAAACGATAGGTGGAAGGAGATGAGGGTGAGGTTGATAGGCCTGAGAGTGGGTGGGTGCAGAGAGGTCGGGAAGAAGATTGCAGGTCAAGAGGGCGGTGCTGAATCCGAGGGTTGGGACTGAAATAAGGTCGGGG
Source organism: Hemiscyllium ocellatum (assembly GCF_020745735.1). Taxonomy (NCBI): domain Eukaryota; kingdom Metazoa; phylum Chordata; class Chondrichthyes; order Orectolobiformes; family Hemiscylliidae; genus Hemiscyllium; species Hemiscyllium ocellatum. The sequence continues at coordinate 436,004 of NC_083432.1, read as the reverse complement.
GAGGCAAAATGAGGAAGCTGGAGAAATCTACATTCATTCCACGTGGTTGGAGGGTTCCTAGCTGGAAGATGAGGCGCTCTTCCTCCAGGCGTCGTGTGGCCAGGGTCTGGCAATGGAGGAGGCCAAGGACCTGCATGTCATTGGCGGAGTGGGAGGGGGAGTTGAAGTGTTCAGCCACAGGGTAGTTGGGTTGGTTGGTCCGGGTGTCCCAGAAGTGTTCCCTGAAATGTTCCGCAAGTAGGCGGCCTGTCTCCCCAATGTACAGGAGACCATATCGGGTGCAGCGGATACAGTAAATGTGTGTGGAGGTGTAGGTGAATTTGCGACGGATATGGAAGGATCTATTGGGGCCTTGGTGGGAGGTGAGGAGGGAGGTGTGGGCGCAAGTTTTGCACTTCTTGTGGTTGCAGGGGAAGGTGCCGGGAGTGGAGGTTGGGTTGGTGGGGGTGTGGACTTGACAGAGTCGCGGAGAGAGTGGTCTCTCCTGAATGCTGATAGGGGTGGGGAGGGAAATATATTCCTGGTGGTGGGGTCTGGCTGGAGGTGGCAGAAATGACGGAGGATGATACGATATATCCGTAGGTTGGTGGGGTGGAAGGTGAGGACCAGTGGGGTTCTGTCCTGGTTGCGATTGGCGGGGCGGGGTTCAAGGGCAGAAGTGCGGGAATTGGAGGAGATGCGGTGCAGAGCGTTGTCGACCACGTCGGAGGGGAAATTGTGGTCTTTGAAGAAGGCCATTTGAGTTGTTCAGTAGTGGAATTGGTACTCCTAGGAGCAGATGCGGCGGAGGCAGAGGAATTGGGAATATGGGATGGCGTTTTTACAGGGGGCAGGGTAGGAGGAGATGTAATCTAGGTAGCTGTGGGAGTCGGTCGGTTTGTAGCCCCTAACAGGGGATGAACTCACGGCATGGTTAGGAACATGAGACTGGGATATCATAGCAATTACAGAAAAATGGCTCAGTGATGGGCAGGACTGGCTGCATAATGTTCCAGGATACAAATGCTACAGGAAGGATAGAAAGGGAGGGAGTGGCATTTTTGATGAGGGATAGCATTACAGCTGTACTGAGGGAGAATACTCCTGGAAACACATCGAGAAGTTATTTGGGTGGAACTGAGAAATAACAAAGGGACGATCGCATTATTGGTGAGAAACAAATTTGTACGGGTATCTCACCTATCTGTAAGAACAATAGGATGGTTACGGTAAGGGATTTTAACTTTGCGTGCATAGACTGGGACTGCCATAGTGTTAAAGGTTTAGATGGAGAGGAATTTAAGTATGCACAAGAAAATTTTCTGATTCAATATGTGGATGCACGTACTAGAGAACGTACTCTTGGGAAATAAGGCAGGGCAGGTGACTTTGGTGTCAGTGGGGGAGCACTTTGGGGCCAGCAACCAGAGATTAGATTACTTACAGTGTGGAAATAGGCCCTTCGGCCCAACAAGACCACACCGACCCACCAAAGCGCACCCACCCAGACCCATTCCCCTCCATTTACCCCTACACCTAACACTACGGGCAATTTAGCATGGCCAAGGCACCTAACCTGCACATTTTTGGACTGTGGGAGGAAACTGGAGCACCCCGGAGGAAACCCACACAGACCCGGGGAGAATGTGCAAACTCCACAGTTAGTCACCTGAAGTGGGTCTCTGGCGCTGTGAGGCAACAGTGCTAACCACTGTGCCACCCACAATTTTATTAGATTTGAAATAGTGGTGAAAAAGGATAGACCAGATCTAAAAGTTGAAGTTCTAAATTGGAGCAAGGCCTATTTTGATGGTATTAGGCAAGAACTTTCAAAAACTGATTGGGGACAGATCTTTGCAGGTAAAGGGAAGACTGGAAAATGGGAAGCCTTCAGAAATGAGATAACAAGAGTCCAGAGAAAGTATATTCCTGTCAGGGTGAAAGGAAAGGCTGGCAGGTATAAGGAATGCTGGATGACTAAAGAAATTGAGGGTTTGGTTAAGAAAACGAAGGAAGCATATGTAAGGTATAGACAGAATAGATCGAGTGAATCCTTAGAAGAGTATAAAGGCAGTAGGAGTATACTTAAGAGGGAAATCAGGAGGGCAAAAAGGGGACATGAGATAGCTTTGGCAAATAGAGTTAACAAGAATCCAAAGGGTTTTTACAAATACGTTAAGGACAAAAGGGTAACTAGGGAGAAAATAGGGCCTCTCAAAGATCAGAAGGCGGCCTTAGAGTGGAGCCACAGGAGATGGGGCAGATACTAAACGAGTATTTTGCATCAGTATTTACTGTGGAAAAAGACATGGAAGATATAAGAATGTAGGGAAATAGATGGTGACATCTTAAAAATGTCCATATTATAGAGGAGGAAATGCTGGATGTCTTGAAATGGTTAAAGATGGATAAATCCCCAGGACCTGATCAGGTGTACCCTAGAACTCTGTGGGGAGCTAGAGAAGTGATTGCTGGGCCTCTTGCTGAGATATTTGTAACAGTGATTGTCACAGGTGAGGTGCTGGAAGACTGGAGGTTGGTAAACATGGTGCCAACTGTTTAAGGTGGTAAGGACAAGTCAGGGAACTATAGACCAGTGAGCCTGATGTCTGTGGTGGGCAAGGGAGAGAATCTTGAAGGACAGGATGTACATGTATTCGGAAAGGCAACGACTGATGAGGGATAGGAAAGAGTGAGGACTGCAGATGCTAGAGATCAGAGCTGAAAATGTGTTGCTGGAAAAACGCAGCAGGTCAGGCAGCATCCAAGGAACAGGAGAATAGACGTTTCGGGCATAAGCCCTTCTTCAGGAAGAAGGGCTTATGCCCGAAACGTTTATTCTCCTGTTCCTTGGATGCTGCCTGACCTGATGAGGGATAGCCAACATTACTTTGTGCATGGGAAACCATGTTTCACAAACTTGATTGAGTTTTTTTGAAACAGTAACAAAAAGGATTGATGAGGGCATAGCAGTAGATGTGATCCGTATGGACTTCAGTAAGGAGTTTGACAAGGTTCCCCAAGGGAGATTGGTTAGCAAGGTTAGATTTCATGGAATATAGGGAGAACAAGCCATTTGGATACAGAACTGGCTCAACAGAACCTGACAGAAGGTGGTGGTGGAGGGTTGTTTTTCAGACCGGAGGCGTGTGACCAGTGGAGTGCCACAAGGATCGGTGCTGGGTCCTCTACTTTTCGTCATCTACATAAATGATTTGGATGTGAGCATAAGAGGTATAGTTAGTAAGTTTGCATATGACACCATAATTGAAGGTAGTGGACAGCGAACTAGTACCTCAGATTACAATAGGATTTTGATCAGATGGGCCAATGGGCTGAGAAGTGGCAGATGGAGTTTAATTCAGATAAATTCGAGAATCTGCATTTTGGGAAAACAAATCTTAGCAGGACTTATACACTTAATGGTGAGGTCCTAAAGAGACCTTGGAGTGCAGGTTTATCGTTCCTTAAAAGTGGAGTTGTAGGTAGATAGGATAGTGAAGGCGGTGTTTGGTATGCTTTCCTTTATTGGTTAGAGTATTGAGTACAGGACATTGGTTAGGCCACTGTTGGAATATTGCATGCAGTTCTGATCTCCTTCCTATTGGAAAGATGTTGTGAAACTTGAAAGGGTTCACAAAAGATTTACAAGGATGTTGCCACGGTTGGAGGATTTGACGTATAGGGACAGGCTGAACAGGCTGGGGCTGTTTTTCCTGGACCATCGGAGGCTGAGGGGTGACCTTTTTGAGGTTTACAAAATTATGAGGGGCATGGATAGGATGAACATTTGTTAGTTTAATCTTTGATATGAAGCTGCTCAGTGGATAGTATTATAACCTCCCACATGCTCTGACAGCAGCTGACATCGGCACGTGCAGAACAAAGTGAGTGAAATGACACACGCTGGAATCACGTTATTGTGAACAGAAGTAAGCGTTCTCAAAAATACCATTCCCTAACTCTTCAGCCATGTTATAGCCAAATTGTGCTACCGGAACCCACTTTAAATGAGAACTACCCATACTGAGAAATTCATTGGTGGTTAACCAATCCTGATGAACCAGGAAATCCCTTTCCACTGAGCAGATGGACAGTCTTACTCAGTGTAAATACTTTGATGTACAGTGACACTGATGTACATGGATAGTATAAATAGACAAGTCTTTTCCCTGGGGTGGGGTAGTCCAGAATGAGAAGGCATAGGTTTAGGGTGAGAGGCAAAAGATATAAAACGACCTAGGAGGCAACTTTTTCACGCAGAGGGTGTTACGTGTATGGAAGTGGTGGAGGCTGGTACAACCGCAACATTTAAGAAGCATTTGGATGGGTATATGAATAGGAAAGGTTTGGAGGGATATGGGCCGGGTGCTGCCAGGTAGGACTAGATTGTGTTGGAATATCTGGTCAGCATGGAAGGGTTGGACCGAAGGGTCTGTTTCTGTGTTGTACATCTTTATGACTCTATAACTGCTCATGTGAAGCATGCAGATTGTCTGTCTCATTTTGACTGACAAATAAACTTCACAGATGCCTTGCACTTCTTGGAAGTAAAGACTGAGGAGATATGAAGACGGGAGCTCGTCAAAATAAATGAGTCTGCTTTAGATAAAGACTTAACGCACAATAGTTTTAACGAAAACTATTTCCATCATTTTTCTCCCAAATAGGTAACTAGACATGTGGTGTGTATAAGCATAATTGTTGCATAGTGGTTAATATTACTGCCACAGTGCCAGGGTCCTGGGTTCAATTCCAGCCTTGGGTGACTGGGAGAATGTGCAATCTTCACACAATGTCTGTGTGGGTTTCCTCCCACAGTCTGAAGACGTGTAGGCTCGGTTGATTGGTCATGCTAAATTGCCCACAGTGTCCAGGGATGTGCAGGGTTTCAGGGATACTGTAGGGGCATGGGTCTAGGTGGGATACTCTTCAAATGGTCGGTGTGGCCTTGAGGGTCCAAATGGCCTGTTTCCAAACTGTAGGTATTTTCTGATGATCTATGATCACTATAAACAAGCTCAATAAACATGGTTTGGATATAGGTAACAGTAGTTTCAAAAACCAATCCCTATAGTTACAGGTAATTCTCCTATAACGCCGTGGTTGCATTCTAGTGAAACCTCACTTAATAGGAATAATGGGACCGATGGGAAAAGTGGGGTTGGGGGCAGACCAACAAAGAAAAATCACTCCTGATCACTGGAAAAAATCACCCAAAAGCCAAAGTATAGTACAACCTGAGTGAAGATTTGATTCATATTTATTGACAAAAGTAAATTTAACACATTACATTGAAATAATATTGTTAATGCAGGGACAGAGAGTTATCATCATCACCTTCAGGGAAAGTTATGGTTGCAGATGTGGATGACTGTGGTCAATTATCTTCTGACTGTTTCTCGGGGTGGTATGTACGAGAGTAATGCAGTCCAGCAGGAACTGTACAGGGCTTATACAGGAATTAAACAAGAATATTTTTGTCTCAGAGGTACAACAATGAACATTTGTTAGTTTAATTTTTGATGTGAAGCTGCTCAATGGATAGTATTATACCTCCCAGATGCTCTGACGGCAGCTGACATCGGCACGTGCAGAACAAAGAGAATGAAACGACACACGCTGGAATCACGTTATTGTGAACAGAGGTAAGCGTTCTCAAAAGTACCATTCCCTAACTCTTCAGCCATGTTATAGCCAAATTGTGCTACCGGAACCCACTTTAAATGAGAACTTCCCATACTGAGAAATTCATTGGTGGTTAACCAATCCTGATGAACCAGGAAATCCCTTTCCACTGAGCAGATGGACAGTCTTACTCAGTGTAAATACTTTGATGTACAGTGACACTGATGTACAGTGATCATTTCCAAAATCTCCTTTGCAAATACACAACTGTTATGTACATTTTATCTACAATACCAGGACCTTTAATTAATAACATTAACACAAACAGCCCTAAACCATGGATCATTCATTAGTGAGAGTGAAAGCAAAATCCTTCAACTGTGATTCTTTGTGAATTTGCTAGTGTGTTAACAGATTGGATGACTGAGTGAATCCTTTCCCACACTCCGAGCAAGTGAATGGTCCATATCTCTAGTGTGAACTCGCTGGTGCTCCAGCAGGTAAGATGACCGATTGAAACCCCTCCCACACTTGGAACAGGTGAATGGTCTCTCTCCAGTGTGAACTCGCTGGTGCTCCAGCAGGTATGATGACCGATTGAAACCCTTCCCGCACTCTGAACAGGTGAATGGTCTCTCCCCATTGTGTACACTCTGGTGTCTCAGTAAGTTAGATGAGCAAGTGAATCCCTTCCCACACTCGGAGCAGATAAATGGTTTCTCACCAGTGTGAACTCTCTGGTGTATCAGCAAGGAATTTGAGTCAGCAAAGCCTTTCCCACACACGGAACAGGTCAATGGTCTCTCTCCAGTGTGAATTCGCTGGTGTATCAGCAGGTGAGTTGTCTGAGTGAATGCCTTCCCACATTCAGAACAAGTGAACGGTTTCTCTCCAGTGTGAACACGCCGGTGTTTAAGTAAATTGGATGACTGAGTGAATCCCATCCCACAATCAGAGCAGATGAATGGTCTCTCTCTAGTGTGCACTCGCTGGTGTGTTCGCAGATTTGTTGACTGAGTGAATGCTTTTCCACAATCGGAGCAGGTGAATGGTTTCTCTCCAGTGTGAACTCGCTGGTGTATCAGTAGCCTGGATGGTGAAGTGAATCCCTTCCCACAATCAGCGCAGGTGAATGGTTTCTCTCCAGTGTGACTCCGTTGGTGAGTTTCCAGCTGGGATGGGTAAAGGAAGCCCTTCCCGCAGTCTGCACATTTCCACAGTCTCTCCCCAGTGTGACTGTGCTGGTGTTTAGACATTTCAGTTGAATCTTCACAAACTCTTGCACCCACAGAGAATATGTGTTTATACCCAGTGTGAACAGTGCTCTTTCCTTCAATGTTTCAAAGTCCTGAAATAATTAGGTTGTGATAAACGGAATGACTGTCAGATTTGTATGCAGAACGGTTCAAATTCTCTAACTGCAAACCGAACCTTTCAAACATAAAACAAAAGCAGTGAGTGAGAAAGCAGAAGAACACACTCAGGTTGTGAAACGGAGACAAATTCTCTGGTCACTTGTGGAGCTGGCACTTGCGGAAACTGCTGCATTATCATTAAAACCAAACTCCTTTCTAAATATCCTTCAGGGGAGGGAACCTGTCACTGTTTGCAAAAACACTACAGAGAGAGGGAGTGATGGGAGAGCTGGGGAGGGGGACATTTTATAGATCTACACCTCAACCCTGTTCCTGTTTTCTCCCAATGCCTTTTGATCCCTTTGAAGGGCTAAGAATGGTATATAAGTAAAACTGTGGAAATCTGAAATGAAAACAAAATGTTCAAAGTAAGAGTTGTACAGCATGAAATATATCCTTTCATCTAACTCATCCAAGCCTAAATTAAACTGAATTAATCTAATCCTATTTACCAGCATTTGGCCTTTACTCCTCTAAACCCTACTTGATCATGTACCTATCAAGATGCCTGTTAATATACCAGCCTCCACCATTTCCTCTGACAGCTTATTGTACACACACACCAGCGCCTGCTCCTTAAGTCCTTTTAAATCTTTCCCCCTCTCACTTAAACCTATGCCCTCTAGATCTGGACTACCCCACCCTCAGAAAAAGACCATGGCTATTCACTCTATCCATGCCCGTCACGATTTTATAAATTTCTATAAGGTCAACCCTTAAATCTGATGCTCCAAGGATAATACCCCCAGTCTACTCAGCCTCTTCCCATAGCTCAAACCCTCAAATTCTTGCAACATCCTTGTAAACCTTTTCTGAACTCTGTCAAATTTAACAGCATCTTTCCAATAGCAGGGAGGCCAGAACTGAACACAGGACTGCAAAAGTGGCATAATCAATGTCCTATTCAGCCATAACACGACATACCAACTCCTGTACTCAATGCACTAACCAATAAAGGCAAGCATACCAAACATCATCTTCACTACCTTGTTTAACTGCAATCCACCTTCAAGAAACAGTGCATCTGCACCCCAAAGATACTGTTCGGCAATACTCCCCAGCACCTTACCTCAAGTGTCTCAGTATGGCCTGATTTGTATTACCAAAATGCAACACCTCACATTTTTCTAAATTAAACTCCAACTGCCACTCCTCTGCCCATCAGCCCATCAGATCAAGGTCCCATTGTACTCTGAGAACCTTCTTCACCATCTACTACACCTCCAATTTGACGTCACCTGCAAGTATACTAACCATTCCTCACATATTCACTCCAAATCATTAATATAAATAACAAAAAGCAGTGGATGCAGCACTAATTGAAGTGGCACACTGCTATTCACAGGCCTCCAGTCTGGAACAAAAAGCCTTCCACCATGATCCTGTTTCCTACCTTCAAGCCATTTTGTATCCAAATAGCTAGCCAGCTCAGCAGCCTATTATATTGAACCTCAATGAATGCCTTGCAGAGGTCCATATAGACATGTCCACCACTCTGTCTTCATCAACCTTCTTTGTCACTTAGAGTCATAGAGATGTACAGCATGGAAACAACCCATCCATGCCGACCAGATATCCCAACCCAATCTAGTTCCACCTGCCAGCACGCGGCCCATATCCCTCCAAACCCTTCCTATTTGTATAGCCAGCCAAATGCCTTTTAAATGTTGCAATTGTGCTAGTCTCCACAACTTCCTCTGGCAGCTCATTCCATACACGCACTACCCTCTGTGTGAAAAAGTTGCCCTTTAGGTCTCTTTTATATCTTTCCCCTCTCACTCTAAACCTATGCCCTCTAGTTCTGGACTCCTCGAACCCAGGGAAAAGCCTTCTTCTATTTATCTTATCCCTGCCCCTCGTAATTTTGTAAACTTCTATAAGGTCACCCCTCAGCCTCCGACGCTCCAGGGAAACCAGTCCCAGTCTGTTCAACCTCTCCCTATAGCTCAAATCCTCCAACCCTGGCAACATCCTTGTATATCTTTTCTGAACCCTTTCAAGTTTCACAACATCTTTCCAATAGGAAGATCAGATCTGCACGCAATATTCCAACAGTGGCCTAACCAATGTCCTGTACGCCGCAACATGACCTCCCAACTCCTGTATTTAATTCTCTGATTAATAAAGGAAAGCATTTCAATCGCCTTCTTCACTATCCTAACTACTTGAAATAACAATCGGTATTAGTATACAACCCAAACAGTTATATAACATCTGAAAATGTGTTGCTGGAAAAGCGCAGCAGGTCAGGCAGCATCCAAGGAACAGGGGAATCGACATTTCGGGCATAAGCCCTTCTTCAGGAAGCCCTTCCTGAAGAAGGGCTTATGCCTGAAACATCGATTCTCCTGCTCCTTGAATGCTGCCTGACCTGCTGTGCTTTTCCAGCAACACATTTTCAGCTCTGATCTCCAGAATCTGCAGTCCTCACTTTCTCCTGTAATACAACATCTCAAGACACTTCACTGGATTAGTTATAAAAAACAATATTTGACTCTAAATTACATGAGACATGAGGGCAAATGAACCATTGTTTAACTCCTTGTTGTGGTTCTGTTCGCCGAGCTGGGAGTTTTTGTTACAAACGTTGCATCCCCTTTCTAGGTGACATCCTCAGTGTTTGGGAGCCTCCTGTGAAGTGCTTCTGTCAGTTTCCTACGGCATTTAGTGTGGCTTGTCTCTGCCGCTACCGGTTGTCAGTTGCTGTCTGTTGCAGTGGCCGGTATATTGGGTCCAGGTCAATGTGTTTGTTGATAGAATCAGTGGATGAGTGCCATGCCTCTAGGAATTCCCTGGCTGTTCTCTGTTTGGCTTGCACTATAATAGTGGTGTTGTCCCAGTCGAATTCATGTCGTTTGTCGTCTGTGTGTGTGGCTACTAAGGATAGCTGGTCGTGTCGTTTCGTGGCTAGTTGGTGTTATTGGATGCAGGTTGTTAGCTGTCTTCCTGTTTGTCCTATGTAGTGTTTTGTGCAGTCCTTGCATGGGATTTTGTACATTACGTTGGTTTTGCTCATGCTGGGTATCGGGTCCTTTGTCCTGGTGAGTTGTTGTCTGAGAGTGGCTGTGGTTTGTGTGCTGTTATGAGTCCTAGTGGTCGCAGCGGTCTGGCTGTCAGTTCGGAAATGCTCCTGATGTATGATTAGATTAGATTAGATTACTTACAGTGTGGAAACAGGCCCTTCAGCCCAACAAGTCCACACCGACCCGCCGAAGCGCAACCCACCCATACCCCTACATTTAACCCTTACCTAACACTACGGGCAATTTAGCATGGCCAATTCACCTGACCCGCACATCTTTGTGACTGTGGGAGGAAACCGGAGCACCCGGAGGAAACCCACGCAGACACGGGGAGAACGTGCAAACTCCACACAGTCTGTCGCCTGAGTCGGAAATTGAACCCGGGTCTCAGGCGCTGTGAGGCAGCAGTGCTAACCACTGTGCCACCGTGCCGCCGTGTGGCTAGTCCTTTGGGTTGCGGCATGTCCTCGTTCCGTTGTCTTTCCCTTAGGCATCTGTTGATGAAATTGCGTGGGTATCTAATTTTGGTGAATACCTAGTATAGGTGTTCCTCTTCCTCTTTTTACAGTTCTGGTGTACTGCAGTGTGTTGTGGCCCTTTTGAATAGTGTCCTGATGCAACTTCGTTTGTGTGTGTTGGGGTGGTTGCTTTCATAGTTCAGGACTTGGTCTGTGTGTGTGGCTTTTCTGTGTACCTTCGTGCTGAATTCTCCCATCGGTGTTCTCTGTACCATCACGTCTAGGAATGGGAGCTGGTTGTCCTTTTCTTCCTCTCTCGTGAATCGGATTCCTGAGAGTGTGGCGTTGATGATCCGGTGTGTGTTCTCTATTTCTGTGTTTTTAACGATTACAAAGGTGTCGTCCACATATCTGATCCAGAGTTTGGGTTGTATTTGCGATAAGACTGTTTGTTCTAACCTTTGCATTACTGCTTCTGCTATGAGTCCAGAGATCGGTGAGCCCATGGGTGTTCCGTTGATTTGTTCGTATATCTGGTTGTTGAATGTGAAATGTGTTGTGAGGCACAGGTCCAGTAGTTTAAGTATGCCGTCTTTGTTAATAGGTTCAATGTCCTGTTGTCTGTTATGTATGTCCAGCAGGTTGGATATTGTTTCTCTGGCTAGGGTTTTGTCGATAGAGGTGAACAGTGCCGTCACATCGAATGAGACCATGGTTTCTTCCTTGTCTATGTGTATATTTCTGATGATGTCCAAGAATTATTGTGTTGACTGTATAGAGTGTCTGGATCCGCTGATCAGGTGTTTCAGTTTCTGCTGTAGCTCTTCAGCCAGTTTGTGTGATGGTGTCCCTGGTAGTGATACTATGGGTCTGAGTGGGATGTCTGGTTTGTGTACTTTTGGTAGTCCATAGAATCTGGGGGTGTTGTTGCTTTCAGGTTTCATTCTTTGTAGGTCAGACCTGGTTATCTGTCTGGTTTTTTTGTAGATTCCTCAGTGTGTTGTTTGGTAAGATGTGGGATGGGGTCAGACTCCCTCTTTTGGTAGGTGTTAGTATCTGCAAGTAGTTGTTGTGCCTTTTGGATGTAGTCTGCTTTGTCCAGTATGACCGTCATTCTGCCTTTGTCTGCTGGGAGTATGATTATGTTCTTATCGTTTCTTAGTGATTTTAGTGCTTCCCTCTCCTTGGTGTTGAGGTTATGTGTTTGTCTTTTCCTTATTATCATAGGAACGATACTTTGTCTCACTGTTTGTTGTGTCTCTTCTGTCAATCCATTGTTCCTGGCTTGTCTTAGCGTCTCTCGCCCGTAGGTGTTCAAAGTTTGGTAGAAGATTTGTAGCTCGGGTGCTCGTTGTTGTGGTTCTGTTCACCAAGCTGGGAGTTTTTGTTGCAAACGTTTCGTCCCCTTTCTAGGTGACATCCTCAATATAAACAAATCAACGGAACACCCATGGGCACACCGATCTCTGGACTCATAGCAGAAGCGGTAATGCAAAGGTTAGAACAAACAGTCTTACCGCAAATACAACCCAAACTCTGGGTCAGATATGTGGACGACACCTTTGTAATCATTAAAAACACAGAAATAGAGAACACACACCAGATCATCAATGCCACACTCACAGGAATCCGATTCACGAGAGAGGAAGAAAAGGACAACCAGCTCCCATTCCTAGACGTGATGGTACAGAGAACACCGAACAGAGAATTTAGGACGAAGGTACACAGAAAAGCCACACACACAGACCAAGTCCTAAACTATGAAAGCAACTACCTCAACACACACAAACGAAGTTGCATCAGGACACTATTCAAAAGGGCCACAACACACTGCAGTACACCAGAACTGCAAAAAGAGGAAGAAGAACACCTAAACAAGGTATTCACCAAAAATAGATACCCACGCAATTTCATCAACAGATGCCGAAGGGAAAGACAACGGAACGAGGACATGCCGCAACCCAAAGGACTAGCCACACTACCATACATCAGGAGCATTTCCGAACTGTAACCACTAGGACTCATAACAGCACACAAACCACAGCCACACTCAGACAACAACTCACCAGGACAAAGGACCAGATACCCAGCATGAGCAAAACCAACGTTGTGTACAAAATCCCATGCAAGGACTGCACAAAACACTACATAGGACAAACAGGAAGACAGCTAACGATCCGCATCCACGAACACCAACTAGCCACGAAACGACACAACCAGCTATCCTTAGTAGCCGCACAAACAGACGACAAACAACATGAATTTGACAGGAACAACACCACTATTATAGCGCAAGCCAAACAGAGAACAGCCAGGGAATTCCTAGAGGCATGGCACTCCTCCGCTGACTCTATCAACAAACATATCGTCCTGGACCCAAATACCGGCCACTGCAGCAGACAGCAACTGACAACCGGAAGCGGCAGAGACAAGCCACACTAAATGCCGAAGGAAACTTGACAGAAGCGCTTCACAGGAGGCTCCCAAGCACTGAGGATGTCACCTAGAAAGGGGACGCAACGTTTGTAACAAAAACTCCCAGCTTGGCGAACAGAACCACAACAACGAGCTACAAATCTTCTCCCAAACTTTGAACTGTTTAACTCCAGTTCATAAACCACTCAAGTGAACTGTATTCACTTATTTCAAAATGCACCGAGAATTATAATGTAGATTAATAGCTAAAATGCATGACAAATTTCAGAAGAACAATGTTCAATTTCAAATACAGTCAACCTTCTTAGATAGACTAACTCAACAAGAAGATTTTTAACCCAACTGTGAATCCTCTTGCAAGGATGCCTGCCTTGAAGAAGTTTTCCTCCTCTCGCTACAAGAATCTCAGGGAGTCCCTCTCCCAGATCATTTTCTCTGCCCTGAAGCTTTTCAACCATGTCCTGAAACAAACTCGCTCCCACAGCCACATTTGATTCCACCTATCCACTCCACCCTCCTCCCTGACCTATCACCTTCATCTCCTCCCCCACTCACCTATTGTACTCTATGCTACTTTCTCCCCACCCCCACCCTCCTCTAGCTTATCTCTCCACGCTTCAGGCCCTCTGCCTTTATTCCTGATGAAGGGATATTGCCCGAAACGTCGATTTTACTGCTCCTCATGCTGCTTGAACTGCTGTGCTCTTCCAGCACCACTAATCTAGAAAGAAGTTAACCCTGAACATCCCTAGTTGACAATGTTACGAGATGCTTTATAATTAATATAGTTTGAAATGACATTTTGAAGGGTTGCTAAAAAAGCAATTTATTTAAAGTTTTGCAAGAGTAATACACTTGAAGGCCTGACATCTCTTTCGAATTTAAAAAATATTATCAAAACTCAGTCTAATACCAGCAGCAGTATGCTAAGTCATTTCTAGAATTCTCATCTTTGTTACCAAATCACTCGACTTATGCCCTCCACAACCCTGTATGCTGTACCAGCTCTATAATTCTGTAGAATCTCCGCACTCCTCCACTTCTTCAAAAAAACTCAATCAATTTAGTGAGATAGGATTTCCCACATACAAAGCCATGCTGACGACCCCTAATCAGTCTGGACTTTTTCAAATACTTGTAAATCCTGTCCCTCAGACTTCGCTCCAACAATTTACCCCACCACTGACATCAGGCTCACCACAGTTCCCTCACTTTTCCTTACCACCTTACTTAAATAATGGCACCACATTAGCCACCCAGTGGCAGTGACAATATAAATACCTCAACAAGGGTTCTAGCAGTTATTTCCCATCTTCCCTTGGATTTCATGGATACACTTGATCGGGTGCTGGGAATATATCCACCTTTATGCATTTTAAGACATCCAGCACATTCTCCTCTGTAATAGGGACACTTTTCAAGACATCACTATTTGTTTCCCTAGCATCCATATCCTTATCCTCGACTGATGCAAAATATTTATTTACTATCTCACACATCTGCAGTTCCACACACAGACAGCCTTATTGATCTTTAAGAGGTCTATTATCTTCCTAACTGCTTTTTAGTCCTTAATGTATTTGAAGAATCTCTTTGGATTCTCCTTAACCTCCTTTGACGAAGGTATCTCATGTCTCTCTTTTGCCTTCCTGATTTCCCTCTTGAGTATACTCCTACTGCCCTTATACTCCTTGAGAGATTGACTCGATTCCTGCTGTCTATACCTGGCCTTCTTTTTCTTCACCAGAGCCTCAATTTCTCTAGTCATCCAGTATTCCCTACACATATCAGCCTTGCTCTTCACACGAACAGGAATACGCTGTCTCTGGACTCTCCTTATCTCATCTTTGAAAACCTCCCACTTTCCAACCATCCCTTTACCAGTGAATTGCCTCTCAATCAACTTTTGAAAGTTCTTGCTTAATACCATCCAAGTTGGCCTTACTCCAATATAGAACTTACTGCAACTGGCACATATCCCTCCAAACCTTCCCTGTTCATGTACTTATCGAAGTGCCTTTTAAATGTTGCAACTGTACCTGTATCCACCATCCCCTCTGGAAGTTCATTCTACACATGAACCACTCTTTTTAAAAAAAAAGTTGCCCCTCATATCTATTTTTAAAACTCTTTCTCCTCTCACCTTATAAATATGGCCCCTAGTCTTGAAATCCTTCACCCTAAAGAAAAGACCCTTGCTATTCACATAATTGAGGAACGTCATAATTTCAAAAATCTCTACAGGATCACTCATCAGCCTCCTATGTTCTGGTGGAAAAAGTCCTAGCCTTTCCAGTCTATTTTCATAACTCATGCCCTCTATTTCCCGCCGACATCCCTGAAAATCTTTTCTGAACCCTCTCCATTTTAATAATATCCTCCCTGTAAAAGGACAACCAGAACTGAACACAATACTTCAGATGAGGCCTCACCAATGTCGTGTATAACCTTAACGTGACCTCTCAACTCCTATACTCAAATGTCTCAGCAACGAAGGCAAGTATGCTAAACAATTTATTAACCATCCCATCCACTCGTGACACAAATTTCAAAGGATTCTCTCTGTTTTACACCACCCAGGAACCAACCATTAATTATATAAGTCTTACCCTTGTTTATTTTACCAAAAATGAAATACCTCACATTTATCTAAATTGAACTCCATCTGTCATTCCTCAGCCCAGTGACCCAATTGATCAAGATCTTTGTCAACTTAGATAACCTTCACAATCCACTATACTGCCAATTTTAGTATTATCTGCAAATTTAGTAACCTTGTTTCCCATGTTCTCATCTAAATCATTAACATAAATGAGAAACAAAAGTGGACCCACTCACTGCTGTGCCGAAGGGCCTGTGTCCGCACTGTAGGGATTCTACGGACCCCCATACCAATGTCTGAGGAACAGTTGGTCACAGGCTGACACTACCATGCTCTGTCTCTTACCATAATGCCAATTTTGTTTCCAACTGGCAAGCTCTTCCTGAGTCCCACATGACCTCACTGTACTAATTGGTTTACCATATGAAATCTTGTCAAAGGCTTTACTCTGACCCTAGAGATGCTGCAAATCTGCCCCAATTCCCCTGCCATTTGCCCATAGCCCTCCCAATCATTCCTTGAAAAGTTAAATTCCAAATCTCTTTTGAGAATAACTGCAGAATTTGCATCTAGCTGCTGTTCAGATTGTTCTAGATCTTCAGAACCTCGAGTCAAATAATCTTCACATTTTCAACTTGCATTATTTGCCAATTATCTGAAAGTTGTGTTCTGTGGTTAACAAACACTGTCACAAACTTAATAATTTCTCTAAGTCTCTACAAACTAATATCCTGGAAACACATGTCCAACTCAACTAAATCATTGCTTAACCTATTCAGCTTCAAGGAGTTATCGGAGCTTCTGCACAAAACAGAAAATCATCATATTTTAATTTATATATGGGTCTTTAATTCATATATGGTCTTTGTTGACCAGACTAATATTTATTGTCCATCTTTATTTGACTTGGAGAAAGTGGTGATGAACTATCTTCTTTAACTGCTGAAGTCTACGTGCTCTAAGTACACCACAGTGGATAATCTGCCCTTGAGCCTCACCAACCTTCCTATCGTGGGAATCCCCTCCCCACAGCCTCACTACCCGCCCTACGGTGAAAATCACCCTCAGTCCTCACCACCCTCTCAGTCGCAGGAATCACCCTCGATTCTCAGAACTCTTACTGTCTCTGTAAGTTCCTTCAGCCTCAAAACCCTCCCTATCTCTGTAAATTCCTCCAAACTTTACAACCATCCTTCGTTCTGTAATTGTCTCTATCCTCATAAACCTCCTCATCTAAGTCTCCTTCAGTCTTACAAACCTCCTTATTTCTGTGACCTCCTCCAACCTCACACCTTTCCTTATCTCTGTAATCTTCTCCAGCTTCCAAAATCTCTGCAATACATACATTCCTCTGATACCATCCTTATAAGGATACTCCATTTTAATTTCTCCACTTGATGGTGGCATTTTCGGATTCCTTGGCTTCAAGCTCCAGAATTTCCTCCAAAATTGCTCCATTTCAGTAACTCACTTTCCTCCCAAAAACACTGACCAATTATGTGTTATCTATTATAATATCTCCATCTCTCAACTGATTTCAAATATCGCTTGTCATATTCCTAAGTGTGTCAGAGGTCTACAATCATAAAAAGCGCCATGGCCAATTGGGTCTGTGCTGGTTAAAAACAACCACCTAACTGTTCTAATCCCGTTTCCCAGCACTTCGTCCACAGCCTTGCCATCACCAGCTTGCAACTAAATACATCTTAAATGCATCTGGCTGCAAATCCTTACAGCCAGTGAGATTCAGTGCAATTGTTACAGAAGACATCAAACACAGCAATGCAGAGCATCTGGGTCTGTGCAAACCACAGAGCAACACACATTGTGAGGGATAGCAGGGTCCCTGAGAGGGTGTAGAGGAGATTTACCAAAATGGTTTGTAGGAAGAGTCATTTTATTTGCATGGTTAGGATTTTTTTTTACATTATTCATTCATGTGATTTGGATGCTGCTAGTGCACATCGAAAATATAGGTGGACTCTCCTAATCAACGTTCAGGTTAAACCACCACCAGTCATCTCTCTCCGTAATGACAAAGCAGCCAAATGAGAGAGGTCTGGTAGGACAACAATGATTTTAACTTTTATACGTGATGCCACTGTGACTTGTTGGTAGAGAGAGGGAAGGTTGAAGGTGGTGGATGTGACACCACTCTGACACAGTGCTTTGTCCTGGAGGATGTTCACTTCCTTTAATATTGTTGGGGACTACACTGCCTCAGGCAAATAGAGAATGTTCCAACATAATCCTGATTTGTACCTTATAGAAAGCAAACAGACATTGGGGAATCAGGGGTTTGGAGAAATGGAGATTGTTCTCCTTGTAAAGGAAATTGAGGGGAACTGTGACAGAGCTGTGATAATGTTTACAAAAGATATACATTAAGATGATAAAACTTGTACTCATCAGCTGATCGTAAAAGGATTACAGACAGATATTGAAGATTTTGGGGAAGATCTACCGAGAGAACGAAGTGATTAAAGGTAGAAATTTGGTAAAGCAAGTGGGAATGACCTGAAACACAATATTGTCACACAACGTGAATGTCCAGGTCTTAATAAATTGAGTAACTCTGTCAGAGTTTGGTGTTACAATTATTTCGAGATTCCCACTCGCAAGTCCACTTGTAATATCCTGTAACACAAGTTCATAAAATCAATCACTATCAGTCAAGGGTGTTGGAATATTGCATGCAATTCTGGTCTCCTTCCTATCAGAAAGGTGTTGTGAAACTTGAAATGGTTCAGTAAAGATTTACAAGGATGTTGCCAGGGTTGGAGGATCTGAGCTACAGGGAGAGCATCAGAGGCTGAGGGGTGACCTTCTAGAGGTTTACAAAATTATGTGGGGCATGGATAGGATAAATAGACAAAGGCTTTTCCCTGGGGTTGGGGAGTCCAGAACTAGAGGGCATAGGTTTAGGGTGAGAGAGGAAAGATATAAAAGAGACCTAAGGGGCAACTTTTTCATGCAGAGGGTGGTACATGTATGGAATGAGCTGCCATAGGATGTGGTGGAGGCTGGTACAATTGCAAGATTTAAGAGGCATTTGGATGGGTATATGAATAGGAAGGGTTTGGAGGGATATGGGCCAGGTGCTGGCAATTGGGACTAGATTGAGTTGGGATATCTGGTTGGCATGGACGGGTTGTACCGAAGGGTCTGTTTCCATGCTGTACATCTCTATAACTCTATGAAGGGTATAAATTCACACCATCCTGTCCTCCTGACCGAGGATGACCATGCATTTTCCCTGTCGCACATTACCTTTTGTGGATGCCACCAGTCAATTCTGGGGAATATTATGTGGGTTTCTACGAGTTTCTGCCTTGGGTCTTCACGGGACTGAACAAATCAGCAGATCATTGACACCTGGGACAGAATTTTCCAAGAGTTAGTGAGATGCAGACAGCAGGATTTCCTGCCTTTGCTTTCCTTCTGCGCTGTCCCTCTGCCTTATCAAGAAGAGATTGGGTGTGAAAAGCTAACACAACTTGGTGGACAAGTTGTTTCCACTCTGAACAATAGGCAACAAGCTCCTCCCAGTAATTCCAAACATTAAACCCTAATCTTAAGCGATTATATATGGGCCTTGCTGCTCCACGCTCCTAATTTCAAAGAATGTGGGCGGCACGGTGGCACAGTGGTTAGCACTGCTGCCTCACAGCGCCTGTAGACACGGGTTCAATTCCCGACTCAGGCGACTGACTGTGTGGAGTTTGCACGTTCTCCCCGTGTCTGCGTGGGTTTCCTCCGGGTGCTCCGGTTTCCTCCCACAGTCCAAAGATGTGCGGGTCAGGTGAATTGGCCAAGCTAAATTGCCCGTAGTGTTAGGTAAGGGGTAAATGTAGGGGTATGGGTGGGTTGCGCTTCGGCGGGTCGGTGTGGACTTGTTGGGCCGAAGGGCCTGTTTCCACACTGTAAGTCTAATCTAATCTAATCTAATGAAGGATGATCTTATACAAAAGGTGCAACATCAAGTTCTAAGAGGGTTACAAACAGTTTGCAGAGAGATATTTACAAGTGGGCAACAAGTTGGCAAATGGAGTATAATATGGGAAAATGTGAAGTTATTTAGTTTGGAGGAGTTGACAAAAGAACAAAGTACTATTTAAATGGTGAAAATTGGAGAAAGCTGCACCACGGAGACTTTGGGCTAATTGTGCAAGAAACACAAAAAGCTAGCACACGGGTGCAAAAGGTAACCAGGAAGGGTAATGAAATGTTGTCCTTTATTTCAAGGTGCTTGCAGTATAAGAATTTGGAGTCTATGTCTTAGTGCAACTGTACAAGGCACATTCAAGACCACATCGGTAGTAATGTGAGCAGTTATGGTCCCCTAATTTTAGGAAATATATCACTTTGTTGGAGGCGTTCCCGAGAAGATTCACTAGGATGATCCCTGATCTGGAGGGATTATCTTTTAAACAAAGGCTAAACAGGTTGAGAATCTACTCACAGGATTTTGGAAAATGAGAGTGTTAGGTTGAAAGTGCTAGGCCTTTTCTCATTGGAACGGCGAAGGATGAGGGGTGACTTGATAGAGGTTTATAAGATGATCAGGGGAATAGATAGAGTAGACAATCAGAGACTTTTTCCCCAGGTACAACAGAGTGTTACAAGGGGACATAAATTTAAGGTGAAGGGTGGAAAGTATAGGGGGGATGTCAGGGGTAGATTCTTTACCCAGAGAGTGGTGGGGGCATGGAATGCGCTGCCTGTGGGAGTGGCAGAGTCAGAATCATTGGTGACCTTTAAGAGGAAATTGGATAGGTACATGGATAGGTGCTTAATCTAGGATAAATTTTCGGCACAACATCGTGGGCCGAAGAGCCTGTTCTGTGCTGTATTGTTCTATGTTCTATGAGAAATGATCTAATTGAAACATACAGGATTCTTGACAGGTTTGACAATGTAAGTGCTGAGAGGAGATTTCCCATTGTGGGAGAGTCTCAGACAGGGAATCAAGAGTCATGTTTCAGAATTGTCAAGTTTAACGCAACACGTACATAGGTAAGGGTTTCAGTAGCAGGTGAGATGGAGAAAAGGAAAATTTTAGAGATTGAAATTTCTGATGTTTGTGATTGAACAGATGCATCATCAGATGCTCACCTTGGGGTCAGATATAAGAGCCAATTGTGAAGAGTGTCACTCAGCCTCGGCAGTTCCCAGCAGGAGGGTGGGACTCAGCAGCAAAGGACACTAATTTGTAATAATAACTGAAAGCAATGGTTTAACCATCGCAATGTTTTACTGGAGGAAATTTCAGCTAATCAAGTAATGGACGTGTGATTAGCAGTTTGATAATTGAGTAACAGTGGAGCAACGCAGAGGGATGACGGTGAGGTAGAGCTGAGCATTATCAGTGGATATGTGAAACCTGACACCGTGTTTTTGGTCACTGTTATGTCCTGGCAATATGCAGATGAAGGGTCAAGAATAGATCCTTTATGGACAACAAATTCAGAAAGAAAAAGGAGAATGGATGTGCAGCATGATTTTCCAAAAATGGTGAGGTCAAATATTGTTTTAACAGAACAGGTGAAAAAGACATAACCAGAAAAGAGAGAGAGAGAGAGAGAACAAACAACAATACCTGTGAATGGCATGGGGGAGTGAAGAGAAGGAGGAGGAGAATTGGAAAAGAGAAACAGAATTGGAATGTTTGTAGTTAACCGAGAATAGGGTAAAAGGGTTACGATGAACTCTGATAAGGCTTGACAGGAGACGTAGAAAGACGTAAGTTTAGGACTAATATGAGAAGCACCATGCGAGGTAGTTTGGCTTGGTGGGCGAGTGGAAGCAGGGATGCAGTCCAGGCTGCTGATCAGATTGTCTCAATCTTATTAACAAAGAACCTCCACCTATTCCTCACTCTTGTTATTGGAGGGGAGGATGGAGGAGACAGGATGATGGACAGCATTTTGGAAATAAACAAAACCTGTGTTAGTGATATTAAAAATGAGTAAACAAACCTGATGCGTTTAAATTTTGTCCAGAATATTAAAATGTACAACAGAAGTCGGGGTTCGAATCGCAATTCAGCTGATGGTGGAATATGAATTCAATTAAAAAATAATCTGGAATTAAGAAACTACTGATAGCCGTGGAACCATCGTCAACAGCAGAAAAAATACCTGTTGTCCTTCAGGGAAAGAAATCTGGCAACTCACAATGGCCCAGCAAATTACTCAGTTGTATTAATGACTGCAAAATCTCAACAAAGGAATGAAACTGGATATACTACATGACATCTATTAGCGCACTAGAAAATATAACCACAGATTCAGCCCTCGTGACACTGCAAAGTCTTCCTTTCTAACATCTGGGATCTAGTGCCAAAATTGGGGCAGTTGTCTCATAGACTAGCAACAGCCTGACATAATCATGAAATCGGACCTTGCAGACACTGACTGGAGATCACCATCACCATCCTTAGATATGTCCTATCCTATCAGTAGAACAGACCAGGCAGAGGATGGACAGTGATGTACAGACAGGAATATTTACCCTGGGAGTACTCAGCATTGACTCCAGACACCAGGAAGTCTCATAGCTTCGGCTGATTTCCAAATACCATCCTGCCTCAGCTGATGAATTGGTACTCCTCCATGCTGAACAACACTTGGAGGTAGCACTGAAGGTGTAATTGATGCCAAATATACTTTGGGCACAGGATTTCAATGCCCACCATCGAGAGTAGCTTGGCAGCAGTACTACTGATGGAGCTGGTCAGGTCCTAAAGGACATAGCTGCTGGATTGGGTCTGCAACAGGTGAGGCAATCAACCAGAGGGAAAACTATACCTTACCTCATCCTTACCAATTTACCGTCCAGGACAATATTGATAAGAGCAACCATTGCACAGTCCTTTTGGAGACAAAGCATTGTCTTAAAATTGAGAGCACGTCATTGTGTTAAGTGGCACTATCACTGTGCTAAACTGGACAGATTTCGAACAGATGCAGGAACTCAGAACTGGGCATCTATTGAGGTACTGTGGGTCTGTAGCAGCAGCATTGTATTCCGGAACAATCTGAAATCTCATGGCCTTGCATATCCTGCACTCAATCATTACCATCAAGCCAAGGGATCAACCCTGTTCAATGGATAGTATAGGAGGGCATGCCATGAGCAGCACAAGGCTTAAAAATGATGTGCTAACCTGATGAAGCTACCAAACAGGACCTCCCTGCATGCCAAACAGCATAAGCAGTGAGATAGAACTAAGCTATACCACAACCAATGGATCAGATCTAAATTCTGTAGTTCTGCCATAGCTAGTCATGAATGGTGATGGACAATGAAACAACTCGCTGGAGGAAGCAAACCAAATATCCCCACACGTACTCTTGGAGGAGCCCAACCTATCCATGCAAAAGATAAGACTATAGTATTTGAAGCAAGCTTCAGCCAGAAGTTTCAAATGGATGATCCATCTCTGCCTTCTTCAGAGGTCCCCAACATCACAGTTGCGAGGTTTCAGCCAATTTGATTCACTTCAAATAATATCAAGAAATGGATGAATAGTGAAAAAGCTATTGGCTCTGCCAACATTCTGGCAATAATACTGATGATACATACTCCAGAACTTGCCACCCACCAAGCCAAGCTGATTCAGTACCACTACAGCATTGGCATCTACCAACAATGTGGAACATCACCCAGGCATGCTCAGTACAAAAACACAGGGCAAATATAACCTGGCTAATTTCCTCTCCATCTGTATCATCAGAAAAGTGATGAAAGGTGTCGTCAACAATGCTATCAAGCAGCACCTGCTCAGCAATGCTCAGTTTGGGTTCCGCCAGGGCCACTCAGTTCCTGATCATGTTACAGACTTGATTCACAAACTGACAAACAGTTGAATTCCAGAGTTGAGGGGAGGGTGACAGCCCAGTCATAGAGTAATAGGGTCATACAGTAATAAGGCCCTATAGTCCATATCCCTCTAAACCTTTCCCATCCATGTACCTATCCAAATGCTCTTTTTTAAAAATGTTGCTAATGTACCTGCCTCAAACACTATCTGGCAGCTTATTCCATATGCACACCATGTATGAAGAAGTTGCCTCTCAGGTCATTCTTAAATGCTTCCTCTCTCACCTTTAGACTTATGCCCTCTAGTTTTCAATTTCCCATCCCTGGGAAAAAGACTATATGTATTCATCCACTCTAGGCCTCTCATGGTTTTATACACCTCAATAGGGTCAACCCATCATTCTCCTACATCTCAAGGCATAAAGTCCCCCTGTCCTGGCCAACCTCTCCCTATGGTTCAGGCCTATTCATCCTGGCAACATCCTCGTAAGTCTTCTTTGCACTCTTTCTGGTTTAGTTATATATTTCCTAAAAATAGGGTGACTAAAACTATACACAATACTCCAAGTGAGGCCTCACCAACGACTCCTACAACTGAAGCAGAACATCCCAACTCCTTTACTCAATGCCTCCACCAATGAAGGCTAACATTCTAAATGCATTCTTCACCAGCCTGTCTACCTGTGACACTGCTTTCAAAGAACTATATACTTGTCG
The DNA here is from genome assembly GCF_020745735.1 of Hemiscyllium ocellatum. NCBI lineage: Eukaryota > Metazoa > Chordata > Chondrichthyes > Orectolobiformes > Hemiscylliidae > Hemiscyllium > Hemiscyllium ocellatum. Next base: position 411,922 of record NC_083432.1, on the reverse strand, counting down.
TCCTGGTCCCTCCGTTCCACAGTGCTCCTAGGGACCTTACCATTTACTGTGTAAATCCTATCTTGGTTTGACTTTCCAAAGTGCAACATATCACACTTATCTATATTGAATTGTATTTGCTAATCCTCAGCCTACTTCCCCATCTGATTCCTCTAATTTTTTGGTAACCTTCTTCGGTATCAACAATACCTCCTAATTTTGTATCATCCACAAAGTTACTAATTGTGCCTTGTACATTCACATTCGTATCATTTATGTAAATAACAAATAAAAAGTCCATTCCTTTGTTACATATAGACTTAACTATCCAAGCACACTCCCAGTCGGCCTCCCACATTCACCCACTCTGTAATCACAAGAATATATAAAATCCTGCTGCCCACGTGAACCAAACTTTGCTCACCCATCACCCCTGTATTCCCTGACCCACAAAGGCTCCTATTATAAGCAACAATTTAAAATACTCACTCTTGATTTAATTCCTGGCTGTGATTATCCCCATCTCCCTGTACCACACAACCCTTAAGACCTCAACAATTCATTTCATTTCAGACTCCAACAATGTGTTTTTTTCATTAATTCACTATTGGCTGCTGTTGCTACAGTTGCCAAGGCAACACAGTCTGGAATTCCCACCATAAACCTCTTAAGTTTGCTTTCCTCCTTTAAGTTTTCCTGAAAACCTGCTTATTTAGTAGTGCTCAAAGTTTGTGAGAAGATTTGTAGCTCAGGTGCTCGTTGTTGTGGTTCTGTTCGCCGAGCTGGGAATTTGTGTTGCAGACATTTCGTCCCCTGTCTAGGTGACATCCTCAGTGCTTGGGAGCCTCCTGTGAAGTGCTTCTGTGATCTTTCCTCCGGCATTTATAGTGGTTTGAATCTGCCGCTTCCGGTTGTCAGTTCCAGCTGTCCGCTGCAGTGGCCGGTATATTGGGTCCAGGTCAATGTGCTTATTGATGAGTGCCATGCCTCTAGGAATTCCCTGGCTGTTCTCTGTTTGGCTTGTCCTATAATAGTAGTGTTGTCCCAGTCGAATTCGTGTTGCTTGTCATCTGCGTGTGTGGCTACTCAGGATAGCTGGTCGTGTCGTTTCGTGGCTAGTTGGTGTTCATGGATGCGGATCATTAGCTGTCTTCCTGTTTGTCCTATGTAGTGTTTTGTGCAGTCCTTGCATAGGATTTTGTACACTACATTGGTTTGGCTCATGCTGGGTATCGGGTCCTTCGTTCTGGTGAGTCATTGTCTGAGAGTGGCTGTTGGTTTGTGTGCTGTTATGAGTCCTAGTGGTCGCAGTAGTCTGGCCGTCAGTTCGGAAATGCTCCTGATGTATGGTAGTGTGGCTAGTCCTTTGGGTTGCGGCATGTCCTTGTTCCATCGTCTTTCCCTTAGGCATCTGTTGATGAAATTGCACAGGTATCCATTTTTGGCTAATACATTGTATAGGTGTTCTTTTTTCTCTTTTTGCAATTCTGGTGCACTGCAGTGTGTTGTGGCCCATTTGAATAGTGTCTTGATGCAACTTCTTTTGTGTGCGTTGGGGTGGTTGCTTTCGTAGTTCAGGAGTTGGTCTGTGTGTGTGGCTTTCCTGTATACCTTTGTGGTGAATTCACTGTTCAGTGTTCTCTGTACCATCACGTCTAGGAATGGGAGTTGGTTGTCCTTTTCTTCCTCTCTGGTGAATCGGATTCTTGTGAGTGTGGCGTTGATGATCCGGTGTGTGTTCTCTATTTCTGTGTTTTTAATGATTACAAAGGTGTCATCCACATATCTGACCCAGAGTTTGGGTTGAATTTGCGGTAAGACTGTTTGTTCTAATCTTTGCATTACCACTTCTGCTATGAGTCCAGAGATGGGTGAGTCCATGGGTGTTCTGTTGATTTGTTCATATATTTGGTTGTTGAATGTTGAATATTTAGTAGTGCTTTTGGTAATCTGACTTAATATTTACATCTATTGTGTTATGTCAAAAGTCCCTTAATAATATTTCTGTGAAATTATAAACATGATAAAAATATAAATTGCTCGTAGATTTGGACATTTATCATCAACTCTTCACTATTGCTGGATGAATAATCTGTAACTCCTTACTAAACCACACTGTGGGGGCACCTTCACCACATGAACAGCAACAATACAAGAAGGTTAAACATCATTTTTTTCCACAGGCAACAGGGCTTTGGCAGCAATCACTAGTATCTGTGGAGGAGGAAACAGACTAACTGTCATTGCAAGGTTTGTAGCTCAGGTTGAGGTTTAGGGTATAAGTTTGCTTGCTGAGCTATAGGTACAACAACTAACTGTTGTAGGAAGTGCAAAATGAATCACATGGAATGAAAATGTAGAATTTGATGGTCAGAGATGGAAGGGAAATGGACTCTCTCACTAGAAAAATAACTCCTGACTGCAAAAGATACAGTGGAAAATTTGGTAAGAGGGCAGCACATAGTCAGGGGTGGGCAGCAGTGGAAAAGTAATTTACAAAAGGTCTGTGAAAGTAACACTAAAATACTAAACAGAGCTAAAATATACCCATCATTTGAAAGTGATGAAGTTAGATATTGACAGAGGTAATCAGGAAGCACAGAGATGAATCAGAGCAATGTTAGCAGAGATAACCCCACAATCTGTAAAGATATCCAGAAGAAACAAATTTTCTCTTGTTTTGAAATTGCTCTGCATAATCACCCTCCCCAGTGAAAGCTGCGCATGCGCGCCGCTGCTGTTTGCCCCCGACAAAGTTGGCAGCCGCACGTGACCCGCGATTCATTGCCCCCAATAAAGATGGTGGCGGTCACTCGGGCCTATCGCCATCTGAGGCCTATTTAAGTTTCCTACAAACATGGACATGGAAGTTTCAAGTTTGCGTTTTCCGACATGCACCAACTGTTTGTAAAACTTCTCAGCTCATATTAACATCATTTCCCTGTCACTTTCTGCTGTTTTTTTTCTGTCTTTACCTCATAAACCAAACCCTGGTCTGAGCGATACCGCACTGTCCGCGAGGACGATCACCTGGTTTACACTACTCCCGCCTCTCGTTAACTCTGAATGGTTGGAGGACCAGCCGCCGCCGGGTCTTCCAGCTCCGCCCCCGTTCTCTTATTGGTCCAGCGCTGACATCAATCACCCAGGGGCCTCATGGGAGTTGGAGCATGCGCAGCGTTTCCTGTTGTTACGAAGAGAAAGTTGTTTGTTGTATTTTCAGTCCAGGAGATAAAGAAAACATCGAAACCAGATACGGCTCTGGCCCGAAACGTCGAATTTCCTGTTCCTTGGATGCTGCCTAACCTGCTGTGCTTTAACCAGCAACACATTTTCAGCTCAGATCGGAAAGATGTCAAGTTAGAGATCCTGGGGTTTTAAGACTTGAACGCTAAAAGGTAGCTCTTGACGCTGCTCTGCCAGCGAGTAATGTTGGTGAAATAAATGTAATAAATATATTTATAAATACGCTGCTATATTTAAGAGGAAAACAGAATAATGGTGAATGTGCAGAACATCAGGTGGTTTAAATGAGGTGAATGTTATTCAAATGAACTGTGACTGGGCAGAGGGGGAGGTTAATCAGAAAAGGACAGGGATAAAAATGACTTTCAACAAAGGTTTGTGATGGAAACCAACCAGAATCAGAAGATAAGCGCCCGAGAGAGAGAGAGAGAGCTTCGAGACAGGCTGAAAAAAGCAATTATAAGTCATTTCATTGCTCTATTCTCTAGTTATTAACATAAGCAGCAGAACCCGCATTCGCCTGTAAATACCTGCCTGAGTTTATCACTGTAGTTTGCTTGATAATAGATGAAGTTCTCTGCACTTTGTCTCAATACAGCAGACAGTTAGTCCATAGCTCAGTTCTGCTCCATATCTGCCCTGGCCTGAAAAGGGGGTGTAGACCACATTTAGTCAGCCAATGCTATATGTCAATCCTGGCTGGGAGCCAAATTCCACTCTCTCACCACTGATTTCATCCCTCTCCCTGATAACTGGCTGAGGCTAGACCAGACTGTTCTTAAACATGATGAAATATTTCGCCCCAAGATGAGCTTCCAACCACATATTCCCCATCATCACAAAGACCATATACATTTCAACCTTGGTAATATCTCAGTTCATCTGCTGCTGAAACTCTCATCTAGTCCTTTATTATCTCTAGACTTCACTCCCCACATTCCACCTCCCTGTCAACTTGAGGTCATCCAAAAGTCTGCTGCCTGTGTATTTACATGTACCTAGTGCTGTTCACCTGGTTCTCATTAGTAAACACATTTTCTGGGTGACAAAACACAAAGATACTGAAATTCTTATCTTCATTTTGAAACTTTGCTATCACATCCCCCTCTCTTGGTAATATCCTTCCAGCCTGACAACCCCCTGAGATATATCTGAAGATGGGTGGCTGAACTTGAAATGGTAGTTCTACTTTCTCTCTACAAATGCCAGACCTGCTGAGTCTCTCCAGCAATTCAGGTTTGTGTTCCAGATTTCCAGCATCCGCAGTTCTTTTGGTTTTTCCTTCAAAATATTTGCAGTCCCTGAATTCCAACCTCCCGTGGATTTCCGATCTTAACTCTACCACTTTTTTCATCTTTGACATGTTTTTAGCTTCCAAGGCCATAAGCTCTTGAATTTACTGCCTAAACCTCCCTGATTTTCAAGATACCTTTGTTTGTTCAGAATACTCCATAAAACCTATCCCTTCAGCACAGTTTTTGGTCACTTTGCCTAATATGTGCCTGGTGTCAAATATTGCTTTATGACAAGTGTGTAATATGCCAAGTTGTTGCATTGCATGAAAAATGTGAAAATGTACAAATTGTTGTTCATTTGGACCTTCATGATAATTTGCTAAGTGTTTACCTAACAGCATTGCAGGCGCACCTTCACCACACAGACTGCAGCAGTTCAGGAGAGGTCAAACATCATCTTCTCCAGAGTTAATGTTTCAGGACATGCTGAATGAATGACAGAGAATAAACTTGATGCAGAACTTGTTGGTTAGTATAAGCTCAGAAGCAGAACAGAAAAGGACTGCATTAAGAACAATTCCTGACTGAAACATATTGTGGGAAGATAAAGCTTCTCAATCCATAGCATATGGTAAAAGGAATGCAGTGGAAACCTCATCTAGACACAATTTTATAAAATAACAGAAGTATTAAACAGACAGGCACTCACATTATTAGAAACAGACGGAAGGCAGAAGTGAAACAGAGGTTTGCCGTATGAAAACTTACTAATCCGACCACCTATATCTTGCTCCAGATCATTTATGTATATCACAAACAGTGGCCCCTGTGGAATACCACTGGTCACCGTTCTCCATTTTGAGAAAGTTCCTTCTACTATTACTCTCCGTCTCCTGTTACCCAGCCAGTTCTCTATCCATCTAGCTAGTACACCCTGGACCTCATGCGACTTCACTTTATCCAGCAGCCTGCCACGGGGAACCTTATCAAATGTCTTACTGAAGACCATGTTAATAACATCTACAACCCTTCTCTCATCAATCAACTTTGTCACTTCCTCAAAGAATTCTATTAAATTGGTAAGACATGATTTTCCCTGCGCAAAACCATGCTGCCTATTACTAATAAGCCTATTTTCTTCCAAATATAAATACATCCTATCCCTCAATATCTTCTCCACAGCGTGGAAACAGGCCATTCGGCCCAACAAGCCCACTCCGACCCTCCGAAGAGTAACCCCCCCCCACACCCATTTCCCTCTGATTAATGCACATAACACTATGGGCAATTTAGCATGGCCAATTCACCTGCCCTGCACATCTTTGGACTGTGGGAGGAAACCAGAGGACCAGGAGACATGGGGAGAATATGCAAACTCCACACAGACAGTCGCCCAAGCCTGGAATTGAACCTGGGACCCTGGTGCTGTGAGGCAGCAGTGCTAACCACTGTGCCGCAATACCCAACACTTCCTCCCTCCTCCTGCCGCCATGACCTAGAGTAATCAAACGCCTATCCTTAACCTCAACATCCGTTATGTCCCTCTCCTCGGTGAATACCGATGCAAACTATTCATTAAGAATCTCAACCATTTTCTCTGATTCCATGCCTATCTTCCCTCCTTTGTCCTTGAGTGGGCCAACCCTTTGGGAGAAAGTGAGGACTGCAGATGCTGGAGATCAGAGTCAAAAGGTGTTGCGTTGGAAAAGCACAGCCAGTCAGACAGAATCTGAGGAGCAGGAGAGTTGATGTTTTGAGCATAAGCTCTTCATCAGGAATGGGCTACCCTGGATTATCCTTGGGCCAACCTTTTCTCTCATTACCCTCTTGCTCCTTATAAATAAAAGGTTTTGGGATTTTCCTTAATCCTGTTTGCTAAAGAAATTTCATGACCCGTCTTAGCCCTTATAATTCCTCGTTTCAGATTGGTCTTACTTTCCCGATATTCTTCCAAAGCTTTCTCTGTTTTCAGTCATCTTCCTTTTTCCTGTTAGCTTGTCTCACAATTTTACCTGTTATCCATTTTTTCTAATCTTGCTCCTTCTATCTCTCATTTTCACAGGGACATGTCTATCCTGCACTCTAATCAACCTCTCTTTAAAAGCCTCCCACATATCAAATGTGGATTTATCCTCAAACAGCTGCTCCCAATCCACATTCCCAAGCTCCTGCTGTATTTTGCCATAGTTGGCCTCCCCCCCCCCCCCCCAGTTTCTTTAGGACAGTCTCAACTTTGTCTATGAGTATTCCAAAACTTATGGAATTGTGATTACTATTCCCAAAATAATCCCCTACTGAACCTACAACCACCTGGCCAGGCCCATTCCCCAATACCAGGTACAGTATGGCCCCTTCCCGAGTTGGACTATTTACATACCACTCTATAAAACCCTCCTGGATGCTCCTTACAAATTCTGCTCCATCTAAACCTCTTCACACTAAATGAATCCCTGTCAATTTTGGGAATATTAAATTCTCCCATCACCACCACACTGTTGCTCCTACATGATTACATAATCTGTTTACATATTTGTACCTCGACCTCGCTTTCTGTTGGGAGGCCTGTAGTGCAGCCTTAACACTGTTACCACACCCTTCCTGTTTCTGAGCTCTGGCCATATTGCCTCACTGCTCAAATCCTCCATAGTGCCCTCCTTCAGCACAGCTGTGAAACCTCTTTGACTAGTAGGGCAACTCCTCCACCGCTTTTACCATCCTCTCTATCCTGCCTGAAGCATTGATATTCTGGGATATTTAGTTGCCAAACTTGCCCTTCCTTCAACCAAGTCTCAGTAGTAGCAAAAACATCATACTCCCAGGCACTAATCCAAGTCCTAAGTTCATCTGCCTTACCCACTGCACTTGTTGAATTAAAACAAATGCACCTCAGACCACCAGTCCCTTTGCATTCATCATCTGCTCCCTGCCTACTCTTCTTGGTCACACTGACTTCATTATCTAGTCCCTTACAGGTTTTAGTTACTACGTCCTTACTGTCCATTAACCTCCTCATTTGGATCCCATCCCCCTGCTACATTAGATTAAACCCTCCCCAACAATGTTAGCAAAAGCACCCCCTAGGACATTGGGTCCAGTCTGGCCCAGATGTAGATCGCCTGATTTGTAACATTCCCACCTCCGCCAAAACTGGTTCCAATATCTCAAAAATCTGAACACCTCTCCCCTGACCCATCTCTCAAGCCCTGCATTTATCCTGCTATTCTTTCATTTCTACTCTAACTAGCACAAGACACTGGTAGCAATCCTGAGATTACTACCTCTGAGGTCCTACTTTTTAACATGGCTCCTAACTCCTTAAATTCTGCTTGTAGGATTTCATCCCATTTATTGCCAAATCATTGTTGCTGATGTGCATCAGACAGTTAGCTGTTCAGCCTCCCCCTTCAGAATGTCCTGCAGCTGATCTGAAATATCCATGATCTATAGGCCTGGGAAGCAACATACTATTTAGGAGTCTTGTTTTCGGCCACAGAACTGCCATCTACTCCCCTTACAATAGAATCCCCTATGACTATAGCCCTTCTACTCTTTTTCCCACCCTTCTGTACAGCAGAGCCAACGACGGTGCCATGAACCTGGCTATTGCTGCCTTCCCTTGGGGAGCCATCTCCCCCAACAGTATCCAAAACGTTTTACCTGTTTTGAAGGGAGATGACGGCAGAGTAACCACAACACCACAGAAACACATCGGGGCTACTGACCCAATTAAGCTGTCGTGCATCGTGGATTGCTTTGCTCAGAACAGATCAGTTTTGTTGTGCACAACAGAAATCAGCCTCGGTTACACAAGCTACCAGCACACGTGGAGGTGGCCGGATTTGAACCAAGGCTGGAAAATAAATCCAGGATGATCAAGTGTTACAGGGAGAAGGCTGGAGAATGGAGTTGAGAATCATAATAGCCATGATTGAATAGCAGAGCAGACTAGGTGGCTGAAAGGTTCAATCGTGCTCCTCCATCTTCCATTCTATGGTCATCAGGTATCTCAGGAGATAGAAACTGGGGTAATTGCTCAGCTCAATGACCTCCCGTTAGATCTGGGCAAAGTGAGAGTTGGAACAAGTTTGAAACAAATCTAGAGATTGCAAAAGGATAAGAGAGGAAATAATAAAAGAGAAACTCAGTTTGAAGGTGGAAGACAGGAGAGATTCAAAAAAAAGGGGAGAGTGCTACAGCGGGCGCACAGAGAGGGGAGCCGGAAGTCTTTTTTTCAACTAGGAGCAGGAACCCGGAAGTCGTCAACAGAGGCTTCTGGGAAGGTAAGAAGTTTGAGTGGGAAAGGAACCCGAGACACTGTAGTGTCTCCCACTCTCCCTCCTCCTCTAACCTTAAAAAAAGGACTCAGTTGGCTGAGCAGGTAAGTTACTTAGTGTTCTTGTTTTGGAGACTAAGTGTAGAGTTATGGCAGCGCAGGCAGTGGAATGTCCCTCCTGCAGGATGTTTGAGGTAGGGGTGACCACCGATGCTCCCGCTGACTTCACCTGCAGGAAGTGCAGCCAGCTCCAGCTCCTCACAGACCGCGTTAGGGAACTGGAGCTGGAGTTGGATTAACTGAGGATTATTCGAGAGGCTGAGAGGGTGATAGATAGAAGCTACAGGGACATAGTTACGCCAGAGAACAGAGGTAGCTGGGTAATAGTTAGAGGTGGGAAGGGGAGGAAGCAGGCAGTGCAGGGATCCCCTGTGGTCGTTCTCCTCAACAATAAGTATACCGCTTTGGATACTGTTGGGGGAACAGCCTAGCAGGGGTTAGCTGTAGTGAGCGGGTCTCTGGCACGAGGTCCGGCTCTGAGGCCCAGAAGGGAAAGGAGGAGAAGTGGAGAGCGCTAGTTATAGGAGACTCTATAGTTAGAGGGACAGACAGGCGGTTCTGTGGACATGGGCGAGACTCTCAGATGGTTTGTTGCCTCCCGGGTGCCAGGGTCTGAGATGTCTCAGACTGTGTCTTCAGAATCTTTAAGGGGGAGGGTGTGAGCAAGAAGTCATGGTGCACATTGGCACCGACAACATAGGTAAATACTTGGGACTACGATGTTGTGGCCATCTCGGAAACGTGGATAGAAGAGGGACAGGAATGGTTGTTGGAGGTTCCTGGTTACAGATGTTTCAGTAAGATTTGGGGGGTGGTAAAAAAGGAGGGGGGTGTGGCTTTGCTAATTAGAAATGGTATAGCGGCTGCAGAAAGACAGTTCGAGGGGGATCTGCCTTTGGAGGTAGTATGGGCTGAAGTCAGAAATAGGAAAGGAGCAGTCACCTTGTTGGGTGTTTACTATAGGCCCCCCAATAGCAGCAGAGATGTGGAGAAACAGATTGGGAAACAGATTTTGGAAAGGTGCAGAAGCCACAGGATAGTAGTCATGGGCGATTTCAACTTCCCAAATATTGATTGGAAGCTCTTTAGATCAAGTAGATTGGACGGGGCGGTGTTTGTGCAGTGTGTCCAGGAAGCTTTTCAACTCAGTATGTAGATTGTCCAACCAGAGGGGAGGCCATATTGGATTTGGTACTTGGTAACGAACTGGGACAAGTGATGGGCATGTTAGTGGGTGAGCATTTTGGTGATGGTGACCACAATTCTGTGACTTTCACCTTGGTTATGGAGAGAGATAGGTGCATGCAACAGGGCAGGTTTTACAATTGGGGAAAGGGTAAATACAATGCTGCAAGACAGGATCTGAGGAGCATAAGTTGGGAGCATAGGCTGTCAGGGAAGGATGTCGTTGAAATGTGGAACTTTTTCAAGGAACAGATATGACGTGTCCTTGATATGTATGTACCTGTCAGGCAGGAAAGAGATGGTCGTGTGAGGGAACCTTGGTTGATGAGGGAGGTTGAATGTCTTGTAAGGAGGAAGAAGGAGGCTTACATAAGGTTGAGGAAACAAGGTTCAGACAGAGTGTTGGAGGTATACTGGATAGCCAGGAGGGAGCTGAAGAAAGGGATTAGGAGAGCTAAGAGAGGGCATGAAAAATCTTTGGCGGGTAGGATCAAGGATAACCCAAGGCCTTTTATGCGTATGTGAGAAACATGAGAATGACGAGAACGAGGGTAGGTCCGATCAAGGACAGTAGTGGGAGACTGTGTATTGAGTCGGAAGAGATAGGAGAGGTCTTGAATGAGTACTTTTCTTCAGTATTTACAAATGAGAAGGACCGTATTGTTGAAGAGGAGAATATGAAACGGACTGGTAAGCTAGAGGAAATACTTGTTAGGAAGGAAAATGTGTTGGGCATTTTGAAAAACTTGAGGATAGACAAGTCCCCGGGCCTGACGGGATATATGTTGGAAGCAAGAGAGGAAATTGCAGGACGTTGGCAATGTTCTTTTTGTCTTCACTGTCAATGGGGGTGGTGCCAGGGGACTGGATAGTGGCGAATGTTGTGCCCCTGTTCAAAAAAGGGAATAGGGATAACCCCGGGAATTACAGGCCAGTTAGTCTTACGTCCGTGGTAGGCAAAGTAATGGAAAGGGTACTGAGAGACAGGATTTATGAGTATCTGGAAAGACACTGCTTGTTTAGGGACAGCCAGCATGGATTTGTGAAGGGTAGGTCTTGCCTTACAGGTCTTATTGAATTCTTTGAGGAGCTAACCAAGCATGTGGATGAGGGTAGAGCAGTGGGTGGAGTGTACATGGATTTTAGTAGGGCATTTGATAAGGTTCCCCATGGTAGGCTTATGCAGAAAATCAGGAGGCATTGGATAATGGGAAGTTTGGCCAGTTGGATAGAGAACTGGCTAACCGGTCAAAGTCAGAGAGTGGCGGTAGATGGTAAATATTCAGCCTGGAGCCCAGTTACAAGTGGAGTTCTGCAGGGATCAGTTCTGGGTCCTCTGCTGTTTGTAATTTTTATTAATGACTTGGAAGTGGGAGTCGAAGGATAGGTCAGTAAATTTGCAGACGATACGAAGGTTGGTGGAGTTGTGGATAGTGAGGAGGGCTGTTGTTGGCTGCAATGGGACTTAGATATGATGCAGAGCTGGGCTGAGGAGTGGCAGATGGAGTTCAACCCTGCCAAGTGTGAGGTTGTCCATTTTGGAAGGACAAATAAGGATGTGGAATACAGGGTTAACGGTAGGTTCTTAGTAAGGTGGAGGAGCAAAGGGATCTTGGGGTCTATGATCATAGATCTTTGAAAGTTGCCACTCAGGTGGATAGAGCTTGTAAGACGGCCTATGGTGTATTAGCATTCATTAGCAGAGGGATTGAATTCAAGAGTCGTGAGGTGATGTTGCAGCTGTATAGGACCTTGATAAGGCCACATTTGTCTGCAGTTCTGGTCACCTCACTTTAGGAAAGATGAGGAAGCTTTGGAGAAGGTGCAGAGGAGATTTACTAGGATGTTGCCTGGAATGGAGAATAGGTCATACGAGGATAGGTTGAGAGTGCTAGGCCTTTTCTCATTGGAACGGCGAAGGATGAGGGGTGACTTGATAGAGGTTTATAAGATGATCAGGGGAATAGATAGAGTAGACAGTCAGAGACTTTTTCCCCGGGTACAACAGAGTGTTACAAGGGGACATAAATTTAAGGTTAAGGGTGGAAGGTATAGGGGGGATGTCAGGGGTAGGTTCTTTACCCAGAGAGTGGTGGGGGCATGGAATGCGCTGCCTGTGGGAGTTGCAGAGTCAGAATCATTGGTGACCTTTAAGCAGCAATTGGATAGGTACATGGATAGGTGCTTAAGCTAGGACAAATGTTCGGCACAACATCATGGGCCGAAGGGCCTGTTCTGTGCTATATTGTTCTATGTTCTATGTGCTGAAAGGCAGAGGCAGATGGAAATGGAAAAAGAAGCCATTTGATGAAGCGTTACTGGACCCGAAACATTAACTCTGCTTTCCTTCCACAGATGCTGCCAGACCTGCTGAGGTTTTCCAGCAATTTCTGTTTTAGTTAAAGAAACGGAAGATGGGAAGCGATTCTGGACCAATCAGCTCTCTGTGCTCTGGGAATGTTTGACTTCTCCATTCACTCAGATCACTTCTGTCCCACACTGAACCCTCACAATCCTGCCTCTCTGTTACCGAGAATAACTATTTCATTGAGTGAACTCATACGGTCATGCTATAAGATAACTTCCCTTGTTTCTTGGGTAATGTTCAGGGAGAGTTCCCATATGTTTTTCTCGGAACCTTCTGAATAAGTTAATTCTGGTTCAGCTCTATTAACATGGAGCCGCCACTGTCAGTGTCCCCAGGAAGTGGCCATTCTCATTCTGTGACTGAGCAGTTTTGTTGGTGCAGAGCTGGAGTGGAACCTGCCCCTTTGAAGGTGATATATTCATTGTACATTCGGCTGCACCTCCAAATGTATGTCTGGAACTTCCAGTACAGCAGAGACAGTTTTCACTCAGAAACTGGTACCTTAATAAAAGCAGCCGGAGAGAGAGAGAGACCCTGTTTTGGGCGGTGACATTCTGGGAGAAGGGACCTGAGGTCCACCTCGGAAAGTGAACTTCCAAAATGAAGGTGCCCAGTGTGCGGCCTGAACCCATGTCCCTGAGATTAAGGGTCTCATGTTCTGCAGACTGAGCTAGTCAGGCCTGACTTGGTGCTGTTTATTTTCCCATTTTACATGAAGCCAATTCCACCTGGAACCCCAATTCCCACAATTCCAGTTCATTCCTCCCGATCACAAATAACATCATTCACATCTTTCACTGTTCAGCTGTTACTCCTTCAGAGCAATGCAATCCATTTTCAGCACTTATTACAAGATTTAAGGTTCAATGCTGATTAGCTTAGATTACTAACAGTGTGGAAACAGGCCATTTGGCCCAACAAGTCCGTACCGAGCCTCCGAAGAGCAACCCACCTAGACCCACTCCCCTACATTTACCCCTTTACCTAACACTACCACCGATTTAGCATGGCCAATTCACCTAACCTGCACACTGATATTTTAATGTTATTGCCTTCATCTTTAAGCAAATAGAGAGTTGATTTGTGTCTGCCATCACTGAAAAAGTTACAGAACATCTCTCAGAAATACTAGGTTGCCATGGTACCAAAGGCAACCTGAATACCAAAGACTCATGAAGGGATGGCACTTGAAACGTAACTGGTAAATCAGTTGTCATAACTTTACTTCGTCCTAGAGTTTTGCCAAGGTGGAAAGGAAGATAATGGATACGTTGGTTGTTGTATTTCAAATTTTTCTAACAATATCAATAGTTTTGGCTTCAGCCTGCCTGCATGCCTCTCTTAGTTTCTCAGTTTTTGCTCTCCGTGAAACCTATGTTCATTTTTTTTGACTGCATATCTGCATCAGATGACTTCTGGTTCTATATTTTAGTTTGCACTTCCGATTTCTGCTTTCGCTCTGTATTTCTGATCCTGATTATTTCACTGATTTTTTTTATTGAATACACCGTCATTTATTCTGAAATTTAAACACAGAGTAACTGCACAAGATTAAATAACACTCAAGTTTCTTTCAGAACTGTGACCTCATACAGCATATGAAACAACAAATGTCCCGACTCATTTTCATAGTCCCTGAAACTGACAATGACGAATACCAACATTGATAGGAATAGACTGGAGTTAGTGTCCTGCTGCTTTGAGTCATGTGCTGCATTGAATCACGAATTTTTGTTGCAAGTTTATAATATACATAAGCTGATAATTTATCGTAGATCTAAAAACTCAAGTTAAACAAATCTCAGCTATAATTTTCGCAATTTTTAGGACATTGGAGCAAATGATCTTTAGATTGCTAGGATAAAATGAAGGCTTTCTTGTTGTTGTCACATGGGGACATTCAAAGCTGTATTCACAAAATGTTTAAATGCACAGAATGCAGAAATCAGTTTTTGGAAGCTGAAAAGGAAACATCCATATAGTCGCAGTTCTTGATAAGAAACAAGAGTGAGCTAAAGTAGCCGATGAAGAAGATTTGAGTGTAATATAACGAGAGATTTTAAACAAGTCTCAAAGTAGACACATTGAGGTGAAGGCAACAAGTGAACTAAAAGTAGCAATACCCAAACAGGAACAGAATGCAATGGCAACAAAAGAACTTTGGCTTAAAGATTTTGAAAACTGGGCATGAAGAGTCAAGACGCAAATTGTTCTAAAAAATTAGGACAGCTAAGCAAAATTGAGGCAGCTGGAACTATTGATTAAGAAAGAATTAGATGTGTTGGAATAAATGAGTTCTTCGAGCAGCTCACATATTTGGGTGGCACAATGGCTCAGTGGTTAGCACTACTGCCTCACAGCTCCAGGGATCTGGGTTCGATTCCTGCAGTGGGTGACTGCCTCTGTGGAGTTTGCACATATTTCCTCCCTGTGTCTGCATGGGTTTCCTCCCGATGCTTTAGTTTCCTCCCACAATCCAAAGATGTGCAGGAAAAGTGAATTGGCCATGATAAATTGCCCATACCGTTAGGGGCATTAGTCCAGGGTAAATAAAGGGAAGTGGAATGGACCTGGGTGGATTACTCTTCAGAGGGTCAGTGTGGACTTGTCAGGCCAAAGGACCTGTTTCCATACTGTAGAGAATCTAATCTAATCATATCTTTCTAGATTAGATCAGATTCCTGACCGTATGGAAACAGGTCCTTTGGCCCATAAGTCCACAAGACTCTCTGAAGAGTAATCCACTCACACCCATTACCATATCCGATATTTACCCCTGACCAATGTACTGAGTACTATAGGCAATTTAGGATGGCCAATACAACTGATTTCCCCATCTTTGGATTGTGGGAGGAAACCAGAGCACCCGGAGGAAACCCACGCAGACACGGGGAGAATGTGCAAACTCCACACAGACAGTCGCCCGAGGCAAGAATTGAACCAGACTCCTTGGCGCTGTGAGGCAGCAGTGCTAACCACTGAGTTACCATGCTGCTCCACATGAGCCAGTTTGATAAAAGTTAATAAAAAGAAAGTAAGAATAAAAAGATTCACATCTGAGAATTTGTGTGTGTATGCGTGTGTGTGTTTATGCGTCTACTTGTGTTCTGTTTGTATGTATATCTATGAACCTATATGGTAGTGGGAGAGAACCACTGTGACAATGGTGTCACTCTAAAATGGTTATTTTGTCCAGGGGTTTTTTTAAGAGATTGTAAAGGCAGATGTACCGTAATGTCTAGTGAGCTAGGACTTCTTAAAAGCAGTTTAACAATGGAAGGAGAGTAGCCAGTTCTCCCAGTTCATGTTTTCTTTATTTGTTAGGTGGAGTAGTTACAGGATTTTGGAGTTGCAAGCTTCAGTCATTGATTCCTAAGTGGCTTTCTCTGAAATCTCTCTGGATGTTGTTCCCTCCTGCCTGTAAACATCTGTGTTTGAATTTACCTCTTTGCCAAGGGATGTGTTTGTATAATGTTACTATATTGGAACAGTTAATTAGTTAAGTTACAGTATTGAGTATTCAGTTAAGTTTTCCAATAGTTAGGTTTTTCTAAATTTCACTTTCTTTTGTTTATGTTCAAACTGTAGTGTTCAAATTAATTGTGTTTTGCTTAAATCGGAGTGCTTTGACAAGCTGCATTACACCTAAAACACCCACATCACATCTACCTTTAAAATAAGAAAAGGTTAAGGTCTAGGCTACCTTTTTAAAATACTTTGAGGGGGTATGGCCTGGTGCATAGCAGATTTGGCACTCTTGTTGGGATCATTCAATACATTCAATTTAAGTTTAAGGTTTTTGGATTCAAAGGCAGCAAGTGGTAGGTGTTAGTGTCTTTTGTGTCAGGTATTGAGTTTGGTTGCTTTAAACAGTACTTTACGTAGTAAATGCTCTTTTGGTCACTAGGAAAATTCTGGGAGTGGAATAAGTAACTTTGGAGGTTTTACTAAAAGTGAGCAAGTCAAGGCTGTTGGAACTTTCAGACTAACTGAAGCTGACGTTGCTTTTGTCGTGAGAAGAGGAGAGATAATTACAGCAATAGCTCGACATTAAAATTTACTGGAAATGCCACCGGAATCTTTGCAAATGGCTAGAATTCAATTGCAGATGAAGGAGCTTAAACATGAAAAGGAATTGAAACAATATGAATAATGATTAAATGCAGAAGAAGGAAGAAAGGAAAGAATTGCCCTGGCAGAATAAAAAGAAAAGGAGAGGAAGGCCCTAGCAGAACAAAGGGAGAAAGAGAGAGAAGAAAAACAGAAATAGAGTTTGAAATTCTGACATTGGCTGTTAGAAAGGAAAGTTGATGTAAAGGATGGAGGTGAAGATAGAAAGTCAGTTTAGAGAGGAGGATGGTGATGATCAGCAACCCGTTTAGAGCCAAAAGCTCCAAGCATTGCCTTAATTTGACGAGAAGGATGTCAAAGCCTTTTTCATTTCATTTGAGAAATTGGCTAATCAAATGAAGTGACCAGTGACGATGTGGGTTTTGTTGATCCATACAAAGTTGAAATGTAGAGCAACTGAGGTATTTGCATCACTATCAGAGGAGTTGTCTGGGGAGTATGAGGAGATCAAGAAAGCTACCTTAAGTGTGTATGAGCTTGTGCCAGAGGCCTACAGACAATTTTTCAGAAATCTCAGGAGGGACCTTGGTCAAACATCCACTGAGTTTGAAAGAATCAAAGAAAGTCATTTTGGTAGATGGATAAGGGCATTAAAGATAGATCAAACATATGATGCCCTGAGATAGACGAATATTTTGGAGGAGTTCATTTCCTGACATAGTGAGAACTTGTGGAAGAGCAACGAGTTAAAACAGCAAGATTAGCAGCTGAAATGGCTCATGCTTATGAGTTGGTTCATAAGTCAAAACTTGGCTTCCAACATCAGCTTCAATCCATGACATAGAAATTGGGGAGAACAGAAATCCTCAGGTGATAAGGGAAAAGTAGATCTCAGATGAAGACAATAAAGATAGCTTACCACAGGGTGAAAAGGAAACCGATGAAGGGAAAAGAGAAATTAAAAAGCTCAAGTGTTTTTACAGCAATAAAGTAGGCCACATGAAATCAATGTGTTGGTGGCTTAGAAAAAGCACTGGGAAGATGGATATAGGAAAACAGGATAAGCCAATGAATTTTGTTAAAGTGGTAAAATAGAGCACAGTGGAGGCTAGAAGTCTGCACCAGAAAGTACACCCTGGTCAGAGGTTGGTTAAGAAGGAAGTGCCAGATCTTCTTAAAACATTTATGCGCAGAAGTAAGGTTTTTTTTTTCGCGTAGATCAGGAGCAGAAAGAATTTATAATATTAAGAGGCAGTGGATCATATCAATCTTTGACGTTGAGAGATAAGGTGACATGTAATTCGGAATAACTATTGCCAGATAAAGTGCGAGTACATCAATTCATAGTGAGATAAGAAATGCTCTATTATGTAAAGGGAGGTTGGGTTGTCCAGTGAAAAGTGGAGAAGTAGTGGTAGGGCTACTGAAGAAACTCTTGACTTTAGGAATACAGTTTGACCTTGTTAATGATTTGCTGGAAATACAGGTAGGACTGCGGCCTACTGTGATTGAAAAGCTAGTGGAAAAGCAAACAACAGGGGTTTTGCAGGAAGTATACCCTGGGATTTTTCCTAAAAGTGTGGTAACAAGGTCACAAAGGCACTGGTTGAAACAGGAGGAGAATCAAAAAAATACAGAAAAGAAAGTTGAAGTAGAATTATCAGAGACCAAATTTGATCCATTGGTTGAGAAGTAAACAAGACCTGGTGAGGGACAAAGTGCATATTTTTAGATCCAAGAAATTAACTGAGTTACAACAGAAAGATGAAAAACTGAAGCAATTGTATCAAAAATTGTATAGAGAAGCAGAATCTGAGTGCATTCCCAAATGTTACTACATTAAAAATTATGCCTTGATGAGGAAATGGAGATCATCACATCAGTTGGATGAGAAATGGACAGATGTTCATCAAGTTGTATTACCAGTGGGTTATAGAAGGGAGGTGTGCGGGTAGCACATGAATTACCAGTACGAGGTCATTGGGGAGTAAGAAAAGCTTAAGTCAAAATACAAGAAACATTTTACTGGCCTGGACTGCGTAATGATGTCATTGACTTTTGCCAGACATGCCGTAGATGCCAGGTAATTGGAAAAGATCAGGCAGTAATAAAACCAGCATCTTTCATTCCCATTCCTGCATTTGAGGAACCTCTGTCTGTTGATGATAATGGATGTCCACGAGATTTCCAGAGAGCATTTAGACAATATCACAGCTGAAAAGATTGTAGAGGAGTTATTGAATTTTTTCACTAGATACAAGACACCTCACAGAGATACAATCAGATCAAGCATCAAATTTTATATCACAATTATCCAGTGAAGTTAAAAATCACACAACACCAGGCTATAGTCCAACAGGTTTAATTGGAATACACTAGCTTTCGGAGTGACACTCCTTCATCAGGTGATAGTGGAGGGCTCGATCGTAACACAGAATTTATAGCAAAAATTTACAGTGTGATGTAACTGAAATTATACATTGAAAAATTGATTGATGAGCCTTTCATCTGTTAGAATGCAGTGATAATTTCATTTCTTTCGTGTGTAAATCACGAAACCTTTTTTTTTAAAGTTGCATTCTCAGGTTAGCTGTTATCCAGCGAAGTTATGGACAGCTTAGTAATAAAACAATTCAGATCCACTGTGTACCATCCAGAATCACAGTGACCATTACAAAAGTGGCATCAAACTTTACAGGCCATGGAAAGGGTTTATAGTCAAGACTATCCAGACAATTGGCACACAGAAATTCTGTTTGATCATTTTGCCAGTAGAGATGCACCAAGTGAATTGGCTAAATTCAGTCCATTTGAATTAGCTTTTGGCCATGAGGTTAGAGAACCACTGAAATTAAAGAGAAATTAGTGAATCAGGATTCAGTGACCACATATTTAGACAATGTCAAATTTGAGCGAACAATTAAATAGGGAGGGGTGGAGTTGGAAAGGCAGCATTTACAGGTATCAGGAAGCAGTCAAAAAATTTCTAAAAATCACAATTTTGCTAATGGAGATAAAACATAGGACGTTACAGCACAGTACATGCCCTTTGGCCCTCGATGTGCCGACTTGTGGAACCAGTTTGAAGCACATCTATCCTACACTTTTCCATTTTCACACATATGTTTATCCAGTGACCATTCAAATGTGCTTCATGTCGGTGAGTCTACTACAGTTGCAGGCAGAGCCTTTCATACCCTTACTATTCTCTGAGTAAAGAACCTACCTCTGACATGTGTCCTATATTTATCACTCCTCAACTTAAAGCCATCTCCCCTCATGCTAGCTATCACAATCTGAGGAAAAAGGCTCTCACTGTCCACCTTAGCTAACCCGCTGATTAGATGTCTCAATTAAGTCACCTCTCAACCTTCTTCTCTCTGACAAAAACAGCCTCAAGTCCCTCAGCCTTTCCTCATAAGACCTTTCATTTAATATCTCTGAACCCTTTCCAAAGCTTCCACATCCTTCCTATAATGCAGTGACCAGAACTGTATGCAATACTCCCAAGTGCGGCTGCACTAGAGTTTTGTACAGCTGCAACATGATCTCATGGCTCCAAAACTCAATCCCTCTACCAATAAAAGCTCACATAGTGTATGCCTTCTTAAAAACCCTATTAACCTAGGTGGCAACTTTCAGGGATCTATGTACATAGACACTGAGATCTCTGCTCATCTACACTACCAAGAATCTTATCATTAGCCCAGTACTCTTTATTCCTGTTGCTCCTCCAAAATGAATCACCTCATGCTTTTCCACCACTCAGCTCAGCTCTGCAGTTTATCTAATGTCCCTCTGTAACCTACAACATCTATCGGTACTATCCACAACTCCAAGGATCTTAGTGTCATCTGCCAATTTACTAACCCATCCTTTTATGCCCTCATTTATAAAACTGACAAACAGCAGTGACCCCAGAACAGATGCTTGTGGTAAACCACTGGTAACAGAACTCCAGGATGACCATTTCCCATGAACCACCACCCTCTGTCTTCTTTCAGCTAGCTAATTTCTGATCCAAACTGTTAAATCGCCTACAATCACGTGCCTCCATATTTCATGCAATAATTTACTGTAGGTAACCTTATCAAATGCTTTACTGGACTCCATATATGCTACATAAACCGCTTTACCCTCATCCACCTGTTTGGTCACCTTCTCAGCGAACTCAATAAGGTTTGTGAGGCACAACCTACCCTTCACAAAACCGTGTTGACTATGCCTAATCAAATTATTCCTTTCTAGAAGATTATAAATCCTGTCTCTTATAAGTTTTCCAATACTTTACCCACAACCAAAGTAAGGCTCACTTATCTATAATTACCAGGGTTGTCTCTACTCCCTTTCTTGAACAAGGGGACAGCATTTGCTACCCTCTAGTCATTTGGCTGTATTCTTGTAGACAATGATGACAAGATCAAAACCAAAGGCTCTACAATCTCTGCCCTGGATTCTCAGAGAATCCTAGAATAAATCCCACCCAGCCAGCAGACTTAGATTTTTTCACACTTTCCAGAATTGTTAAGACCTCCTCCTTGTGAATCTCAATCCCATCTAGTCTATCGCCTGTATCTCAGTATTCTCCTCAACAACATTTATCTTTTTCGAATGCGAAAAGTCTTCCAACATGAGGTAAATCTCTCTGCTAATTTAAATACACCACAAAAAAAGTTTACCTCGTGCCATAATCTGTTAAATCTTGAGAGGCAAAGACCTATTCCAAACCAATTTCTAAAGAAATAATTTTAACAATTTTATTTTTTAAGTCCAAAAGAGAACATTAAACAGCTATTTATAACTCCTTTCTCTTAAACGTATTTCTACCTCCCAATCTACAATACTGGTCTAATAAATTCCTTCTTAAATCACTTTCAAAAAGACAATTGTTGTCTTCAGATGTTGAACTTTCTCTGTCTGTCTCTCTAGGTCAGCTTCGATGTTCTGCTGCACAAGTTTCTTATGGACAAGTAACTTTCAGACAGTTATTCTGCTGGCTATTATTTAGTGCTTAGCAGCTCTTTGCTGTTCTCCCTCTAACTATTCACAATGTTCGATTTAATACTAGACCATCTCATTAAAATTAAAATTCGATTGGATTTTAGTATCTGGGGCATGATTGGCTGAATTGGAATTTGTTTTGTACCATGACAACGCAACTCCAGCTATTAGTGTCAACCAAATGTTACACTTTTAAATCGTTCAGCACAATCTGTGCCTGCCTGAAATTTCAGCTTCCTTAAAGGTACAGTACATGTCTATAATTTCATAACACTTCCACCCTTCTGAAAAAAATTGTCATAATGAAAGGATGGCTTCATTTTTTTCATTTCATTAACCACATTACCATGGCTTACGTACAACGTTAATCTAAGTTCATCTTAACGTCTTCTAATATACCTTGGATAGATATCAATGTCATCGAAACTTTATCAGTTAAATCCGCGATAACAACCTGTAATTATGTTTTTACGACCCGCAGCATGTATGATTTGTCATTTAAAAGTCTATAACGTAAGACTCCAACAAAATAATCTCATATTCTTGTCTTTAAGGTGTTCCAAGAATACAAGAGGATTGTGATCCATATACACAACCATCTCCCTCACATTGTTTGTGACACACGCATTAATGTTGTAAGGCCAGTACCAAACTCAAGAGTTCTTTTTTGATCATGGAGTATTTCCACTAATGGATGTTGAGTTTTTTCGAAAAGTAACCAACTGGCAGTTCAATCTGTAAGAAACAAACTGAATAAAATTATACAAGACCAACAAAGCTGGAAACAAGACAATTTATTTTACGATCTTACAAGAAAGGATCCCAATTGCAGAAAGCAATTGAAGTGATGATTATTCAAACTACGACACAGTTATACTTTTGAGCTGCGTGAGGTCACCTCTCCCTACTCCTACATTACTCAACCTCTCTTAGTATTTTGCCTCTGCCCATCTATGCTCCACCCTCAATGCCCCCTTCCCCAGGTTGGCAACCTTCCTCTCTGTAAGTGCTGACACACACGTTATTTTGTCGACAGTACATCAAGATCTGGTTTAACATTTTGTATTAATTCTGCTGATACATGCCATCCTCGGACATTTCATTAACTTGTATCATTTTGTATAGCCCAAGCATTTCGGTTATCTCAGCTTTTTGCTGAAAACATAATTTTTAAAAAGAACTTATTTGCTATAATAATTACATACCAAAGTTAGTATTTAATTAACCACAAATATACACTGAAAAGTAGAAATACTCTTCCCTAAATAGCTGCAGAGTTAATAGTTCTCTTGCTGTACCCCTTTTCTGTATGCTTTTCCTATATCTGCAAAAACAACACTTTTCCCCATTTCTAACAAATCCCATCATCATCTTCCTATCACAGTGCAGCTCCAACTCCTATGTCACTAGCATCGATGGCAACTTTAAAGGATTTCAAAAATTTTGATGTAGCTAAAACTGGTGTGGTGGTTAATATTGATTTTAAATGGTCAATGCCTCCTGTCCACCGAAACTGTGTACTTCTTCAGCAAATCTGTTAAAGGTGCCACTACACTGCTGAGGTTTGGAACAAACTTAAGATAGAATCAGCTTAGTCCCAAAAATCGAAGCACCTTTTTCTTCGAGGTTGGTTGTAGAAATTCTTCGATGGCCTTCGTCTTTGCGTTCCATGGGGTTAACTTTCCATGACCAATGTTATGTCCTAAGAACATCACCTCTGCTTTAGCAAATTCAGTTTTATTTAAGTTTATCACCAGTTTTACTTCTCTTATTTGTTCAAAGCACTCTACCAACTGTACCATATGATCTTTCCATGACTTACTAAAGATCACTACATCATCCAAATAGACTGCACAGTTTGTTAACCCAGCCACAACCCTGTCCCCGAGTCTTTGGAATGTGGCGGGTGCGCTCTTCATTCCAAAGGGCATCATTTTGAATTGATGTAGTCCATTTGGGGTTACAAACACAGAAGTTCCATTCGCTGTCTCTGATAAAGGTATCCGCCAGTGACCATGAGGTAAGTCCAACTTGGTGATGTAACTGGCTTGTCCAACTTGCTCTATACAGTCCTCCAATCTGGGAATTGGACATGAGTCCAATTTTGTAACAACTTTGACTTCTGATAATCCACGCAAAATTGTTGAGTCCCATCAGGATTGGGAACTAAGACAATCAGTGCACTCCACTCACTCTGGCTCAGTTTGATAATATCCTTGTTGAACATGGCCTCCACCTTCATCTGGTTATGTCTGGCTTTGAAAGGATTAAGCCGATAGGGGTGTTGTTTATTGGAGCAGCATTCCCTACATCTACTTAATGCACAATAGCATTAGTCCACTCTATCTGATTTCTACAGATGTCCTTATACTGCAGTAACAAACTTTTCAATTGTGTTCTTTGTTCCTGAGACAGACAGTTCACTAAGCTATCCCACTCCTCAAGGACTTCTTCGTTTTTGAACATATTTTGAGGCACATCAAAATCCAAAACATCTGGATTTGATTCATCACTCTGCAGGGCAGTAACTACCATCGGTTTCTCCAGTGTTTTCTCTCTATGATAGTAACCCTCAGGAATCTCATCTGCCTCCTTTTTGTAATACACATCAACATATATATCTTTTTTCATCTTGTCTTTCTGTTGCAATCCTTTAGCCTTTCAGAATTAAACTCTCCTGCCTGACCCTCTGCTTGTTTCAGTTTTTCTGGCACCATTACATCATACAGGGTGTCTGCTGACTGAACCTCAACTCCTTCATCTTTCTGTTTAGTTTTTGCTTCATGCTGTGATTTATGATAGTGGGATCTTGTTACCACACAGTCTGGGAAAATACCAGGATATTTTTCTTTTAACTCCAGTTTTTTGGTCTTCCTTGGGTGTCTCCATAACAAGGGGTGTCACTCCCACTTTGGACCCTGCTAAATCATTCCCAAGAACAAACTGGATTCCTGGAACTGACACTCTGTCAATCACTCCCACTGTTACTTCCCAGTCTTGAGTTGGCACTCCAACCTGATCTTACATATGGGAATGCTAAATTTCTGTCCATCTATCCCACAAATTAACACACACTTGAATAACAGATCAGAAACAGTGCAAATTCACTCACCTCTAGCCGAGACTGGTGAGATCCAGTATTTCTCAAAATTATAACGTTTTGTCCTTCTCCCCTGTTCTTTCTGAGTAAACTTGATGCACATTTAGCAAATTCTTTATAGAGATAAAGCACTAACATCATACCCAGCCCCTGCCGAGGTTATGCACTCTTCTGCAGACCTCCCTGGGGTCTCCTTTACTACATTCACTAATGCCACTGGCTTAGCTTCTTTTCCCACATCTTTTCCCACAATGCCTTTCTTTAACGACCAGCGCTGTGACTTTACATGTCCCACTTTACCACAGCGGAAGCACCTGAGGCCTTTCACCCTCTTGGGCTTCTTTTTTTAATCTGTGGTAAACACTTACCAGTGTTCTCTATCCTTTGTTTCATAATGTAGGATCCCCCCTTCTCCCAAATTCTATCACTCATAGGATGAAATTCTTGCCAGAAATTTGTCATATGCACCACGTATTCATCTGCTAACTCTGCTGCCCTTCTCACTTCCTGAACTTTCTGTTCATCCACATGAATTCTTATCATCTCTGGAAGTGAATTTTTAAACTCCTCCAGCAGAATCATCTTTCTTAGATCCTCATAGGTTTTATCTAACTTTAAGGCCCACACTCTAATTCTTTTGAACTCGAAATAAGTCTGACCTGGTTCCTTCTTTCTGAACCACTGTTTATACGTTTCTGGTACCAATTCATAAGCGCTTAAAATAGCCTGTTTAACCTCTTCATAATCTCTTGACCCCTCATCTGACAGCATAGCAAATATCCCACTAGCTCTGCCTACCAGTTTAGTCTGAGCTAGCATCGCCCTTAAATCCACAGACCTCTCCATCTACCTAGCCAGGTTTTGAAATGAAATAAAAAGGATTCAACATCTTTTTTATCAAAATGTGGCTGAGTTTGACATTTTTATATACCACTACCCCCTCTTTTAATCTCCATCTTATTAACTTGGTTTTGCTAACTAAGTCGCAACTTCTCAAGTTCAAATTCTGTCTCTTTTTGCCCAGCTCAGCACCTTTTCTATCCTTCTCTCTCCCTTTCTGCTCAGCTAAAAACCTTTTCTCTCTTTGTTTATCTTCTGACTCCATTTTCCTCAATTGTAATTTAAGTTTTTCTAACTCTACTGCACTTGGCTGTTTCTCTGACACACTTAAATGTTTGAGTAATTTTCTTACAATTTCAGCATTACTTTTGTCCTTGGTTAAATCCAACTCTAACTTAGTGCTAATTCTAAAAGTATGGCCTTTTTCTTTCCTTCCAAGCTTCCTTGGCAAATTTGGGAATCATCTTCAAACCCCAGAACCTATTTATAAATTTGAAGAGCCATTTCTCTCATTTTTAATTTAACCAACCACATATCACCGAAATTAAACAGGTTCTTCTACTTATGTTTTATTTAAAGATTGAGGACACTAAGCTGCAAGTGTTTAAATCTACTGGGCTTTTCTCGTACCCCAAATCTACTCAAATTGTGCCAATCTCAGACTGGATATGTCTAAACCTATCCAAATCATGAATCTGAGACCCAAACTGTTCAAATCCTGGCGACAAGCCCACAAACTATTATGACATGGGGTAAACCCCTCGGATAATTTAACCCCGACACACAGTAAAGCTCACTTCGCGCTATAATCTGTTAAGTTTTGAGAGGCAAAGAACTATCCCAAATACCATTATTTAAATAAAAAATTATTATCCATTTTATTTCTTTTAATTCCAAAAGAGAACATTACACAACTATTTGTAACTCCTTTCTGTTAACTCTATTTCTACCTTCCTCTCTGGGAGGTAGAATTTACTGGCCCAATAAATTCCCTCTTAAATTTACAGCAAATCACTTTCAAAAAAAGCAATTGTTTCTTTGGATGTTGAACTTTCTCTGTAGATTTCTCTAGGTCAGCTTCAGTGTTCTGCTGCACCAATTTCTTCTGGACAGGTACCTTTCGGAGAGCTATTCAGCTGGCTGTTGCGTTGGTGCTTGGCAGCTCTTTGCTGTTCTCCAGCTGTTCAAAATGTCTGATATTATACTGCAAACCATTGGATGATTTCATTGGTTTGATGTCATCAAAATAGTAAAATTCAAATTTGATTGGATTTTATTATTGGGGCATAATTTAAACTGATTGGCTGAATTGGAATTTGTTTTGTGCCATGGCAATGCAGCTTCGGCTATTAGTGTCAACCAAATGTTACACTTTTAAATCGTTCAGCACAATCTGTGCCAGCCAGAAATTTCAGCTCCCTTAAAGGTACTATACACATCTAAAACTTCATAACAATACTGACAAAAAACAGTCATTTCACAGTTCTGCTATCTCCTCAGACTCTACGCACAACTTCCCACTGCTACCCTTGATTGGCCCTCATCTTAAATTCTTTTATTCCTGATATAGCAAAAGAAAGCTTTAGGTTTTTTTTATCCTATCTTCCAACAATTTCTCACGTCCCCTCCTGGTTCTTCCTAGTTCTCTCTCAAGTGCCGTCACTGAGCCTTCACATCTCATCCTAACATAAGCCTTCTTCGTCCTCTTGACAAGAGATTCAACTTCTTTAGTAAACCACGGCTCCCTCGCTCAACCATTTGCTCCCTGCCTGACAGATAAATACATATCAAGGACATGCAGTAGCTGTTCCTTGAATTAGCTCCAAATTTCAATTTTGCCCATCCCCTGCAGTTTCCTTCCCTATCTTATGTATCCTAAATCTTGCCTAATCACATCAGAATCACAACAGTAAATTCAAACACAGATTCTTACAGGCAGGAGGGAACAACATCTCAAGAGATTTCAAAAAAATTCACTTAGGAGTCAATCACTGAAGCTTGCAACCGTCTTGTACTCCAATATCTTGTGAGTGAATCTGTGTTTGAATTTACTGTATTTGCCAATGAGTGTACTTATGGGATGTTACTATATTGAAACAGTTAATTAGTTAAGTTACTTTATTGAGTATTCGCTTAAGATTTCCAAGAGGTTATTCTAAATTCTGCTTTTTTTTCGTGTATTAATTGTAGTGTTTAAATAAAGTGTGTTTTGCTTAAAGTCCGGTGGTTTGACCAGTTGCATCTTGCCTGGAACATCCACTTCACATCTAGGCCACCTTCTTAAAATATGTTGAGGGGACCTGGCTGAATCCATAGCAATGCATTTGTGTGTGCCTGGATCCCCTTCATCTCAGAAACGTGGGTTCATGCGTGTTAATGTTCTAACTTTATATTCTAAGGTGAAGCCCAGCTCTTCATTTCTGGAACAATGTTACAGTTCAGACTGATCTTTCTCCTGCTGCTTTGGTTCATATTTCAGTTGTTGTTTCCTGAGTGAAAACTATCTCCACTTTACAAGAAGTATCAGAGAAACATTTGCAGGTGCAGCCTAATGTTCAATGAGTGATGGCATTTTCAATGTGCATGAAACAAAGACAGAAATTGCTGACAAATCTCAGCAGGTCTGACAGCTTCTGGAGAGAGAAAACTGAGTCAACATTTCAGGTCCAGTGGCCCTTCTTCAGAACTGAACTCCCAAACATTCCAGTCTCCTGCTTTGAGAAGCTTTCCAAATTCTGTGGTAATCAAAATAGGGAGAAATTAACCCCAAACAGTCAAGGCAATTTTCACTTTTTTAAGATGCTGGTAAGTTCTCTCTGATGTTTTGGGTTACATTAACGAAAGTGAAACTTTTTATTGTAGTTATTGAAAAAAATGTTTTCTTTTTTTCACAAAAAACAAACCAAAAAAACAAACAAAATTATAAAAGTACAAAAGTACAGAAAAGTAGAAATGATATTGTACTATTGTTATATTACAGCAATGTAACCAATAAGCTACCTATTATTCTCCAAGATACAATTGATTCATATTTACTTAACTTAAACCAAATTAGCATGCACTCAAATTAAATAAAATAACACTAAATTAAATTACATTCCACTAAAATTAAATTATATTACATTGTATGATATTACATTACATTGCTCCATTCGTCACACCTCCATCAAGGCTCCTATCCATAGGAGCAACTGTAATTATACACTTATTTGATAGGCCTTGTCCCCACCCCCACCCATCTGGGGTCCCTGGACTGCCATATAAGGCCCTTGGAGCTATATAAGGGCCCTAATCAAATCACCAACAGATCCATGTCTATATAATTCAGAAAGAGCCACCATGTCTTATAGAATCGCTCCGTTCCATGGTGTACCGTACTTGTCAGGTAATCCTGAGGGACATGCTTTATCACAAGTCTATGCTACCCTGCAAGACCTGGAGGTGTTTCTGATATCCAGTTCATTAGGATATTTTTCCTCGCTCAGTGCATTAGGATATTAAACAATCTCTTCACGTGCTCATCCAGAGAGAGAAGATTCGGTACTCCCAACAGGAGGGACACCAGATCGCCCCTTAACTTCCCTCCCAGAATCCTCTCCAACTCATTCACTATAGCTCCCAGTATCCATGGATCTTGTAACAGGTCCAGAAACAATGTATAAAGGTGCCAATACTGTTCTTACATTTGGGACATTTCGGGGACGTTCCTTTCTTAAACTTTGCTAATTTCTCTGGTGTCGTATGCGCCCTGTGGAGGATCTTCAATTGCATCACTTGTGCCTTATTGGATAGTGAAATCTTCTTTACAATCGCCCATATAATCCTCCCATGTTTCTGATGAGACTTCTTCTCCTATCTCCTGTTTCCAAATCTCATGGAGTCTTTCCATATCCCCCAAGGCATTCTCTCTCTGCAGATGGTATATGACACTAATTCAGATAGCGCCCCACATCAGAGCACTCTACGTTCTATATCCGACTTGTAGGGCTGAGTCAAGAGCGTGGTTTTCTTCTGTATATAATCCCTAACTTGGAAATATTGGAAAAGGTCCATGTTAGGGATTCTGTATTTCTGACCTAATTGGCTAAAAGACATCAAGACCATCCCTCAAATAGATCTCCCAGACAGGAGATTCCTTTACCCTCCCAAGCTCTGAAGCCGGAGTCCATTGACCCTGGTCTAAATCCTGGGGCTCCCACTAATGGGGTAAAGGGCTAAGTCTTAAACAAATTGCCCCCAACCTGCCGCATCATTCTCCATGCTTTTACCTTATTTATGATAATCGGACTTTCACCGTGCTCAGCTACCGACCTCATCTTATCCATGAACAGTAAGATTATGAGGGGACACTTTGTCTGCGAGGCGTCCACATCAAGCCATATCGACTTTGTGTCATTGTGCACCCACTCGCCTACGTATGACAGCAGGGCGGCTATTTGACATTTATTCAGATTCGGGACATCCACCTCACCCATATACTGCGGAAATTGCAGTTTGGTAAATTTAATTAAGGGCCGCTTATAGCACCAAAAAAATAATCCAAGCCATCAAGCAAACCTCCGCAGCACCTGTTTGGGTAATAACAGCGGGAGCATCCTCATAAGATATAGCAACCGAGAGAGATCATTCATTTCATTCAAGGCTACTCGGCCAAGCCATGACATGGGTAGTCCCTCCCATTGCTTTATCTTTTCAAACAGCTGCACAAAGTTCGCCTCATGCAGTTGCCAGAGGCAAGGGGTAATAAACATTTCCAGATAGAGAAATCCTTTATGTAACTGTCTAAAGGGAAATTCCATTCCATCTTCCAGCTTAACCTCCACCATCCCCCAGCCCCATTTCCCTCCCACCACCACCACGGGCATGACTTCCGATTTTGTAACATTTATCTTATATACCAAAAAGGTACAGAATAATTTAACTTTTTGTATTAACTAGGGTATGAATTTTTTGGGGTTAGCTAAAAAAAGGACATTGTCCGCATAGAGAGTGATTTTGTGTTCCCCAACTGCCACTTTCAGTGCCATTATTTCAGGGTTTTTTTGGATAGCGTCCACCAGTGGTTCAAGTACCAAGGTGAACAGTAGCAGCAACAAGGGACATTCCTGTCGGCTGCCCCTCTCCACATCAAAATTGCTCAATTTAACCGCTGCCTTCGGGTCTTTATATAACACTGCCACCCACCTGGTAAAGGACCCTCCCAGACCAAAACAATCTACAGTAGCAAAGAGATTTGACCATTCCACCCAATCAAAAGCCTTTTCTGCATTCAGGGAGACCACCAAAACTGGAACTGCTCTCTGTTGACATATTTGCACTATATTCAACACACATCTAATGAGTTTTGAAAATGTTTGTAGCTCAGGTTGAGGTTCTGGATGTAGGTTTGGTCACTGAACTGGAAGGTTCGTTTTCAGATGTTTCATCACCATACTAGGTAACATCTTCAGTGAGCCTCCAAATGAAGCACTGATGGTGTAGCCTGCTTTCTATTTATGTGTTTGCGTTTCCTTGGGTCGGTGATGTCATTTCCTGTGGTGACATCATTTCCTGTTTTTTTCCCCTCAAGGGGTGGTAAATGTATTACCGTCCAATATTATTCAAGGAGCTGCAGCCATTGATAAACCCGTCTGGTCCTCTTTTATAATAATGGCCAGCACCTTCTCAGTCTCAGAGCCAACACCTTTGACAAAATTTTAAAATCCATCATCAACAACGAGATGGGTCTGTATGATGCACAATCCTCATTGTCTTTCCCTTTCTTTAAGATAAGGGAGATATTAGCCTCCCTAAGAGAGGCCGGAAGATGGTCCTGGTTTTATGAGTGACTATACATCCCCAGCAATGGATCAGTCAACATGTGCACAAAGCCCTTGTAAAATTCACTGGGGAATCCGTCTGGACCAGGTGCCTTACTATTTGGAACTGCCTTATCCCCTACTGCACCTCCTGTATTTTCAGCGGTGCATTTAAAAGGTAGGCCTGACCTGCATTTATACCGGTGAGGTCCAAGTTTTCCAAAAAGGATTCCATTCTCACATTTCTGTCCCCATATCCCTCCACCTGGTATAACTCTGTATGAAACTCTTGGAATCTTGTATTGATCTTCTTCAGTTCACAAGTGACATTGCCAGTTCTCTCCCTGATAGACACAATGGACTGTGGATCACTTGTCTTCCTAGCCAGGTATTTGCCTGGCTTATTCCCTTATTCAAACAGTCTCTTCACCACCTGTGTAAGCACTGAGTCCAGATCAGCCCAGAGAGCCATGACCCATTGCAATTTGACCTCGGATGGTCTGGTATAACATGCCGATTCAGCTGCTTTCAGCCGGGCCTCAAGCATTGGCTGCTGCTCTCCTCTCTGTCTCCTTCACATTGTCAAGTGTGAAATAATCATACCCCTTAAGAATGCTTTGGTGGTCTCCCAGAACACTGATGGATTGCTGGCTGTACCCCGACTAATGTCCCAAAAAGCCCCGAACTCCCTTGTGATATACTGAACAAAGTTATTATCCTTCAACAGAAACGGATCCAAGCACCACTGCTGCGTGCCTACTCTATTATATTTGGTCTTAACATCTAAATATACTGCTGCATGGTCCCAAATACTTACACTCCCACTCCTGCAGGCTCACATCCAGTCCAAACAAACTGACGGAACAAAGAACATATAAATTCTTGTGTGGTACTTGTGTGGATTGGAGTGGAAGGTAAAGTCCCTCCCATTTGGGCAGAGGCACCTCCACATATCCACTAGCCCCAGCTCCTCACACAAGCCCATTAATTGTTCAGACTGCAAAGGTGTACCCGACAGCCCTCTTGGCATCTCATCTACCCCAGTGTCCATGAAACAATTAAAATCTCCTCCCGTACCCCAAGAGCCATTAACTTAGAGACTTCATTAACTAAAAATTTGAGAGGGTGCGTCAGGGGACAGTAAATGTTCAGGGTGCCATACTCCTCTCCATGTATCAGCACCTTGAGAATGACGAACCATCTATACTCATCCTGGATTTGATCTGTAACTCAAAATGGGAAGTTCTTTCGTACCAGTCTGGCGACACCTCTTCTCTTGGAGTTAAAGGACGAAAAGAACAGCCTATCATATTCCCCTGCTGTAACTTCAGATGTTCCCTTTCAGTCAAGTGTGTCTCTTGCAAAGCACCTTTTTACTTCTAATGGGGGAATGGCTCCCCTTTGTGTTCCAGGTGCACCATCTGAACAGGTCACGAGCAATGACCGCACACTACAGCCTGAGTCCCCCGAGAGGAAGAAGCCCATTCAATGAGTGATGAGTGGAGAAATAAACAGACTTTATCAAATCTGAAGATTATTCTTACAAACACTACCAGAACTAGCAAAACTAAAAAAATTAACCTCTCCCCCTAACTTAAGCAAACAGACACAAAAAACACAAATTTCCAGAGAATCCCCCCCTTGCCCATAGGGGGCATTCACTCCCAACCTCAAAACCATCCTCACACCTTCCTGTTAAGGCTGCGCCCCAAACCCAAACAAGAAAAAGCCCAGTTAAATATCACACAACACCAGGTTATAGTCCAAGAGGTTTAATTGGAAGCACACTAGCTTTCGGAGCGACGCTCCTTCATCAGGTGATAGTGACTACCACCTGATGAAGGAGCATCGCTCCAAAAGCTAGTGTTTTCAAGTAAACCTGTTGGACTATAACCTGGTGTTGTGTGATTTATAACTTTGTACACCCCAGTCCAACACCAGCATCTCCAAATCAAGAAAAAACCCATTATTATTGACACTCTCACCAGTTAACAATGGACACTCACCCCTCCCCCTCCTCATCTCAGCCCCACACATCTTTACATCAAAGGAGTAACCACCCGTCAGCGACCCAAAACAAAACAACAGAATAACAAGTAACCTCAAACTAGTTATAATAGATACAATAGATATAAAATCGATATAATATAAACCATACCGGATATTACACCTGAGCGATAACAGGCTTATCAATCCTGAAACCCCAAAATGGAAAAGAACAAAGAGAAAGAGGAAACAAAAATACAGTTATATTTTGCCATTGTCTGTACACCTCTTTTCGTCCTTTCTTCTCGGCCAAAGTCTATCATTTCAGCGAGTCCAAAAATTCTTTTACTTCTTCCGCTGAGTCGAAGTTGTAGACAGCTCCCCCATAACTGAAATGCAACACTGCAGGTACCTCAGAATATTGAATGTTTAAATCTCTCAGTTTTTTTATACCATCAAAGGTATTCCTTTTCTTAATTACAGCCCCAGAAAAGTCATGAAAGAATGTTATTTTTGATCTTTAATAAGCTAAAGCCTGTGGATCTTTTCCCAGTCTTCGAGCTGTTTCTATTATTAAAGACTTTTCCTTTTCATGCTGGAGTCACACTAGGACCGAGTGGAGGCGCTGGGCCAGCCCGGACCTACATATCCCGATCTGGTAGGCCTGCTCTACATTCACTCAGCCTGACTCGATTTCCAGGCCCAGCAACTCCGGAAGCCATCCCGAGAGGATGCCAGGGAGGTTTTCACCTTCTTCACGCTCAGGTAAGCCCAAGATCTGCAGATTTTTTTCCTTCAACTTTGATTTTCAAGGTCGTCTACTTTTTCCTGCAGGACCTGAACCTGGCCTTCCAAGGATTGGGCCCATCCCTCGGAGGTCTCCATCATGGCCCCCAAAGCCACGGTCCTCTGTCCCACAGTTTTCACGTACCAATCCAAGGTCTGGATCTCCTGCTCATACTTTGCCAGCATGGCAGTGATTGGTTCCAGCACTCCCTCAAACTTTTCACAGAGTTTTGTAAACTCCATTATAGTAACTGCTGCTGCTCCATTGAGGCGGCACAATGGCTCAGTGGTTAGCACTGCTGCCTCACAGCATCAGGGACCCGGGTTCAATTCCAGCCTTGGGCGGTTGTCTGTGTAGACATATTGCACATTCTTCCCGTGTCTGTGTGGGTTTCCTTCGGGTGCTCCACTTTCCTCCCACAAGGTGTGAGGATGGTTTTGAGGTTGGGAGTGAATGCCCCCTATGGGCAAGGGGGGGATTCTCTGGAAATTTGTGTTTTTTGTGTCTGTTTGCTTAAGTTAGGGGGAGAGGTTAATTTTTTTAGTTTTGCTAGTTCTGGTAGTGTTTTGTGAATTGGCCATGCTGAATTCCCCATTGTGTTAGGTGCATTAGTCAGAGGGAAGTGGGTCTGGGTGGGTTACTCTTCGGAGGGTCGGTGTGGATTTGTTGGACCGAAGGGCCTGTTTCCACACTATAGGGAATCTAATATAACTCAAGGGCACCGTCACAGGAGTCAAGGTAATTGCCGTGGGTGTACCTGACATAGTAGAGGAGTGCCCTGTTTGCCGCACTCCCCCGGGCCTTTTCCCTTTGATGTCTTCATTTCAGCTCCAGATCTGCTAAATCCTGAGTTAAAGGGGTTCTAAGTATTCTACTTAATATAAACGAAAGACTTTCCTCAGGGGTGACCAATGGGAGCAGGGCGGGGGTGTGGGCTAGGAGCCTAACACAGCAGACTGTTCAGACTGCCACCATGTTGAATCCCACCAAAAGCAAGATTTTACAAGGATTTTTGTTCTTGTCTAGCTGAAATTCTAACCTTATTTGATCTTCCAGACGGTCAGAATAGTTGGGAACTGAAACACCACTGCAAGGCACGGAGGGGGACTGCCTTGGTTGAAGGAAGAGCACGATCTGGAGACATGGATCTGTCTGCTGTGGATGGGTCACACTGTCCCAATCCCACTACAATGAATGTCCCAGCATATAACCAATGAGCTCACCACAACCAAGAAATGCTGTTCTGAATTTAAAGTGTCTACTCGCCAATATTTGCTATTGTGGGAAAAAAAGACAATTCCAATTAATTGTAGTGAGAAAGTTGATTGAATTTCTCTCTGTCCTGGTTCTGACTATCAGATAGATTGCCTTGCCCAAACTGTCGTTATAACTAAGGTGCTGAATTACTCAATCATTGTGCATTGCACGTGTGAGCTGGTGCCCAACGTTTGTTGCTGTTCCCATAAACTCAACGCACGGACTGTACTTTTTCCACTTTTTATGTGATCCTACGTACCTCACCAGAGAGCCTGCAGTTGTCTGTCCTTCAGTAGGATATTGTGTAATAACTGAAATTCATCATCTAACTTTTATCAGAATGTAGATACCTTGGTATTTATTAAAAGGAACAAGAATTTCCCCATTCAATTCCTTCCTCTTATCATTAATTATTATGGAATTACTTCCAGTGAAAGAGGAAAATGAACAGCAAATAACGAGAGAAGCATAGGATTATCTTGTGGAATATGTTCAGTTTTTTCACTTTCTTCATAGATTAAATAGAGTGAGATACTGTTTGATTTTTTTCCAATCTGAAAGAATTGTAGGTGCTGGAACTCAGAAACAAAAAGAGAAATTGCTGGGAACATTCAATAGATCTGTCTGCATCCGTGTGGAGAAATCTGACTTAATGTTTCTATTTCAGTGACTGATCTTCAGAACATTGTGCTCATTTTCTGAGCCAGCACCTTTTACAGATTCCGTTATTGTCCTGGTCAGCTAACGTCTCCAACCTGCTGCAATCCTTGTGGTGCAGGTACTCTCACAGGACTGTTCAAAAGAGAAACTTAATCAAATCAAACCCACGGTTGACAAACTTCACTTTCATTGGGTCTTGCTTATTTTGTCAAACTATTAATGGAACACGTTGGACAAAGCAAGGTACTGGTCTAAGGCTCCAGTCTCTTTGCAGGCATTGATTGGAGCTCCACTAATGCTATTTGTGTCAGACTCCTTATGCTGTCTCACATACACATTACATTGGTTTTTCACTGTGTCGCCAAATATGTTCAACCTGTCATTTTTACTTCAATATTAGTTAAAAGCTGCCATTTCGGGGACTCAGTGGATAGCTGTTAAGGCTTGTGAGATACCTTCCCGTGAATAAAATCCCCATTGACAGTTTAGTAACGTGTGACACGAATAATAATGCCAATTGGGCACCAGTAAGGAGACAATGAGGGACACCAGTTCAACTGGGACAATACATCTATCTTAGGACAGGCTAAACAAAGACATGCATGTGAATTCTTAGAGGCCTGCATCAACAAATACAATGATTTGGACCCCATTTACCAACCTCACCAAGCACAACAAACCAAGCCACATAAATAGAAAGCGGGACAGAACACCAGCGGTTCAACTTAGGCTTACTGATGATGTTACCCAGCATGGTGACGAAACATCTGAGAACAAATCTTCCAGCTCAGCGAGCAAACTTACATCTGGACCCTTCCTCCCTGGATGGTCTTGATTCATTGACCTACCTGTTAACAGCTGAATGTGCTGACCCATCATGCCACAGAGACAGCTGCAAGTGCTACCTACACAATCCAATAAAAGAGGGTTCGGATGCTTCTGTGAGTTATTTTCTTTTTAGAATATTTCCAATAAATGTGCTAAAATCCATCTGTTTAAAACAAACAATGAAAAGCGATGATCGGCCGCAACATTGAATGATATAGCAAGATTAATGGGCAAGACCAGCGAGTTCTGTTTATGTAGTAATAGTGATTATCGTGTTCACCTAATGTGCAAAAGATTCTTGCTTCAAAGCCAGGCAGAGACACCAGTGTTTCCTTGTTCCAGGGGAGAGGGAGTGCTGTCCACACCTGATGTGACTAGGCCACAAAGCTTCAACAGTCCAATCCTACTTTCTCCCATAACCTTTGATCCCATTCACCCCAAGTGCTGTACCCAACTGCCTCTTGAACACATTCAATGTTTTGGTTAACTACTCCCTGTGGTAATGAATTCCACAGGCTCACCCCTCGTTGGGTGAAGAAATGTTTCATCTCTGTCCTAAATGATCCATCCCGAATCCTCAGACTATGACCCCTGGTTTTGACCAAACCCACCATCAAGAACACCCTCCCTGCGTCTACCCCGTCCAGCCCTGCTAGAATTTTATACAGCTCTATGAGATCTCCTCTCACTCATCTTAACTCCAGCAAAAACGATCCTAACCTCATCAACGTCTCCTCATACATCAGTCCTGCCATCCCCTGGAATCAGGCTGGGAAACCTTCACTGCACTCCCTCAAGAGCGAGAGCATCCTTCCTCAGAAAAGGAGACCAAACCTGCACACAATACTCAGGGTGTGGCCTCACCAAGGCCCAGTATAACTGCAACAACACATCCCTGCTCCTGTACTCAAACCCTCTCACAATGAAGGCCAACATCCCATTTCCCTCCTTTACTGCCTGCTGCCCCTGCATGCTTCCCTTCAGTGCCTGGTGCACAAGGACACCCAGGTCCCACTGCACACTCCCCTCTCCCAATTTACAGCCATTCAGGGAGGAATCTGCCACCTTGTTTTTACTTCCAAAGTGAATAACCTCACATTCATCCAAACTATACTGCATCTGCCACTGATTGGCCCACTCCCCCTACCTGTCCAGATCATGATGTAGGATCTCTGTGCCCTAATCACAGTTCAGTCTCCCAACTTGGTATCACCTGCAAACCTTGAGATCTCAAATTTTGTTCCCTCATCCAAATCATTAATATACATTGTGAATATCTGGGGTCCAATGACGGATCCCTGTGACACCCCACTAGTTACTTCCTGCCAATTTAAAACAAACCCATCAATTCCTACTCCTTGTTTCCTCTCTGCCAACCAGTTTTCTATCCATCTTCTTGTATGTTATTTCTGTCATGGCTATCACATTCACTTTATCTGCGAAAGGCTTCAGTTCAAAAGCAGTAGAGAAGTGCTGATGTCCCAGTGGAAAACTGCTCCCTTAGTATTTAATATTATCTCAAAAGCACTCTGAAAGGCCTAATTCAGTTGCTGTTGCTGTCTGCTATTTCTCAAAATAAATGAATCAAAACCAGAACCTCAATAATCTGAAAATAAACCCACAAATCTTGTGGATGCTGGGAATCAGAAAGAAAAAAAACAGAAATTGCTGAAAAAGCTCAGCAGGTTAGGCAGCATTTGTGGAGAGAAATCAGAGTTTATGTTTCAAGTCCATTATCCTCCACTTATTTGGAGTAAAGAAACATGTTTGCATTCGCGCTGCGCCCATCAGCATATCGTTCATGGAATAACAGGAATGAATGGATTCATAGACTGGCGATCATTGACGTATGTTCAGGAAGACAGACCCAAACCATGCTGTCGATGAGAAAGAGGAAATGACAGACAATCTGCCAATTCACATTGTATTTGTTTAACCTTTATATCACAGAGGAGCAGTAAAATCTAAACTTGCAGGAAAGGAAAGCGAGATATAGGCCTGGGGAGAAACCTTCTTTCATCTTTAGTCAGCAAGCAGAGACAACTCAGTGCCAGAAACTTTTTTTAACAACTAGAACAAAGATCAGCCACCCATAGTTAGTACCTCATTGACACCTCTGAGTGCCTTCTATGTTCTTTCATTATGCTTGGAAACTGCCTTCTGTCCATCTCTAAATAAACACTGAGGCATTTTGCATAATCTAGTGAGTCACTTTACTTTGTTTTCCACACATATTTGTAACTAAGTTTCTGGTCATGTGATATTTGCTCTTGCCAAAGTTTGGAAGCTGCTCAGGAAAATGCATGGTTAAGAATAATGACAAGATACATGTTCAGGAGGATTTAAACTAGTGTTTGAAACAAAAACAGGGTAGTTGTGGTGAGCGACTTCAAAAATGCTCTTATTCTCAGGGATTCCTTTAGACTCAGGCGCTCGAATGGAGAGCAATTTACTCGATGTGTCCAGGAGGGCTTTTTGACACAGTTGTTGACAATCCTGAGAAGAGGCCATACTAGACTTGCAATTAGGGAACCAAAAGAGAAAATGCTGGAAAATCTCAGCAGGTCTAGCAGCATCTGTAAGGAGAGAAAAGGGCAATTAGAGAATGTGCCAGGACAGTTGATTGATGTTCCAGTAGGAGAGAATTTTGTGCTTAGTGACCATAACTCCATAAGATATCAAATCGTTATGGACAAGGACAACAGTGGCCCTCAGATTGTCAACAAACTGTGTCAAAAAGCCCTCCTGGACACATCGAGTAAATTGCTCTCCATTCGAGCGCCTAAGTCTAAAGGAATCCCTGAGAATAAGAGCAAATTTGAAGTCGCTCACCACAACTACCCTGTTTTTGTTTCAAACACTAGTTTAAATCCTCCTGAACATGTATCTTGTCATTATTCTTAACCATGCATTTTCCTGAGCAGCTTCCAAACTTTGGCAAGAGCAAATATCACATGACCAGAAACTTAGTTACAAATATGTGTGGAAAACAAAGTAAAGTGACTCACTAGATTATGCAAAATGCCTCTGTTTATTTAGAGATGGACAGAAGGCAGTTTCCAAGCATAATGAAAGAACATAGAAGGCACTCAGAGGTGTCAATGAGGTACTAACTGTGAGTGGCTGATCTTTGTTCTAGTTGTTAAAAAAAGTTTCTGGCACTGAGTAGCCTCTTCTTGCTTACTAAAGATGAAAGAAGGTTTCTCCCCAGGCCTATATCTCGCTTTCCTTTCCTGCAAGTTTAGATTTTACTGCTCCTCTGTGGTATAAAGGTTAAACAAATACAATGTGAATTGGCAGATTGTCTGTCATTTCCTCTTTCTCATCGACAGCATGGTTTGGGTCTGTCTTTCTGAACATACGTCAATGATCGCCAGTCTATGAATCCATTCATTCCTGTTATTCCATGAACGATATGCTGATGGGCGCAGCGCGAATGCAAACATGTTTCTTTACTCCAAATAAGTGGAGGATAATGGACCTGAAACATAAACTCTGATTTCTCTCCACAAATGCTGCCTAACCTGCTGAGCTTTTTCAGCAATTTCTGTTTTTTTTTCTTTCTGATTCCCAGCATCCACAAGATTTGTGGGTTTATTTTCAGATTATTGAGGTTCTGGTTTTGATTCATTTATTTTGAGAAATAGCAGACAGCAACAGCAACTGAATTAGGCCTTTCAGAGTGCTTTTGAGATAATATTAAATACTAAGGGAGCAGTTTTCCACTGGGACATCAGCACTTCTCTCCTGGTTTTGAACTGAAGCCTTTCACAGATAAAGTGAATGTGATAGCCATGACAGAAATAACATACAAGAAGATGGATAGAAAACTGGTTGGCAGAGATGAAACAAGGAGTAGGAATTGATGGGTTTGTTTTAAATTGGCAGGAAGTAACTAGTGGGGTGTCACAGGGATCCGTCATTGGACCCCAGATATTCACAATATATATTAATGATTTGGATGAGGGAACAAAATTTGAGATCTCAAGGTTTGCAGGTGATACCAAGTTGGGAGACTGAACTGTGATTAGGGCACAGAGATCCTACATCATGATCTGGACAGGTAGGGGGAGTGGGCCAATCAGTTGCAGATGCAGTATAGTTTGGATGAATGTGAGGTTATTCACTTTGGAAGTAAAAACAAGGTGGCAGATTCCTCCCTGAATGGCTGTAAATTGGGAGAGGGGAGTGTGCAGTGGGACCTGGGTGTCCTTGTGCACCAGGCACTGAAGGGAAGCATGCAGGGGCAGCAGGCAGTAAAGGAGGGAAATGGGATGTTGGCCTTCATTGTGAGAGGGTTTGAGTACAGGAGCAGGGATGTGTTGTTGCAGTTATACTGGGCCTTGGTGAGGCCACACCCTGAGTATTGTGTGCAGGTTTGGTCTCCTTTTCTGGGGAAGGATGCTCTCGCTCTTGAGGGAGTGCAGTGAAGGTTTCCCAGCCTGATTCCAGGGGATGGCAGGACTGATGTATGAGGAGAGGTTGACGAGGTTAGGATCGTTTTCACTGGAGTTCACACCAGTGAGGGGAGATCTCATAGAGATGTGTAAAATTCTAACAGGGCTGGACAGGGTAGAGTGTCTGGACTGGACAGGGTCGATGAAGGGAGGGTGTTCCTGATGGTGGGTTTGATCAAAACCAGGGGTCATAGTCTGAGGATTTGGGATGGATCATTTAGGACAGAGATGAAACATTTCTTCACCCAACGAGGGGTGAGCCTGTGGAATTCATTACCACAGGGAGTAGTTAACCAAAACATTGAATGTGTTCAAGAGGCAGTTGGGTACAGCACTTGGGGTGAATGGGATCAAAGGTTATGGGAGAAAGTAGGATTAGACTGTTGAACCATGACTGTGATGAAGGTCAGGGCACGCTACAAGTGTCAAACAGCTTCCTGCTCCTGTCTTTTATGTTTTGTATGTTTTCCTGTCTCCCCGCTCCTCCGCCCTTGAGCCCCTCTCCTCCAATCGCCACCAGGACAGAACCCCACTGGTCCTCACATACCACCCCACCAACCTCCATATACATTATATCATCCGTCGTCATTTCCGTCACCTCCTAATGGACCCCACCACCAGGGATATATTTCCCTCCCCTCCCCTATTAGCATTCCGAAAAGACCACTCCCTCCGTGACTCCCTTGTCAGGTCTACACCCCCCACCAACCCAACCTCCACTCCCGGCACCTTCCCCTGCAACCGCAGGAAATGCAAAACTTGCCCCCACACCCTCCCCCACTTACTTTTCTCCAAGGCCCCAAGGGATCCTTCCATATCCACCACAAATTCACTTGCACATCCACACACATCATTTACTGCATCCGCTGCACCCGATGTGGCCTCCTCTATATTGGGGAGACAGGCCGCCTACTTGCAGAACATTTCAGAGAACACCTCTGGGACACCCGGACCAACCAACCCAACCACCCTGTGGCTTAACACTTCAACTCCCCCTCCCACTCCACCAAGGACATGCACGTCCTTGGCCTCCTCCATTGCCAGGCCATGGCAACACAACGGCTGGAGGAAGAGCGCCTCATCTTCTGCCTAGAAACCCTCCAACCACAAGGGATGAATGCAGATTCCTCCAGCTTCTTCATTTCCCCTCCCCCCACCTTATCTCAGACCCAACCCTCGGACTCAGCACCACCTTCCTAACCTGCAATCTTCTTCTGACCTCTCCGCTCCCACCTCCACTCCGGCCTATCACCCTCACCTTAACCTCCTTCCACCTATCGCATTCCCAATGCCCCTCCCCCAAGTCCCTCCTCCCTACCTTTTATCTTAGTCTGCTTGGCACACCTTCCTCTTTCCTGAAAAAGGGTTTATGCCCAAAACGTCAATTCTTCTGCTCCATCGATAAAACCCACTCAATCCCAGGCATCATTTAATTAGATTACTTACAGTGTGGAAACAGGCCCTTCGGCCCAACAAGTCTATACCCACCCAGACCCCTTCACCTAACACTATAGGCAATTTACCATGACCAATTCATCTAAACTACACATTTTTGGGCACAGGGAGAATGTGCAAACTCCACACAGTCAGTCGTCTGAGGAGGGAATTGAACCCAGGTCTCTGGCGCTGTGAGGCAGCTGTGCTAACCACTGTGTCACCGTGCCGCTCTCTTTGTTGATGATATTAGAATATTCCCAATACCCTTTGTTTTCATATTCTAGGGGCCATCTGTTGATGGCAGACGTGCTCCAGAACATCCCACCTCCCTGATCAATTTGTTTGGTGCATCCCTAATGACAAAAAGTACAATCTGAAATCCTTTACTCTTGACTGTAAGCCCTGAAAATTGTCTCTAAAGTTTGATATCGATTTTCTAATACTTCCTGTGTTTCTGGGTGGTATGTGCTGGATTTGAATTTTTCCTTCTTAAGCTATCCAAACCTTTCCTGAATAATTTTGATATAAAATTTGACCCATGATCTGTTTGTATCTCTGTTGGTGGTCTGTATATACTGAAAAAGTTGAAGGACTCTTCAACAATCATTTAGCTTTGATATTGCATAATAGAATGGTCTCTGGAAATCCATTATTGTCAATAAATACTGATTTCCACTTTTTGTTTAAGATAGGGGCCCTACTCAATTAGTTTAGAATCAAAAAGTGTGGAGTTGGAAGCTCATAACTGGTCAGGCAGCATCCGAGGAGCAGGAGAATCGATGGTTTGAGCATAAGCCCTTCACCAGGAATGATGTTCCTACCTGGGCATCCCCAGATCCACTGCTGTCTGGGCCCAGCTCCTTGCTGCTGTTGCTACCTGGGCCTTCCAGCCACCATCGCCTGGTACTGTTGCTGTTTAAGAACTGGGACTGCTGTCAGTGTTTGGCAACCGCCCATCAGAAGAGCCCTAGCAGCACAGCATGGCTAGACCCAAGATAGCAGGCCCCAGCCACACTGATGCCAGGGTAGCCATGGGCTTAGTCTTGGCTGCTTTGTCCCCAGCCATGAACACAACACCCTTTCGGCTCCTCACAAAGGGCCTGGGGGTTAAGGCCTAATCCTATCCTGACATGACCATTG
This sequence comes from Hemiscyllium ocellatum, assembly GCF_020745735.1. Taxonomy (NCBI): domain Eukaryota; kingdom Metazoa; phylum Chordata; class Chondrichthyes; order Orectolobiformes; family Hemiscylliidae; genus Hemiscyllium; species Hemiscyllium ocellatum. The sequence goes on along the minus strand of NC_083432.1, from coordinate 368,214 downwards.
AGGCCTGCAGCAAGGCCATGGTAAGTGTGGTCTGTCTGCTAGCCACTGTTAATGCAACAAAAATGTATGGAAAGGCTGTTTTGTTCCTGTGTTCTGAACGGACCATGCACCAGGCCATGGACAAGCGACTCACTGTGGCCGGGATATATTTGCCTGTCGACCCTCTGGAGGTCACGGAGCAGACGGCCTTGATCTGCAATGTCTCACCTTTTCTTGGCTGTGAGCTCCTCCTTTCCCCATTTATATTCACTCGGGGACATCCTGTCAGGCATTACACTGCTCCTGCTCAGGTGTTAGGACCCTGCCCTCAAGCACATTTACTTCCTCCGGCGCCAGTTTTTATTTGCTTGGCCCAGAGTGGAGGTAACCATGGGAACGTTTACTCTGCTTCACGAGGGTGCAGTCTATGGCATCTTCTGGATGGCAGATGGCATTTAGTGCTACCTGTGCCAAGAGGTGGCGTACATCAGGAAGGATTTCCCCACACCAGCGACCGCAGGTGACACTGCCACATCTGCACACCCTTCCCCCAAAGCAATATCAGGAATGTTGCAAGTGGGGTCCGAGTCAGTGATTGCCTTCACCGTGGACTCTGGTGGAGTGGGGATTGGGCGTCCAGCCAGGCCCTGAGTCTCTGCCACCCGATGACCCAGAACAGGCCTCGATGGAGTGCATCGAGGATATTCCCGTTGGGGGTGGTGTCATTCCCATTCTCTGTGGGGGAGGGACCAGCAGCTGAGGGCAACAGCCAAGAGAAGGGTTCGGGCTGCATGATGGGCACTGGTAACAATGTGGTGTCTATCACCAGTGTGGTTTTTGACTGCCTTGTGCCCCTAACCGCACTCCCCCTCGTACCCCTAGAGAAGATCTGGGGCTTTGTTGAGGAAACCCGAGGCCACTGGAATAGAGTCCAGCCGAATACAAGTATTGGCTGAATCTGAGCTGGCTGGCCAGTGTTACTGTGTGCAATAAATGACTGGAAGAATGACTTGGTGACAGGGACCAGTCTTCTTGCTGCTGGTTCGTGTATTGCACCCTCATGGGTAAACTAACCGTCTGTGAGTGGAATCTGCTCTTATGAGTAGACTTTGCCAACATGTGTGTACTTGCTTTTGTATGTGGACTTGGTCTTGTGTGTGATTTCAACCCTTGTGAGTGACCTCTGCCCGTGGGTGTTGACTCTTGCCTTTTAGGGGGTTATGGATTCTCTGGTATTGAGACTGGCTCTATTTCAATGAGAGGTACATTGGCTTCCAAGAGATCAATTGTGTGAGGGGATTCTGCAGTCTGAGGTACAGACAGATGTTTCTGTGGCCAGCAGAGAAAAAGCAGAATGGTGTGTTGTTTCCCTGGTGCCAGGATCAAGGATGTCTCCGAGAGGGTGCAGAATGTTCTCACAGGGGAGAGGGGCAGCAGGAGGTCATTTTCCACATTGGAATATTGTGTGCAATTCTGGTCTTCTTCCTATCGGAAAGATGTTGTGAAACTTGAAAGGGTTCAGAAAAGATTTACAAGGATGTTGCCAGGGTTGGAAGATCTGAGCTACAGGGAGAGGCTGAACAGTCTGTGGCTGTTTTCCCTGGACCGTCAGAGGCTGAGGGGCGACCTTATAGTGATTTACAAAATTATGAGGGGCATGGACAGGATAAATAGACAAAGTCTTTTCCCTGGGATCAGGGTGACCTGAACTAGAGGGCATAGGTTTAGAGTGAGAGGGGAAAGATATAAAAGAGACCTAAGGGGCAACTTTTTCACGCAGAGGGTGGTACGTGTATGGAATGAGCTGCCAAAGGAAGTGGTGGAGGCTGGTACAATTGCAACATTTAAGAGGCATTTGGATGGGTATATGAATAGGAAGGGTTTGGAGGGATATGGGCCGGGTGCTGGCAGGTGGGACTAGATTGGGTTGGGATATCTGGTCAGTGTGGACAGGTTGGACCGAAGGGTCTGTTTCCGTGCTGTACATCTCTATGACTCTGATTCTATGACTCTATGTATACTCTGAGAGTACAGGCTTGGTGATGGGATGCAGAGTCTGTCTACAGTGAGGTTGTTGATTCCCTAGTTCCTAAACTCCACCAAACCTCCCTTATGCTCCTTGAGGAATTCTGGGACTTTGTTGAAGATACTTCCAGTCACCAGGACAGAATCCAGCTGGGACTCGACCAATGGAGTTTCTTTAAGTTGATCATCTGGTCCACCCAGACTGCACAGCACACACCCAACTGGGGCCTGAATGATGGAAGTGGTTCAGATATTTCCTCGGTGCATTCCTGGTGTAGGTGAGGGACTTGTCTACCCCTCCCCCATTCTTCCAGTACAGGGGAACCTTGATTATCAGAATATTAATTATCTGAAAATCAGTTATCCGAATATTGCATTATCCGAAGGAGACCTCAAGGTCCTGATTGAAACATTTTGTTTCCAGGTACAATGACTAAAAACGAACTCAGCTCACTGAAATGCTGACGAGAACAATCCTGGACTGTCCAGGCACCATCTCCAAATGATGGACTTCCCACTCTCTCTCCCTCTCTCTCTCTCTCTCTCTCTCCCCATATTTTCCCTAGAGCAGGGGTGTATCCTAAAGCCCCCCTTCCCCAGATGATCTCCCCAACATTGCCCTGTACAGGGCAGAGGTGGAACCTGTCCAAAGGTTGTGGGCATGTGTTTGTGTTTGTGCAGGATTTGGAGACTCACCCCACAGAAGGCAGCAGCAGTCTCACTGTTGGAGTCCAGTCCGGCTGCCCCAGAGGGGAGCCTGGTGGCGGTGGAGGGGGTTGGGGTGAGAGGGGGTGCAGGGTGGGGGTGGATGGGGTTGGGAGTGGGAGGGGGTACATGATGGGAGTGGATGGGGTTGGGGGTGGGAGGGGGTGCATGGTGGGAGTGGATGGGGTTGGGGGTGGGAGAGGTGCACAGTGGGAGTGGATGGGTTGGGGGTGGGAGGGGGCGCATGGTGGGAGTGGATGTGGTTGGGGGTGGGAGGGGTTGCAGGGTGGGAGTGGATGTGGTTGGGGGTGGGAGGGGTTGCAGGGTGGGAGTGGATGGGGTTGGTGGTGAGAGGGGGTGCATGGTGGGAGTGGATGGGGTTGGGGTGAGAGGGGGTGCAGGGTGGGACTGGAAGGGGTTGGGGGATGGGAGGGGGTGCATGGTGGGAGGGGACAGGGTTGGGGGTGGGAGGGGTGCAGGGTGGGAGTGGATGGGGTTGGGGGTGAGAGGGGGTGCAGGGTGGGAGTGGATGGGGTTGGGGGATGGGAGGGGGTGCATGGTGGGAGGGGACAGGGTTGGGGGTGGGAGGGGTGCAGGGTGGGAGTGGATGGGGTTGGGGGTGAGAGGGGGTGCAGGGTGGGAGTGGATGGGGTTGCGGGGTGGGAGGGGTACAGGGTAGGAGTGGATGGGGTTGGGGGGGTGTGAGGTTCAGGGTGGGAGTGGATGAGGTTGGGGGGTGGAAGGGGGTGCAGGGTGGTAGGGGACAGGGTTGGGGGGTGGGAGGGGGTGCAGGGTGGGAGTGGATGGGGTTGGGGGGTGGGAGGGGGTGCAGGGTGGTAGGGGATGGGTTTGGGGGTGCGAGGGGGTTCAGGGTGGGAGTGGTTGTGATAGTTGGGTGGGAGGGGGCGCAGGGAGAGATTGGATAGGGTTGGGGGTGGGACGGGGTGCAGGGTGGAAGTGGATGGGGTTGGTGGTGGGAGGGGGTGCATGGTGGGAGTGGATGGGGTTGGGGTGAGAGGGGGTGCAGGGTGGGAGTGGATGGGGTTGGGGGATGGGAGGGGGTGCATGGTGGGAGGGGACGGGGTTGGGGGTGGGAGGGGTGCAGGGTGGGAGTGGATGGGGTTGGGGGTGAGAGGGGGTGCAGGGGGGAGTGGATGGGGTTGTGGGGTGGGAGGGGTGCAGGGTGGGAGTGGATGGGGTTGGGGGGGTGTGAGGTTCAGGGTGGGAGTGGATGAGGTTAGGGGTTGGGAGGGTGTGCAGGGTGGGAGTGGATGAGGATGGGGGTTGGGAGGGGGTGCAGGGTGGGAGTGGATGGGGTTGGGGGTTGGGAGGGGGTGCAGGGTGGGAGTGGGCGGGGTTGGGGGGTGGGAGGGGGTGCAGGGTGGGAGTGGACGGGGTTGAGGGGTGGGAGGGGGTGCAGGGTGGTAGGGGACGGGGTTGGGGTATGGGAAGGGGTGCAGGGTGGTAGGGGACGGGGTTGGGGGTGGGAGGGGGTGCAGGGTGGGAGTGGATGGGGTTGGGGGTGTGAGGGGGTGTGGGGGGGGGGGTGTGCAGTGTCTCACGTGCAGTGTGCCTTTATCTCGTCTCCTGAACAGTGAACAGACTTCACAGAAAACTCCAAGCCCCAAAGGAAATCAATTCACTGAATAATCAATTATCTGAATGAAATAGTTCCCCCCCACCCCCCCCCCCCATCTCATTCGGATAATATTCGATGTTCTTGAATAAAGATTTGTACACTTTGTGTCTTTCACTGTGTCTTACACCTGCACACACACACCATGGGTGCTGGGGAAAACAAATAAGCACGACCGCATTTAGGCGGGAGTGTGGGGGATAATAAAAATAGGAATAAACAGGAGTATTCAAGAAAAAAAAGGAAAAAAAACAAAAAAAAATTAACCAGGAGATTATTTTCATTTAGTCCCTGCCCTCCCCTTCACTGTTTCAACACACCACATTAAAAAGATTTAAAAAAATAAAAAAAAAGAAAAGAAAATAATCAAAGTTCTTCTGTAAATGTACATAGTTTGTAACTGTTTACTGGTGGTGGTTGCACTATGCTTCCGACATGGAGACAACTATATCCAGCCTCAACATCAACGGCAGCAGGGAGTCACAGCGCAGATTCCAGACCCTCTCGGTCCTTCGGGACGGGAGGTATGCGGTGTGCTTCCTGCAAGAAACCCACACTACCCCGGGAGACGAAGCCACCTGGCTCCTGGAGTGGCGAGGGGGGGTCTACATGAGTCACCTCACCCGCAGATCTGGCGGGGTGGCTATCCTGTTGGCCCCGCATTTTCAGCCGGAGATCTTGGTTGTCAGGGAGCCAGTGCCAGGCCGTTTGCTTCACCTGACGGTTCGGCTGGGGGGGCGCGGTGCTTCACTTGGTGAACGTCTACGCTCCCCTGGCCGGGCCGAGGCAAGCGAGCTTCTTCGAAGAAGTGTCCGCTCATCTTGCTTCCATCGACGAGAACCAGTGCGTCGTCCTCGGGGGAGATTTTAACTGCGTCCTCGAGGACAGGGACCACGGCGGTGCCCGCACGAGTTCGGCGTCGGGGAGGAGGTTGGGGGACTTGATCAAGTCCTTCGACCTGGTGGACGTCTGGCGGAATCTCCGTCCTGACTCCATCGCCTTCACCTTCGTGAGGCCTGGGGTCGGAGCGTCCAGAATCAACCGCCTGTACGTTTCGCGGGCGTACGCCTCCTGTTTTCCGAAGGCCTCCACATGGCAGGTGTCGTGCACGGACCATCACCTGGTGTGGGCGGAACTCCTTCCATTCTGCACTCGGCTCGGCTCCGATTACTGGCACTTTAAAAATTTGAGGAGCTGATCGGCGTCTTCACCTGGCTCTTGAGGTGCACATTCTCAGGACTGGAGCAGCTGACTGTGGAGTTGTTCAGAAGGTTTTGGGACATCCTGGATGTGTGTGTGTGGAGTGGGGAGGGTGTCTACGCACAGGTCCTGGGGGAGTGTCTAAACGCCGGAGAGCTGCCTCTTTCTTGGCACAGGGGGTCATCATCCTGCTGCCAAAGAAGGAGGACCTTCGTTCTTTGAAGAACTGGCGTCCGGTCTCACTCCTCAGCACGGACTACAAGATCTTCGCCAGGGTGTTGTCTTCTCGCCTGGCTTCCGTGCTGGCCCACATGATTCACCCGGACCAGTCCTACATGGTCCCGGGCCGGAGGATACAAGACAACGTCCACCTGGTCCGGGACCTGATCCATTTCTGTAAACGGGCAGGTCTGCCGAGCGTCTTCCTGTCTCTCGACCAGGAGAAGGCGTTCGACAGGGTCGATCACGAGTACCTGCTCGGGACTCTGCAGGCATTCGGGTTCAGGACGCAGAGTGTTTGGTTAAAGTTAACGGGTCCCTGACGGCGCCTCTTCGCTTCGGGAGAGGAGTGCGTCAAGGCTGCCCCCTGTCCAGCCAGCTGTATTCCCTGTGCATGGAGCCTTTCCTGCGCCTCTTGCGGAGGAGGTTGTCGGGGCTGGTTCTGCGCGGCGCGGGCACGGGGGTCGTTCTTTCGGCCTACGCCGACAACATGCTCCTCACTTTCACCGACCCGGCTGACCTGGGGAGGATGCGCGAGTGCCAGGCCGTGTACTCGGCAGCGCCTTCCGCCAGGATCAACTGGGCCAAATGTTCCGGGCTACTGGTGGGTCCGTGGCGGGTGGACTCCCTGCCAGAGGAGTTTCGGGGGTTCAGCTGGAGTACCACCCATCTCCTCTACCTGGGGGTCTACCTCAGCCCGACCGAGGAATCCTGGCCGGCCAACTGGCAGGAGCTGGAGGCCAAAGTCTCGGCTCGCCTAGGCCGCTGGACAGGACTGCTCCGAGTGCTATCTTACAGGAGCCGAGTGCTGGTCATAAACCAGCTGGTGGCCGCCATGCTGTGGTACCGGCTGGTCACTTTGGTCCCTCCTCCTGGCTTTGTCGCTGACATCCAGAGAACGTTGGTCGACTTCTTCTGGGACAAAAAGATGCACTGGGTCGCTGTGCAGGTTCTGAGTCTCCCTATTGAGGAGTGCGGTCAGTCGCTGGTGTGCGTCCACAACCAGGTCGCGACCTTCCGCCTTCAGACCTTGCAGTGATACCTTTACGTCGAGCCTCCTCCTAGGTGGTGCGCCCTGGCGACATATTTTTTCCGCCAGGTATGTAACCTCAACTACGACACGCAGCTCCTGTTCGTCGACCGTGACGGTTTGGAGGTCGCCCTCAAGGTGCTGCCTGTCTTTTACCAGGACCTGATCACTGTCTGGAACATGGTCGAATTGCACCGCGCCTAACCTCCGGCAGGAGTAGCAGCTGTCGTCAGGGAGCCGTTGCTCTGGAATCCGCACCTCCGTGCTCGCAGGTTCGAGTGGCTGTCGGAGGGGAGGGCCGTGGCGGCGAGGGTGACCAGGGTCGGGGACGTGCTGGGTGCTGGGGGCCTGGGCTGGACGTTGCCGCAAGACATAGCGAGCAGGGCAGTGGTAGACGTCCGGTACGTGGCCACCGCCATCCGACACCTTAAAACGGCGGTGCTCGGACCCGACGTAGTGCACCAGTTGGAGGACGCTCAGGTGTGCGGTGGGATCCCGTCCGCGCTCATCCCAGCCCAGACGGAATTTCACATTGGCCCCAAGGTCCCGTACTTCCCGCGGGAGCCTGTGCCCCACAACCTGAGCCGCCTCTGGAATGTTTGTTTCTTGTTTCTTCAAGAAATGAGATGCTGTGTACAGATTGTGCTGCATCCCATCCACCTCGTCTCCTTTTTCCATCGCCCCAATACACCTTGATCTGCCCATTTGTCACCGAGTGATGGTGGTCCCCAGTGAAGTACTCTCGATGTGGGAGTCCTTCCTTTTATCCTGGGTGATCTGGGGCAGGGGGGTGGGGAGGGGGGTGGGGTTGGGAGCAGTGGTGGAGGGTGTTGCACTCAGCAATCCATTGTAACTGCAGATTGCCATAGTTCATGGACTCCCAGCCCAACTACTTCTTTTGTGGCACTGTGGAGTCCGTGGACTGGGTATACGTTGGGTGTGGACATTTCTCCTCGTTTTTTAGTTATCTGAAGAACCTTCTCCTCTTGGTTTTTGATTGCCCTTCAGTCCCAGGCTCCTGATCTTTAGGCACCCGGTGTGAAGGGAGGAGGACCGGTCAGAGGACCTCCTTGTGGGTCTACTTCTGGGTCTGGCCAAATTGGCCATAAACAGTTCCAGGCAGTGGGTCATGGCGGGGGTCTGCTTCTCTTCTGCGGTTACATCTGGGTCTGGGTGTCCCTGGAGAAGGAGCACGCAATATCGAATAATACTCTTGATGCCTTTGGGGAGAGATGGGCACCACAGGATGTGGAGTGCTTTATTTTCCCTTTCAACTCTATTTTGATTGATGCTTATTCTCCCCTTCACTTTTTCTTTCACATTGGCATTGCCCGTATGGGACTCTGCTTGTCGCTGGTTCCTTGGCCACATGGGTATTTTTCCTCGTGGTGGAATATGAAAGTTATTCACACCCTGTGTTTTCACTGTGTCTTGCACCTACACACACGGACATGGGTGCTGGGGAAGATAAGCAGTACGGCTGTATGGCAGTAGTTTAGGGATTTATAAATATATCTCTGTATGATCACAGTGAAGGCATGTTGGTTCAGTGGTTAGTACTGCTGCCTTACAGCACCAGGGATCCAGGTTTGATTCCAGCCTCAGGTGACTGTTTGTATGGAGTTTGCACATTCTCCCTGTGTCTGCGTGGGTTTCCTCCGGGTGCTCTGGTTTCCTCCCACTGTCCAAACATGTGCAGGTCAGGTGAATTGGCCATGCTAAATTGTCCATAGTTTGCATTAGTGAGGGGTAAATGGGGAATGGGTCTTGGTGGGACATGCTTCAGATGGTTGGTATGGATTTGTTGGGCCAAAGAGCCTGTTTCCATACTGTAGGGAATCCAATCTAATAATCCACGTAAACAGCAGAGTTAGAATCCCCTCAGTTTTGGGGATTGGATTCGAGTATTCCTTCCTGTGCCTACATTATCTCGTCCTGTTTGATTTTCATAAGTTTCTCTGAGATCCACCTGCTATTCTTCTGAATTCCAGTTAATACACTCTTAACTGAACTAATATCTCCTCACACGTCATTCCTACCATTCCAGGAATCAGTCTTATAAATAGTGATTACACTCCTTCAGTCACTGGAATATCGTGCGTTAGATAAGGAGATTGAAACTGGATATAATATTCCGGGTATGGACTTACCAAGGCCTTGGATTACTCGGAAGGCATCCCTGCTCCTGTACTCAAATATTGTCTTTCTGGAAGCGAACATTTAATTAACCTTTTTACTGCCAGCTGCATCTCTGCGTTTACCTTCAGCAACTGATGTAAGAGGAGATCCAGGTATCATCCCATCTTCCCCTTTCTCAACTTACAGCTCTTCAGATAATAGCCTGCATTCCTGTTTTTAAACCAAAATGGATAACATTACAGTTATTCACATTATACTGTACCTGCCAAAAAAACAATATACCGAAACACCTCTGCATCCTTCCCACAGTTCTGCCTCTCACCCAGCTGTGCCATCTCCTGACTTGGAAATATGATATTTAGCTCTCTGAGCTAAATTATCAATATATACTGTGAATTGCTGGGATAAACATACTGATCTTTGCCGTACCCGGTTTACTCCTATTAATTGTTACAAAGACCTGCATTTTTAAAATTGTTTCCTCCTTCCAATTGGCCTTGTGTTCATGTCAGCATACAAACACCGATCTCAAAATCCCATCGGCTTTAATTGTACACGTAAATTTCTTCTGTGGGATATTGTTCTTCTGGATGTGCAAGTCAACCACATCCTCTTATTTAAGTTCTAGAGAAGTTGTTGTGGTTCTGTTCGCCAAGCTGGGAATTTGTGTTGCAGACGTTTTGTCCCCTGTCTAGGTGACATCCTCAGTGCTTGGGAGCCTCCTGTGAAGCGCTTCTGTGATCTTTCCTCCGGCATTTGTAGTGGTTTGAATCTGCCGCTTCCGGTTGTCAGTTCAAGCTGTCCATTGCAGTGGCCGATATATTGGGTCCAGGTCGATGTGCTTATTGATTGAATCTGTGGATGAGTGCCATGCCTCTAGGAATTCCCTGGCTGTTCTCTGTTTGGCTTGTCCGATAATAGTAGTGTTGTCCCAGTCGAACTCATGTTGCTTGTCATCTGAGTGTGTGGCTACTAAGGATAGCTGGTCGTGTCGTTTCATGGCTAGTTGGTGTTCATGGATGCGGATCATTAGCTGTCTTCCTGTTTGTCCTATGTAGTGTTTTGTGCAGTCCTTGCGTGGGATTTTGTATGCTACATTGGTTTTGCTCATGCTGGGTATCAGGTCCTTTGTTCTGGTGAGTTGTTGTCTGAGAGTGGCTGTTGGTTTGTGTGCTGTTATGAGTCCTAGTGGTTGCAGTAACCTGGCTGTCAGTTCAGAAATACTCCTGATGTATGGTAGTGTGGCTAGTCCTTTGGGTTGTGGCATGTCCTCGTTCCGTTGTCTTTCCCTAGAGAAGTGTCATCGAACCCGAAATATTAACTCTGGTTTCCCTTCACAGATGATGCCAGACCTGCTGAGCTTTTCCAACAACTTGATGAAATTGAAATTAGATTTATTGTCACATGTATACAAAAAAAGTGACTTTTTTCGCATGCAAAATGCAAGCTGTTGCCATTTTCTGGCAACATCTTGAAGCACTGAATATAATGCAAGATTCCATTGAAATAGAGATCATCTTTCCATCTTCTTCTTGTTACTCCCCATTACTCCTACGTTCGCTACTTGACATCAGCCAGGGTCTTTGCAAGGGGCTCCCCAGGAGCTGCCTGAGTTACAGTCACTGCCACCTCCAATCGCCGGGAAAGATTGGTTCTGTTGTAACCACTGCCACATGCCCTCAATAGGCTCGGTCCACTCTGGCCCAGCCAATGATGCGGAAAAAGCCTTTTAAACAGAGGAAAAAAATGATGACTATCAGGCAAGTGAACGTCAAATCTGAAAGCTTGCGGGCAATGCATGCTGGGTGGGAGAGTGAGCTGTGAGTAGTATACATAAAAATAAGTCTGTTTGATTTAGACAAATTGAGTGAGTGAACAAATATGTGGCAGTTGCGATGTAACGTGGACAAATGGGAGATTATCGACTTTTATGGTCTGAACAGGAAAGCAGATGATTATCTGCATCAAACCCAGTTTCTGCTCGGTGATTCTGCATTGTGTATTTCAAAATCTGCCTTAGTGGAGGCTTACCCGAAGATCGCAGGCTGAATGTCCTTGATCTGAAGTATTCCCCAACTGGGAGGGACAATTCCTTTCTGGCAAATGTTGCACGGTGTCCATTCACCTGTTGTCATAGTGTCTGTATGGCCTCACCAATATACCATGTCTTGGGGCATCCGTGCCTGTAGTGTATGAGATAGACAACTTTGGCCAAATCACATGAGTATCTGTTGTGTACATAGTGGGTGGTGTTCCCACATGTGATAGTTATTTATTGCTTTAGTTAGACCCTTAGCATATGACTCTTATTTATGTTATCCTGTGGTTTGATTTGTCTCAAGGACCACCTTATTTTTAAGATTTAGTAATTATCTATCTGTTTCATTTGATTGTATTCAGATTGAGAAATCTCTGGTCCAGAAGTTGGTTGTGGGCAAACTATTGAATGTTTCAAGAGGGGTTAAGATTTTCTTCTTAGGGATAAAGAGCTCAGAGGTTATGGGGACAGTGGACGAACAGTAAACTAAACTGTTGTTCAACCATGATCATGTTCAAAGATGAACCAGGCTGAAAACGCCTTTCAGGAGATTTTTAGATGTAATTGTTCATAAATGGAAAGATTATTTCATTGTGTGGGAAGTTGTGTGTGGAGGCGGAGGAGATTGGAGAGACATTAAATCAGTACTTTTCATCAGTATTCACTCAGGAACAGGACACTGTTGCTGATGTGAATATGGAATCACAAATAATTAGAATGGATGCCCTGGAAATATGCAGGGAGGAGGTTTTGGGAATATTGGAAAGGATGAAGATAGATAAGTCTCCTGGGCCTGATGGCATTTACCCCAGGATCCTATGGGAAGCTAGGGAGGAGATAGCAGAGCCATTGGCCTGGATTTTTATGTCGTCATTGTCTACGGGAATAGTACCAGAGGACTGGAGGATAGCGAATGTGGTCCCATTGTTCAAGAAAGGGAGTAGGGATAGCCCTAGTAACTATAGGCCAGTGAGTCTGACTTCAGTGGTGGGCAAAGTCTTAGAGAGAATGGTAAGGGATAAGATTTATGAACATCTGGGTAGGAATAACGTGATCAGGGATAGCCAGCATGGTTTTGTGAAGGGCAGGTCGTGCCTCACAAACCTTATTGAGTTCTTTGAGAAGGTGACTAAGGAAGTGGATGAGGGTAAAGCAGTAGATGTTGTGTATATGGATTTTAGTAAGGCGTTCGATAAGGTTCCCCATGGTAGGCTAATGCTAAAACTTCGGAGGTATGGCATTGAGGATACATTAGAGGTTTGGATTAGGAATTGGCTGGCTGGAAGGAGACAGAGGGTAGTAGTTGATGGATTATGTTCATCTTGGAGCGCAGTTACTAGCGGTGTACCACAAGGATCTGTTTTGGGACCATTGCTTTTTGTTATCTTTATAAATGATCTAGAGGAAGGACTTGAAAGCTGGGTAAGCAAGTTTGCGGATGACACAAAAGTCGGTGGAGTTGTGGATAGTGAGGAAGGAAGTGGTAGGTTACAGCGGGATATAGATAAGTTGCAGAGCTGGGCGGAAATGTGGCAAATGGATTCAATGTAGCTAAGTGCGAAGTCGTTCACTTTGGTAGGAATAACAAGATGATGGATTACTGGGCTAATGGTAGGCTACTTGGTAGTGTGGATGAGCAGAGGGATCTTGGTGTCTATGTACACAGATCTCTGAAAGTTGCCACCCAGGTAAATAGTGCTGTGAGGAAGGCATATGGTGTACTGGGCTTTATTGGCAGAGGAATTGAGTTCCGGAGTCCTGAGGTCATGTTGCAGTTGTATAGGACTCTGGTGAGGCCTCATCTGGAGTATTGTGTGCAGTTTTGTCGCCATACTATAGGAAGGATGTGGAAGCTTTAGAACGAGTGCAGAGGAGGTTTACCAGGATGTTGCCTGGAATGGTAGGAAAATCTTATGAGGAAAGGCTGAGGCACTTGGGGCTGTTCTCATTGGAGAAGAGAAGGTTTAGGGGAGATCTGATAGAAGTGTATAAGATGATTAGGGGTTTAGATAGGGTAGATACTAAGAACCTTTTACCGCTAATGGAGTCAGGTGTTACTAGGGGACATAGCTTTAAATTAAGGGGTGGTAGGTATAGGACAGATGTTAGGGGTAGATTCTCCACACAGCGGGTTGTGAGTTCATGGAATGCCCTGCCCGTATCAGTGGTGAACTCTCCTTCTTTATGGTCATTTAAGCGGGCATTGGATAGGCATTTGGAAGTTATTGGGCTAGTATAGGTTAGGTAGGATTCGGTCGGCGCAACATCGAGGGCCGAAGGGCCTGTACTGCGCTGTATCCTTCTATGTTCTATGTTCTATGTAACAGTAATAATATTACAAACAATTACGAATTGACACAAAATCTTTCCAGGACATAGAACAGAAGAACCAGGAGCAGAAGTAGGCCCTGTGGCCCATCGAACCTGCTCCACCATTCAATAAGATCATGGCTGATCTTTTCATGGCCTCAGTTCAACTTACCCATCCACTCACTATAACCATTCATTCTTTTATTATTTAAACTGTGAGCTGGTTTTAAACCAAGACAAACAGTAAACTCCTAAAGCAATTATAGTTCATCTCTAACTGGATTGTAATGGATTTTAATTAATCATTGTGAAAATTTACACAGCACTTTCTCTGCACATCAAAGATACCGTAAGCTTAGCAATGCTCATTAAAGGATGAACACTCTCTGAGAATAGTGAAGGTAAGTATATCTTGTGACTTGCTTCACAGAAAACATTGTTGTTCGGTAAAAACAAACAGATTCATGGGAAACAAATGTGGCAATAAGTGAACAACTGAGCAGAATAAGAAAATTAAAACCAACTTGAGACTGCGTTAGGCATAACATTTGATAAATTATTTGCGCACTTAGCAACCTGTTTCAACAGTTACCTGTGTCACAAATATTACAAGATCAGAGTAGTAAATACATTCTATCTGAAAGAGAAAATACTGGGTATTCCACTGCATGAGCGATGAAAGGACTCGTGATATTACAGCAAGGCACTCACTGAGTGAATGTCGTTTTGATGGAGACCTTCATTGTAGTGAAATATGGCATCTGCCAAATTAATTTTTGGAGTCAGGAAAATGAAATAAGCAGATGTAGTTGATCCTGTTCCTCGTTTTGCAATCACTGATAAACATGTATAATAGAATGTAAGAATAAAGGAAACCTGGACAATTGTCTGATTGTCATAAACACCAAAATGGATAACATTTATATTTGGTTGAATGTTGGTGTTCTTGTGAACAAGTTATTGTAACTGTCATTTAAAGAAATTCAAAACTCAAACTACTGGAACAGACATTAAAACATGGAATTTATTCATCTTCAGTGTAAAATTAAACTTTGGCAGAAGGCTAGTTGAAACCAGTCAGACACATCTTCAAATTCCTCCTCACTGACCTCAAGGATTGTGTGGTAAATTCTCAATGCTATGTCCATGATTATTTTATCCAAACGGAGGAGTAAATTGTCAGGATTCGACAGATTTCATCAATTGATACTTTAGGTCCCATTAGATGAACAATCAAAAAACGGTAATTTCCATTGCACAACATATTCATAACCAAGTAAAGGCTACCTGGATTGGAATGAACATACACCAGCATTACTCAAAAGTTAAAAATTAAAATGATTGAAGAATTATGAACTTGTTTTGTATTTATTTATTATGTGGTTGTGTTGACCTAAGTCTGGGTGAAATTATTACACATCTTGATCAAAAACTGCATATCTGGAAAAATACACTTTGAGTTTGGTGTTGAATTTACAATATATTTAAGTCTCAATTATTAGCTGATTATTTATACAGATCAATGCTCTAAAGTTCTGAGTAAAGATTCAGAACAAGAATCAAAATCTTTTCTGTTGGAGATGACAGCTGCAAGCACACAACTTGAAAGGCATTCATACAGATGGAATAAACGATATTATTGGAGATTCTTCCACAGACTGAATGTGCAGGTTAACAATTTCATGAACAAAATATAATATGCTATATGTGATTGCTGTCAAAATTTCTTATGTATGCAACATAATAGAACTGTACAGTTAAAATAAACATTACAACAAAAAGCTATCTTAATAGGAAATGACATTTTTTCCTGGAGAGACTTTTTATTTTAAGTACTCAGCTACTCATTTCTAAAAACATGTATGACTTTAAGAATACTCTGTATATATATTGCAAATTGGGTCAAAACTGTAAATCATTGGGTGAATATTATTTTCTTTGTGGTGCCATGTGAGTTTGGGAACACCAACCTGGAGGAAAACTTACATCCTTTATTTTCAAATACATCTTATTGCCTTCACTGTGAAGAGGCACTCGTGTCGGTGTTTTACTGCAAGAAAGGGAGCTTTGGAACAACCTTTTGCTGTGGCCTATGAACAGTAATCCAGAGACAAAAAAGAAGGGAAATTCAGAGTGGCAGTATGTGTGGTGGGGAATGAAGGTAGTTATGCTGAGCTCTCTGGTAATTACTCCTGACAGACTGCTCAAAAAGTGTGTATGGAACAAATGAGTTTTCTCTGAAGGTAATATATTGTAAGAGTTAAAGGTCACTGAGGCAGTCTTGTACAAAATACAAGTTGACAAGTTGCTGGCAGGGCGTGCAAAGAAAAACATGAGACGAAATTTGCTTGCACTTTACCAGTCTAAAGTAGAAACCTCAGTGATAAAATGTCTTCTGGAGTTTTTGTATGTAAGGTTTTTCCATCGATGCAAGGAATGGTGTGAATTTGAAACATGGTTTGATGTTTGAAATAAACTGTTTCCAGCTTATTTTGTCTGGTTCCGTGCAGATCAAATATTGTGTTATTGAATAAACGTTTTGCTGTTGTTTCACTAAAGTACAACAGTGGCCTTTTGTGAAAGTGTTCAGTAATTGACCTCCTTCTTCTTTTAAACAAATTTGAGTGTCCATCAAGCCAGGTTTCTAATTGAGATCTGAACCAATAATTACCGGGGTCAGAACATCACGTTAAGAAGGAGGCTTAATTCAGATGGAGTATCTCTCTGCCATTTTCTACAGAGAAAGGAAAAAATGATACGGGAGGATAGGTACTTGTTTGGACAAAGATTGAAGTTTAATCAATAATTGTCTAATCTATCTTCCCAGGAAATATCGGTATGTGTGTTCGTAGGGTGTGCAGAGCAACAAAGGGAAGTTAGTGTACAATACAGGATAAGTCACAGCTTTGCAGGAAGGTATTAAATTTGGAGAGGGCAAATTTTGTCACAATTTGACAGGAGCTAGGAAATGGTAATTGGGAGGAGCTGTTATCCATTCGTGCACATTTGACATGTGAGAATTGCTTAACAGAGTTCAGAACCAGGAGGCACAAGGAAGGAGGAAGGACAAGAATGAGGGAGTTTGTGAATTTAATGAAAGGGGGGGGGGGAAGAGGTATGCAAGGTTAATGAAACAAAACTCAGATGGGGGCCATGAGGAATATGAAGAAAGCAGGAAAGAACTTAAGCAGGGAATTAGGAGAGCAAGAAAGGGCCATGAAATAACCTTGGCAAGAAATGTCAAAAAACATTCCAAGGTATTCTACACATGCATGAGAAACAAAAAAGCTAACTAGGGAGAAGGTAGGACCACTCAAGGATGAATGACAGAATTTGTTCTTTGAGGCAGAGGATGTGAGTAAGTCCTGAAATGCATAATTTGCAACAGTATTCACCAAGGAGAACGATATGGAGGATTGTGAGATTATTGTGGAGCATTTTGATGTGCGAGGACATTTTGAGATGGAGTAAGAAGTAGTGCTGGGTGTCTTGAAGAGCATTAAAGCAGATAAGTCTCCAGGTCCAGATGGGATCTACACCAGGTTATGGACTGAGGCAAGAGAGGATCATGCTGGGGCCTTGACCAAGACCTTTGTTTCCTGGCTAGCCAGCCACTAGACAATCCAGGAGGACTGGCAACTAGCTAGTGTTATCCCTCCATTCAAGGAGAGAAATATAGCTTATCCAGCAAACTATAGATTGTGGAGTTGCACATCAGTATTTAGGAAGCTATTGGAGAGAATTTTTAGGAATAGAATTTTTACATATTTGGAAAACCGTGGCATAATTAGGGACAGGAGTGTTTAAGGGGATTTAAATAAGCAAAGAATGAGGGGATATGGACCAACGGCAGTGAGAAGGGAGAAGTTTGATTTGTTATGTTCAACTTAACATTGAGTTCCGAAGGACCCGTTCCGTTTCTATACTGCTCTGTGTTCTATGTTCTAAATCTACAGATACACAGATTGGTTAAAGTTCAAAATCACAGAACATCAGGTTATAGTCCAACAGGTTTATTTGGAAGCACTAGCTTTTGGAGTGCTGTTCCTTCATCCGAAAGCTAGTGCTTCCATCTAAACCTGTTGGACTCTAACCTGGTGTTGTGTGATTTTTAACTTTGTATACCCCAGTCCAACACTAGCACCACCAAATTAGATTGATTAAGTAAGTATACGCGATTCTGACCTTCATCAGTATGCGCAGACTTTAAGAGCAAGGACGGCGTGTTACAAAATTATGGAACATTGGTTAGGTATTTTATAAATATGTAAGGACCAATTGGTTAGCTGCAGGAAGGCTAGGTCCTGTCAAGGACAAGGGGATTTCTGCATGAAACTGGTGGAAGTGGGTGAATAGAAAGTGAGGGAAATGGTGAGTGGTGAGTTTAGAGTGGGGTATATTCATACTCTAGGGCATGTCAACAAAAAAAGAAAAGAAGATCTTGGGCATTTTTCAAGCATTAAGGTAGACATGTCCCCAGGTCATGATTGGACCTATTCCAGAAATCTGAGGGAGGGGAGGGAAGAAATTGCTGGGGCCTTGTACGATACCTTTGTATCCTGTCTAGTCACATACAACGTCCCAGAGAAGAAGAGATTACCCAATGTTATTCCTTTGTTAAACAAGGAATGTGTAGGCTGATAAATCTCACATTCATGGCAGAGAAATTATTTGAAAAGTATATAACTGACAGGACATATTCATATTTGGGCATATATGGACTTATTAGACACTGCCAGCATGGCTTTGTATCGGGGACATTGTATCCCACAACTTTGGTTGAGTTTTTTGAGGCAGTCACATAGCTGATTTATGAGGGAAGACCATTAGAGATGGTGTATATATTAGTTCAGTAAGGCCTTTGACAAGAGCCATCATGAAGGGCTGACACTGACGTTTGTGTCATAGGTGCTGGTCGGATGACTCTAGAATTGGTTTAGTCAGAGATAACAGAGTCTAGTTGAGGAATGGTGTTTTTCATCTTGGAGATCTGTGAATTGTGGTGTTCTGCAGTAATCAGTGTTTTGGACCCCTGTGTTTGTAACATATATAGTAATGATTTGGAGGAGAAAATAGTTGGTCTGATTCTCAGTTTGCGGACAAAGGCTGTGGGAGTTGCACTTAATGAGGAGGATTGTCAGAGAGTAGAGCAGAATATACATAGGCTGGGGACTTGGGTAGAGAAATGGCAGATGGAATTTAATCCAGACTATTGTGAAGTGATGCACGACAAAAGAATACAGTCAATAACAACACTTAAAAAAGCATTATCGCACAGACGAACCTGGGCGTACAAGACTACAGTTCCCTGACAGTGGCAACACAAGTGGATAAGGTGGTCAAGAAGGCATGTGGCAGTCATGCCTTCATTGATTGGGACAGAGAGTAAAAAAATGGCCAAATCATGGTGCAGCTGTAGGAATATTGTGAGGTCATATTTGGAATATTGTGGACATATCTGTTCACCAAACTACCAGAAGGATGTGGAGGCTCTGGAGAAAATACAGAGATTGTTTGCCATGATGTTGTCTGGTTTGAAAAGTCTTAACTATAAAGAGTTTCAGGGTGGAATGAACAAATGATCCACACAACATTGAGGAGTTCATTTCCAGCATTAAAAAGGTTATTAAACTTACATTGGGGGAGCAAAAAATCTCTGAAAATCCAGAGAGATCTTTAGTGACCAAAGAAAAACAGGCATTTCTATGCATTGGTTTCATTCTGCCTTGATCAATTAGAAACCAATTCATTATCATTAATTAACTACATGAATTAAGCTCGTCATATGACTGCATGGCTAGAGATTAATAGGTTTGTGGTCAATCCTTAGCCTTCCATGGTCTTGTGATGATTATCTAATCTCCCTTCTTGGGGCTTTTCACAATGGACACTATTCAAGTACATTGTTTCTCAGACAAGTTAGTTGTGCTGTGGTAACTGTCAATAAACTAGATAGTTGCCTATCACTTAAAGAACCATTACATTCTGTTTTACAGTTTACTAATCTAACTACAGTATATGCAAAAGAATATTGATTTTTATTAATTGCTGTAATATCAAGTCCAACAATGTTGAATGGATTTGGCTAATGTTAGAATTCCTTAGCTATAAAATTTGTGAGCAGTTCTTTTTCACCATGAACAATTGTGTTAGGGGATTCTGTAGTCCGAGGTACAGACAGACGTTTCTGTGGCCAGCAGAGAAAAAGCAGAATGGTGTGTTGTTTCCCTGATGCCAGGATCAAGGATGTCTCAGAGAGGGTGCAGAATGTTCTCACAGGGGAGAGGGGCCAGCAGGAGGTCAATTTCCTGATTGGAACTAACAACATAGGAAGGGAAAAGATTGAGATTCTGAAGGGACATTACAGAGAGTTAGGGAGAAATTTAAAAAGGTGGTCCCAAGGGTAGTAATATCTGGATTACTCCCAGTGCTACGAGCTAGTGAGGGCAGGAAGAGGAGGATAGAGCAGATGAATGCATGGTTGAGGAGCTGGTGTATGGGAGAAGGATTCAAATTTTTGGATCATTGGAATCTCTTTTGGGGTAGAAGTGACCTGTACAAGAAGGACGGATTGCACTTAACTTGGAAGGGGACTAATGTACTGGCAGGGAAATTTGCAAGAACTGCTTGGGAGGATTTAAACTAGTAAGGTGGGGGGGTGGGACCCAGGGAGATAGTGAGGAAAGAGATCGATCTGAGACAGGTACAGCTGAGAACCAAAGTGAGTCAAACAGTCAGGGCAGGCAGGGACAAGGTAGGACGAATAAATTAAACTGCATTTATTTCAATGCAAGGGGCCTAACAGGGCAGGCAGATGAACCCAAGGCATGATTAGAAACATGGGACTGGGATATCATAGTAATGACAGAAACATAGCTCAGGGATGGGCAGGGCTAGCAGCTTAATGTTCCAGGATACAAATGCTACAGGAAGGATATAAAGGGAGGCAAGAGAGGAGGTGGAGTGGCATTTTTGATAAGGGATAGCATTCTAGCTGTGCTGAGGGAGGATATTCCCAGAAATACATTCAGAGAAGTTATTTGGGTGGAACTGAGAAATAAGAAAGGGATGATCACCTTATTGGGATTGTATTATCGACCCCCCAATAGTCAGAGGGAAATTGAGAAACAAACTTGTAAGGAGATCTCAGCTATCTGTAAAAATAATAGGGTAGTTATGGTAGGGGATTTTAACTTTGCAAACATTGACTGGGACTGCCACAGTGTTAAAGGTTTAGATGGAGAGGAATGTGTTAAGTGTGTACAAGAC
This sequence comes from Hemiscyllium ocellatum, assembly GCF_020745735.1. Taxonomy (NCBI): domain Eukaryota; kingdom Metazoa; phylum Chordata; class Chondrichthyes; order Orectolobiformes; family Hemiscylliidae; genus Hemiscyllium; species Hemiscyllium ocellatum. The sequence goes on along the minus strand of NC_083432.1, from coordinate 347,664 downwards.
AATTTTCTGATTCAGTATGTGGATGTACCTACTAGAGAAGGTACAAAACTTGACCTACTCTTGGGAAATAAGGCAGGGCAGGTGACTGAGGTGTCTGTGGGGGAGCACTTTGTGGCCAGCGACCATAATTCTATTCGTGTTAAAATAGTGATGGAAAAGGATAGACTTGATCTAAAAGTTGAAGTTTTAAATTGGAGAAAGGCCAATTTTGACGGTATTAGGCAAAAACTTTCGAAAGCTGATTGGAGGCAGATGTTCGCAGGTAAAGGGACGGCTGGAAAATGGGAAGCCTTCAGAAATGAGGTAACAAGAATCCAGAGAAAGTATATTCCTGTTAGGGTGAAAGGGAAGCCTGGTAGGTATAGGGAATGCTGGATGACTAAAGAAATTGAGGGTTTGGTTAAGAAAAGGAAGGAAGCATACGTCAGGTATAGACAGGATAGATCGAGTGAATCCTTAGAAGAGTATAAAGGATGTAGGAGTATGCTTAAGAGGGAAATCAGGAGGGCAAAAAGGGGACATGAGATAGCTTTGGCGAATAGAATTAAGGAGAATCCAAAGGGGTTTTACAAATACATTAAGGACAAAAGGGTAACTAGAGAGAATAGGACCCCTCAAAGATCCATAAGGCAGCCTTTGTGTGGAGCCACAGAAAATGGGGGAGATACTAAATGAATATTTTGCATCAGTATTTACTGTGGAAAAGGATATGGAAGATATAGACTGTGGGGAAATAGATGGTGACATCTTGTAAAATGTTCATATTATAGAGGAGGAAGTGCTGGATGTCTTGAAAAGGTTAAAGGTGGATAAATCCCCAGGACCTGATCAGGTGTACCTGAGAACTCTGTGGGAAGCTAGAGAAGTGATTGCTGGACCTCTTGCTGGGATATTTGTATCATGGATAGTTATAGGTGAGGTGTCAAAGACGAGAGGTTGGCAAATGTGGTGCCACTGTTTAAGAAGGGCGGTAAAGACAAGGCAGTGAACTATAGACCGGTGAGCCTGACCTCAGTGGTGGGCAAGTTGTTGGAGGGAATCCTGAGGGACAGGATGTAGATGTATTTGGAAAGGCAAGGACTGATTCGGGATAGTCAACATGGCTTTGTGCGTGGAAAATCATGTCTCACAAACTTGATTTAGTTTTTTGACGAAGTAACAAAGAAGATTGATGAGGGCAGAGCAGTAGATGTGACCTATATGGGCTTCAGTAAGGCGTTCAACAAGGTTCCCCATGGGAGACTGGTTAGCAAGGTTAGATCTCATGGAATACAGGGAGAACTAGCCATTTGGATACAGAACTGACTCACAGGTAGAAGACAGAGAGTGGTGGTGGAGGGTTGTTTTTCAGACTGGAGGCCTGTGACCGGTGGAGTGCCACAAGGATCGGTGCTGGGTCCTCTACATTTTGTCATTTACATAAATGATTTAATGCGAGTATAAGAGGCACAGTTAGTAAGTTTGCAGATGACACCAAAATTGGAGGTGTAGTGGACAGCGAAGAAGGTTAACTCATATTACAATAGGATCTTGATCAGATGGGCCAATGGGCTGAGAAGTGGCAGATGGAGTTTAATTCAGATAAATGCAAGTTGCTGCATTTTGAGAAAGCAAATCTTAGCAGGACTTTTACACTTAATGAGAAGGTCCATTTATTTATGTCTTATGTGCAAACAACTGCAACTGCGTATTCTATCTCAGCTCTGTTACCTTGGGTCTACAGAGCTTTATTGTTCTACTTGTAAAGACTACATTAAACAAATATTTTCTCAAGCTCTTCAACTAATGCCAGCCACATTCTGTTACTAATTTCATATATCGCCAGCGACCATTTGTGCTGCTCAGTCATGGGGAGCTGAATTAAGTAGATATTGGGTCAAAAATACCTCAGTTTGTTTTCAAGAGAATGAGAATGGATAAGAGGAAACCAGATGGAGGTTTACAGAATTCTTAGAATCTTAGATAGCATGGATAGTTGATTTTGTTTTATTCCCAGAAAAGAAAAAAACACAGGTTTAACTTGGAAAGGGGAAAGTTTAAAGGATGTACAAGAGACACGATATGCACACAGAGAGTAGTTTGTACCTAGAAAGTGCCAGAGGAGGTGGCAGAGGCAAACACAACAGAACATTAAAGAGACATCCTGCAAGATACATGAGATGATTAGAACATCGAACATTACAGTGCAGTGCCTTTGATGTTGTGACGACCTGCAAAATTAATGCCCATCTAATCTACACTGTTCCATTACTCTCCATATGTCTGTCCAATGCCCATTTAAATGCCGTTAATGTTGGTGACTGTTGCAGGCAGGCCATTCCATGCTCCTACTACTCTCTGGATAAAGAAACTAGCCCTAATATCTGTCCTCAATTACTCCTCAATTTAAAGCTATGTTCCCTTATGTTAGCCTTCACCATCCGAGGAAAATGGCTCTCACTATCCATCCTATTTAACCCTCTGATTATCTTATATGTCTCAATTAAGTCATTTCTCAACCTTCTTCTCTCCAAGGAAAACAGCCTCAGTTCCCTCAGCCTTTCATCATAAGACCATACCAGGCAACATCCTAGTAAATCTCCTCTGAACCCTTTCGAAACTTCCACATCCTTCCTATAATCTGGTGACCAGAACTGTACACAATATTCCAGGTGCGGCCATACCAGTGGCTTGTACAGCTGAAGCATGACCTTGTTGCTCCAAAACTCAATCCCCCTACCAATAAACGTTACCATTAGCCCAGTACTCTGCATTCCTGTTACTTCTTCCAAAGTGAACTACCTCACATTTTTCTGCATTAAACTCCATTTGCAACTTCTCAGCCCAGCTCTGCATCTTACCTATAACCCATAACATCCTTTGGCACTATCCATAACTCTGCCTACCTTAGTGTCATCTGCAAATTTACTAATCCATCCTTCTATGCCCAACTCCAGATCATTTATAAAAATGACTCACAATAGTGGCCCCAAAACAGATCCTTGCAGCATACCACTGAGAAGTAAGCTCCAGGATGAATATTTCCCATCAACCACCACCCTCTGCCTTTTTACAGCTCGCCAGTTTCTGATCCAAACTGCTAAATCACCTTCAATCCCGAAACTCCTTATTTTGTGCAATAGCCTACATGTGGAATCTTATCAAACGCCTTACTGAAGCGATTCATATGAATAGATTCATATGCACCACGGAAAGACAAAAAAGATTTTCGTTAGAAAGATGTCATGTGCAGGTGCAGGCTTGATGGGTCAAAAGGCCTATTGTTGTGCTGTATTGTTCATTATTTTTTGTTCTTATTTTGAGTAAAACCTTCATCTGTTTTATCTATTTCATGTTCTGTATTGTAACTATTTATGGTACTAAATTAGTTTTTACCTCGATCATATTTAATGCCATTGCAAATTGCATCAGAAGTTTTAGTTGTTGAAGTTTGCACTACTGTGATGAAACTGAAGATTTAAATAATTTTATTGGAAATACATGAAGTGTTTTAGCCACACGGTCTGTGCTGTCGTAGCCTCACTGAAAAATGCAAAATGTTATTAAGGAGTACAATGGATTCAAATGGATCACAAAAACAATGGTTTCTACAGATTATACTCAATGCTTGAAAAATATCTTCCTCTTTACTGGGAGAGCAGTGTCTGCATTTTTTAAAGTGGAATGTTGCCAGTGTTTTTTCGTTTGTTGTTATTATCATGAAACGAATTGTATTTGGTGTTGTAACCTAATTGTATGAAATGAGAAGGAGCAGGAAGATGATGTAAGTCCCTGTGGAAATATTAAAGCTTATAAATTCAAGGTCTCACATTAAGCACATAAAGTGAAATTCCTTGCAGTATCCAGGGAGATAGCATTAGAAAAATAGGCATGCGCGAAATCATTTTCAGTATCAGAAAAATATACTTCGCAATCATTGCGGTTACTGGCGTTCCCGGTAAGTATCGGTAATTACTGAAGTTGACCTATTTTCGGAACGAGTTAAACTCTGTGATTTGTCTGTGACTGATTGTTTATGTACTCATTAAACAAACACCCAAATAGTGTTTTCAATATCATAAGTGAATGTGACAAATTATAGCAGCAGTTTTACTTTATTTCCACTGGCCTTAAATCGCCCATTCTAACTCAGTTTAACAGAATCAGTCTGTGATACTTTCAGGGGCCCACGTGGACAGCAGTGCCAACAGCTGTAGCTCATTCAATGTCTGGCCCCGTCGAAAGTGTACTGATTTTGTGCAATGAATTGGGGGTGCCGGTGTTGGACTGGGGTGGACAAAGTTTAAAAAAAATCACACAACACCAGGTTATAGTCCAACAGGTTTAACTGGAAGCACTAGCTTTCGGAGCACCGCTCTTCATCAGAGGGTTGTGGGGGTTAAGATCACGCTCACAGAATTTATAGCCAAAGGAGTTCAGTGTCAGGGAGATGTGATACAGTAAACAATGTTAGATTAAACCTTTCATGTTTTATAATGGGATATGCTGGTTTCTGTTCTTTAATATGTAAATCCCAGCACTTCTTTTAAATTGCTTTCTCAAGACAGCTCAGGTTTTTAAACAATAGGTGTGAAGTCTGTCTGTGTCCCAGTGCTCTGTCAGACTGACAAACCCTCTGGATAGTTTTACAGAGTTTTACATGGATTCATGCAGTTTTTGAAAAAAAATGCTGCAAAAACCACTTCACGTCATAAGCTTATATGTGTGCGCATGTAGGAGCAATATATTGAGTGTGCATGTGAGTGTGCGGGGGTGAGTGCACGTGATAGCGTGTGTGGAAATGTGTCTTGATTTGGAGATGTCGGTGTTGTACTAGGGTGTACAAAGTTTAAAACTCAAAATTATTTTTAATCCATAATTGTGGCAACTGTATATCTCCAACAAATTAAGACTTGACAACGTATAATTACTAAGATTCTTCTACTAACAAATGCCTTATGTCACGTTGAGCTTTGATTAATTTATCATTGAATATTTATTATACACAATATTATCAACAATAAAGTGTTATTCTATTGGAATGCGCACTTTAATTTCTCTTCCCTAATAATGGCACTTTCAATTTGGAATTATCTGAAAAATTTGAGTTCTTACTTCTGCTTTCTGATTCCTTGTTATATATGAAGAATGGTGCTGAACCTGATGGGGAATAACCTCCCACTTACGGACAGTCTGAATAAATCCCTTTCACTTGTCCTGTCTGCTTTCTGCTTTGTAAATGAAAATGCAATGCATTTTTCAGCTTATCCCCTACATAAATTGCCATTGTGATTTGGCAGAGAACACCATGTGCTTTTAATTAATTGCTCAAAGGAAATCAAACAATCCTGCAACTCTTGCAGTTTTGTAAGAAAATCTTATTTTAAAACCTCTTTTATACCTCTGTTGTTATACGTGCAGAGTTAAGTTTCGTTACAATTGCTCTATGTTATATTAAAAGGCGTAGTTAACAGTGTACATCAGTTTATGAATTCTGGTGGAGGGAGCGGGAGATGGGATGTTGGTTGGGGAATTGCTGCTAACTTACTTTGGAATGACGGGAAGCATGTGATTGTATAGTGTGGCATAACAGTAATGCTCGATGTGAGTCTGAGGTAGACCAGGCTGGATAATCCCATAATATGTACGAATGAGGTAGAGCGATTAATTGCTGTGTTGGCAATGCAGATGGTTGATATATCCCATTTGGTGACAGGAGGTTTAATTGATAATGGTGAGCAATATATCTTTACAGGGTTTAAGGCATTTTGTACTTTTGTCTGTGATACAAAGGAAGATAGAAAATAGGAGAATAGGTTTTCCATTGGACATTTGAGTCAGCTCCACCACTCAATATTAGCATGGTTTATCATTCAGATCAATAGCCTGTTCACTGTTTGCACAGATAAGATTGCATCTTTTTTAGTTTCATTTGCTATATCCAACTATTTCTTGAAATCACACAATATGTGAACAGCAAATTACACAGCTTCACTACTCTGTTTGGGGAGCAGCCTAATTAAGGTGTGCATAGAGAACATGGCATTATCAGAGTATCTCTGACAGGCAGGGTAATTGTTCACAAAGAGATGTGGGCTGATTGAATGAGGAAATTTACATTGTGTACGGGGTATCAGAGAACCTCATCAAAGATAATGAGGAGATGACAGTGTTGGACTGAGGTAACAAAGTTAAAAAATCACACAATACTGAGTTATAGTTATTTGGAAGTACTTCTAAATAAACATGTTGGACAATTACCTGATGCTGTATAATTTTTAATTCTGATCAAAGATTGCATGCTTCTAGAGTTTCTGACTCAAAGTTCGGCAGGTGAATCTGCAGTTTACTGTAAGATCTGCATTTGAGGAACATTTGGAGCATCAAAGGATCCTCAGTTGTCTGTAATTGTAAATTTTTACATCAATGCACTTTCAAAGCACACTAATGTCCAACGTGCCTTGGTTCTGAGCATTTTACCTTCACATTCAGGCAAATTAACTACCTCTGAATTGGGTTGTAAGTTAACTATAGTGATATCTAAATTCATGAACCAAATGATGTGATGATCGGAATAAATCAGAATCTGTGATGATGTAATAAACATTGCTTTCTTGTCATTCTACCTTTGTAATATACAAGTATTATAATTGGTCACAATGGAAAATAATATCGAATCATCTGCCCAAACTGAAGATTTGACGCATGTTTAGCTTTCTCACAAGATTAATATTTAGCAGCATCTACATGGTGAAGGGCTACACAAACTCGTGTATGTTTGGTTAAGATCAAATCTCAAATTCTCGAAATGAATGTGACACAAATTAACATAGCTCAATTGATTTGCAACACAGTTAAATTCATTTTTCTTTTTCTGTCTAGCATGCAGGTATGTATGACTGTCTTTGAACATAAAATAATGAACAGTGCAGCACAATAACAAGACCTTTGGCCTAGGATATCTATGTGGAATAAGATGTTAATCTGAACTTATCTCATTTGAGTGCGCAAAATCCATATCACTTTGTTACTTGTCTGTTCATCTTTTTAAATGACTCATAAAGGTTGCTATTTTAGCAGCTTCTACCACTTTACCATTAGCATGTTCCAGGCACCTACTGCCCTCTGTGCAAAAAGGTTTCCCTGCACATCTCCTTTAGATTTTCCACTCCCACCTTAAAATGTCTGTCCTTAGTATTTTAAGTTTCCACCCTGGGAAATAAAGACTCTGCTATCCACCCTACCCATGCCTCTCATACTTTTTAAGCCTCCATTCAGCCTCCATGTTCTCACACAAAAAAAAATTCCAACCACTCCATACACCTAATATACTGCAAACAGGCAACATCTTGGTAAACTACATTTCCAAACTCTGCAAATCCTCCATTTCTTCCTTCAGTCCAGTGACCACAACTGTATACTATAATCTAAGTTGTACTGAACTGAAGTTTAGTACAACTGCAACATGACTCATTACCGTTTATACTCAATATCCAGACTCTTGAAATCAAGCATGCTTTATACATTCTTTACCACCTTATTCACTTGCGTTGTCAGTTTCAAGATGCTCTAGACTTGAACCTCAACATCCATCTGATTATCAATACTCCTAATGCTGCTTCCGTTTACTTTATACTTGCCTCTTGTGTTTCCCCTCACAAAATGCATCACTTCACATTTGCCCAGATTAAATTCCATCTGTCAGTTTCCCACTCAACCCTCTCAATTTATCTATACCCTGGTGTATCATTTGACAACCTTACTCACTATCCACAACTCCAGTAAATTTGTATTGTTTGCAAACATTCTAATCAGATCTCTTGCACTTTATTCCAAAAATCATTTTACAAATAGCACAGCTTCCTGTATTGCTCTATGTTGGATACCATTGATCACAGTCCTTCAGTCAGAATAACATACATCCAAAATAATCTCCAGCATCTATTATTAAATGAGGTTTGATTCCAAGTTGCCAAGTCACTGTGAATCCCATGTTACTTTATATTATTGACCAGCTTACCATGAATGAGTTTGTCAAATGCTTTAGTAAAATCCATATAGACAACATCCACTGCCCTAGCCTCATCAATTATCTATGTCACTGGCTCAAAGACTCAATCAAATATGTGAGACAAGACATCCATTGGAAAAAAAAATGCAGATTCTCTCCAATAAGTCAATTCATCTCCATATATGAGCACATTTTGTCCCTAAGAATCTTCTCCAATAATTTCCCTGGTATTGATGTAGAACTTACCATCCTATAATTTTCTGGAATATTCCGGATGCTCTTCTTAAACAAATAAAAATAGTGGCTATTTTCCAGTCTTCTGTGACCTCACAGAATAAGGTACAAATGTCTCTGCTAAGCCCACAGCAGTTTCATCCATTGGTGTTCTTGGACAATTCCCTTTAGGCGCTGGGGTCTTACCTACCTTAATGTCTTCAAGACACTCAACAGTTCCTCCTTCTTGAGACCAACATCATCTTCCGTAATCTTACTATCATTCATGTCCTTCTCATTGATGAAAACCAATGTAAAATATTCATTCAGGACCTCAGACACTTTCTCTGGCTCCAAGGAAAATATTCCGCCCTCTGCCCTTGAAGAAATCCAGTTTTTCTTTTGTAGATTCTTGCTCCTGATACATATACAATTTCTTGGGATTCTACTTAACCTTGCTTGTTAAATATATTTGATACCACCATTTTAGCCCTCCTTTATGCTTATGCTGTTTTCCACTTTCTTTAAATTTGGCTTGATATCATTTTAACCTGATTACAGTTTTCTTAACTTATATAAACTACTTATTGCTTTTTGACTATACTGTCAAGATCATGTTTGTTGCAATGTTCCCAAATATTACCATTCTTATCTTTGATCCTCTCAGGAATATTTAGGTCCTGAATTATGGTCAGATGTCCTTTAAAATATTCCCACATTCTGGCTGTGGATTTACCTTCAAATAACTACCCACAAACTAATATTTTCAGTTCCTGTCTAATAATGTTGGAATTACTCTGCCATTAACTTAACAATTTCATATGATGGCCAGTCTTATCCATTCACATTAGTATCATAAAATTTATGGAATTATGATCACTGTTCCCAAAATGCACCACACTAAAACTTTGATTACATGTGCAGGCTCATTCTTCAATGCACATTCTTGTATGATAGAGATGTCATATAATTATGATATATCATTCCATAAAAATATGTTTATAATTAAATTGAATGACTCATAACATAAAAGAAAATTTGGTAAATGTCCACATATCCATTACTGCTCATGGGCTGTTTGCAAATATGTATAGTTCACTTTTTTTATTGCTACAAAGTAATAACCTGTGTGACATTTGCAACAATTTGCTTGCCAAAAACATGCACATCACTGAGGGAATCAGATACAGTCATAGAAATCTGTCACTAATTTCCAACTTGCTTACTCTTTTATTTCTTCCAGTTAATCTAGTGGCAATTGCTATTCTGTCTCAGGGAAAATGTGGCCTCTCAAAATGCACTTCTAATTACCTGGTGTCCATGGCGGTAGCGGATTTACTCGTCATCATTGCTGATGTGATACTCTATCGGATCAGTTATTACTTTTTCCCTGGATCATTTCTGGACATCACTCCTGTATGCAGTTGTATTTTTGTGGGTAGTCGTGCGGCAACTGACTGTTCTGTTTGGTTCACGGTTACTTTCACCTTTGATCGATTTGTCACAATTTGTTGTCAGAAGATGAAAGTTAAATATTGCACAGAGCGAATTGCCATTGCAGTTCTGGCATCAAGTGGCATTTTTCTCTGCTTCAAGAACATCCCCTTTTACTTCATATTTGAACCAGGAGAGATAATCAACAATATACATTGGTTTTGCTATGGAAATCCCAGCTATTTAACTGATCCACGATGGGTGGGCTTCGACTGGTTTGATACCATTTTAACACCACTGCTTCCATTCACTTTAATTTTGTTGCTTAATATCACAACAGTTCAACACATTTTAGTGGTCAGTCGAGTTCGCAAACGACTGAAGGTTCAAAGCAACAGCGAGAATACCCGTGATCCAGAGATAGAGAACAGACGCAAGTCTATAATTTTACTCTTCTCCATATCAGGCAGTTTTATAATTCTGTGGTTACCATTTGTTTTAGAGTTCCTATACTATACTGTTACAGAGATAGATCCTGGTGATTACAATGATTCTGAATATATCTTTCGACAAGTTGGATCCATGCTGCGGAGTTTAAGTTGTTGCATAAACACCTTTATTTATATGGTGACTCAGTCCAAGTTCCGAGACCAGTTTAACAATGCCTTAAAATATCCAGTTACATTATTAATGCAATTTATCAATTTTAGATCCCACTGAGAGAAAAATGGAATCAGGGCCTTATATGTTTCCAATTTAGTGATGCAATCACTGAATCAACTGACTGCCAACAGCTGAATCACAGTAGAAATTGCTAATAGACACACTCATTAAAAAGTGATTAGAGGCTCCTCTGTCTGTCAAGAATGATGTCAACTTGCTCAATAAAATGTTAAATTCTTCATTTGTTTGAAGTCAATACTGTCAATCTCGTCTGGTTACACCGAAATGGAGAATATATTAAAACTGGGTTTTGATTTCATTAGGAGAAAGTGACGACTACAGATGCTGGAGATCAGAGCTGAAAATGTGTTGCTGGAAAAGCGCAGCAGGTCAGGCAGCATCGATCAGAGCTGAAAATTTGTTGCTGGAAAGGCGCAGCAGGTCAGGCAGTATCGATCAGAGCTGAAAATGTGTTGCTGGAAAGGCGCAGCATGTCAGGCAGCATTGATCAGAGCTGAAAATGTGTTGCTGGAAAGGCGCAGCAGATCAGAGCTGAAAATGTGTTACCGCACCTTTCCAGCAACACATTTTCAGCTCTAATCGATGCTGCCTGACCTGCTGCGCCTTTTGATTTCACTAACCCTCTTTCACTGATGTATCCCTCTGTTTTGTAACATTATTATTCAGCTTTGAACAGTATGATCTTCAAATATATGTCCACCAGATACAATAGTTAAGAAACTGCGTAAGTATGTTGGCTCAGAAAACATGGAGTTGTTATGAAGATACGTAATGTAACTTTAAGAGAGTTAAAAGCTAGCAGTGACAGCACCAAGTGTTGTTAATAAGACATAGTGTAATATGTCGTCCATCTACTGGGGTAGCTAGTGTAGCTGGTTGCCTGAAGACAAAAACAGATTTGAATTAGGCCAATCAGTTTGAATTAAAACCAGAAAAATTACCAAACGGCAATCTGATGCTTTGGGGGTATAAAACTGGGGAAAATTGAACTGTTGGGAAGAGAACTGCCCAGTCACTAGCATGGAAAAATACTATGTAAAATAGCTCTCTTAAAGGTACCTTTATCCATCAGTAATCTGTGAAGCAGAATCCCCAAGAAGAAAAAAGGACTGGAATATAGAGAAAGCTGCCTGCTTTTGAGATATGAAGGTTTGATTTGTAAATCTTAATCGGGTGTTTTATTGGACTTGTATTGGAGAGGGAAGAGTAAAAGATAGGTTAGAGAAAGGAGTTGTAAATAGTTGTTAGTTAATTATTCTCTGTTAAACTTTAAGAAATAAAGTTGTTACTTTTACTTTAACTAGTTCTTGGCCTCTAATTTTCACAGATTACTGCATGGGATAAATCTTGTCTGTGTTACTGGTTTAAATAGGCAGGAGGGTTTACCCCATGCTGTAACAGAATATAAGGTCCCTGTGGCAGAAAAAGGGGAACAGCACAACAATCATTGACATGCTCTGCCCATTGCCTCATTTTATTCTTCTGAGTTGGATGAAGGTGATGCAAAATGGCCACCCATGTTTATTAGCTGATATAAGACGGCCATACAAAGGGGCAGCTGAATATAGCAGACTTTTGCAGTCAGACTTGTGACCTTCATAGAGTATCACTGGATAAGACAATGACTGGTCCTGTGGAATCAGGAGCTCAAGTCAGAAAAAGGCAGAATAGTGTATATATTGAGACATCACTGATATATATTGTACAATACTGGTAGCTCCATTTTGAGTGCATTAGATATCAGGGAATTTATTTAGATTTCTATAAACAGGCAGCTCGAAGCACATAAACACTTTTGATCAGGAGCGACCTTGTAAAAACCAAGATTAGAGACAGATGGGGAGTATTGACAGTCTCAAAATTATTCTTTAGTAAAACATAGAAGGAAAAGTCTGATCCAATAGTACTTCAAATGTTTTTGACAATTGTAAATTAGAAATGCAATCAACAAATCAACATATAGGGATGTAATTGAATTCCTTTAAGTAAATAGCTATAAGCAGCAAAGAAAATGTCTGCTCTGTCATGTGGGAAGAAAGCAGCGAAATGGCATAACCAAATTACCTCATGAAAGGAATGGATAGCACAGTGGGGAGGGTAGGGGGTGGGGTGGGGGTGTGGGGGGAGATGTGGTGTGGTCAAAAGGCAGTCGTAAAACAAACAGTCATTATGACCTCAAAGAAATAAGCAATTGCACCTTCACAACTGCATGAACAGCTGAAGTGCAAGATGTAAAAAAATTGGAACAGATCCTTGCACTCAAAGCTCAAGAGGATAATGACAGAGAACATTTGCAAGATACAGGTGAGAATAAGATCATGTCATGTTGCACCTTAAAAATCCAAATAACTTCCTTTAACTGACATGATCCAGCTGTGAAAGTGAATAAATTCCACCCTCATCAATGATGTATTTCATAAAGAGAACTAGAATGAAAGTATTTTGACCAGAAACAGTCAGGTTTATTCAATGGTAAAACTTTTGTTTAAAACCCACTTACAACATGTGAACTGAACAAGTTGCAAATGCAGCTGCAAGCTGTGTTGTTTGAGCTTCCAAGGTCGAGTGAGAAAGAAGTTGCTGCCCAACGTGTCAGCTTTGTAAAACAACTATGGCAGAAAATTTAATGATTTAACTTTATATACAACTAAGTTTATACTGGAACTGACGCCACGTGTTATGTATTAATTGGTAGTAATTAGCATCTATTTTGTTTCCTACATTCGAGATACTGGGGATTATAAATCATATGACAGAATATGAAAAATTATTGGTGTTAACTAGTTTCCAATTTATTGGCAATTAACATGATTTAGCTGGGAAGTGTCTGGGAAGGAGCAAACTTGTCAATGTGTGAATGAATATGATGCATTGTAAGATCCTCAGCACGGCTGATCAATGTGTTTGGTTTACCCGATGATTTCATGGGAGGACCTAGGGCTGTCCAAATAGTTGTCCATCATTGACCATATGTTGATAGAATTTGAAGTGAATATTTGGAGAATGTGTAACAATAGAGTCAAAGAGTCCTACAGCATGGAGACAGTCCCTTTGATCCAAACTGGTCCTTGCCAACCAGAATGTCCATTCACGCTAAACCCATTTCCCTGCACTTGACCCATATCTTTTTAATCTTTCCTATTCATATTATTGTTCAAATGTCTTCGAAATGTTATTAATATACCCACCTCAACCACTTCCACTGGTAGCTCATTCCATATACATACCACCCTTACGTAAAAAAGTCACCCCTTGGATTCTTTTTTATTCTTTCCGCTGTCACGTTAAACTAGTCCTCGATTCCCTAACCCTTGGAAAAAGACTGAGTCCATTCGGCCTCTTCATGCCTCTAATGATCTTATACACTTCTATAAGAGGCTCCCTCAATTTCCTACTCTCAAAAGAAAAAAAATCCAGCTTGTCCAACCTCTCCCTATAATTCAGACCATTGAGTCCTGGCAACATCCTTGTAAATTTCTTCTGCTCTCTTTCCACTTTAATAACCTGCTCCCTGGAGCAAGGTGACCAAAACTGAACACAATATTCCAAGAACTGCCTCACCAACATCCTGCCCAACTGCAACATAACTTCTCAAATTCTATACTCAGTGCCCTGACTGACGAAGGCCAGTGTGCCAAAAGCCTTCTTCACTGCCCTGTCTACCTGGGACTCCACTTTCAGAGAACCGTGTACCTGAAGTCCAAGGTCCCTTTGTTCCATTACACTACTTAAGACCCTCCCATTCATCATGAAAATTCTGCCTTGATTTGACTTTTCAAAATGCAAGACCTCACACTTATCGATATTAAACTTCATTTGCCCGTTCCTGGCTTACTTTCCCAGCTGATCAAGATCTTGCTGCAATTTCTGATAGCCATCCTCAGTGTCCATGATACTGCTATTTTAGTGTCATCTGCAAACTTACTAATCATGCTTTGTATGTTCTCATCCAAATCATTGTCTGTTAAGCCTTTCGTCTGTTAGAATACAGTGATCGTTTCACTTCCTTCATGTGTTTAATCACAAAACCTTTTTTTTAAAGTTGCATTCTCAGATCAGCTGTAGTGTTCTTGGTTGTTCAGTTGTCAGTACACTTCCTTGCAGTAATCTGTTCTATTCTGAATGACAATGGCTCCTCCTTTATCTGCTGGTTTGATGACAATGTTGTGATTGGTTTTGAGAGCCTGGATGGCATTGCGTTGTGAACGGGTGATGTTTTGCTCTACCTTGTGGGTACGGCTGATGACTCTGGCATTTATGTATTTCCTGACAGTTTGAGCATACATGTCAAGCCCAGGGCAGCGGCCCTCCAGTGGGGTCCATGAACGGGGTACGATGCTCAACTCATCGACTGCCAGTTCCGACGTGCCACAGCAAGGAACCGTAATGACCTCCTCAGGAGACAGACACGTGCTGCAACTGACAGGGTACCCTTCGTTGTTCAGTACTCCCCAGGGGCTGAAAAATTACGCCATGTTCTTCGTGACCTGCAACACATTATCAATGAGGATGAACACCTCACCAAGACCTTCCCCACACCTTCACTACTTGCCTTTAAACAACTGCCAAACCTCAAACAGATCATTGTTCGTAGCAAACTGCCTGGCTCTCAGGACAACTCCATACGACCCTGTCTCGGTGGACGCTGCAAGACGTGTCAGATTGTGGACATAGATACCACTATTACACGTGGGAACACCCCCCACCTTGTATATGGCAGGTATTCATGTGACTCAGCCAACATTATTTATCTTATATGTTGCAGGCAAGGGTGCCCGGAGGCATGGTACATTGGGGAAACCGAGTAAAGGCTACGACAACGGATGAATGGGCACCGCACAACAATCAACAGACAGGAGGGTTCCTTCCCAGTTGGGGAACACTTCAGTGGTTCAGGACATTCAGCCTCGGACCTTCGGGTGACCATCCTCCAAGGTGGACTTCAGGACAGACAGCAGAGAAAAGTGGCCGAGCAGAGGCTGATAGCTAAGTTCCATACCCCTAGGGAGGGCCTCAACCAGGACCTTGGGTTCATGTCACATTACAGGTGATCACCATTGCACTACACACCCACACAGATATTCCTACACACACACACTCCCACATACACACGGACACAGGTACACACAGACGCGCACACAGACACCCACACACACCCTTATAGACACACACACTCCCACACTCACACATGCACCCCCTCGCAGACTTAAGACACTCTGCACTCACTACATACCCACACAGACACTTTCTCACACTTACAACCCCCACCCCAGACAGACACACACACACACAGATACACACACACACACACACACACACACACACAAAGACCCACATGCACACATATATTTTGTGGGGTGAATTTGTACTTGCAGAGTTACATTGTACTTTGCTCAAAAACTGCATGCATTCATAAAAAAAAGATTTTGTGATTTACACATGAAAGAAGTGAAACGATCACTGTATTCTAACAGATGAAAGGCTTTACAGACAATCAATTTTTCAATGTATAATTTCAGTTACATCACACTGTAAATTTTTGCTATAAATTCTGTGTTCGGAATGAGCCTCCATTACCGCCTGATGAAGGAGCGTTGCTCCGAAGGCCAATGTGCTTCCAATTAAACCTGCTGGACTATAACCTGGTGTTGTGTGGTTTTTAACACTGTACATCCCAGTCCAACACCGGCATCTCCAAATCATGACTACTGATGGGACAGTGCTGAAAATGTGTTGCTGGAAAAGCGCAGCAGGTCAGGCAGCATCCAAGGAGCAGGAGAGTCGACGTTTTGGGCATGAGCCCTTCTTCAGGGCTCTCCTGCTCCTTGGATGCTGCCTGATCTGCTGCGCTTTTCCAGCAACACATTTTCAGCTCTGATCTCCAGCATCTGCAGTCCTCACTTTCTCCTACTGATGGGACAGTGTTCACCTGAATGGTGTTGGGACCAGAGTCATAGCAAATCGCATCACTAAGGCTGTAGACAAGGGTGTAAACTAAATAGGAAGAGGGAGGGATCAGTTAGCGGGGAAATTAGAAAACCCAAATTAAAGGAGGTGGAAATTAGCAATGTGGTGGGTGGTTACCAGACAATAAAGGTGAGGGACAAAACAGTTGAATATCTTTATATACCAAGGCATTGTAAAACAATGCAGGGAAATTTACCAGTGGAACACATTTAAAAGTATTGTATCCCAATGCACAGAACATCTGAAATAATGTGCATGATCTAACTGTGCAGCCAGATGTAAACAGGATTATGGAGACATGGCTGCAGGGTGACCAGACATGGGAACTGAATGTCCCAAAGTATTCAGCATATATGAAGAACAGGGACAAAGGTAAAGGTGGTGGCATTACTGGTTAAACTGGCAGTTAGCACAATAGTGACAAGGGATATTAACTCTGACAATGTGGAGTCTGTCTGGGCAGAGCTGAGGAATACCAAGGTACAACAAGCATTAGTGGGTGTCAGATATAGACTCCCAAACTGCAGTGGCAATATTGAGAATGACATTCAACAGGAATTTAGAGATGCAGAGATAAGAGGAGATCAGTAATTGTGGGTGATTTTAATTTGTAAATAGATTGGGCAAATCAAATTAAGCCATAATGCCAAAGCAGAGGAATTCGTGAAATGTATAAGGGATGGCTTTCTTGACCAGATACAGAGCAACCAGCTAGAGAGCAGACCACATTAGACTGGGTACTGTGTAATGAGAAAGGAATCATTGCCAAACTAGCTGTGAAGACCCCTTGCGGATGAGCGATCATAACATGATAGAATGTTTTTATCAAGACGGAGAGTGAGATTGTTGTTTCAAACATGAGAGTGCTGAATCTTAATAAAGTAAACAATGAAGATATGAGGTGTGATTTGATCTTAACAGCTTGGGGAGAGTTACTTAAAGAAATTACAGTGAATAGGTCACGGCAAATATTCAAAGATTGCATCAGGGTAACAGTTAGGAGAAAGTGAGGACTGCAGATGCTGGAGATCAGAGCTGAACAATGTGTTGCTGGAAAAGCGCAGCAGGTCAGGTAGCTTCCAAGGAACAGGAGAATCGACGTTTCAGGCATAAGCCCTTCTTCAGGAATGCCTGAAACGTCGATTCTCCTGCTCTTTGGATGCTGCCTGACCTGCTGTGCTTTTCTAGCAACACATTTTCAGATCACGGTAACAGCAACAATTGTTTATTCCTGTCTGGCGCAAAAGCAAAATTGGTAAGAGGACCAATCCATAACTTGCAAAGGAAATTAGGGATAATATCCAATGCAAGGATGAAGCATACAGATTGGCCAAAAAACATAAAAGGTCTGAGGATTGGGAAGAGTTTAGAATTCATCAAAGAAGGATGGAGTGATTGATTAAGACGGGGGAAAATACAGCACAAAAGTAAGCTTGCAGAGTACATAAAACCTGACACTAAGAGTTTCTATCGGTCTCCTACAGGTATAACTGTAGGAATGTGTAATAGGAGTCAAAGAAAAAGCTGAGCAACTAAATACGAACTTTGGTTCAGGCTTCACAATAGAAGATACAAATCAGATATCAGAAATGTTGAAGAATGGAAGATTTAGTGAGAGGTCAATAATAGTGGAGAAATGGTGCTGGGAAAATGGAGTGGATTGAAGATGAATAAATCCCACCACCTGATAATCTAGATCCCAGAGTACTTCAGGAAGTCACTCTAGAAATAATAAATGCATTGGTGGTTATCTTCCATGATACAGCTTAAAAATAAGGGGTAGGCCACTTAGGACAGAGATGAGGAGAAACTTCTTCACCCAGAGAGTGGGGTGTGTGTGGAATGCTCTGCCCCAGAAGGCAGTGGAGGCCCAGTCTCTGGATTCATTTAAGAGTTGGATAGACCTCTCAAGGATATTGGAATCAAAGGTTATGGAGATAAGGCAGGAACAGGATACTGATTGAGGATGATCAGCCATGATCATAATGAATGGTGGTGCAGGCTCGAAGGGCAGAATGGCCTATTCCTGCACCTATTGTCTATTGTCTATGATTGTCTTGACTCTGGAAGTGGCCCCAGAGATTGGAGGGTAGTTAACATTAATCGAAAATTCAAAAAGGGAGGTAGAGAGAAACAGGGAATTATAGACTCATAAGCCTAACCTTGGTACATAGGACATCAAACCACACACCACAGTAAAAGCCCTTTGGCCCTTGATGTTGTGCCGATTTATTATCCAACTCTGAGATCGAATGAGTGTACATACCCTTCATTTTAGAACATAGAACATAGAAAAAATACAGCACAGTCCAGGCCCATTGACCCTCGATATTGCGCCGATCCAAGCCCACCTAACCTACACTAGCCCACTATCCTCCATATGCCTATCCAATGCCCGTTTAAATGCCGATAAAGAGGGAGAGTCCACCACTGCTACAGGCAGGGCATTCCATGAACTCACAACTCACTGAGTAAAGCATCTACCCCTAATATCTGTCCTATACCTACCACCCCTTAATTTAAAGCTATCATCCTCGTAATAGCTGACTCCATACGTGGAAAAAGGTTCTCATGGTCAACCCTATCTAAACTCCTAATCATCTTGTACACCTCTATCAAGTCACCCCTAAACCTTCTTTTCTCCAATGAAAACAGCCCCAAGTGCCTCAGCCTTTCCTCATACGATCTTCCTACCATACCAGGCAACATCCTGGTAAACCTCCTCTGCACCCGTTCCAGTGCCTCCACATCCTTCCTATAGTATGGCGACCAAAACTGCACACAATACTTCAGATGCGGCCGCACCAGAGTCTTATACAACTGCAACATGACCTCAGGACTCCGGAACTCAATTCCTCTACCAATAAAGCCTAGTACGCCATATGCCTTCTTCACAGCACTATTTACCTGGGTGGCAACTTTCAGAGATCTGTGTACATGGACACCAAGATCCCTCTGCTCATCCACACTACCAAGTATTTGACCATTAGCCCAGTACCCCATCTTCTTGTTACTCTTACCAAAGTGAATCACTTCACACTGACCTACATTGGACTCCATTTGCCACCTTTCTGCCCAGCTCTACAGCTTATCTACATCCCGCTATAACCTTCCACATCCTTCCTCACTGTCAACAACTCCACAGAATTTCTTATCATCCGCAAACTTGCTCACCCAACCTTCTAGCCCCTCCACCAGGTCATTTATAAAAATGACAAACAGCAAAGGTCCCAAAACAGATCCTTGTGGAATACCGCTGGTAACTGCACTCCAAGATGAACCTTTACCATCAACTACTACCCTCTGTCTTCTTCCAGCCAGCCAATTCCTAATCCAAACCTCCAACTCACCCTCAATGCCATACCTCCGTATTTTTTGCAGTAGCCTACCATGGGGAACCTTATCAAACACCTTACTAAAATCCATATACACCACATCTACCGCTTTACCCTCGTCCACCTCCTTAGTCACCTTCTCAAAGAATTCAATAAGGTTTGTGAGGCATGATCTGCCCTTCACAAAACCATGCTGACTATCCTTGATCACATTATTCCTATCCAGATGTTCATAAATCCTATCCCTTACAATTCTCTCTAAGACTTTGCCCACAACAGAAGAGAGACTCACTGGCCTATAGTTACTAGGATTATCCCTACTCCCCTTCTTGAACAAGGGAACCATATTTGCTATCCTCCAGTCTTCTGGCACTATACCTGTAGACAACGAGGACATAAAAATCAAGGTCAATGGCTCTGCAATCCCCTCCCTTGATTCCCAGAGAATCCTAGGATAAATGCCATCAGGCCCAGGGGACTTATCTATTTTCACCCTTTCCAGAATTTCCAACACCTCTCCCTACATACCTCAAAGCCATCCATTCTAATTAATTGTGACTCAACATTATCATCGGCAACAATGTCCTGTTCCTGAGTGAATACTGACGAAAAGTATTCAATCAGTGTCTCCTCAATCTCTTCAGCCTCCATACGCAACTTCCCACTACTATCCTTGACTGGACCTATTCCTACCCTAGTCATTCTTTTATTCCTGACATACCTATAGAAAGCCTTTGGGTTTTCCCTAATCCTACCAACCAAAGACTTTTCATGTCCCCTCCTTGCTGCTCTTAGCTCTCTCTTTAGATCCTTCCTGGCTACCTTATAACTCCCAATCGCCCCAATTGAACCTTCACGCCTCATCTTTACATAGGCCGCCCTCTTCCCTTTAACAAGGGATTCCAATTCCTTATTAAACCACGGCTCCCTCCCATGACCCTTTCCTCCCTGCCTGACAAGTACATACTTATCAAGGACACTCAATAGTTGCTCCTTGAACAAGCTCCACATATCGGTTGCACCCTTCCCTTGAAGCCTACTTTTCCAAGCCACCATCCTAAGTCATGCCTCACCACATCATAATTTCCCTGCCCCCAGCTATAACTCTTGTCCTGCAGTGCACACTTATCCCTCTCCATCACTAGAGTAAAAGTCACCGAATTGTGGTCACTGTCCCCAAAGTGCTCACCTACTTCCAATTCTAACATCTGGCCTGGATCATTACCCAGAACCAAATCCAGTATGGCCTCACCTCTTGTTGGCCTGTCTACATATTGTGTCAGGAAACCCTCCTGCACACATTGGACAAACACCGACCCATCTAACGTACTCGAGCTATAGCTTTCCCAGTCAATATCTGGAAAGTTAAAGTCCCCCATAACAACCACCCTATTACTTTCACTCTTCTCCTAAATCATCCTCGCAATCCTTTCTTCTATGTCTCTTGGACTATTAGGAGGCCTGTAGAAAACTCCTAACAGGATGACCTCAGCTTTCCTATTTCTAAGCTCAGCCCAAACTACCTCAGATGGCGAGTCTTCATCCATCGTCCTTTCCACCGCTGTAACACTATCTTTGACAAACAGTGACACACCTTCCCCTCTTTTACCCCCACCTCTGACCCTACTAAAACATTTAAACCCTGGAACCTGCAATAGCCAATCCTGTCCCTGTTCTACCCATGTCTCCGTAATAGCCACAACATCGAAATCCCAGGTACCAACCCACGCTGCAAGTTCACCTACCTTATTTCATATACTTCTCGCATTGAAGTATACACACTTCAAGCCACCTTCCTGTTTACAGGCACCATCCTTCGAGATCGATGCCTTGTTCCTAACCTCCCTACACTCCAGGTCCTGCACCCTAAAGCTACAGTCTAGGTTCCTATGCTCCTGCAGAGTTAGTTTAAACCCCCCCAGAGAGCACTAGCAAACCTCCCCCCAAGGATACTGGTGCCCCTCAGGTTCAGGTTAGACCATCCTGTTTATAGAGGTCCCACCTTCCCCAGAAAGAACCCCAGTTATCCAGATACCGGAATCCCTCCCTCCTGCACCATGCCTGTAGCCACGCATTTAACTGCTCTCTCTCCCTATTCCTCGATTCTCTATCACGTGGCATGGGTAACAAACCAGAGACAGCAACTCTGTTTGTTCTAACTCTGAGCTTCCAACCTAGCTCCCTGAAAGCCTGCCTAACATCCTCATCCCTCTTCCTACCTATATCATTGGTACCAATGTGGACCACGACTTCGGGCTGCTCCCCTCCCCCTTAAGGACCCGGAAAACATGATCAGAGACATCACATACCCTTGCACCTGGGAGGCAACATACCAAACGTGAGTCTCTCTCGCCCCCACAAAACCGCCTATCTGTGCCCCGAACTATCGAGTCTCCAATAACTATTGCTCTGTTCTTCTCCTCCCTTTCCTTCTGAGCAACGGGGATAGGCTCCGTGCCAGAGGCCTGAACCCCATTGCTTAACCCTGGTAAGTCATCCCCCCCACAAGTATCCAAAACGGTATACTTGTTCTTGAGGGGAACGGCCGCAGGGGGTCCCTGCACTGGCTGCTTCCTCCCAGTCCCCCTCACTGTCACCCATCTGTCTGCAACCTTTGGAGTTACTACTTCCCTAAAGCTCCGATCTATGACCCCCTCTGCCTCCCGAATGATCCTAAGTTCATCCAACTCCAGCTCCAGTTCCCTAGCACGGTCTTGGAGGAGCTGGAGATGGGTGCACTTCCTGCAAGTGTAATCAGCAGGGATGACCATGGCATCCCTCACCTCAAACATGTTGCAAGAGGAACATTGCACTACCTTCACTGCCATCCCTCTAAAAGTAACCTTTAAAAACAACTAGGTTTCAACAATAGAACAAGCCAAATGCAGCACTTACCTGCTTACCATAATGGGTCTTATTATTAGGTGAGAGGAGGAGGGTGGGTGGGAGGCACTACCTCTGTAGTGCCTCAGGTTCCTCTCCTGCGCGCCTTTATAGGAAAAAACCTACCCAGGTAAGCTTGCGCTACACCAGCTTCCAGTTCCGCTCCGCGCTCTTTTAAAAAAAACTTTCAAATTTAAACCGTTAAACAAACGTCACCGAGCCTTCAAGCAGCCACTGCCAAACAGCCCTTACCTGCTCCGCTGAGAGAGTAAGGTTGAGGCCTTGAAGCTGCGCGCCTTTATAGGAAAAAACAACTTACTATCTTCCATGTGCCTATCCAAGAGTCGCTTAAATGTCCTTAATGTATCTGACTCTATTACCATGCCCTGGCAGTACATTCCCCACACCCATCACTCTCTGTGCGTAGAACCAAATCTTTCATCTCCCTAAATCTTCCTCCAATCACCTTAAAATCATACCCCTTTTTTGATACTCATTTCTGCCCTGTGAGAAACATCTCTGACTATCCACTCTATCGATGCCTCTCATTATCTTGTACATCTCTATCGAGTCACCTCTCATCCTTCTTCACTCCAATGAGAAAAGCCCTAGCTCCCTCAAACTTTCTTCGTAAGACATGCCCTCCAGTCCAGGCAGCATCCTGGTAAATCTCCTCTGCACCCTCTCTAAAGCTTCCACATCCTTCCTATAATGAGGCGAACAGAACTGAACACAATATTCCAAGTGTGGTCTAACTCGGGCTTCATAGAGCTGCAGCATAACTTTGCGGCTTTTAAACTCAATCCTCTGGTAATGAAAACCAACACAAAATATGCCTTCTTAACAAGCTGAGCAAAGTATCAAACTCAATCAATTCCTTATTAAGGGCTCTTTCCTGAATCATTGATTTTCCTGCTCCTTGGTTGCTGTTTGACTGCTGTGCTTTTCCAGCACCACTCTAATCTTGACTATTAACTTAGATGGCAACTTTGAGGGATCTATGGATATGGACCCCAAAATCCATCCACACTGCTAAGAATCCTGCCTTTAACCCTGTATTCTGCATGTAAATTTGACCTTCCAAAATAAATCACTTCACACTTTTCTAGGTTGAACTCCATCAGCCCAGCTCTATACCCTGCCAATGTTTTGTTGCAACCTACAACAGCCGTCCACACTATCCACAACTCTACCAACCTTCATGTCATTGGCAAATTTACTATCTCACCCTTTCCCTTCTTCATCCAAGTTATTTATACACATCACAAAGGAGAGAGGTTCCAGAACTGATGGTTGCTGAATACCACTGGTCACCACGTATACTTTCCATTTACCACCACCTTCTGTCTTCTGTGGGCCATTCAATTCTGTATCCAGACAGCCAAATTTCCTTGTATCTCATGCCTCCTTACTTTCTGAATGCACCTACCATGGAGATCCTTCTCAAATGCCTTGTTAAAATCCATGTACACCACATCTACTGCTCTGCCTTCAACAATGTGTTTTTTATCACATCCTCAGATAATTCAATAAAGCTTGTGAGGCATGACCTGCCCTTCACAAAGCCATGCTAAATATCTCTCATCAAGCTATGCTTTTCCAAATAATCAGAAATCCTGTCTCTCAGAATACTCTTCAATAATTTGCCCACTACTGAAGTAAGACTGACTGATCTATAATTCCCAGGATTATCTCTATTCCCTTTCTTGAACATTTGTCATCCTCGAATCATCTGGCACTGGATATAGGTTTGCTCGCTGCACCTCAACCTGAGCTACAAATCTTCTCAAAACTTGTTAACATCTGGCACTACTCTGGTGGACAGTGAGGATGCAAAGATCATCACCAAAGGCACAGCAATCTCATTCCTCACTTCCTGTAATAACCTTGGGTATCTCATGACTGGCCCAGTGGACCTGTCTATCCGTATGGTTTTCAAAATTTCCAGCACATCCTCCTTCTTAATATCAACCTGTTTGAACATATCAGCCTGTTTCACGCTGTGCTCACAAACATCAAGGTCCTTCTTAGTAGTGAATGCAGAAGCAAAGTATTAATTAAGGTCCTCCTCTACCCCCTCTAACTCCAGGCACAAGTTCGCTCCTTTATCCCTGATCACTCTGGCCATCCTCTTATTCCTCATATAAGTGTAGAATACATTAATGTTTTCCCTAATCTTACCTGCTAAAGCTTTTTTATGCCCCCTTCCAGGTCTGCTAAGTCCGTTATTCAGTTTTTTCCTGGCTACATTGTAAGTCTCTTGAGCCCTGTCTGATCATTGCCTCCTCAACCTTAAGTAAGATTCCTTCTTCCTCTTGACTAGATGTTCAACATCACTTGTCACTCAAGGTTCCTTCACCTTATAATTTCTTCCTTGCCTCAGTGGGACAAACCTATCCAGCACTATCAGCAAGTGCTTCCTAAACAACCTCCACATGCACTTCCCTGAAAACATCAGTTCCCAATTTAGGTGCCCCAGTTCCTGCCTAATGACAGTGTAATTTCCCGTTCCCTAATTAAATAGCTTCCCATACTGCCTGCTCTTATCCCTCTCCATGACTATAGTAAAGGTCAAGGAGCTGTGATCCCTATCACCAAACTGCACTCCCACTGAAAGATCTGACATCATGCATGGTTCGTTCCAAGGACCAAATTCAATATGGCCTCCCTCTAGTCAACCTATTTGGACACGCCTGACAAAAACTGCTCTGTCTAAATTATTTGAACTGAGGAGATTGCAATCAATATTGTGGAAGTTAAAGTCACGCATGATAACAACCTTGTTACTTCTGATCCTTTCCAAAGTCTCCCTCCCAAACTGCTTCTCTGTGTCTCTGTTGCTACTGGGTGTTCAATAGAAAACTCCCAAAACAGTTACTGCTCCTTTCCTGTTTCTGACGTCCATGCTGACTCTGTAGATTAACCCTCCTTGACAACCTCCCTTTCTGCAGATGTGATACTATCCCTGATTTTAATGCCACTCCCCCACCTCTCTTCCTTCTCCCCAAACTCTCATTCCTTTTGAAACATCTAAACCCTGGGAAATGCAACAATCATTCCTGCCCTTGTAATGTACAAGTCTCTGTAATGGCCACAGCATCATAATTCCAAGTACTAATCTATGCTCAAGTTCATCACCCTTATTCCAGATATGTCTTGCATTAAAGTCGACACACTTCAACTCATCACACTGACTGCAACTTTGTGCTGTCAACTGTCTACCCTTCCTCACAGACTCTCTGAATGCTGTATTTGCCTGTTCACTAGCTGCATCATCTTCAGATCCATAGCTTATGTTCCCAAACCCCTGCCAAGCTAGTTTAAACCCTCCCAAAGAGTTCTCGTAAACATCCCTCCTACACCAGCTCTGCAGCCACATGTTCATCTGCACTCGCTCTCTGTTCCTGGCCTCACTAACCTGTGGCACCGGTAGCAATCCTGAGCTTACTACTCTGCCTCTCCTGCCTTATAGCTTCCAACCTAACTTCCTATATTCTCTTTTCAAATCCTCATCACTTTTGCTAGCTATGTCATTGGTACCGATGTATAGCACAACTTCTGGTTGCTCTCTCTCCCCATTATGAATTCTGTAGATACGATCCAAGACATTCCTGACACTGGCACCCAAGAGACCTTCTGGGAGTCTCGTTTGCGACCACAGTGTCTTCCTTTCACCGTTGAATCAGCTATCACTATTGCCCTTGTATTCTCCCCCTTTCCCTCTGATTCACGTAGCCAGTGTCAATGCCAGAGAGCTGGTTGCTGAGGCTTTCCCTGGAAGGTCATCCTCCCCAACAATATCCAAAACAGTATACATATTGTTGATGGGGATGGCCACAGGGTGTCCCTGGCTGTCTGCCTATTCCCTTTCTCTCTCCTGATCGTCACCCAACGACCTGTTTCCTGTAACCTAGGTGTGACTACCTCCATATAATTCCTGTCTATCACCCCCTCAGCCTCCTGAATGATGTGAAATTCATCCAGATCCATCTCCAGCTCTCTAACGCGGTCTGCGAGGAGCAGGAGTTGGGTGCACTTATTGCAGGTGAAGTCAGCGGGGACACGAGTGGTGACCCTTACCTCCCACATCCTGCAAGAGGAGCATGCAACTGCCCTAACCTCCATCCCTCTGCTCTACATTGCCAAAAGAGATTGAATAAATTAAGAAGAAACCTTATCTTATCAACCCACCACACAGGGTCCTTCACTTTTGTTTAAAGAACAGGTGGGAGACGCTACACCTGTAGTGTCACAGGTTCAACCACTGCCGAGTATATCAGTTCGTGTACCCAGCAGACCTGTGTTCACTTCCGTTCCTGTTGAGCCTTCACTCCGCCTATTCATGAGGTAGGTATTTCACAGGAAAATTTACCTTCCCGGCAGCCGCCTTGTCCACACTCTCACCACACCCACTGCTGCAAGGTGGTGGGGAAAATTCACAAATCCATTATCAAGGACTTTATAGCAGAGCATTTACAAAGCACTGACAGAATCAGACAGAGTCAAAATGGATTTATAAAGGGGAAAGCTTACTTGACATATGTATTGTATATCTATGAATATATAATTAGTAGAGCTGACAAGGGGCAACCAGTTGTTATGGTATATTTGGGCTTTCAGAAAATGTATGGCAAAGTCCTGCATTAGATATTATTGTGTAAGATGAAAGCACATGGGATTGGGGAAAGTATATTGAAATGGATAGGAAACTGATTGGCAGAGAGGAAACAAAGAGTAGGAATGAATGCGTCCTTTTCAATTTGGCAGGAGTTACTTGTGGTGTGCCGCACGGATCGGTGCTAGGACACCAGCTACTCACAAAATATATTAATGATTTGGATGAGGGAACAAAATGTAACATCTCAAAGTTTGCAGATGATACCAAGTTAGGTGAACTGTGACAAGGATTAGATTAGATTCCCTACAGTGTGGAAACAGGTCCTTCGGCCCAACAAGTCCACACTGACCCTCTGAAGAGTAACCCACCCAGACCCATTTCCCTCTGACTATCGTACCTAACCTATTGGGAAGTTAGCTTTGCCAATTCACCTGACCTGCACATCTTTGGACTGTGGGAGGAAACTGGAGCACCTGGAGGAAACCCAAGCAGACACGGGGAGAATGTGCAAACTCCACACAGACAGACAGTCACCCAAGGCTGGAATCGAACCTGGTTCCCTGGAGCTCTGATGCAGCAGTGCTAACCAATGAGCCACCCTGCTGCCCATGCAGAGATCCTGGACAGGTAGGGGGAGTGGGCCAATCAATGGCAGATGCAGTATAATTTGGATAAATGTGAGGTTCTTCACTTTGGAAGCAAAAACAAGGTGGCAGATTCCACCCTGAATGGCTGTAAATTGGGAGAGGGGAGTGTGCAGTGGGACCTGGGTGTCCTTGTGCACCAGGCACTGAAGGGAAGCATGCAGGTGTAGCAGGCAGTAAAGGAGGGAGATGGGATGTTGGCCTTCATTGTGAGAGGGTTCGAGTACAGGAGCAGGGATGTGTTGTTGCAGTTATACTGGGCCTTAGTAAGGCCACACCCTGAGTATTGTGTGCAGTGTGGTCTCCTTTTCTGAGGAAGGATGCTCTTGCTCTCGAAGGAGTACAGTGAAGGTTTCCCAGCCTGATTCCGGGAATACCGGGACTGATGTATGTGGAGAGGTTGATGAGGTTAGGATTGTTTTCACTGGAGTTCACATGAATGAGGGGAGATGTCATACAGACTTATAAAATGTTAACAGGACGGGACAGTGTGGATGCAGGGAGAATGTTCTTGATATTGGGTACGTCTAGAATCAGGGTTTACAGTCTGAGGATTTGGGATGGACCATTTAGGACAGAGATGAGGACACATTTCTTCACCCAAGGAGTGGTGGGCCTGTGGAATTCATTACCATATGAAGTTTTTGATGTCAAAACATTGAATGTATTCAAGAGGTGGCTACATACAACACTTGGACAAGTCAGATCCAGGTTGTG
Organism: Hemiscyllium ocellatum; assembly: GCF_020745735.1. NCBI lineage: Eukaryota > Metazoa > Chordata > Chondrichthyes > Orectolobiformes > Hemiscylliidae > Hemiscyllium > Hemiscyllium ocellatum. Next base: position 319,179 of record NC_083432.1, on the reverse strand, counting down.
GAGTGTTCTGAAGCTGAAGATATGTACTGTACCTTTAAGCGAGAGTGAGTGCATATTATTCGCACTGAGAGCTTACAAGTACCTGTCATATGACTAACTTACAGTCCCAGAGTATACTGGAAAATTGAAAATATGTAACATTTGACTGTGAAATAGATACTGGAGTTGGTTGCTGTTTTGACAATAATTCAAATCTAATTAATCAGTTTCAATTATGCCCCAGGCAATTAGAACCCACTCAAGTTTGAATTTATTGTATCAGTGAGATGATCTAATATTTGTGGTATAAGAAAAACAGGCATTTTGAAAGTCAGGCAGAGAGTAACTGTCATCAAGAAAGAATGCCATTCAAAAACACTCTCTCTCAAAGGTTCCTTTTTTTAAATAGAACATCTTTGCAATAAAAGACAGAAGATGACCCAGGGAGATCCTCAGCTGAAAGATGAAGGACACGAGGGATGACAACTGCTGGCTGGTTTTGAAATTAAGTTGCTGTAACTTTGCAGGTTCCTTCATAAGCGATTCTATCTCTAATCTCCTCCTTATTCTTTCCAATATGAATTCACTGCAACTAAGTTGGTTGTGGAGTAGGTGGTCGAAGAACTAGCGGATAACAATAACAACTCGATAACAATAGACTGTTCCAATAAAAACCCAGATTAAAATTACAGCAAAGTTTGGGAGAAGATTTGTAGCTCGGGTGCTCGTTGTTGTGGTTCTGTTCGCCAAGCTGGGAATTTGTGTTGCAGACATTTCGTCCTCTGTCTAGGTGACATCCTCAGTGCTTTGGAGCCTCCTGTGAAAAGCTTCTGTGATCTTTCCTCCGGCATTTATTGTGGTTTGACAACCAGAAGCGGCAGATTCAAACCACTACAAATGCCGGAGGAAAGATCACAGAAGCGCTTCACAGGAGGCTCCCAAGCACTGAGGATGTCACTTAGACAGGGGACGAAATGTCAGCAATACAAATTCCCAGCTCGGCGAACAGAACCACAACAACGAGCACCCGAGCTGCAAATCTTCTCCCAAACTTTGCTGTAATTTTAATCTGGGTTTTTATTGGAACAGTCTATTGTTATCAAGTTGTTATTGTTATCCGCTAGTTCTTCGACCACCTACTCCACAACCAACTTAGTTGCAGTGAATTCATATTGGAAAGAATAAGGAGGAGATTAGAGACAGAATGGCTTATGAAGGAACCTGCAATAACAAAGTGGTTTTATTCAGTACATACCAGATAGTGTCTGTGTATGGTTAGCACAAACATGTCACAATCAGTGGCTCATAGTAATAATGTTTGAGTTTAGTTACAGAAAGTCAGATCAGTACTGAGACATGCACAGGGACAAGATGTCCCCGTAATCATAGCAGAATTCTCATTCCCACCAACCATTTCTTGAGCATCTGTGATGATAATAAACATCAGCAAAACACTAGAACAAGGCTTAATATACGAGTAAAAAATGAGGTCTGCAGATGCTGGAGATCACAGCTGCAAATGTGTTGCTGGTCAAAGCACAGCAGGCCAGGCAGCATCTCAGGAATAGAGAATTCGACGTTTCGAGCATAAGCCCTTCATCAGGAAGGCTTAATATACCCTAGCATGAGAACAATCTGTCACACCCCGTAATGTGAGTTCATAATGTAGGTAAATATAGAGAAGGAATCTGGACACCATTAAATAACTCACAATTCATGCCATAGTTTGAGGGGGATCTAAAAAAAGTGGTAGAATTGTCTCAGTGCCATCAAGGGGGAAATCACTAGGCATGTTCAGAAGAAATGATCATAGAAAAGATTATGAGAACTGTTCCTGTTAGCGAATAACCAAACTTTTCTTAAGTATGCCTTGGTAGGAGAAACCAACTATGTCACCACAGTAGCCTCAGGATATCAAAAAGGAAGGATATGGTGGAACCTCGATGGAGAGAATATGGCAATCAGCAACATCTCTTCCGACTTGATCACTAACCAACAAGCTTTGCTTAAGCCAGAACCTAATGAGACACTACACATGATTTACGTTGATTCGTAGTGATAGAACTTCCACCTAAACCACACTCTGCTGCAGAGTGGATGAAGAACAGTTTTGAGGTTATCTGTAAATGGGCTATGCACGAGAAAATTAAAATTCATGCAGAATAGGCACATAGAGTTTTGCAGGCTCCAAGTTTTTGAAGTAAATTTTGGACATTAGGACTGAAGAGTGAGAGTTGAAGAATGTGGTGCTGGAAAAGCACAGCCAATCAGACAGCATACGAGGAGCAGGGAAATCAACATTTCAGGAATAAGCCCTTCATCAGGAAACACTGAAAAGTGAGGTTAATCCATGGATCAGAATTGCATTTCATTTGGTTGTCATTCTACAATTTGTTATACTTCTTGGTGTAATAATCTTATTTTGTTTGTTAAAATGCAAAGTTAAGAAGTGGAATGGACTGATACCAGGGGTTGATCTCAGATATCGAAACATAGCTCATATTGAAGAAGATTTGTAAAATGGTAGGAATAATGTACACATAATCAGCTTATGGTATATCTGACTATTTGTTCATTTATCATTGATATTTGAGTTCTATAAATCTTACAAGATGTGAAATATGTACAATAAGTTATTTGCGATGGAATGAGACTGATTTGTAACTCTTTTCATTTTTATGACTATAATTTTGATAAGTACAATGATCTCAATGCCATTTCAGATAAAACAACTGAAATAATGCTGTTGAGCGTGAATCACTGTAAGGAGGTTTGCTTACCACTGTCTGGAGGATTCCTGGAGGATGGAGCAAACCCAATAGAGATGACCCTCAGGTAAATCTTTGGATCAGTGGTATTTGTCGAGGTTCGTCCCGAGCAGCGCCGTGACGCGGGACTCGGTGCTCTACGGCCTGTTCCCCGGGACGCACACCGAGACGAACATCAACTGCGCCTGGAGGATCATCAACTCGGTGAAGGACGCTCTCTGGGTGGTCCGAAACCTGTTGATCTTCCAGCTGAAGGAGTTGACCCCGACTGAGTGTTGCAGACTGGCACATTCCAAGGTCCAGGACTACGTGTTGAGGGACGCGCTGAAGCTTGGGGCAGCTGCCGCTAAGGCGCGGTGGGGAAAGACCACCGTTTAACATCTGCCTGTCGAAAGAAAAGCAGGGGGCCCATGCAGTCATTTGGGCTCTGCTGACGCCTTAGCTCAATATGTGAGTGAGAGATGCACAGATCTGTATGGAATAATGATAATTTGGAGCTGTGTATGTAAATGTGGAAATATGAATGGCATTACCTAATGTACAGTGTATCAAATTATTCTATGCATATTTTATGAATAAAGTATATTTTTGAAATAAAAAAAAATCAAAAGGATGAGAAATGTTGGTGAAGGCACAGAGACTCATGTAGGAAGAGCTTGAAGAAATCCCCCTGCTCATCACCATTTCGAAGACGAACATTGTGAAAGAAGATACCCTCTGGCAGAAGGCATGGTTTAGATGTTAGATATTTAGTCCGGTCAGCTGTGAACTTTCCGAGTAATAATGTTTGAGTTTAGTTACAGAAATCAGAATAGTGAAAGGCAGTGATTTGGATTTCTCCAGTAGTTAAAAGGGTGTGTTATTTGTTTTCAGTAATTAATAAATGAATTGTGGTTTTACAGAGGATTAAATGCCTCCACTGTATCTTTGTCTACATCTATATTGTTGTCTCTCAGAGACCGCAAACAACAGTTAATCCTGGGACCCAAATGGCATTCTCTAGCCCCAGTTTTGAATCCCGTGGATTTTGGAATTTAAAAGGAATCTACAATTAAGAGTCTAACAATGACCATGAATCAGTTGTCAGAAAAACCCATCTGGTCCACTCATGTCTTTTAGGGGAAGAAACTGTCATCCCAACCTGCAGCAATGAGGTTTACTCTTAACCCCTTCTCGTGAGGGCAATAAGTGGTAGCCTTTCCAGTAGCCTGAAAATGTGTTGCTTGAAAAGCGCAGCAGGTCAGGCAGCATCCAAGGAGCAGGAGAATTGATGTTTCGGGCATGAGCCCTTCTTCAGTAGCCAATCAACATCTTCTGAATGAAGTAAATAAAAACAACTTGGGATGGGGAATAAATGTTGGCTCAGTCAGCATGTTACAGGGCTGAATAAACATACGTCGCATCTCTAACTGCAGCTGATATTGAGCAGGGACACTGTTGTGTGAGTTAGGAAAGTAAAGAAAAGATACATTTATTCTAAAATGAAGAATAAATATTATTCCTCAAATAAGTATTTGAACCAATATTTGTACTTAGGACCAGAGGAGTGTGAGTGTATGTACAGTCTCTACAGCATTGCACAGGAACATCATTGCATTACATTTAATTCTCATTGTCATATAAAGCTTTGCTGCTGAAATTGAGAAATCTCTCAGAGTAAACCAACAGTATTTAATTTTCACAATACCTGAGCAATGCCTCTGTTTGCTGATGTTCCATCACTCTGTTGCTGGTTGCCACCTACAGCTACAAACTGGTATTTCAGTTACATTAGCTGGATATGATTTGGAGATGCCGGTGTTGGACTGGGGTGTACAAAGTTAAAAATCTCACAACACCAGGTTATAGTCCAACAGGTTTAATTGGAAGCACACTAGCTTTCGGAGCGAAGCTCCTTCATCAGGTGATAGTGGAGGGCTTGATTGTAACAGAATTTATAGCAAAAATTTGCAGTGTGATGTAATTGAAATTATACATTGAAAAATTGATTATCTGTTAAGCCTTTCATCTGTTAGAATACAGTGATAGTTTCACTTCTACATGACTTCTACATGAATGTATGCAGTTTTTGAGCAAAGTGCAATGTAACTCGGCAAGTACAAATTCACCCCACACAATATATGTGTGCATATGGGTCTTTGTCTGTCTGTGTGTGTGTGTCTGTCTAGAGTGGGGGTTGTGAGTGTGAGAAAGTGTGTGTGTGTGTGTGTGTGTGTGTGTGTAGTGAGTGCATAGTGTCTTAAGTCTGTGAGGGGGTGCATGTGTGAGTGTGGGAGTGTGTGTGTCTATAAGGGTGTGTGTGGTGTCTGTGTGCACGTCTGTGTGTACCTGTATCCGTGTGTGTGTGTGTGTGTGTGTGTGTGTGTGTGTGTGTGTAGGAATATCTGTGTGTGTGTGTAGTGCAGTGGTGATCACCTGCAATGTGACATGAACCCAAAGTCCTGGTTGAGGCCCTCCCTATGGGTACTGAATTTAGCTATCAGCCTCTGCTCGGCCACTTTCCTCTGCTGCCTGTCCCGAAGTCCACCTTGAAGGATGGTCACCCAAAGGTCCGAGGCTGAATGTCCTGGACCATTGAAGTGTTCCCCAACTGGGAGGGAACCGTCCTGTCTGTTGATTGTTGTGCGGTGCCCATTCATAACTATCACCATTGTTAACTCATGTATTTATTTGAAAGAAAATATCCTTAAGAATTGTAGTAATCATTTTATTACAATTGCTCCTTTTCCTGAAGGCTACAAAATGCAACAGAATATAATGCATTCAGTAATATTACTTTCACATCCTTAATAAAATACTTAAGATCCCAACATTCATTCCAGATTATTTAGCCTGTTCTGTTGAAGCTTATCTTTTTGGATTTTGATCCATTTAAGTGCAACATAATAATTTGTAATTTAAATCATATAATATATCTTAATGAGAAGCTCATTATCAAAACTATATGTCATTGCAATGCATCAGACTATTAAAGTGACTCATGTGCTTGCATTTCCAATTTCTGTTGTTTGAGTCTGCATAAATTTACTGAGTATAAATTGAACACAAGCCTTGCTCATAGAAAGGCTAGAAAGTATATTTGGAAAGTGTCCAATAATTAAACGCATTCTCTGTTTGTGGTGAGGATGGACTACCAAATTTCGACTTCCAATATGTGATTCTGATACCTGGGACCTTCTATAGGCTGAAATGGTTTTCAGTAACTAAGATGACTGCATTGATCACCTGGTCAAAGGTTGGACCAGTTAATTAAACTATCAATAAACAAGATCAGATCTGAACTGAAATTAACATCTCATCAAAATATCTGAAACCAGATATTTGTATTTGTATTTACTGTTTTATTTACAACTTTCCAGAAGTTTCACACATTAGAATGAAGGTGACTATGAAATTATTCAGCTTGAAATAAAAACAATGTAGCTACACAAAGGAATATACAAAGGGACATTATTTCATATATCATATGATAAATACAGTGGAGAAAAGAGAAGAAAATTGAATAGTAAGGGCAGAACTGGAAGATTTCCTCTCTCCTTTTTTCTCTGTTTCTCTTTCTCTTGGAATAAACAGCACAAATTGGAGATTCACCCATTCACTGACAACTTGGGCTTATGTGCAAATTTTCCTACTGCTGAGGATATAAATCATCAATTAAACAACTGTAATCTTGGGTTAAAACCGAACACCTCAAGGACTCTGTGGATTTTGTTATGGCTGTTATAATTGATTTTTGTACTCGACACGCTGATGGTGAACTTTATGTCGGTAATTCTGTGTGTGTGTTTGGTGTCATTTTTTGTTATTTTTGTCAGGCTTCATAGGTCATAAAAGTTTTTTCCTTCACTCATGAAAAACACAGTAATTAGTTCATCACGTTTGAGAGATACTGAATTTTATTTGAAAGGTGGTACAGCTGTGTGCTAAAAAAAACTTGACATCTTTATTGTGGCCAACTAACATGTTTAAAAAGACGACAGACACTTCACCTGGTCTTAAAATTTCCAAGAGCTAGTTGGGTAAAAATGAGAAATATCTTAGTTATCAATATAAACATTAACTGTGCATTTTCAGGCTCCAAGCTAACAGAAGAGTATTGGAATTCATGATAATTATCGTCAAAATGAGGCACATTGGGTATTGTGTTACATTAAAGACACTATACAAGTACAAACCCCTCTTGGTAGTGTCAAAGGTGGTGATGGCACAAATCACTGAACAATTCTGACCTAAGCCCAGAGCTGCCATTTTTTTCCAAGTCCCCACCACAGAGAATGGCCTGCCACAATCTCATACATTGAACATGATTTTGAAAGCAATGAAGGACCCCCTCAGCAGTGCTATTTAAAAGGTTTGCGCTATACGAGTAGATTAGTCACTGGATTACTTCTTCTGTTTACTAATGCTGTTGTATATATTTTTGGAGGTTTCCCAAATATGGCTGAAGTTTGAGTATGCTACAGGGAGTGGCCTAGCTGGCCTCGGAGTATGTTTTTGTCATATTAAATACAGTGTTGGAAGAAACATGGAAAATTGGAGTGGAAGTAGGCCATTCTGGTCTTTGAATCTATTCAAACAGCACATTAACAGCACAGAGGTGGAACGAGTGGAGAGTGTCAAACTCCTGGGAGTTGTCATCCACAACAAGCTTTCTTGGACTCTTCATATGGACACACTGGTTACAAAGCATCTGGAATGTTCTCCTCTGATGCAAATGAAACTTCTAGTTCTACCATTCCCATCACCCAATGGCCCCGATTGATGTAGCTGTCCTGAAGCCTTGGTCCCCCTCTGAGGTTAGAAGCATGATCAATGAGGCCCCTAACCCATTAAAGAAGCCAATCCCCATCCTTATGTGGCTGGTCCAAACCTGCCAAATGTATAACCCTTCCCCTGGGGATGTTCTCCTCCGACACAAAGTTGCGTATGACATCATCTGGCCGGCTGTGAAGGATTCCTTTTCAGTCCCAGTTGGGGAAAATGCGGATTGGATAGATGAATCCAGAGAGCAGCGGGGTCAAGCAAATAGCTCCTGGGGTGAGGGGCTCCAGAACCCAGCTGTGCAGACCACCTCGAATGGGGCCAGGCATCAGAGCGACTTTGGGGAGGTCACTCATGCGTTCAAGGGAAAGGGAAACCCCTTGTTGATTTCATCGCCTGTTTTATGGATGTGTGGGAATAATCTGTGGGAGTCCCTCTGGAAGGAAACGTTCCTTTAGTGGCAGAGACTCTGTAAAATTGTGTTAAGCCCCAGATAGCTCAGGCTTTCAAACTTACCAATCTGGACTGTAATTATCTCCCTCACTAATATGGACCGACAGGGTCTATTCAATAAGAGCTCTGTGGGTCCCAAGGACCAGTTTTTCCAATATCACCAATCTTATAACAAAGTGATGACTGAGAGCATCACTCCAGGTCGCTGTGCTATTCCAATCAGATCGCCTTTCTGTTCACGTTGTAGCTAGGCCTTCAAGCGGAATCAAGCACTGATCAAGGAAATCTCATTGCTATAAGCAGACAACATATAAATAAGGAGTGCTAGCACGTCCACCCTCATACCACACCCCCCCACCCCTCACCCTACACTCCACAGTCATTTTACTTTGCACCAGGTTCAGTTCAAGACTTTCCTTAAGATACAAGCTAGAGGCATCAAGCCATAAAGATGTACAGCAGAGAAACAAACCCTTTGGTCCAACACATCCATGCTGACCAAATATCCTAAATATATCGATCCCCATTTGCCAACACGTGGCCTAAATCCCTCTAAACACTTCCTATCACCATTCAAATGACTTTTAAATGTTGTAATTGTACCAGCCTCCATCACTTCCACTGTCCATTTATTCCAGACTTGCACTACCCTCTGCTTGAAAAGGTTGCCCCGTTGGTCCCTTTTAAACCTTTCTCTTCTCACTTTAAAGCTTTGCCCTTTAGTTTTATACTCACCCATCCTGGGGAAAAGACCTTGTCTATTTATCCTATCCATGCCCCTCATGATTTCATAAACCCCTCTAAGGTCACTCCTCAGCCTCAGACACTCCAGGGAAACTAGCCCTAACCTACTCAGCCTCTCCCTTTCGCTCAAACCTTCCAATCTTGCCAACAAAGTTGTTTATGTTTTCTGAACCCTTTCAGGTTTCACAACATCCTTCCTACAGCCAGGAGACCAGAACTACAAGCAGAATTCCAAAAGTAACTTCACTAGTGTCCTGTACAACTGCAACACGACTTCCCAAATTTTATGCTCAATGCACTGACCAATAAAGGCAAGCATACCAAAAGCATTCCTCACTACTCTATTTCCCTGCGGCTACACTTTCAATGAACTATGAACCTGCACTTCAAGGTCTCTTGGTACAGCAACACATCCCAGGATCTCATCATGAAGTATAAAAGTCCTGCCCCAATTGACATTTGCAAAATGCAGCACCTCACATTTATCTAAATTACATTTGAACTTTCAGTCGTCAGCCCATTGGACCATCTGATCAAGATCGAGTTGTATTCTAAGTTAACCTTCTTCAGAGTCCAACAGAGAGAAAGTTGCTCAATTAGGAGAGCTCTTATGTGAACAAAGCAAGCAATACAATAATCAGTACAGAGAGAAAAAAGAGAAAAACACAAGAAAAGAAATGCGAGAGAAAGTCAGGGAGTCTGGCAGCATATGTGGACATAAAAGAACATCTTTTTAAGCCAAGTGACTCTTCTTCACAAAAAGAAAACACTTGGAATATGGGGAGATGCATAAAATCGGTCAAAAGCAATGTTAGACGCTAAAAGTGAAAGAATTTATTTGGAAAGTACAAGGAACATTAATGAGTCTTCCAGCTTTGTATTATAAATTCTGGTGGGAAAATGCAGGCAATTTCAAAGATGACTGAACAATATAATTTTGGTGTTTTGTGAATCCAGTGACAGTGAGTCTGATTTGGTTTCCCTTGCAATCCCTACACTGGAGCAATTCTTCTTTGTTCCCTGTCAGCCAACCCCGTTCCCTACTCATATCAGGGCAATTCCCCAATCTGATACACTTTACAGTTAGTCAAATAATGACTTAGTTTTGACTTTGTTGAAAGTCTTCTAACAGTATCAATAAACCAAATCTATGTTTTTCCCGGACACAAATAATTTCTGTAGATTTGTCAAGCATGATTTCCCCTTTGTAAATCCATCCTGACTCTCTCCCATCCTGCCATTGTCTTCCATCTCAAATGTTTTATCACAGACTCTGACAGTTTCTCCACTACAGCTGTCAGTCTGTAAGATCTCTAACTTTGTACTGTCACTCTCCATGCTTGTTAAATAATGCAGATACATTATCGATGCTCTAAAATGTAAGAACTGTTTCAGAGTCGATAGATATTCGAAAATGAACATCAATGTATTCATGATTTATGCAGTCACTTCCTCATGTGCTTTGGGCTATCGATTACCAGGTCCCTGTGGATTTACATAGAACATGGAACAGTTTAGCACAGTACAGGTCCTTCGGCCCTTGATGTTATGCTGACATTTTATTCTACTCTAAGATCAAACTACTGGCTTACCTGCATTGTACTAATATCCATGCGCCTATCCAAGAGTCCTTTAAATGTCCCGAATGTACATGATTCTACTACCACTGCTGTTTGTGCATTCCATGTACCCACCACTTTCTATGTAAAGAATAGACCTTTTACATCTCCCCTAAACCTTCCTGCAATCACTTTAAACTCATGCCCTCTTGTGATAGCCATTTCCACCATTGGATAAAGTTTCTGGCTATTCACTCGAAACCTCTCATCATTTTTGTCAAGTTTACCTGTTCCATTGAGTCACATGTGTCTTATTATATGAAATAGGAAGAAAACAGATGAGTTTTAATGTAATTTCAAGATTTACACTGACTTTAAAACCTAGACTTTTATTGGCTGAAGCAAAAATTAAACCTGAAATTTCTGGTGCTGTTGGCGGGAGCCTTAATGATTCCAACAGGAGCAGATATCACAGTGCATTCGTTGAAAAGAAACATAGAATCATAGAGAAAATGAACCAATCAAGATCCATTTCAGCCATGTGGTCTCACGAGTGTCAGACAGGGTTGGATAACCTCTCCTTTACTGGCTGCTGCATTACAGTTAATAGAAATATGCCAAGGGCTTGAATTTCTACATGGAACTGCAATGTAGTTCCCATCAGGGAGACATGGTCTAGAGAGGGTCAGGAATAGGAGCTTCCCATTCTGAGGTACAGGATCTACAAGAGGACAATCCTGTATGCAAATGTGGAAGGCTGCTGTGGTGTCGGTTATTGTGGGGAGGAAGGATGATATCTTTGATGGGTCGTCAAATGGGAGACTTCCAAAAGAGAGTTGAAAAGGGTACAAGCTGGGTACATACCCACGAGAAATTAATATTGGCTTTCCAAAGCAAAGAATAGGAGAAAATAAGGACTGCAGATGCTGGAGACCAGAGTTAAAAAATGTGGTGCTGGAAAAACTCAGCAGGCCAGGCATCATCTGTGGAGCAGGGGAATCGACGTTTCGGGCATAAGCTCTTCTTCAGGAATGAAAGGTACAAGCTAGGTACGTACCCACGAGAAATTAATATTGGCTTCCAAAGCAAAGAATACCCTGGATGACTAATGATGTTGATATGAAAATGAAGAGACATTTAGATTACTTACAGTGTGGAAACAGGCCCTTTGGCCCAACAAGTCCACACTTACCCACAACCCACACATTCCCCCTTTACCTAACACTACGGGCAATTTAGCATGGCCAATTCACCTGACCTGCACATCTTTGGACTGTGGGAGGAAACCGGAGCACCTGGAGGAAACCCACGCAGACACGGGGAGAATGTGCAAACTCCACAGTCAGTCGCCTGAGTCGGGAATTGAACCCGGGTCTCTGGCGCTGTGAGGCAGCAGTGCTAACCACTGTGCCACTGTGCCGCCCTGATGCACACCAGAATAGAAAATAGCAATAGAAATCAGAAAGAGAATCTCAAATGCAGGAGAGATTTTATGGCTAAATCAAGGAAAGCAAAGAGGAAGCATAAGGTGAGGATGGTGGGTTGTGCTAAACATAGACAGTCTTCTGAACATTTTAGTAATAAAATATTAGTGAAGGTTAGAGTGGGTCCATACTGAACAAACAACAAAGATGTTCCTTGAAGCAGAAGGTAGAGTATGAAAGAAGGTCATTACTTCATTCTTTATTAAATTCGTTACTAATTGCTAAATGGTGACAATGGTCTTGTTGAAAATGTGAGTGTTAAGCAGCTGGGATTTATAGTCATAGCTAATGAAGAGGAGATATTCCTGATGAAGGGCTTTTGCCCGAAACATCGATTTTCCTGCTCCTCGGATGCTTTTCCAGCACCACTAATCCAGAATCTGGTTTCCAGCATCTGCAGTCATTGTTTTTAACCAAGTCGAAAAGCCTACAGCATCCAGGAGAGAGATTCCGGGAAGAACATAGAACATAGAAAAGTCCAGCACAGAATAGGCCCTAAGGCCCATGATTGAAAAAGTGTTGCTGGTTAAAGCACAGCAGGTCAGGCAGCATCCAAGGAATAGGAAATTCGACGTTTCGGGCATAAGCCCTTCATCAGGAATGAGGAGAGGGTGCCAGGCAGGTTAAGATAAAAGGTAGGGAGGAGGGACTTGGGGGAGGGGCGATGGAGATGTGATAGGTGGAAGGAGGTCAAGGTGAGGGTGATAGGCCGGAGTGGGGTGGGGGCGGAGAGGTTAGGAAGAAGATTGCAGGTTAGGAGGGCGGTGCTGAGTTGAGGGAACCGACTGAGACAAGGTGGGGGGAGGGGAAATGAGGAAACTGGAGAAATCTGAGTTCATCCCTAGTGGTTGGAGGGTTCCCAGGCGGAAGATGAGGCGTTCTTCCTCCAACCGTCGTGTTGATATGTTTTGCTGGTGGAGGAGTCCAAGGACCTGCATGTCCTCGGTGGAGTGGGAGGGAGAGTTAAAGTGTTGAGCCACGGGGTGGTTGGGTTGGTTGGTCAGGGCGTCCCTGAGGTGTTCTCTGTAGCGTTCCGCAAGTAAGCGGCCCGTCTCCCCAATGTAGAGGAGGCCACATCGGGTGCAGCGGATGCAATAGATGATGTGTGTGGAGGTACAGGTGAACTTGTGGCAGATATGGAAGGATCCCTTGGGGCCTTGGAGGGAAGTGAGGGAGGAGGTGTGGGCGCAAGTTTTACATTTCCTGTGGTTGCAGGGGAAGGTGCCGGGAGTGGAGGTTGTGCTGTGCTTTTCCAGCACCACTAATCCAGAATCTGGTTTCCAGCATCTGCAGTCATTGTTTTTAACCAAGTCGAAAAGCCTACAGCATCCAGGAGAGAGATTCCGGGAAGAACATAGAACATAGAAAAGTCCAGCACAGAATAGGCCCTAAGGCCCATGATTGAAAAAGTGTTGCTGGTTAAAGCACAGCAGGTCAGGCAGCATCACAGCAGGACCTGGTGTGGGACTGGAGCTGGGGGTGGGGGCGGGGACAGAGATCGATGTAGGGGCGGAGTTAGACGTGGTGACGTTGCTCGGTGTGGGGGTGGGGTCAAGCGTAGGGGCGGGGTCATGCGTCGTGACGGAAATAAGCGTGGGGGCAGGGTTATGCGTGGTGACGAAGGTTTGCGTGGAGGTGGGGTTACGTGTAGTGACGTAAGATGGCGTGGGGGCAGAGAAACCGGAGGCATTGTGGTTCTGCAGGTTAGTGATGTCAGTGGGGGTGGAAGTGGCTGCGGCGACTGCAACCGAAGGGGCAGAAATGGCTGTGGCGATGGAAGAACCGCAGTCATTCCCGGTAGCCGCGTGGGTCGCGGGACCGTCGGCGATTCTGGAAGCAGTTGTCTGTGCGACGATCGCCAGTGTGGCCGCCTGGGCGGCGATCGTGGAGGCTCCGAGGTCGGTGGGGGCGGAAGTGACGTCACGGTCGTCAGCGGCCGTTGGTGCCGCGGGCGCTGTAGTGGCCACATGTGTAATGGCGTCCGACAGGCCGATAGAAGATTCTGGAACAGCCGAGGGATCCTCCGCTCCACCCTTGCAGCCATGCGCCACTACCTACACTCCCTGCAATCTGCCCTACACCAGCTCAGGACAACACTCCCACAGACCTGCAAAGGACCCCTGCTGTTCTTCATCTACAGAAGAATCCATACACTAAACAAACAGTTCTTCCTAGCCATATCAGAAATTAAAGACAGTAAGTACCGAAAACTTTCATGTACTTACCCCCACACTCGCGACCCCCGCGGCTGCCGGGAATGACTGCGGTTCTTCCGTCGCCACAGCCATTTCCGCCCCCACTGACATCACTAACCTGCAGGACCACAATGCCTCAGGTTTCCCCGCCCCCACGCCGTCTTACATCACTACACGTAAGCCCGCCCTCACGCAAACCTTCGTCACCACATGTAACCCCACCCCACGCTTATTTCCGTCACTACGCTTGACCCCACCCCCACACCGAGCAACGTCACCACATCTAACTCCGCCCCTACATCGATCTCTGTCCCCGCCCCTAACCCCGCCCCCAGTCCCAGCTCCAGTCCCACACCAGGTCCTAGCTCCCAGCCCTGCCGTGTTTTCACCATCCCTCCAGATCTCCCCCTCTCTGAGGATGAAAGATCAGTCCTCAGCAGAGGCCTCACCTTCATTCCCCTACGCCCTCGAATCAATGAGTTCAACACACGGTGAGATATTGAACAATTCTTCCGCCGCCTTCGCCTCCGTGCCTACTTTCACAACCAAGACTCCCGCCCAACCTCTGACAACCCCTTCTCCCGCCTCCAACACACCCCATCCACCTGGACACCCCGTGCTGGCCTCTTACCCGCCCTCGATCAATTTATAGCCAACTGCCGCCGTGACATTAACCGACTCAACCTCTCCACCCCTCTTACCCACTCCAACCTCTCACCCTCAGAACGTGCAGCCCTCCACTCCCTCTGCTCCAATCCCAACCTCACCATCAAACTGGCAGACAAGGGAGGCGCGGTAGTAGTTTGGCGCACCGACCTTTATACCGCTGAGGCCAAACGCCAGCTCGCGGACACCTCCTCTTATCGCCCCCTCGACCACGACCCCACCTCCCACCACCAAACCATCATCTCCCAGACCATCCATAACCTCATCACCTCAGGGGATCTCCCATCCACCGCCTCCAACCTCATAGTCCCACAACCCCGCACCGCCCGTTTCTACCTCCTGCCCAAAATCCACAAACCTGAATGCCCTGGCCGACCCATTGTCTCAGCCTGCTCCTGCCCCACCGAACTCAACTCCGCATACCTTGACACAGTTCTGTCCCCTTTAGTCCAAGAACTCCCCACCTACGTTCGGGACACCACCCACACCCTCCACCTCCTCCAGGATTTTCGCTTCCCCGGTCCCCAACGCCTTATTTTCACGAAGGACATCCAGTCCCTGTACACCTCCTTCCCCCATCACGAAGGACTCAAAGCCCTCTACTTCTTCCTTTCCCGCCGCACTAACCAGTACCCTTCCACTGACACCCTCCTTCGACTGACTGAACTGGTCCTCACCCTGAATAACTTCTCTTTTCCATCTTCCCACTTCCTCCAAACTAAAGGAGTTGCCATGGGCACCCGCATGGGCCCCAGCTATGCCTGTCTCTTCGTAGGATATGTGGAACAGTCCATCTTCCGCAACTACACTGGCACCACCCCCCACCTTTTCCTCCGCTACATCGATGACTGTATCGGCGCTGCCACGTGCTCCCACGAAGAGGTTGAATAGTTCATCAACTTTACTAACACCTTCCATCCCGACCTCAAATTCACCTGGACTGTCTCAGACTCCTCCCTCCCCTTCCTAGACCTTTCCATTTCTATCTCAGGCGACCGACTCAACACAGACATCTACTATAAACCGACTGACTCCCACAGCTACCTGGACTACACCTCCTCCCACCCTGCCCCCTGTAAAAACTCCATCCCATATTCCCAATTCCTTCGTCTCCGCCGCATCTGCTCCCAGGAGGACCAGTTCCAACACCGCATAGCCCAGATGGCCTCCTTCTTCAAGGACCGCAGATTCCCCCCAAACGTGATCGACGATGCCCTCCACCGCATCTCCTCCACTTCCCGCTCCTCCGCCCTTGAGCCCCGCCCCTCCAACCGCCACCAAGACAGAACCCCACTGGTTCTCACCTACCACCCCACCAACCTCCGTATACAGCGTATCATCCGCCGTCATTTCCGCCACCTCCAAACGGACCCCACCACCAGGGATATATTTCCCTCCCCTCCCCTATCAGCGTTCCGCAAAGACCACTCCCTTCGTGACTCCCTCGTCAGGTCCACACCCCCCACCAACCCAACCTCCACTCCCGGCACCTTCCCCTGCAACCACAGGAAATGTAAAACTTGCGCCCACACCTCCTCCCTCACTTCCCTCCAAGGCCCCAAGGGATCCTTCCATATCTGCCACAAGTTCACCTGTACCTCCACACACATCATCTATTGCATCCGCTGCACCCGATGTGGCCTCCTCTACATTGGGGAGACGGGCCGCTTACTTGCGGAACGCTACAGAGAACACCTCAGGGACGCCCTGACCAACCAACCCAACCACCCCGTGGCTCAACACTTTAACTCTCCCTCCCACTCCACCGAGGACATGCAGGTCCTTGGACTCCTCCACCAGCAAAACATAACAACACGACGGTTGGAGGAAGAACGCCTCATCTTCCGCCTGGGAACCCTCCAACCACTAGGGATGAACTCAGATTTCTCCAGTTTCCTCATTTCCCCTCCCCCCACCTTGTCTCAGTCGGTTCCCTCAACTCAGCACCGCCCTCCTAACCTGCAATCTTCTTCCTAACCTCTCCGCCCCCACCCCACTCCGGCCTATCACCCTCACCTTGACCTCCTTCCACCTATCACATCTCCATCGCCCCTCCCCCAAGTCCCTCCTCCCTACCTTTTATCTTAACCTGCCTGGCACCCTCTCCTCATTCCTGATGAAGGGCTTATGCCCGAAACGTCGAATTTCCTATTCCTTGGATGCTGCCTGACCTGCTGTGCTTTAACCAGCAACACATTTTCAACTGTGATCTCCAGCATCTGCAGACCTCATTTTTTACCCTAAGGCCCATGATGTTGTGCCGAGATTTAATCCTAATGTAAAATATAGTAACTTCACCTACGCACCCCTCAACTCACTGCTATCCATATGCATGTCCAGGAGTCACTTAAATGTCCCCAATGACTCTGCTTCCACCACCATCGCTGGAGACACATTCCATGTATTCACAGCTCTCTGCGTAAAGAACCTACCTCTGACATCTCCTTTATACCTTCCTCCTAATATCTTCAAATTATGACTTCTCTTACCAGTCAATACTGCCCTGGGGAAAAGTCTGTGGCTATTGACTTTATCTATTCCTCTCATTACTTTGTATACCTCGATCAGGTCCCCTCTCTTCCTCCTTCTCTCCAGAGAGAAAAGTCCGAACTTATTCAACCTTTCTTCATAAGGCAAGCCTTCCAGTCCAGGCAGCATCCTGGTAAACCTTCTTTGCACCCTCACCAAAGCCTCTATATCTTCCATATAGTAGTGCGACCAGAACTGGACACAATATTCCAAGTGTGGCCTCACCAGGGACTTGTAGAGCTGCAGCTAAACCTCGTGGCTCTTAAACTTGATTCCCCTGTTAATGAAAGCCAAAACACCATATGCTTTCTTAACAACCCTATCCAATTGGGTGGTATGTACCTGCACACCCAGAATCCTCTGTACCTCCACACTGCCAAAAATCCTGTCTTTAATCCTATATTCAGCATTCGAGTTTGACCTTCCAAAATGCATCAATTCGCATTTATCCAGGTTGAACTCCATCTGCCATTTCTCAGCCCAGCTCTACATCCTGTCTGTGTCGCACGGCAGCCTGCAGTAGCCATCTATACTATCAACAACACCTCCAACCTTTGTGTCATCTACAAATTTACTAACCCACCTCTCAACCTCCTCATCCAAGTCATGTTTAAAAACTGCAAAGAGCAGAGGCCCAAGAACAGACCCCTGCAGGACCCCACTCACCACTGACCTCCAGGCAGTATACTTACCATCTACAACCACTCTCTGCCTTCTGTCAGCCAACCAATTCTGAATCCAGACAGCCAAATCTCCCTGTACCCCATAGTTCCTGACTTTATGAATAAGCCTACCATGGAGAACCCGATCAAATGTCTTGCTGATGTCCATAAACACCACATCTACTGCTCAACATTGTTGACCTGTCTTGTCACCTCCTCAAAGAACACAATAAGATTTGTGAGGTATGACCTTCCCCTCACAAAGCCATGCTGACTGCTTTTAATCACACTATGCTTTTCCAAATAGTCATAAATTCTATCCCTCAGAATTCTTTCCAAAACTTTGCTGACCACAGACATAAGACTGACTGGTGAAATCACCCATAACAACAAACCTGCTACATCTGCATTTTTCCAGAACTTGCTCGCCTATGAGATCTTCAATCTGGCGGGATACAGCCTGGATTGCTGAAGGAATGAAGGGAGCAAATTTCGGTGCCATTGAATGAAATTCTCCAGGCTTCTCTGAACACAGGATTAGTGGCAGGGAACTGGAGGATTGCAAATGTGACACCATTGTTTAAGAAAGGGGCAAAGGTTAATACAGCACACGATACATGTGTTAGCTTGGCATTAATAGTGGGATAACTGAGAGAGAATACTATACAGACATCGGTGAATACACAAGGGATACACACTGGGTACACCCTGGACACCTCCCACCTTGTACATGGCAGGTACACGTGTGACTCAGCCAACATTGTCTATCTTATACATTGCAGGCAAGGATGCCCGGAGGCATGGTACATTGGGGAAACCGAGCAAAGGCTATGACAACAGATGAATGGGCACCGCACAACAATCAACAAACAGGAGTGTTCCTTCCCAGTTGGGGAACACTTCAGTGGTCCAGGACATTCAGCCTCGGACCTTTGGGTGACCATCCTCCAAGGTGGACTTCGGGACAGGCAGCAGCGAAAAGTGGCCAAGCAGAGGCTGATAGCTAAGTTTGGTACCCATAGGGAGGGCCTCAACCGGGACCTTGGGTTCATGTCACATTACAGGTGATCACCACTGCACTACACACTCACACACACACACAGACACACACACACACACACTCCTATACACACATACACATGGACACACACATACACAGATACGCACACAGACACCCACACACCCTTACAGACACACACACTCCCACACTCACACATACACCCCCTCACAGACTTAAGACACATACACTTTCTCACACTCACAACCCCCAACCCAGACAGACAGACAGACACAGACAAAGACCCACTTGCACACATATATTTTGAGGGGTGAATTTGTACTTGCAAGGTTACATTGTACTTTGCTCAAAAACTGCATGCATTCATGCAAAACTCTGTTATCTCACTGTTTAGATTAGAATCAATCTAAACATCACGGCATAGACAGAGAACACAGGGGGCCAACACCTTCAACACATTGTCTAGTTATCACCAATGTTACAGCTAACTCGAGAATGCTACTTTTTAGAAAAGGTTTTGTGATTTACACATGAAAGAAGTGAAACTATCACTGTATTCTAACAGATGAAAGGCTTAACAGACAATCAATTTTTCAATGTATAATTTCAGTTACATCACACTGCAAATTTTTGCTATAAATTCTGTGTTACGATCGAGCCCTCCACAATCACCTGATGAAGGAGCGTCGCTCCGAAAGCTAGTGCTTCCAAATAAACCTGTTGGACTATAATCTGGAGTTGTGTGATTTTTAACTGGATAAAAATAAGTTAATACCAGACAGATAACATGGCTTTGCCAAGAGCAGGTCATGTTTGAACGAAAAACTAAGTTCTTTGATGAGGTGACACAGGCAGAGAATGAGAGTACTCCTGTGGATGTGATATATTGGAACTTTCAAACAGCATTTGATGCCACACAGCAGGATGGTTCCCAAATTAGAAATGTCTGGGATTGGTGAGCACTTGGCAGCACGGAATTGAAGTTGGTGAAATGATAAGAGACAGGGTGGAGCTGTACGTGGGCATTTTCCGGTTTGGAGATGAGTTAGAATTAGTGTTTTCCAGGGATTGGTATTCAGACCCTTGCCCCATCTGATTGAGAGATGGGTGTTGTTGCAAACTCTCTAAATGTGTCGATGTTACCGCGATAGGGAGAATTGTGACTTGTGAGAATAGAGTCATGCAGCATGGAAACAGACCCTTCGGCCCACCCAGCCCATGCACACCATGTTCCCAAACTAAACCAGTTCCACCTGCCATATTAAGGCCCATATTGCTCCAATGCTTTCTTATTCAGGAACTTATCAAAACCGATCAACTCCATTGGTCCATGGGGCGGCATGGTGGCGCAGTGGTTAGCACTGCTGCCTCACAGCGCCTGAGACCCGGGTTCAATTCCCGACTCAGGCGACTGACTGTGTGGAGTTTGCACGTTCTCCCCGTGTCTGCGTGGGTTTCCTCCGGGTGCTCCGGTTTCCTCCCACAGTCCAAAGATGTGCGGGTCAGGTGAATTGGCCATGCTAAATTGCCCGTAGTGTTAGGTAGGGGTAAATGTAGGGGTATGGGTGGGTTTCGCTTCGGCGGGTCGGTGTGGACTTGTTGGGCCGAAGGGCCTGTTTCCACACTGTAAGTAATCTAATCTAAAAAGTAATCTAATCTAATCTAAGTTGGTCAAAACGCACAGATACCTGGCAAATGAATGTCAATGCTGGGAAATGTGAGGGAGTGTATTTTGTTCCAATAAGTACAAACAGAAACCACAGGCTCAATGCCACAATTTTGAGGGGAATACAGAGTTGAGGGACTGAGGGGACCATGTGTATAATTCTATGAAGATTATCCGGCAAGTGGCAAGAGCAGGTAATAAGGATTATCGGATCGTTGGGTTTATAAACAGAGGGATAGAACATGAAAGCACGGGAGTAATACTACACCCCTGCAAATTATTGGTCAGACTACATTTGGATTATTGTATTCAGTTGTTGGAACCTTATACAGTGTTTCCACGAGTGTGTCTGTCAGTATCTGGATGATAGATTACAGAGTTATACAGCACGGAAACAGACCCTTCAGACTAACGTGCCCATGCCGACCAGATTTCATAAAGTGAGGTAGTCCCATTGGACAGCGTTGGGCCCATGTCACTCTAAACCTTTCCCATCCATCTCCCCATCTGGATGCCTTTTCAATGTTGTAACTGGACCTGTCTCCACCACCTCCCCTGGTGGCTCGTTCCACACACGCACCGACTTCTGTGTGAAAAGATTGCAGCACGTGTTCAGTTTTAAATATTTCCCCCTCACCTAAAGACAAAGGCCCTGCCTGAAACTGTGTAAACCTCCCCTGGTTTATCGGAGCAAAATGGCACTCCTCACATTTATCTAAATCAAACTCCATCTGCTATTTATCGGCCCACCAGACCAGCTGATCAAGATCACATTGAATGCTTGGATAACATTGTTTACATTTCACTATATCATCAATTTTGGTGTTATCTACAAACCTACTCACCACATCTTCTATATTCCCATACAAATCATTTATATAAATGACAAACAACGGTAGACCCAGCACTGATCCTTGCAGCACACTGCTAGGTGCAGGTCTCCATCCTTAACCAAAACCCTCTCCCACCACCCCGTCTCCTACAATCAAACCAACTTTGGATCCAGTTGGCTGGGTCTCCATAGACCCCATGTGGTTGAACATTCCTAACCAGTCTACCATGTGGAACCTTGGCGAAAGTAGTAAATATGGTGCCCTGGGAGGAGCAGGAACCTGTTTTGGACTCATCTGTGGCAGGGAATATGTCCTCACGGACATTCTCTAGTTTAGATGGAGAGTCACAAGACAATCCCTGATCACATATTTATGGGAATTTGTAGCTCAGGTTGTGGATGAGGTTTGGATGCCAGTATCCAGATCATAGATTATAAAGAACAAAGAAAAGTTACAGCCCAGGAACAGGCCCTTCAGCTCTCCAAGCCTGTACTGATTGAAATCCACTGTCTAAACTGAACATCCAATTCTTAAGGATCTGTATCCCTCTGCTCCTCAATCACTCATGTATCTGTCCAGATGCACCTTGAATGAATCTAAAACACCTGTGTCTTCTACCGCTGCTAGCAACATGCTCCAGGCACCTACCACCCTCTGTGTAAAGGACTTCTCGCATGTACCCACCTTTGATAGAAATGTATAAGATTAGGGGATTTACAGATAGGATTGACGATCACAATATTTTTCTCTAAATTGAAATGTCTAATACTGGGGACCATGCGTTCATGGTGAGACGGGGTTAGTTCATTTTTTTTTACACAGAGCATGGTTGGAGTTTTTAAGCTGCTGCAGGGATGGTGTTGGAGGCAGGTACGATAGGGGTGTTTAAGGATGTTTTAAATATCAATACACAAGAAATAAAGGGATATGGCACGCAAAAATGATTTGTTTAATTTAACATCAAGTTTAGCACAAAGAACAAAGAAAATTACAGCACAGGAACATGCCGTTTGACCCTGCAAGCCTGCGCCGATCCACATCCTCCATCTAGGCATGTCACCTTTTTCCTAAGGATCGGTATCCAATTAGACAATTAGACAATAGACAATAGACAATAGGTGCAGGAGTAGGCCATTCAGCCCTTCGAGCCTGCACCACCATTCAATATGATCATGGCTGATCATTCTTAATCAGTATCCTGTTCCTGCCTTATCTCCATAACCCTTGATTCCACTATCTTTGAGAGCTCTATCCAACTCTTTCTTAAATGAATCCAGAGACTGGGCCTCCACTGCCCTCTGGGGCAGAGCATTCCACACAGCCACCACTCTCTGGGTGAAGAAGTTTCTCCTCATCTCTGTCCTAAATGGTCTACCCCGTATTTTTAAGCAATTCATGTATCTGCCTAGAGACATCTTAATTCACACTATCATACCTGCCTCTACCACCTCCACTGGCAACCCATTCCAAGCGCCCACCACCCTCTACATCTCAAGCATTCCACATTTATCTCCCTTAATCTTTTCCCCTCATTCTGAACTCGTGACCTCTTCTAATTGAGTACCCACTCTGGGGAAAAGCTTCTTGCTATCCACCTTCTAAGCATTTTGGAGATCTCAATCAGGTCCCCCATCAAGCTCATTCTTTCTGATGAAAATAATCCTAACCTACTCAACATCTCTGCAGAGATAGTACCCTCTATACCAGACTATATCCTGGTGTACCTCCTCGACACCCTCTCCAAAGCATCCACATCCTTTTGGTAATGTGGCGACCAGAGCTGTACGCAGTATTCCAAAGGTGGCTGAACCAAAGTCTCATACAGCTGCAACATGACCTGCCAACTCTTGAATTCAATACCCGTCCGATGAAGGAAAGCATGCCGTATGCTTTCTTGACCACTGTATTAACCTCCATTGCCATCTTCAGTGAACAATGGACCTGAACACTCTGATCTCTCTCTGCAGAAATTTTCCCCAGGATGTTTTTATTTACAGTATAGTTCCCTCTTGAATTGGATTTTCCAAAATGCATCACCTCACATTTGCCCGGATTGAACTCCATCCGCCATTTCTCTGTCCAACTCTCCAATCTATCTTTATTCTGCTGTATTCTCTGACAGCCCCCTTCATTACCTGCTTCTCCACCAATCTGAGTATCATCTGCAAACTTGCTAATCAGTGCACCTTCCTCCAGATTGTTTCTGTATATCACAATCAACGGTGATCCCAGCACCAATGCCTTTGGAACACCACTGGTCACTGTTCTCCATTTTGAGAAATGCCCTTCCATGACTAGTTTCTGTCTCCTTTTGACCAGCCAGTTCTTAATCCATCTTGATAGTACACTCTGTATCCCATGTGACTTCACTTTATCCATCAGCCAAACACAGGGAACTTTATCAAACACCTTACTGAAGTCCATGTAAACGACACCTACAGCCCTTCCCTCATTGATCAACTTTGTCACTTCCTCAAATAATTCTATTAAGTTGGTAAGACAGGACCTTCCCTGCACTAACCCATGTTGCCTATTACTGATAAGCTCATTTTCTTCGAAATGGGAATAGATCCTATCCTTCAGTACCTTCTCCAGGAGCTTCCCTAACACTGACGTCAGGCTCACCGGTCTATAATTACCTGGATTATCCCTGCTACCTTTCTTAAACATGGGGATAACATTAGCGATTCTCCAGTCTTCCGGGATCTAACCTGTGTTCAAAGATGCTGCAACGATGTCTGATAATGCCCCAGCTATTTCCTCTCTCACTTCCCTCAGGAACCTGGGATAGATCCCATCCAGACCTGGGGACCTATCCACCTTCATGCCTTTTAGAATACCCAAAACTTCCTCCCTCCTTATATCGACTTGCTCTAAAGTTATCAAACATCTATCTCGAACCTCAATACCCAACATGTCCCTCTCCTCGGTGAATACTGAGCAAAGTATTTATTAAGAATCTCACCCGTTTTCTCTGACTCCACGCATAACTTTCCTCCTTTGTCATTGAGTGGGCCAACCCTTTCTCTAGTTACCCTCTTGCTTCTTATATATGAATAAAAGCTTTGGGATTTTCCTTAACCCTGTTCGCTAAAGATATTTCATAATCCCTTTTAGCTCTCTTTACTCCTTGTTTCAGACTAGTCTCACATTCCCGATATAATTCCAAAGCTTCGTCTGTCTTCAGTCATCTAGACCTTATGTATGTTTCCTTTTTCCTCTTAGTTAGTCTCACAATTTCATCTGTCATCCATGGTCCCTAATCTTGCCATTTCCATCCCTCATTTTAACAGGAACATGTCTGTCCTGCACTCTAATTAATCTCTCTTTAAAAGCCTCTCACAAATCAAATGTGGATTTCCCTTCAAACATATGCTCTAATTTATGTGCCCCAGCTCATGTTGAATTTGGCTCCAGATGGTCTTTCCCCAACTTAGCACTCTTCCTTTAGGACCACTGTTATCTTTGTCCATGAGTATTCTAAAACTTATGAAATAGTGATCATTATTCCCAAAATAATCCTCTACTGAAACTTCAACCATCTGGCCCAGCTCATGCCCCAACACCAGGTCCAGTACGTCCCCTTGCCAAGTTAGACTATTGACATACTGCTCTAGAAAACCCTCCTGGATGCTTCTTACACATTCTGCTCCATCTAGATCTCTAACACTGAGTGAATCCTAGTCAATGTTACAAAAAATAAAATCTCCCATCACCATCACCCTGTTGTTCCTACACCCCTCCATAATGTGTTTACATATTTGTACCCTCTGTTTCACGCTCAGTGTTGTGAGGCCAGCAGTACACCCCCAACGTGGTTACTGCATCCTTCCTATTTCTGAACTCTACCCATATTCCTTCACTCCCGATACCTCTAAAGCGCTCCCTTCAGCACAGCTTTGAACTAATCTCTGACCATTTACCTCCCTCTCTATCACACCTGAAGTGTCAATATCCTGAGAAATGCAGCTGCCAATCAGGCCCTTTCTTCATTGAAGTCTCAGTAATAGCAATAATATCATATTCCCAGATACTAATCCAAGCCCTAACTTCATCCACCTTCCCTGCTACACTTCTTATATTAAAACAAATGCACCTCTGACCATTAGTCCCCTTTGCATTCATCATCTGCTCCCTGCGCTCTATTCCCCTTAGTCACGCTGACTCTATTATCTAATTCCTTACAGGCTTTACCTACTACCTCATTACTGTCCCCTAGCCTCCTCATTTAGTTCCCATCCCCCTGCCACATTAGTTTAAACCCTCCCTAATAGCGTGAGCAAAAGCATCCCCAAGGACATTGGTTCCAGTATGGCCCAGGTGTAGTGTGTCCAATTTATAATAGTCTGACCTCCCCCAGAACTGGTCCCTATGTTCCAAATATCTGAACCCCTCCCTTATGCTCCCTCAAGACATACAATCATCCTGCTTATTCTATCATTCCTACTCTGACTGGCACGTGGCACTGGTTGCAGTCCTGAGATTACTCCCTCTGAGGTCCCACTCCCTAAATTCCGCTTGTAGGACCTCATCTCGTTTTTTACCCTATGATTGGTGTGTATATGCACCATGACAACTCCCTGTTCAGCCTCCCCTTTCAGAATGTTCTGCAGTCAATCTGAGTCATCCCTGACCCTTGCACCTGGGAGGCAACATGCCATTCAGGTGTCTCGTTTTTGTCTGCTGAAACACCTGCCTATTCCCTTTACAATTTAATCCCCAATGACTGTAGCCCTTCCACTCTTTCTCCCCTCTCCTAAACAGCAGAGCCAGCCACGGTGCCATGAACTTGGCTACTGCTGCTTTCCCCTGGCGGTGAGTTGTTTCCCCCAGCAGTATCCAAAATGGTTATTCTTGTTTTGGAGGGAGATGACTGCAGGGGACACCTGCACTGCCTTCCTGCTCTTTCTCTGCTTTTTGGCCATCCGCTCCATTTCCCCCTCAGCAACTCTAACTTTGCGGGCTAAGGGGCCCTTTCCTGTGCTGTATAGTTCCATGTTCAATGTGCTATTTTTGGACATCAAATGCAAAAGGAATTAATACAGTCGATGGCAGGATCCTTCTGAGCATTGATGTACAGAGGGATCTCGGAGTGCCAGGACACAGCTCCCTACAAGGGGAAGTACTTGTCGATAAGGTGCTGTAGAGGGTTCATTCATTGGGCCATTGATTAGAAAAGATGGCAAACTATGCCAATTGGCAGCTTTAAATAAACAGTTAGAGAAAGTTTAAAGGAAGTGTGTGAGGCAAGATCTTCTGTCATGCAATGTGTTGTAGATGCGTAGAAGGTCCCGTGATAATAGCAGATTGATAGTAACGCCTGAGAGGCATTTAGATGGGAACATGTCCTGGCTGAAATAGAGGGATATGGATCCTGTGCAGGAAGGTGGAAATAGTTTAAAATTGAATTATTGCCAGCACAGACATAAATGGCTGAAGGGCCTTTTGCTGTACTGTACGTTTCTATGTTCTGTTGCTATCAGTCCCCCTCTGATTTGTTTTTTCTCAGAAGTATTTCATCACAGCCTGCCAAGCCTCAGGACTGGCTCACTACAATCCTGCATTTTTCTGTCATTTTCTTCCCCCCTTTATTGATAAACTGTTATTAAAATCATGACAGGACATTGTGTATCCATTTAATATTCCACATGACTGTCACCCCCATTTTGCAGGATATCCGTGCTCATGTAGGACTGTATGTTAGAGCTGTATGCTTATTAGTTCAGTATCAGATGAAGTGGTAACAATGTGAACTTTGGTACATGCTTTGTGCAAATGTTGCTGATTTCTTGTTTTTGATTATTTATTCCGGGATGCAATTCGATACAAAACAGGCAGGTCACCAGATGCGGCTGTACCAGAGTAAGCAAAGAAGATGGTTCTAATAGCTCTCCAGTGAAATGTAGGGTCGGTCAGTCAGAAAGGAAAGCAAACAGCTGCTGTTTCATCCAGGTGGATGGGTTTGTAAAGGGAGGCTGTAGTGGCAGAGTTTGGGACAGGTGCTGGGTAAAAGGTTATCATTTTCACTGCAAGAAATGATCTACTTTATGTGACTAGATGCCAATCCCAGCCTGGTCATGGCTTGTGTAAAGAATTGTCGCTCGGGTGCCAGTTGTTGTGGTTGTGGGTGTGCTCGCCGAGATGGGATGGTGATTTGCAGATGTTTCGTTCCCTGTCTCGGTGACCTTTTCAGCGCTTTGGAGTCTCCTGTGAAGTGCTGCTGTCATGTGTCTGCTGGAAGTTATGTGGTTCCATTCCTGCAGCTTCCAGATGCCAGTTCCAGTTGTTCATTGAAGTGCCGGTGTATTGGGTGTATGTCTATGTGTTTGTTGATGGAGTTCATGGATGAGTGCCATGCTTCTAGAAATTCTCTGGCTATCCTCTGTTTATCGTGATCCATGATCGCTGTGTTACCCCAGTCGAATTTGCAGTCCTTGTCATCTGTGTGTGTGTTTATTAGGGACAGTGGCCGTGGCATTTAGTGATTAATTGGTGCCTGTAGATGTGGATTGCTAGGTATCTGCCTGTTTGTCCTGTGTACTGTTGCGTGCAGGCTTTGCATGGAATCTTATACACTACGTCTGTCTTGCACATGCTGACTATTGGCTCTTTTATCCTGGTGAGTTGTCGGCTGAGCGTGGCTGTCGGTTTATGGACTGTCATGATCTGAGTGGTTGGAGAAATCTGGCTGTCAGTTCTGAGACAATTTTTATATCAGGTGGCGTGGCTAGTGAGTTAGTTCGTGGCATGCCCTTGTGGCGTTGCTTGTCTGTTAGGCATCTAGGGATGAAGTTACGGGGATATCTGTTCTTGGTGAATACTCTGTAGAGGTGATCATTGTACGCAGTGTTTAGGTTACTCAGTTTTTGTTGAAGTTCATTTGCTAGTTTATGTGCTGGAGTTTGAGGGAGTGCCTCCATGTGGTATGTCTGGTTTGTGTACTTTGTGTAATCCACAAAATCTCAGGGTGTTGTTTTTTTTGTTTCATCCTTTGTATGTAGTCCTGATTATTAGTCTGTTTTTGTAGATTCTGCAGTGTGTTATTTATTCTGTTAGTTATATTTGGTGTGGGGGGTCACCCTCCCTCTGGAGATAGGCGTTGGGATCTGCAAGAAGGGGGAAGATAAAGGAACCTTGGATGACAAGAGCAGAGGAGCTTCTCGTCTAAAGAAAGAAGGCAGCTTACGTAGGGTGGAGGAAGCAAGGGTCTTGCTCAGCTCAGGATTACAGACAGGCGAAGAAGGAGCTCAAAAATGGTCTGAGGAGAGCCAGGAGGGGGCACAAGAAAGGCTTAGCAGGAAGGGTTAGGGAGAATCCAAAGGCATTTTACACATATGTGAGGAATAAGAGAATGATCAAAGAAAGAGTAGGGCCGATCAGGGATAGCATAGGGAACTTGTGTATAGAGTCTGAGGAGGTAGGGGAAGCCCTAAATGAGTTTTTTGCTTCTGTCTTTACTAAAGAAAAGGACCTTGTAGTGAATGAAACCATTGAGGAGCAGGTAAGCATGCTGGAACGGATAGAGATTGGGAAGCTGATGTACTGAAAATTTTGATTAACACTAAGATTGACAAGTCGCCAGGGCCATTCTAGTCAACAGAAGACAGCGAGTGGCAGTAGAAGGAAAATATTCTGCCTCGAAGTCTGTGGTGAGTGGTGTTCCACACGGTTCTGTCCTTGGGCCTCTACTCTTTGTAATTTTTATTAATGACTTGGATGACGGGATTGAAGGATGGGTCAGCAAGTTTGCAGACGACACAAAGGTTGGAGGTGTCATTGACAGTATAGAGGACTGTTGTAGGATGCAGCATGGTATTGACAGGATGCAGAGATGGGCTGAGAGGTGGCAGGTGGAGTTCAACCTGGATAAATGCAAAATGATGCATTTTGGAAGATCAAACTTGAAAGTTGATTACAGGATTAAAGACAGGATTCTTGGCAGTGTGGAGGAACAGAGGGATCTTGGTGTGCAGGTACATAGATCCCTTAAAATTGCTACCCAAGTGGACAGGGTTGTTAAGAAAGCATATGGTATTTTGGCTTTCATTAACAGGGGGATTGAGTTTAAGAGTTGTGAGATATTGTTGCAGCTCTATAAAACTTTGGTTAGATCGCACTTGGAATACTGTGTCCAGTTCTGGTCGCCCTATTATAGGGGAGATGTGGATGCTTTGGAGTGGGTTCAGAGGAGGTTTACCAGGATGCTGCCTGGAATGGAGGGCTTATCTTATGAAGAGAGGTAGATTGAGCTCGAACCTTTTTCATTGGAAGAATGAAGGAAGAGAGGGGACCAAATTGAGGTATACAAGATAATGAGAGACATAGATAGAGTTGATAGCCAGAAACTTTTTTCCAGGGCAGAAATTGTTAATATGAGGGGTCATAGTTTTAAGCTGGTTGGAGGAAAGTATAGAGGGGATGTCAGAGGCGGGTTCTTTACACAGAGAATTGTGAGAGCATGGAATGCGTTACCAGCAGCAGTTGTGGAAGCGAGGTCATTGGGGATATTTAAGAGACTGCTGGACATGCACATGGTCACAGAAATTTGAGGGTTCGTACATTAGGTTTACCTTACATGAGGCACAACATCATGGGCTGAAGGGCCTGTTCTGTGCTGTACTGTTCTATGTTCTATGTTCTAGTTTCTCTGCTTCCCGAACATATTCACTCTTGTCTGTGATAACCATCATTCTGCCCTCGTTGGCTGGTACGATGTTTATGTTCTTGTCATTTTTCAGTGTTTTTAGGGCTTCTCTCTCAATGGTGTTGAGCCTGTTGATTTACCTTCCCTTTGTTAGTAAAGGTACAATGGTTGGTCTGACTGCTTGCTCTGCCTCTTCAGTTTGTCCATTAGGTCTGAGCATAAATTCCAGGCCAGCTAGGAAGTCTGTGGTTCATACAGATAGAGAACAGCCCGACATGACAAAGTGACGAAGCTAACCAACAGCAGAAAGACAACACAACAGGCACCCGGGTAAGAAACCTCTCCAACAGATTGTTTCCAGGCACAGATAAAACCACACCAGCCAATGGACTCAAGTACCAGCACAGGGATACAAAACCAACAGACTCCTACGCTGCACTAGAATGTTTGCTCAGAAGGAACAGACTAACCAAAGAGACACAGCTAGCAGTCAGACAAACCAGTGTACCCCTACTAACAAAGAAAACACAAATGAACAACTTCAACAGCAAAGTGAGAGAAGTCCTAAAATCCCTCAAAAAGAACAAGAACATAATCATCATGCCAGCGAGCATCGGCAGAGTGATGGCCATCATGGACAAGACCAAAGAGATTCAGAAAGCAGAGAAACTACTTGCAGATACTGACACCCACCTCCAGAGGGAGTGTGACCCCACACCACAGCAAACCGATGGGAGAAACAACACACTGTGGAACCAACAAAAGAATAACTGGGATTGTCCTACAAAGGGTGAAACCAGAAAGCAACAACAGAAAGCAGAAACCCCAAGACTTTTTTGGATTACCCAAAGTACACGAACCAGACATAACACTTAGACCCATTAAGCACTCCCTCAGACTCTATCTCATAAAATGGGGAAAAAAAACAAAATCAAAAACTGAAACATCTTTCTAGCTGCTCCAAACACTCCCTACAATCATCACAGGAATTCTGAGACAACATCAAGAACAGAAACATAGACAAGGACAAAGCAATGATCTCATTGGATGTAATGGCACTGCTCACTTCAAATAAATAAATTCCAGAAGGCACACTACAGCATCACTTCACAGATGTCAACAAAGTGCTGAACATTTCACCTGCACTGGGCACGAAACGTTTGCAAATCAAATTCTCAGCTCGGTGATTATACCCATTACTATGAGTCCCATACTATACTGGCAAATTGAAAATAAGTAACATTTGGTTTTGAAATGAATTTCTGAGTTTGGTTACAGTTTTGACATCAATTCGATTTAACCAATCCATTTAAATTATGTCCCAGGATATTAAAACCAAATTGAGTTTGAATGTATTGTTTTGCCAACATCAAACTAATGCGATGATCCAACGTTTGTGGGGGTGGGGGGGGAAGTAATAAATGAGGACATTTTTTAAAATGTTTGAGAGAATCTGCCATAGAGAGCAAAACTGGACATCTATTTGTTCATCTAAAATATTGCTGTGCAAGAAATGAGGAAACACTATCAAAGGTACCTTTCCACACGAAACATACACACAGTAAAAAACAAACATATCCCAGGGAAATCACAGCCAGAAGAAAGAATCAGAAGACAACTGTTTTGAAATGATGTTAATGTAATTTTAATAAGTGTCTTGCTGGAACAACATGTTGCTATCAAGTTGGAGGCAGATAGTAAGCAGTTAAGAGAAAGGGGGGTTAGAGTTGTGAACAGTAACAGTTTAATGTTCAATTTTAGAGTTAAAACATAAATTGATACTACTTTCTTTAAATAGTGGAATTTGGGAGTTCTCTGTCATTCACATTTTAACCGATCACGAGGTGAGGCAAGTTTCTCTGGGTGTTTGGTTTAATTAACAGAGGGGTTCACTTCTGTATGGTAACAATGGGAAACTGAGGCAGCAGCAATTAGACAGGTCAAATGGAAGTAAACCCGAGATAATCGTGTGTTCCCTCATTTTATCTTGTGAATGGATTGATGAAAGATAATTTCAAGGAAGTTTGGCACTTTGCTTCTCCTGATTACTTTCTTCTGATTTTGAGCAGCTGAGGAAAGCTGAAATTCAAACAGTGCAGATGCAAATGAGAAAGAGTCTGTTGCTGCGCCTCCTCATATCCAGACAATTTGGTTCCTTCAAAATTCTGACTCTGGAATTCACACATTTGTTATTTTTATTATGTAAAAGATCTGTTAACCCGATCTTTTACATCTCAATTGAACTGCTCTCTGAACGGACACAAAGTCACTCCAGTCATAGCAACTTAAGTTTGTATCATAGCTCCTTTTGCAAAGCATTTCATTTGTTGCTGAGATGTCACAATGGAACAACAACACAACACAAATAAACCACAGATGCGTCATATGCTTAAGTTGATTTTTTTATCTGCTGTCCATCTCTGTACCAAGGTCACTGTCTCCCTGGAGTTAAGCCTTCCATCCCTTTCATATTCCACTTCCACTTCCCATGAAACTATATCTCAGTGTCAAAAAACATTAAACAGAAAGGTAGAGGTAAATGGGAGTGAGGAAGTAACATTGCATCAGACTAATCAAACCAATGCACCTGAAGTCAGTTTAAAATCAAACTCAGCTTTGTATAATAATTCTTTGCTGTATTGTAGGTTATTGTCCAGCATCTTTACCTAATGAAGGTAAACTGGCCAATAATGTAAAGGAGAATAGTAAAAGATTTTTTAGGTATATGAAAGGCAAAAAAATGGTTAAGACAAAAATTGGGCCCTTGAAGACAGAAACAGGGGAACAAAGAAATGGCAGAAGAATTGAATTGGTACTTCAGATCTGTGTTCACTGGGGAAGACACAAGCATCTCCCTGAGGTAACAGTGGCTGAAGGACCAAAACCGAAGGGAATTTATATTTGCCAGGAATTGGTGTTGGAGAGACTGTTAGGTCTGAAGGTTGATAAGTCCCCGGGGCCTGATGGTCTACATCCCAGGGCAATGAAGGGGGTGGCTCGGGAAATCGTGGATGCGTTGGTGATTTTTTTCCAGAGTACAATAGATTCGGGATCAGTTCCTGCGGATTGGAGGGTGGCTAACGTTATACCACTTTTTAAGAACGGTGGGAGAGAGAAAGCAGGAAATTATAGACCAGTTAGTCTGACCTCAGTGGTGGGAAAGATGCTGGAGTCAATTATAAAGGATGAAATTACGGCACATCTGGATATTAGTAACAGGATAGGACAGAGTCAGCATGGATTTATGAAGGGGAAATCATGCTTGACTAATCTTCTTGAATTTTTGAGGATGTAACTCTGAAGATGGATGAGGGAGATCCAGTAGATATTGTGTACCTGGACTTTCAGAAAGCTTTTGATAAATTCCCACACAGGAGGTTAGTGAGCAAAATTAGAGCGCATGGTATTGGGGGCAAAGTACTAGATTGGATTGAAAGTTGGTTGGCTGACAGGAAACAAAGGGTAGTGATAAACGGCTCCATTTCGGAATGGCAGGCAGTGACCAGTGGGGTATCGCAGGGATCAGTATTGGGACCGCAGCTTTTTACAATATATGTTAATGATATAGAACGTGGTATTAGTAATAACATTAGCAAATTTGCTGATGATACTCAGCTGGGTGGCAGGGTGAAATGTGATGAGGATGTTAGGAGATTACAGGGTGACCTGGACAAGTTAGGTGAGTGGTCAGATGCATGGCAGATGCAGTTTAATGTGAATAAATGTATGGTTATCCACTTTGGTGGCAAGAACAGGAAGGCAGATTACTACCTAAACGGAGTAAAAAATGAGGTCTGCAGATGCTGGAGATCACAGCTGCAAATGTGTTGCTGGTCAAAGCACAGCAGGTTAGGCAGCATCTCAGGAATAGAGAATTCGACGTAAGGGCTTATGCTCGAAACGTCGAATTCTCTATTCCTGAGATGCTGCCTAACCTGCTGTGCTTTGACCAGCAACACATTTGCAGCTACTACCTAAATGGAATCAATTTAGGTAAAGGGACAGTACAGAGAGATCTGGGTGTTCTTGTACACCAGTCAATGAAGGTAAGCATGCAGGTACAGCAGGTAGTGAAGAAGGCTGATAGCATGCTGGCCCTCATAACAAGAGGGATTGAGTATAGAAGCAAAGAGGTTCTTCTGCAGCTGTACAGGGCCTTGGTGAAACCACCTGGAGTATTGTGTGCAGTTCTGGTCTCCAAATTTGAGGAAAGACATTCTGGCTATTGAGGGAGTGCAGCGTAGGTTCACGAGGTCAATTCCTGGAATGTCGGGATTACCTTACACTGAAAGACTGGAGCGACTGGGCTTGTATACCCTTGAGTTTAGAAGACTGAGAGGGGATCTGATTAAGACATATAAGATTATTAAAGGATTGGACACTCTGGAGGCAGGAAACATATTTCTGCTGATGGGTGAGTGCCGAACCAGAGGACACAGCTTAAACATATGGGGTAGACCATTTAGGACAGAGATAAGGAGAAACTTCTTCACCCAGAGTGGTGGCTGTGTGGAATGCTCTGCCCCAGAGGGCAGTGGAGGCCCAGTCTCTGGATTCATTTAAGAAAGAGTTGGATAGAGCTCTCAATGATAGTGGACTCAAGGGCTATGGAGATAAGGCAGGAACAGGATACTGATTAAGGATGATCAGCCATGATCATATTGAATGGTGGTGCAGGCTCAAAGGGCAGAATGGCCTACTCCTGCATCTATTTCTATTGTCTATGGTCTATTGTCATCACTAACAAAGTAGAAAGAGATGTTTTGTTTCAAACAGAGAAAAATACAGGTTGTTGCTTGAACCACAAACAATGCTCCTTTATTGCAAAATATCTATTCAGATTTTGGCAATAAATGTGCAAATATTATTCAGAACAAATGAAAAGAACAGTAAGCCAGATGGATGATCATCAATGCCTTTGTCAGTCAGGACAGAGACAAAACTGCAGACAGGTTTCATACACGAATAGAACGCTAACAAAGCATGTGGTTATGATTTCAAATTTCCTGAGTAGACTGGGTCAGAAACCACCCATCCTTGTGTGAACGATCAATAACAAGAGGGTATAGTTCAATGCAGAACATCAGGACGATTTGAGGGGATTTGAGGGAAAAACAAAAAAGAAATTGTCCAGAAGATATTGGGATTTTGAAATGCACTGCTCAGAAAGGTAGTAGAGGAAGATAACCACACCATCAATAAAAAAGTATTTCTGGCCAATCTGGTATAGGGGAATACAAATGTGATTGAGTTCAAATGTGACTCTCACAACCAATTGTTTTAAGGTTATATGGACAGTCCTATTTGGCTCGGAGGAGAGTGTGGGCCGAGCCTGATAACCAGCCCCTGCTGTCAGCCATGAGGAGGGCTGATGTTTCATTTATAATGATTGACCCATTCCGAATCCATCCAGGACATGAATTCTGTGGGCAGCTATTCGTCAGAATTTCAGGCTTCTCCCAACATCAGCCATGATGGATGATTGCGATGGAGCTATAGTTGTTGCCAGCAGCTCACTGAAAAGATCCTGGGTATGTGGTTATACATGCAAACCATCTCCTTGTATCACAGCTCTGATGCTCTGAAGGAAGGTTGTGAGGTATGTCACAATTTTGGTCACATTAAGCTCCAGGTTCCTTGGTGGGCGGCACGGTGGCACAGTGGTTAGCACTGCTGCCTCACAGTGCCAGAGACCCGTGTTCAATTCCTACCTCGGGCAACTGCCTGTGTGGAGTTTGCACATTTTCCCCCTGTCTGTGTGGGTTTCCTCCAGGTGCTCTGGTTTCCTCCCACAGTCTAAAAATGTGCAGGTTAGGTGAATTGGCCATGCTAAATTACCTGTAGTGTTAGGTGAAGGGGTAAATGTAGGGGAATGGGTCTGGGTGGGTTACGCTTCTGCGGGTCGGTATGGAGTTGTTAGGCCAAAGGGCCTGTTTCCACACTGTAAGTAAT
This sequence comes from Hemiscyllium ocellatum, assembly GCF_020745735.1. NCBI lineage: Eukaryota > Metazoa > Chordata > Chondrichthyes > Orectolobiformes > Hemiscylliidae > Hemiscyllium > Hemiscyllium ocellatum. The sequence continues at coordinate 283,266 of NC_083432.1, read as the reverse complement.
CTGATCAAAACTTTAAGGAACCACAGAGGTATTCGATGCTGAGTCATTGAGAAATTCAAGTTAGATAGATTTTTATTGAGTAATTGAATCAAAGTTTTAAGAGGAAATGGAAGGAGAGTTGAGAACTATTCGAACAGTCGTGATCTCTTTGAATGTCGGAGCACGCTCAGTGGAATAAATGTTCTAACAATCTTAGGAAGCAAGATGGCCAAATGGATTGTATTGCTAACTGAAGAGCAGTGTCTGCTGGCAAATGGAAAGCCTTTCTGAGTTTATCTGAACAGGTGTAGTGTGTCTTCAAGGCTTCCGGCATTGCCATTAATATCTCTTATTGCTGCAGCAACAGTGTAGGCTATTGTTAACAAACTGGGGAGAGCCACCAGGCCTAGAACCTCAAGAACTTGCACAAAATGAAGACAAGTAAACCCAGAGATACAGGCCTCAGAACGTAGTGGCAGAAATGTGAGCGTCTGGTGTTGTGTTAGTCTACCTCGACACTGTCTTATCCCCCCGAGTCCAGGAGCTCCCCACATATGTTCGAGACACCACCCACGCCCTCCACCTCCTCCAAGACTTCCGTTTCGCCAGCCCCCAATGACTCATCTTCACCGTGGATATCCAATCCCTCTACACCTCCATCCGACATAACCAAGGTCTCCAAGCCCTCTGTTTTCTCCTCTCCAGACGTCTCCAACAGTACCCTTCCACCGACACTCTCATTCGTTTGGACGAACTAGTCCTCACCCTTAACAAATTCTCCTTCTAATCCTCCCACTTCCTCCAGACTAAAGGGGTAGCCATGGGCACACATATGGGCCCCAGCTATGCCTGTCTCTTTGTTGGCTATGTCGAACAGTTGATCTTCTGTAATTACACCGGCACCATAATCCCACCTCTTCCTCCTCTACGTTGATGACTACATTGGCACCACCTCAAGCTCCTGCGAGGAAGTTGAGCAATTCATCAACTTCACCAACACATTCCAACCTGACCTTAAATTTATCTGGACCATCTCTGATACCTCCCTCCCCTTCCTGGACCTCTCCATCTCCATTAATGACGACCGACTTGACACTGACATTTTTTACAAACCCACCAACTCCCACAGCTACCTGGATTACACCTTTTCCCACCCTACCTCCTGCAAAAATGCCATCCCATATTCCCAATTCCTCCGCCTCTGCTGTATCTGCTCCCAGGAGGACCAGTTCTACCACAGAACACACCAGATGGCCTCCTTCTTTAGAGATCACAATTTCCCTTCCCACATGGTTAAAGATGCCCTCCAATGGATCTCGTCCACATCCCGCACTTCTGCCCTCAGACCCCCCCCTCCAACCGTAACAAGGACAGAACGCTCCTGGTGCTCATCTTCCACCCTACCAAACTTCGCATAAACCAAATCATCCGCCGACATTTCCGCCACCTCCAAAAAGACACCACCATCAGGGATATATTTCCCTCTCCACCCCTTTCCACCTTCCGCAAAGACCGTTCCCTCCGTAACTACCTGGTCAGGTCCACGCACCCCTACATCCCACCCTCCCATCCTGGCACCTTCCCCTGCCACCGCAGGAACTGTAAAACCTGTGCCCACACCTCCTCCCTCACCTCTATCCAAGGCCCTAAAGGAACCTTCCACATCCATCAAAGTTTTACCTCCACATCCACCAATATCATTTATTGTATCCGTTGCTCCCGATGCGGTCTCCTCTACATTGGGGAGACTGGGCGCCTCCTAGCAGATGCTGTATCCAGCTAATGCTGTGAATTTATTTCCAACTGAACATTCCAACGGAACTGCTCACACAGTCAATAATTATATTTAGGGTGTAGGTTTGCTCGCTGAGCTGTAGGTTTGATATCCAGACGTTTCATTACCTGGCTAGGTAACATCATCAGTGGTGACCTCCAAATGAAGCGAAGTTGTCTTCTCCTGCTTTCTATTTATATTTTTCTCCTGGATGGGGTTCCTGGGGTTTGTGGTGATGTCATTTCCAGTTTGTTTTCTGAGGGGTTGATAGATGGTATCTAGATCTATGTGTTTGTTTATGGCATTGTGGTTGGAGTGCCAGGCCTCTAGGAATTCTCTGGCATGTCTTTGCTTAGCCTGTCCCAGGATAGATGTGTTGTCCCAGTCGAAATGGTGGTTCTGTCTGGTGACAGCCAGACTACTAAGACCCCTCGGAATTGTTGTGGTTCTGTTCGCTAAGCTGGGAATTTGTGTTGCATACGTTTCGTCCCCTGTCTAGGTGACATCCTCAGTGCTTGGGAGCCTCCTGTGAAGCGTTTCTGTGATCTTTCCTCTGGCATTTATAGTGGTTTGAATCTGCCGCTTCGGTTGTCAGTTCCAGCTGTCTGCTGCAGTGGTCGGTATATTGGGTCCAGGTCAATGTGCTTATTGATTGAATCTGTGGATGAGTGCCATGCCTCAAGAGCATTTCCGAACTGACAGCCAGACTACTGCGACCACTAGGACACATAACAGCACACAAACCAACAGCCACTCTCAGACAACAACTCACCAGGACAAAGGACCCGTTACCCAGCATGAGCAAAACCAATGTAGTGTACAAAATCCCATGCAAGGACTGCACAAAATACTACATACGGCAAACAGGAAGACAGCTAACAATCCGCATCCATGAACACCAACTAGCCACGAAACGATATGACCAGCTATCCTGAGTAGCCACACACTCAGATGACAAGCAACATGAGTTCAACTGGGACAACACTACTATTATCGGACAAGCCAAACAGAGAACAGCCAGGGAATTCCTAAAGGGATGGCACTCATCCACAGATTCAATCAATAAGCACATCGACCTGGACCCAATATACCGGCCACTGCAGCGGACAGCTGGAACTGACAACCGGAAGCAGCAGATTCAAACCACGACAAATGCCGGAGGAAACATCACAGAAGCACTTCACAGGAGGCTCCCCAGCACAGAGGATGTCACCTAGACAGGGGACGAAACGTCTGCAACACAAATTCCCAGCTCGGCGAACAGAACCACCATAACGAGCACCCGAGCTACAAATCTTCTCCCAAACTTTGAACCCCTTCGAATCCTAGTAGCACACAAACCCACCAACACTCTCAAACAAAAACTAACTAACTGAAAAGACCCAGTACAACCCACGGACAAAACCAACGTCATCTATAAAATTCCATGCAAGGACTGCCACAATCCCTACATAGAACAAATAGGAAGAAAGTTAGCCACCAGGATACACGAACACCAGCTAGCCACAAAAAGACACGACCCTCTCTCCCTCGTAGCCCTACACACGGATGGAAAAAACTACCATTTTGACTGGGACAACACATCTATCCTGGGACAGGCTAAGCAAAGACATGCCAGAGAATTCCCAGAGGCCTGGCACTCCAACCACAACGCCATAAACAAATACATAGATCTAGATACCATCTATCAACCCCTCAGAAAACAAACAGGAAATGACATCACCGCAAACTCCAGGAACCCCATCCAGAAGAAAGATATAAATAGAAAGCCGGAGACAACAGCTTCGCTTCACTTGGTGGTCCCCACTGATGATGTTACCTAGCCAGGTAATGAAACGTCTGGATATCAAACCTACAGCTCAGCGAGCAAACCTACACCCTAAACCTTAACCTGAGCTACAAACCTTCACAAACCTTGCAAAAAATATTGATTTTTTTTTAGTTCCTCCCCCAGACATTTTTTTTCCGGTTTATAGCAATCAGCATTCGTCCCCCATTGCTCCCAATGGATTTTGTTGCAGGTCTCATTAAACAACTTAGGAGAAAAGAGCTTTCACTGTGTTCCGAATTTTCTCCTGAAACTTGGACAGTGTCACTACGTAAATAATAGTATTTGTGCAGGAACCTAAATCCCGAAGCATATATGTGATTTTTTCAAACCTATATTCAGAGTCATCATCTAACAAATGCTTTAAAACTCCAAAATAATCTAAGAGGTACCACAGCCACAGAATGATGAAGCTGCCAGATATGGTGAACAGTAAAATCATAGCCTTCCTTCTGCTCTCCATCTCAGGGTCAGAGTGATCCCGCCTCTGTTTCTGACCCATCAGTACTTTACGAACACGACTGGCTACAACAATGTGTCTGACAGTTAGAGTGTTCAACAGCAAAATTAAAAGGAATGGGAGTATTGGGGTTAGAACCTTTTCAAATCATTTAAATTCCCTCCATGCAGGATCATGATAATACGCTCGTGTGTGCGAACATTCCCAGGGTACATTGTCGATTATCTCAGAAGGCCTAAATCTAAAATAGATTGGAATATTTTTCAGCGAGAGCAGAATGCCACTAGTTGCGAGAACCACAACTGCAGTTTTCTCATTGCAATACTTTGATCTCAGCTTCGAGCAACAAATGACGATAAAACGGTCAAAAGTAAAGGCGACAGTGAACCAGACAGAGCAATCTGTGACTGCACGGCGGAGGGCATAGCGAACAGCACACACAGGGGTAATGTCCAGGAAATTCCGAGGGAAAAAGTACAAATTGAATTGGTACATTATAATCTCAAGTATAATGAACAGTAGGTCTGTCATTGCCATTACCACCAAATAGCGTGTGGTGCAAGGGGAAACACCGCATTTTCCCTTGGACAAGATCAGGATGGCCACGAGATTCGCTATAAGAGACAGAAAAGGGAAACGCGATTATAAATTGTGGCTAAAAATCAATTCAGTTTCTTAGTAATTGATGAAAGTTTGTAAAACCACACAAACTCCAATCAGAGCAGAATTGATTGAATCTGAAACATGAACTCAACATTGCTACAAAACATGCAACTCTCAGTCTGACACACCTGACATGGGATATCCAATCAGCTGCTCCCAGGAGGCAGAGCTGCAGTGTGATGAAGAAACCAAAGGCAGGTCACTGAGAGACACCTGCTGAGGTTAAACAAATTCCCTGGGATGGGATGGTATCACCATCGTCCTCTTGGATCATTTCTGGGATTAGGGAACCTTCCTTCCAATTATGTACAACACAGTCAGGCTTCAGGCCTTCGGCTTTCTTGGGAATTGTATGATGATTGGTGTATAATGGATAGAAAGGTGCATACAATTAATGTTTAAAATTAAATTTCCAACACCTTTTAAGTATGCTCCAAGAACTGGTTTTCAATTCTTGAGGATGATCATGATATCATGATAATGCAGACTTTGGGGACACATACTCCTTGATTACTTTATGCAATAGTCATCTTCACTTCATAAAACTATTGAATTTTGGAGCATGGATCAATGTTCTATTAAATGATCACACAGCACCTGAGATATTAAAAAATGTTGGGAAACGTGATGTGGATTGTGTCCATTGAATAGCTCCTTTGAATGGATGGGCAAAGCCTCGAACCAATGAAAGGTCTGCCTGACATTGCAAAAGGGCAGAGCACAGGAATGGAATTTATGGGCAATCTTTCTGTAGCAAACATGATGTCATTCTAAACAGATCCCATCTGTCTGCACATGCTCCATAACCCTCTGTTGTCTGCCTGACTATGTGTCTGTGTAAATGAGGCTGAAACATTGTTATCTGGTCTATTTCTATCATCGAAGAACAAAGCAGTTTCTGCCCAGTTTCGAACTGGGGACCTTTCGCGTGTTAGGCGAATGTGATGACCACTACACTACAGAAACAAGCCTATTTCTATCATCTCCCCAGGAGCACATTCCAGTCACCTCACGCTCTCTCTGTCAAAACAAATGATTTCGTTCACACATATCCTTCAGAGTGTCGTCATTTCAACGTAAAACTATACCCTCCAGTATTTGATATTTCCACCCTGGAGAAGATTATGTGAGTATCGTACTCAGAAAAATCAATATATTTTATATAAGTGTGCCTCTCATAATATATACTTCTATCAGGTCACATCTCAGCCTTTGAAGAAAACAGTCCATTCATATAGGAAGCTTCAAGATAGACAGAACAGAGTTATGCAGAGTGAACAGTTGGTGTGCTGCAATTACTTGGCTTGAATATTTAATCAGTATTTTCCCCATATTTTCGTATCTATTATAACATTAGAACATAGAGCATGGAACAATACAGCACAGAACAGGCCCTTCGGCTCATGATGTTGTGCCGAATATTTGTCCTAGCTTAAGCACCTATCCATGTACCTATCCAATTGTCGCTTAAAGATCACCAATGATTCTGACTCTGCCACTCCCACGGGCAGCGCATTCCATGTCCCCACCACTCTCTGGGTAAAGAACCTACCCCGACATCCCTCCATACCTTCCACCCTTCACCTTAAATTTATGCCCCCTTGTAACACTCTGTTGTACCTGGGGAAAATGTCTCTGACTGTCTACTCTATCTATTCCCCTGATCATCTTATAAACCTCTATCAAGTCACCCCTCATCCTTCGCCGTTCCAACGAGAAAAGGCCGAGAACTCTCAACCTATCCTCGTACGACCTATTCTCCATTCCAGGCAACAGCCTGGTCAATCTTCTCTGCACCCTCTCCAAAGCTTCCACATCTTTCCTAAAGTGAGGCGACCAGAACTGCACACAGTACTCCAAATGTGGCCTAACCAAGGTCCTGTACAGCTGCAACATCACCTCACGACTCTTGAATTAATCCCTCTGCTAATGAACGCTAATACACCATAGGCCTTCTTACAAGCTCTATCCACCTGAGTGGCAACTTTCAAAGAGCAATGAACATAGACCCCAAGATCCCTCTGCTCCTCCACCTTACTAAGAACCCTACCGTTAACCCTGTATTCCGCATTCTTATTTATCCTTCCAAAATGGACAACCTCACATTTGACATGTTTGAATTCCATCTGGCACTCCTCAGCCCAGCTCTGCATCATATCTAAGTCCCTTTGCAGCTGACAACAGCCCTCCTCACTATCCACAACTCCACCAATCTTCATATTGTCTGCAAATTTACTGACCCCCCCTTCGACTCCCTCTTCCAAGTCATTAATAAAAATTACAAACAGCAGAGGACCCAGAACTGATCTCTGCGGAACTCCACTCGTAACTGGTCTCCAGGCTGAATATTTACCATCTACCACCACTCTCTGACTTCGACCGGTTAGCCAGTTCTCTATCCACTTGGCCAAATTTCCCACTATCCCATGCCTCCTGACTTTCCGCATAAGCCTACCATTGGGAACCTTATCAAATGCCTTAGTAAAATCCATGTACACTCCATCCACTGCTCTATCCTCATCCACATGCTTGGTCACCTCCGCAAAGAATTCAATAAGACTTGTAAGGCAAGACCTACCCTTCACAAATCCGTGCTGGCTGTCCTAATCAAGCAGTGTCTTTCCAGATACTCATAAATCCTATCCTCAGTACCCTTTCCATTACTTTGCCTATTACCGAAGTAAGACTAACTGGCCTGTAATTCCTGGGGTTATCTCTATTCCCTTTTTTGAACAGGGGCACAACATTCACCACTCTCCAGTCCCCTGGTACCACCCCCGTTGACAGTGAAGATGAAAAGATCATTGCCAACGGCTCTGCAATTTCCTCTCTTGCTTCCCACATAATCCTAGGATATATCCCGTCAGGCCCGGGGGACTTGTCTATCCTCAAGTTTTTCAAAATGCCCAACATATCTTCCTTCCTAACAAGTATCTCCTCTCGCTAACCAGTCCATTTCATAATCTCCTCTTCAACAATATGGTCCCTCTCATTTGTAAATACTGAAGAAAAGCACTCATTCAAGACCACTCCTATCACTTCTGACTCAATACACAGTCTCCCACTACTGTCCTTGATCGGACCTACCCTCGTTCTCGTCATTCTCATGTTTCTCACATACGCATTAAAGGACTTGGGGTTATCCTTGATCCTACCTGCCAAAGATTTTCATTCCCTCTCTTAGCTCTCCTAATCCCTTTCTTCAGCTCCCTCCTGGCTATCCTGCATCCCTCCAACGCTCTGTCTGAACCTTGTTTCCTCCACCTTATGTAAGCCTCCATCTTCCTCCTTACAAGACATTCAACCTCCCTCGTCAACCAAGGTTCCCTCACACGACCATCTCTTTCCTGCCTGACAGGTACATAATTATCAAGGACACGTCGTATCTGTTCCTTGAAAAAGTTCCACATTTCAATGACATCCTTCCCTGACAGCCTATGCTCCCAACTTATGCTCCTCAGATCCTGTCTTGCAGCATCGTATTTACCCTTTTCCCAATTGTAAAACCTACCCTGTTGCACGCACCTATCTCTCTCCATAACCAAGGTGAAAGTCACAGAATTGTGGTCACCATCACCAAAATGCTCACCAACTAACATGCCCATCACTTGTCCCGGTTTGTTACCAAGTACCAAATCCAATATGGCCTCCCCTCTGGTTGGACAATCTACATACTGAGTTAGAAAAGCTTCCTGGACACACTGCACAAACACCGCCCTGTCCAATCTACTTGATCTAAAGAGCTTCCAATCAATATTTGGGAAGTTGAAATCGCCCATGACTACTACCCTGTGGCTTCTGCACCTTTCCAAAATCTGTTTCCCAATCTGTTCCTCCACAACTCTGCTGCTATTGGGGGGCCTATAGTAAACACCCAACAAGGTGACTGCTCCTTTCCTATTTCTGACTTCAGCCCACACTACCTCCAAAGGCAGATCCCCCTCAAACTGCCTTTCTGCAGCCATTATACGATTTCTAATTAACAACGCCACATCCCCTCCTTTTTTACCACCCTCCCCAATCTTACTGAAACATCTGTAACCAGGAACCTCCAACAACCATTGCTGTCCCTCTTCTATCCACGTTTCTGTGATGGCCACAACATCGTAGTCCCAAGTACCAATCCACGCCTTAAGTTCACCCACTTTATTTCTGATACTTCTTGCGTTGAAGTATACTAATTTGCGCCCATCTCTGTATCCACAAGTATTCCCTGTCAGTGCTACCTTCTCCACAGCCTCCCTACATTCTTGGACATCCTGAAAAACAGCTAACCTACTTGCTGGACTACAATTCCGGATCCCATTCCCCTGCCAAATTAGTTTAACCCCCCCCGAAGAGCGCTCGCAAACCTATCTCCCAGGATATTGGTGCCCTTCTGGTTCAGGTGCAACCCATCCTGCTTGTATAGGTCCCACCTTCCCTAGAATGCAGCCCAATTGTCCAAATACCTGAAGCCCTCCCTCCTACACCATCCTTGCAGCCATGTGTTCAACTGCACTTTCTCCCTATTCCTTGCCTCACTGTCACGTGGCACCAGCAACAACCCAGAGATGACAACTCTGTCCGTCCTAGCTTTTAGCTTCCAGCCTAACTCCCTGAGCTCCTGAATGACCTCCCCACCCCTCTTCCTACCTATGTTGTCGGTGCCAATGTGCACCATGACTTCTTGCTCACACCCTCCCCCTTAAAGATTCTGAAGACACAGTCTGAGACATCTCAGACCCTGGCACCCGGGAGGCAACAAACCATCTGAGAGTCTCGCCCATGTCCACAGAACCGCCTGTCTGTCCCTCTAACTATAGAGTCTCCTATAGCTAGCGCTCTCCTCCTCTCCCCCTTTCCCTTCTGAGTCTCAGAGCCGGACATGGTGCCAGAGACCTGGTCACTACAGCTAACCCCTGCTAGGCTGTCCCCCCAACAGTATCCAAAGCGGTATACATATTGTTGAGGAGAACGACCACAGGGGATCCCTGCACTGCCTGCTTCCTCCCCTTCCTACCTCTAACTATTACCCAGCTACCTCTGTTCTCTGGGATAACTATGTCCCTGTAGCTTCTATCTATCACCCTCTCAGCCTCTCAAATAATCCTCAGTTCATCCAACTCCAGCTCCAGTTCCCTAACGCGGTCTGTGAGGAGCTGGAGCTGGCTGCACTTCCTGCAGGTGAAGTTGGCAGGAGTATCGGTGGTCACTCCTACCTCAAACATCCTGCAGGAGGGACATTCCACTGCCTGCGCTGCCATAACTCTACACTTAGTCTCCAAAACAAGAACACGAAGTAGCTGATTTTTTTTTAGGTTAGAGGAGGAGGGAGGATGGGAGACACTACACATGTAGTGTTTCGGGTTCCTCTCCACTCAAATATCAATCACTTACCTTCCCGACCAGCCCCGCGCCCTGACCCCACATCCGCCCAGCTCCCGCCGCTCTCCGCTGTGATCATTATCGATGTGCTTCCACATCAAGATACTTGGTAAAGCTGTGTCTACCCACGAATGAAAGGACTTCATGGCCTTGTTCAGGAAGGATTATTAATTGATCCCAGATAGTTCTAAGTAGAGTTGAACTTGCAGAGAAGGTGTGATGATCTACAACGATGTTTGTAAATATTCAATACTAATTACTAGAGATAATACACAGTCTCTGGGGCATTAGATCTATTCCAGGGAGTCTACTTCACTCCCGATATTGTTAGCGGGCAGTTAATGCCATGAACCCATGGACATTTGTTGACATGCCCTTACAATGATAATGACACACGCTCAGTGATATTCTACACTGAAAGATGATCCCAGTCTTACTCTCCCTCACAGTGACCTTTCACATTCAACAGGACAAAACCCTGCACTGTGATGGCTCCCATAATCTTCCCAAGCTGCTTTGAAATAAGGAGAGTTGTAGCAAGAGTAAAACCACAGGCAATGTATGACCCTCTCCAGCTAATAGCACTTCAATAGGAGGCTGTCACAGAATTGCAGAATTGGTCCTGCACATGAGGGGACCATTCACCCCTCTGTGTCTGTACAGCCCACTCAAACGGGCAGCTTCCCCTGATACCAATCCCCTGCTCCTTCTATAGAATGTCGCACACTATTTCAATCCAAATAATGATCCCGTGCCCCTTTGAACACTTCGATTGAACATGTTTCCATTATATTTCCATACACTTTACCCTAACCACTGAGGACAGATTGCATCCTTTGGGCGACAGATAAGGAGGGAGTGGCCCAGTGTGAAAACTAATTTCTTATAACATCAATCAAAATCCACGTTACCACATTAAATTGTTCCCCTCTCATTTTTCTTGTGATTTCACCAGCAATAACAGCTGCTTCATATTTGTTCTTTACAGCTGGCTCATGATTTTGGAAATCACAATCAAATCTCACCTCCAACCTCCGTCCCTTCAGGGAGAACAGTTCTAACATACTCAACCTATCGTCATTACTGAACTCTTCCTTTTCTGATGTAGCAATATATGAATAGTTAGAACAGAGGATATTTGAATTAACAAAAATATGTTGTTGACTAGCTGTCCTTCCAACAGTTCCATCAGATTAGCAAGCGACATTCTCAATCACAGTGTAATGGCAGAAACCAGCTCACTCAGAATTATGCAGAACCCCAACAGTTATAGTCACTTACCAGGAAGGCCAATTATACCAAGGATCAGATAGAATATGTTCCTGACTGTCTGAATGGGACGGTGCATTTTCTACCAGAAATGGTACATTCCTTCAAGTGTCAGGGTGTCAATGTAAATCATATTCTGATATGATACAATCTCTTTTTACATCACCTGCATGGTCTCTCTCAGGATCGGAGGTTACAGCATTCTTTCTGATGTAATATTTGAATAAACAGAACGCAGCAGCTGGGTTAATTCCCTGATGTAGAAATATATTGAGAACAGAGAATTAATTTGACTGTTAACCAGGCATTACAACAGGACAAGTCTGATCTAAGAATGAGTAATTATTCATACCCATAACCGTGTTGGAAAGTAATGGAGTTACTGTTTCTAACATTGCTCACACCATCCCTCACCATTTTAGAGATGGCCGCTGCAGACGAGGAAGTGCTCTGCAGAGTGTACCATCAAACTGTGCAGTGTCCTGTTGTTAACCAAGCCATTGGACTGGGACAGCACCGATGAAAGTGATAATGGTTGGCAATGTTTTAATTAGGTGAACAGATTGCATCCATTGGGGGACAGATAAGGAGGGAGTGACCCAATGTTATTAACAAAAGAATATTACTCGCGAGATCCGGGTAATGTTCTGAGTTTCAGGGTCTGAATCACATCATGATAGATGGTGAACAAAATCCAATTTAATACAAAACTGGAATTAAGTTTCTGATGAAGCCCATTGTCAATTGTCAGAAAATAATATGCATCGCTGGGGTGGCACAGTGGCTCAGTGGTTATCACTTCTGTCTCACAACCGCAGTGACCCAGGTTCAGTTCCTGCTCTGGGGTGACTGTCTGTGTGGAGTTTGCACATTCTCCCTGTGCCTGTGTGGGATTCCTCCAACAATCCAACGATGTGCTTTCCTAGTGAATTGACCATGCTGAGTTGCCCATAGCGTTAGGTGCTTTCGTCAGGAGTAAATGTAAGGTAGGGGAATGGGTCTGGGGCTGGTTAAATTGCTCTTTGGATGGGCGATGGGGACTTGTTGGGCCGTAGGGCCTGTTTCAATACTGTAGGGAATCTAACTTAGTTCAATAACTTCATTTCAGGAAGGAAAATGCCATCCTTCCCTTTTCTGAACTACATGCGACTCTAAACATCCAGCAATGTGGTTTGCTCCTCACAGCCCTCTCAGAGAGTTAGCGATGGGCAATAACTTCTTGTCTAACCACTGAATCCCTGAAAAAGATGGGATGGGGGACAATCTGTCTGATGCCATTGTGAAGCACAACACGAGTGGGATTGAGAGGATACTGGAGAACGAACAGGAGGGTTTAGTTGATGCACAGAATCATAGAATGTGCCGAGTGTGGAAGCACGCCATTCGGCCCATTGAGTCTATACTAACCTTCAGAAGAGCATCACACCCAGACACTCCCCCGACCTGTAACCCTGTATTCACCATAGTCTAATCCACGTATTTTACACATCCCTGGATACAATGGACAAATTAGCATCGCTAATCTACCTCACATACGCATCTTTGGAATGCCAGAGGACACCAGAACACCCAGAGGGGACCAACGCAGACATGCAGAGAATATGAAAACTTTACATTCCCAAGGTTGAAACTGAACACAGGATCCTTTTGCTGTGAGGGGCCAGTGCTAACCACTGAGTCACCGTGCCTTATCATGGTGCCTGTTAGCACCAAAAACATAGGCAGGAACAGGCAAGAGGTACTTAGGGAATTAGGAACAAAATCTGTTTAAAAAGGACTTCAAGGGATATAATCACTGGACTATTACCTGAAAAATTACATGTAAAATACCCAAGAGATGAGATGATCAGGGAAGTAAATACATGGGTACAGCCGGATGTGGGAAAGAGGGATTCACATTCCTGGGGCACTGCTGTCTACGTTGGGACAGCAGGGGACTGCACCATTGGGACAGGCTCCACCTGAACTGATCTGGGAACAGACTCCCAGTCCAAAGGCAAAATATGTGTCACAAGGACTTTAAACTAGGTAAAGCAGGAGGGAGTTTTAGGGGAGATTACTAAAGTTCCCAGAGCAAATAGACGGACAGAAAGGGTGGGAACATTCAGGAATCAAACTTCAGGCACAACTATGAGAAGAGGGTGGTCAATGCAGGTTTGAGTGTGTTAGACCTATGTGCATGGAGTATCTGTATTTGCAACAAGGTAAATACTTTTGAAATTGGCTGGTAAAATGCTGCAGGCATCACAGAGACATTGCTGCCAGGGGAATTAAATGTCCAAGAATACACACCCCATCTCAGGGAGAGGCAAATGTGCAGAACGAGAAGTGTTGCCTTGTTAGAAGAAATGAACTTGAATCAATAGAAAGAAGCAACACACTTTCAAAAAGTGTAGATGGTAATTGGGTAGAATAGATATGCTTCAAAGTTGAAAAACAATGATTTGAGTTCGAGGCCATCCAGTAGTCATGTGGATGCAGTGCAGAAAATAATTCATGTCATAGATGGAGCATAAAAAGAAGCAGAGATTTCTGGGAAAACTCAGCAAACTAGCAGCATTTGTGGAGAGAATGCAGTGCTAACATTTTAAATCAAGTGACCCTTCTTCAGAACTGATTACAGTGTGAAAAGGTTGGTATGCATGCTGAAGGCATGGCAGGAGATGGAAGGTGTAAATGTCATGTGGAGATGGAGTATACAGAGAGAGAACGTCAGTTGGACAGACACATGAATGTGTCGAGGTTTGTCTGGGAAGATCAATAGTTGCTGATGTGGACCATTGGGAGCCGATAGTGGGATTGCTGTCTAACAGCCGATGTGATGACAAGGCTGAGCGTGTCGGGTTAAGGGAAGGACAGAGGAGAAGGTGCTCAGGCCCTAAAATTATTGAACTTGGTCTTGAATTCTGAATGCTGCAGGAAACCCCAAGCTTGTTTTAACTGAATCAGTGTGGCAAACCTGAGACAGGGATGTTGGTCAGAGAACATGATGGTGTCTTGAAGTGGCAGATGCAAAACATTGACACAGTCTGCGTTTCCCCCATCAATGTGGAGCGGACCACACTGTGATTGGCGAATATAGCAGACCGGGCAGTGGAAAGCAATGGGAAATAATTACGTGGCACTTTAGGTGGGCCCAATACACAAGAGGGAAGAAAGAAGGAGAGGAGAGTCATACTTTTAGAGGTTTGTTTCATTTATAAAGGGACCAGAGAGTCATTTCTGGACAGTGTCACACACACCTCCCTCACAGCCACCCTCACCCTATTCCCACCCCCACCCCATTACCCTCTCCCTGGTGCCTGGTTCAGGGATGTCACCAAACGGCTGTCGGTCATTTTAGAAAATAAACCAGTGTGGCACAGGAACAGGTCCTTTGGCTGACCGTATCTGTGGCAACAGTGATGTCATTCCAAACTAATCCCACCTGCTTGGACATGGTCCATATCCCTCTATTCCCTGCCTGGTCATGTGTCTGACTAAATGGTTCATAAACATAGCTATCCCATCTGTTTTATCAATACACCTCACAATGCTTTCCAGGCACCTACCATCCCCTAAGTGAAGAAAACACTTATCTCAAACATCTCACTCAAACATTTCCCCTATCACCTTAGACATATTGGTGAAAGTGAGGACTGCAGATGCTGGAGATCAGAGCCAAGATTAGAGTGGTGCTAGAAAAGCACAGCTGGTCAGGCAGCATCCAAGGAGCAGGAAATTGATGTTTTGGGTAAAAGCCCTTCATCAGGAATGATGGGCTTTTGCCTGAAACATTGATTTTTCTGCTCCTCGGATGCTGCCTGACCTGCTGTGCTTTTCCAATATCACTCTAATCTTGACCTTAGACATATGCCTCAGAGTATTTGACATTCTCCTCTCAGAACACAATTCCAAATGTTGAGAAGGTTTGTAGTTCAGGTTGATTTGAGGAGACTTGTAGCACTGGATGGAGGTTTGCTCACTGAGCGGCAAAGTTCATTATCAGCCATTTCTTCACCAAACTCGGAAACATCTGCAGTGATCCTCCAGACAAAGCAATGCAGTGTTTCCTGTTTTCTATTTACATGTTTGGGTTTCCTTGGGTTGGTGATGTCATTTCCTGTGATGATGTCATTCCCTATGGTGATGTCATTTCTTGTTCTTTTTCTCAGGGGCTGGTAAATGGGGTCCAGGTCAATGTGTTTCTTGATAGATTTCCGGTTGGAATGCCGTTCATCTAGGAATTCTTGTGTGTGTCTCTGTTTGGCTGTCCTAGGATATGTGTGTTGTCCCAGTCGAAGTGGTGTCCTTCCTTATCTGTATGTAAGGATACTAGTGAGAGAGGGACATGTTGTTTTGTGGTTAGTTGATGGTCATTTATCCTGGTGGCTAGTTTTCTGCCTGTTTGTCCAATGTAACCATGCTCCCCTACATCAAAGCCATCTTGCAAATGACTGCCAGACGACTCAGAGCCTTTGGCATTACGGTAGCCCACAAACCCACCAACGCACTAAAACAGCAGTTAATGAACTTAAAGACCCCATACAGACAACAAATAAAATGAATGTCATTTACAAAATACCGTGTAAGAGCTGTAACAAACACTACATTGGACAAACAGACAGAAATGTAGCCACCTGATGGAGGAGCAGTGTCCTGAAAGCTAATGTTTCCAATTACACCTGTTTGTCTATAACCTGGTGTTGTGTGATTTTTAACTAAACAGATCTTACACCTTCTTAACAAACTTATCAGTCTGGGTGGAAACTTTCAGGGATCTATGTATATGGATACTGAGATCTCTCTGCTCATCCACACTCCTAAGAATCTTACCATCAGCCCAATACTCTTTATTCCTGTTGCTCCTTCCAAAATGAATCACCTTACACGTTTTTGTATTCAACTCAATTTGCCACCTCTCAGCCCAGCTCTGCAGCTTATCAATGTCCTTCTGTAACCTGTAACATCTTTCTGCATTGTCCACGATGCTACCAACTTTAGTGTCATCCACATATTTACTAACCCATCTTTCTGTATCCTCATCCAGGTCATTTATAAAAATGACAAATAGCAGTGGCCCTAAAATAGATCTTTCTAGTACACCACTCGGAACTGAAATCCCGGATGAACATTTCCCATCACCACCACCCTCTGCCTTCTTACAGCTTGCCAATTTCTGATCCAAAATGCTAAATCACCCTCAATCCCATGCCTCTGTATTTTGTGCAATAGCCGACCATGGGGAACCTTATCAAGTGCATTACCGAAATCCACATACACCACAGCAACTGCTTTACCCTCCTCCATCATTTCATCACCTTCTCAAGGAACCCAATAATGTTTGTGAAGCATCACCTACCCTTCACAAAACCGTGGTGACTATCCCTAATCAAAGTATTCCTTTCTAGATGATTATATTTCTATCTCTTATAATCCTTTCCAACATTTGACGCAAAACCAAAGTAAGGCTCACTGATCTATAATAACCAGGGTTGTCTCTACTCCCCTTCATGAACAATGGGACACCATTTGCTAACCTCCAGTTTTCTGGCACTTTTCCTGTGGAAAATGGCGACATCAAGATCAAACCCATTTTGATCAGAGCCAATCGCAATCTCTTCGCTACCTTCCCAGAGAATCCTCAGATAACTCCCATCCACCCCAGGGGACTTATCTATTTTCACACTTTCCAGAATTGCTAACACCTCCTCGTTATGAATCTCAATCCCCTCTAGTCTAATAACCTGTATCTCAATCTTATCATCAACAACATTGCCTTTTTCCTGTCTGAATGCTGACAAAAATATATTCATTTAGCACCTCTCCTATCTCTTTGGATTCCATGCACAACTTCCCACTACATTCATTGACTGACCCTAATCATATTACTGTATCCGTTGCCCCCGATTTGGTCTCCTCTACATTGGGGAGACAGGCCGCCTACTTGCAGAATGTTTCAGGGAACACCTCTGGGAAACCCACACCAACAAACCCAACCGCCCCGTGGCTGAACACTTTAGCTCCCCCTCCCACTCCGCCAATGACATAGAGGTCCTTGGCTCTTCCATCGCCAGACTCTGGCCACATGACGCCTGGAGGAAGAGCCCCCTCATCTTCTGCCTAGGAACCCTCCAACCACACAGGATGAATGTAGATTTCTCCAGCTTTCTCAGTCCCAACCCTTGGATTCAGCACCGCCCTCTTTCCCTGCAATCTTCTTCCTGACCTCTGCGCCCCCAGCCCCTCTCCGGCCTATCACCCTCATCCTCACCTCCTTCCACCTATCCTATTCCCAGCGCCCTTTCCCCAAATTCCCTCCCCCCTATCTTTATCTCAGCCCGCTTGGGACACCAGCCTCATTCCTGAGGAAGGGCTTGTGCCCAAAACGTTGATTCTCCTGCTCCTTGGATGCTGCCTGGCCTGCTGTGTTTTTCCAGCACCACATTTTTCAACCTTAATCATATTCAGGTCATTATTTTCCTCCTGACATACTGATAGCAAGCTTAAGCGTTTTTCTTGATCCTACCTGTGAAAGACTTCTCGTGTCCCCTCCTGGCTCTTACTACCTCTCTCTTTAGGTCTTTCCTGACTAACTTATATCTCCCAAGCCCCTAATTGAGCCTTCATTCCTCATCTTTACAAAAACCTCCTTATTCCTCTTTACAAGAGATTCAACTTCTTTAATAAACCACAGTTGCCTCTTCAATCACTTCCCCCCTGCCTGACAGGTACATACTTATCAAGGACACGCAGGAGCTGTTCCTTGAACAAGAGCCACATTTAAATTGTCCTCAACCACCGCAGTTTTCTTCCACATCCTGTGCATCCTAACTCTGACTTAATTGTCTCATAATTTCTCTTTCCTCCAGGTATACCTCTTGCTCTGCCACATGTACCTATCCTTTTCCATCGCTAAAATAAATGTAACCGAACTGTGATCATTATCACCAAAGTGCTCACCTCCCTCCAAATCTAACACCTGGCCTGGTTCATTACCCAGTACCAAATCCAATGTGGCCTTGCCTCTTGTTGGCCTGTCTACATACTGTGTCAGGAAACCCTCCTGCACACATTGGACAAAAAATTACCCATCTAAAGTACTCAAATTTTTTTGTTTCCAGTCAATATTTGGAAAGTTAAAGACCCATAACAACGACCCTGTTACTTTCACTCCTATCCAGAAACATCATTGCAATCCTTTCCTTTACACCTCTGAACTTTTTGCAGGCCTATAGAACACCATAATGCGAGTTCATAATGTGGGTCAATATAGGGAAGGAACCTGGACACGAATAAGTAACCCACAATCCATGCTACGGTTGAAGAGGGATCTAAAAGAGTGGCAGACATGTCTCAATACCATCAAGGGGGTAATCACAAGGCACGTTCAGAAGACATGATCACAGAGGGGCTGATGAGAACAGTTCATTGTCTATCCTGTCAGTGAATAACCAAACATTTCTTAAGTATGCCTTAATAAGAAGCACCGACGATGTCACTACAGCAGCCTCAGGACATCAAAAAGGAAGGATTTTCCAACATTTTCTCTTTTGGTTTCAGATTCCAGCATCTGCAGTAATTTGCATTTATTATGTAAACATAAGTGCTTTGTGTTATATCTGACTATTCATTCATTTGTCATTGGTATTCAGGTTCTGTAAATCTTACAAGATGTGAAATGTGTACAATAAATTATTTGCGATGGAATGAGACTGACTTGTAACTCTTTTCATTTTTATGGCTATAATTTTGATAAGTACAATGATCTCAATGCTATTTCAGATAACACAACTGAAATAATGCTGTTGAGCGTGAATCACTGTAAGGAGGTTTGCTCACCACTGTCTGGAGGTTCCCTGGAGGATGGAGCAAACCCAATAGAGATGACCCTCAGGTAAATCTTTGGATCAAAAGGATGAGAAATATTGGTTAAGGCACAGAGACTCATGTAGGAAGAGCTTGAAGAAATCCCCTTACTCAACACCATTTTGAAGACTAATATTGTGAAAGAAGGTATCCACCGTCTGGAGGCTTGGTGAAGCCGTTGGATCGAGTTTGAGCCTGATCAGCTGTGCACATTCTCCATTTTGTTGGTGGCAGTTGGAGTGGGAGAAACAACAGCGAGGACCAGAGGCCCGAGAGAAATGTCAGTTTAAAATATATAATAACTTACCTTCTGTATCGGCGAAGCACACACTGAGCAGGAGCGGACACAGGACTGCTGGGGAAGTGAGGCTTTATATTCGGGATTTTGCTTTAACCAAAACCCCACTCGGGGAGTGTCTCCCACCTGTCCTCCTCCTCCTCCTCTAACCAGATAAAAGTTCTGTTTGCTTTGGTACGGTGACTAGTTTCTTTTATTTTTGTAGTGGTGTATGGAATGCTCTGCCCCAGAAGGCTGTGGAGGCCAAGTCTCTGGATACTTTCAAGAAAGAGTTGGATAGGGCTCTTAAGGATAGTGGGATCAAGGGTTATGGGGATAAGGCAGGAACAGGATACTGATTGTGGATGGACGGCCATGATCATAATGAATGGTGGTACTGACTCGAAGGGCAGAATGGCCTACTCCTGCACCTATTGTCTATTCTCGTTGGGAACTTAGAATATTGGTAATGGTGACTAGGGCAGCTGAATGTTCCTCTTGCAGAATGTGAGAGGTAAGGATCACCATTAGTGTCCCTGCTGATTTCATCTGTGAGAAATGCACCCAAATCCAGCTCCTCAAAAACCGTGTTATGGAACTCAAGCTGGAGCTGAATGATCTTTGGATCATTCGGGAGGCAGAGGGTGTTATTGAGAGGAGTTGCAAGGAGGTAGTCACACCTCAGGTAAAAGAAGAAGATTGATGGGTTACTGTCAGGGGTAGGAAAGGCAACTGGGAGGCAGTGCAGGGATCCCCTCAAAAAACAAGTATACCGTTTTGGACACTGTTGGGGGAGGAGACTATCGAGATCCTTGAGGGAGAGAGGGAGCAGCCCCAAGTTGTGGTCCACATCGATACTAACGGCCAAGGTAGAAAAAGAGATGAGGATTTAAGGTAGAAATTCAAGGAGATAGGATGGAAGTTTGGAGCAAGAACAACAGACTTGTTATCTCTGGTTTGTTACCCGTGCCACATACGAGTGAGGTGAGGAATACGGAGGCTACAGGGATGGTGTAGGAGAGAGGGTTTTGGATTCCTGGATATCTGGGGGTCTTTCTGGGCTAGGTGGGACCTCTACGATCAGGACGGTCTGCACCTGAACCAGAAGAATACCAATATCCTGGGGGTAATATTTGCTCATGCTCCTCGTGGGATTTTAAACTAATTCAGCAGGAGAATGGGAACCTAAACTGTAGTTTGAGTGTACAGGAGGTTGAGAGCAGTGAGATCAGAAATAAGGTTTAAAGTCACGAGAAGGCACCGGCTAGCAAGAAGTTGGTTTAAAGTGTGTGTGCTTTAAAGTGTGCCATGGGCATTCGGAATAAGGTGGATGGACTTGCAGCATGGATTGGGACCTGGGATTTCGATGTTGGAGCCATTTGGGAGACATGAGTAGAACAGGAACTGGAATGGTTGTTGCAGGCTCCGGGATATAGGTTTTTCAGTAAGAACAGAGAAAATGGTAAAGGGGTGGTGGGTATGGACAGGGGTTTGGCATTGTTAGTCAAGGACAGTATTAGTGTTGTTGAAGAATGTTTGAGGACTTGTCTATTGAAGTAGCATGGGCTGAGATTAGGAAAAGGAAAAGAGAGGTCGCTCTGGTGGGAGTTGTCTATCGGCCTCTGAATAGTTCCAGAGATATGGAAGATAGGATAGCAAGGATGATCATTGATCAGAGTGAGATTGACAGGGTAGTTGGAATGGGGTCTTTAACTTTCTAAATATTGTCTGGGAACACTACTGTTCAAGTCTTTTAGATGGGTCAGTTTCTGTCCAATACGTCCAGGGGTTTTTCCTGACACAGTATATAGACAGGCCAACAAGGGGCAAGAGCACATTTGATTTGGTACCGGGAATGAACCTGGCCAGATGTAAGATTTGGAGATAGGTGAGCACTTTGGAGATAGCGACCTTAATTCGGTTAAATTTACTTTAATAATGGAAAGAGATAGGCATATACTGTAGGGCAAGAGTTATAACTAGGAGAGAGGCAATTATGATGCAACTAGGCAAGAGTTAGGATACATCGAGTTGGGAGGGAAATTGCACAGGCTGGGCACAATTGAAACGTGGAGCTTGTTCAAGGAACAGCTATTGCCAGACCTTGATCAGTATGTGCCAGTCAGGCAGGGAGGATGTTGTCCAGCGAGGGCACTGTAGTTTACTGTGGAAGTTGATTTTCTTGTCAAATGGAAGAAGAAGGCTTATGTTAGAATGAGATATGATGGTTTAGTTAGGGCACTCGAGAGTTACAAGTTAGTCAGGAAAGATCAAAAGAGAGACCTCAGAAGAGCCAGGAGGGGACATGAGAAGTTGGTGGATAGGATCAAGGATATCCTAAGGTGTTCTACAAGTATATCAGGAATAAATGAATGACTAGAGCAAGATTAGGACCAATCAGGATAGTCGTACAAAGTTGTGCATGGAATCAGAGGAAATAGGGGAAGTGCTAAATGAATATTTCAGCCAGTACTCAGACTGAATAAAGACAAGAAGAATACTGAGATACAGGCTCCTAGATTAGATGGGACTGAGGTTCATAAGGAGGAGGCATTAGCAATTGTGTGAAGTGTAAAAATAGATAAGTGTCCTGGGCCAGATGGGACTTATCCTCGGATTCTCTGGGAAGCCAGAGAGAAGATTGTCTTGTCTTTGGCTTTGATCTTTATGTCATCATTGTCTACAGGAATAGCGCCAGAAGACTGGAGGATAGCAAATGTTATTCCCTTGTTCAAGAAGGGGAGCAGAGAAAACTCTGGTAATTATAGACCAGTGAGCCTGACTTCAGTTGTGGGTAAAGTGTTGGACAGGGTTGTAAGGGATGGAATGTATAGTTATTTAGAAAGGAATAAGTTGATTAGGGATCGTCAACACATTTTTGTGAAGGTTAGGTTGTGCCTCACAAATATTATTGAGTTCTTTGAGAAGGTGACCAAACAGGGAGGTGAAGGTAATGCAGTCGATCTGGTGTGTACGGAATTGAGTCAGGCATTTGATAAGTTTCCCCACGGTACGCTATTGTCCAGAATACAGAGGCATGGGATTGAGGATGATTTTAGTGATTTGGATCAGAAATCGGCACACTGAAAGAAGACAGAGAGTGGTGTTGATGGGAAATATTCATCCTGGAGTTGAATTAATAGTGGTGGGCCGCAAAGATCTGTTTTGGGGCCACTGCTGTTTGTCACTTTTATAAATGACCTGG
Organism: Hemiscyllium ocellatum; assembly: GCF_020745735.1. Lineage (NCBI taxonomy): Eukaryota > Metazoa > Chordata > Chondrichthyes > Orectolobiformes > Hemiscylliidae > Hemiscyllium > Hemiscyllium ocellatum. Next base: position 260,596 of record NC_083432.1, on the reverse strand, counting down.
ATGAGGACACGGAAGGAGGGGTTAGTTAATTTCCAGATGACACGAAGATCGACAGAGTTGTGCATTGTGTTGAAGGATGTTGCAGGTTACAGAGGGACATACGTTAGCTACAGAGCTGGGCTGAAAGGTGGCAAATGGAGTTTAATGTGGAAAAGTGTGAGGTGATTCACCTTGGAAGGAGTAACAGGAATAAAGAATATTGGGCTCATGATAAGATTCTTAACAGTGTCAATGAGCAGTGAGATCTCAGTGTCCAGGTAGATCCTTGAAAGTTACCACCCAAGTTGATAAGGTTGTGAAGAAGGTATATGGTGTGTTAGTTTTATTGGTAGAGGGATTGAGTTTCGGAGCCATCACATCATGCTGCAGCTGTAGAAAACTCTATTGCGGCCGTTATTGAAGTGTTGCATATAATTCTGGTTGCCACATTATAGGAAGAATGCGGAAGCTTTGGAAAGGGTTCAGAAGAGATTTACTCAGATATTGCCTCGTATAGAGGGAAGATCTTACGAGGAAAGGTTGAGGGATTTGAGACTTTTGTTCGTTCGAGAGAAGAAGGTTGAGAGACATCTTAATAGAGACATATAAGATAATCAGAGGGTTACATAGGTTCTACAGTGAGAGCCTTTTTCCACGGATGGTGATGGCTAGCACGAGAGAACGTAGCTTCAAATTGAGGGGTGATAGATAAAGGACAGATGTCAGAGGTAGTTTCTTTACTCAGAGTAGTAGGGGTGTGGAATGCACTACCTGCAACAGTCGTAGAACCGCCAACTTTAAGGGCATTTAAATGGTCATTGGATAGGCATATGGATGAGAATGGAATAGTGTAGGTTAGATGGGCTTCAGATTGGTTTCACATTTCAGCGCAACATCGAGGGCCAAAGGGCCTGTCCTGTACTGCACTGGGATGTTCTATGTTTTATTCACAGGTTAAAAAGTTTGGGTTTACTTGCAGAAATCAGGGTGAAAGGCAGTAATTTATATGTCTAGTTCGTTAAAAGGTTGTGTTATTTGCTTTCAATAATGAATAAATTAATTGTGGTTTTACAGAGGTCTAATTGCCTCCTATGCATCTTCATCCACATATGTATTGTGGTCTCAGAGAGGGAAACAACAGTTAATCCCGGAACACAAATAGTATTCTGGAGAACTGGTTTCCAATTCAGTGGGTGTTGGAATTTGAATACAATTTAAAAGGAATCTACAATTAAGAGTCTAACGATGACCATGAATCAATTGTCAGAAAAAGCCTTTTAGTGGATGAAAAAGTCATCCCAACCTCCAGCAATGGGGTGGACTGTTAACCTCTTCTCGTGTGGACAATAAGTGGGAGCCTATTCGGCCAATCCCCATCTTGTGAATGAATTTAAATAAAACCAGTGATGGGCAATCAATGTTGGCTCAGCCAGCCCCCTCCGGGAATGAACAAAAATACATTGCACCTCGAAATGCAGCAGATAGGAAAAAGGTGCACTGTTGTGTGGGTCAGGGAAGTGAAGAAAAAAAAAAGAAATTTGTTGCAAAATGAAGAATATTACTCCTCAAATAAGTATTTGAACCAATATTTATGCTTCGGGCCAGAGGAGTGTGAGTGTATGTACACTCTCTACAGCATTGCACAGGAACATCATTGCATTACATTTAATTCTCATTGTCATATAAAGTTTTGCTGCTGAGATCGAGAAAGCTCTCAGAGTAAACCAACAGTATTTAATTTTCACAATATCTGAGCAGTGCCTCTGTTTGCTGATATTCCATCACTCTGTTGCTGGCTGCCACCTACAGCTGAAAACTGGTATTTCAGTTACATTAGCTGGATCTTCCTGCAAAACATCTTCTCCTTCATTCACAAAATATTGTGCTGTCATGTTGCATCACCAATGGCATCAAACTTAAATGTAAAATTCCCAGAGAATGTACGCTGCTATAAATTCCTAACATCTGCCAAACTCCCAGATACATTTATAACAGAAGAGCATTATTTTGGACATAAGAGACAACGATTAAAGGTAATGAATACATTCAGAACAACAAAGACATGATATTAATTTAATATGTTTAAATTAATATATTTTTATTGATAAATACAACCTTGTTATACCTCATTGCACTCGATACGATTCTGCACATCAAGATGATCTGTTCATTTATCAAGTGTAGTGATAGAATGGTAGCCTTTGTTACAACATGGGGTAAACCCCTCTGCTAATCTAACCCAGCAACAGAAAAAATCACCCAGTGCTGTAATCTGTTACAATTCAAGAGACAAAGAACTATCTCAGAGGTTATTACTTAAAGTAAAAATTCACAACTTTATTCTTTAAGTCCAACAGAGAATGTTAAAACCAGCAACTATTTACAACTCCTTTCCCTTAACCCTATCTTTTACTTCCCATTCTTCAATACTAGTCTGATAAAAAAAACCCCATTAAGTATTACAAAGAAAAATCATGTTTGAAACCAGTCAGCATTGCCGAATTTCTTCTGTCGATTTTCTCCAGGTCGGTTTCGATGTTCTGCTGTGCAAACCCCTTCCACAGTCAGGGTCCTCTCAGCAAGGTCTTGAGTTGGCAGCCTACATTTGCTGGTCTTTTTGCAGTTCTCTTTCAACTGTTCAAAACTGACCTGTTTGTAGCCCAAAACATCGGATCCATTCATTGATTTTAATATTATTAAAATACTAAATTCAAACTTGATTGGATTTTGGTAACTTGGGGCATAATTGAAACTGATTGGCCAAATTTCAACTTGATTTTGTCTCAAGGCAACCCATCTGCTGCTAACTGTTTTGCCAAAGTGTTACATTTAGATTACAATATGGAAACAGGCCATTTGGCCTAACAAGTCCACACCAACCCTCTGAAGAGTAACCCACTCAGATACATTCCCCTACCCTTTATGTATCCCTGACTAATGCAACTAACACAATGGGCAGTTTAGTATGACCAATTCACCTGAAATGCACATCTCTGGATTGTTGGAGGAAACTGAGCCACCTGGAGGAAACGTATGCGGACACGGAGAGAATATGTGAACTCCACACAGTTACCTGAGGCTGGAATCAATTCCAGGTCCCTGGCGCTTTGAGGCAGCAGTGCTAACCACTGAGTCACCATGCCATCAGTGTTACCTGGTTTAATACACTTTAGAACAGAGAACATAGAAAAATACAGCGCAGCACAGGCCGTTTGGCCCTCGATGTTGCGCTGATCCAAGCCCACCTAACCTACACTAGCCCACTATCCTCCATATGCCTATCCAATGTCCGTTTAAATGCCCATAAAGAGGGAGAGTCCACCACTGCTACTTGCAGGGCATTCCATGAACTCACGACTCGCTGAGTAAAGAATCTACCCCTAACATCTGTCCTATACCTACCACCCCTTAATTTAAAGCTATGTCCCCTCGTAATAGCTGACTCCATACCTGGAAAAAGGTTCTCATTGTCAACCCTATCTAAACCCCTAATCATCTTGTACACCTCTATCAAGTCACCCCAAACCTTCTTTTCTCCAATGAAAACAGCCCCAAGTGCCTCAGCCTTTATCATACAATCTTCCTACCATAGCAGGCAACATCCTGGTAAACCTCCTCTGCACCCGTTCCAGTGCCTCCACATCCTTCCTATAGTATGGCGACCAAAACTGCACACAATACTCTAGATGCGGCCGCACAAGAGTCTTATACAACTGCAACATGACCTCAGGACTCCGGAACTCAATTCCTCTACCAATAAAAGGCAGTACATTATATGCCTTCTTCACAGCACTATTTACCTGGGTGGAACATTTCAGTGATCTGTGCACAAGATCCCGCTGCTCATCCACACTACCAAGTATCTGATCATTAGCCCAGTACCCCAACTTCTTGTTACTTTTACCAAAGTGAATCACTTCACACTTAGCTACATTGAACTCCATTTGCCACCTTTCTGCCCAGCTCTGCAGCTTATCTATATCCCACTGTAACCTGCCACATCCTTCCTCACGGTCAACAACTCCACCGACTTTCGTATCAACCGCAAACATGCTCACCCAACCTTCTGGCTCCTCCTACAGGTCATTTATAAAAATGACAAACAGCAATGATCCCAAAATACATCCTTGCAGAACACCGCTAGTAACTGCACTCCAAGATGAACCTTTACCATCAACTACTAACCTTGTCTTCTTCCAGCCAGCCAATTCCTAATCCAAACCTCCAACTCACCCTCAATGCCATACCTCCATATTTTTTGCAGTAGCCTACCATGGGGAACCTTATCAAACGCCTTACTAAAATCCATATACACCACATGTACCGCTTTACCCTCATCCACCTCCTTAGTCACCTTCTCAAAGAATTCAATAAGGTTTGTGAGGCACGACCTGCCCGTCACAAAACCATGCTGACTATCCTTGATCACATTATTCCTATTCAGATGTTCATAAATCCTATCCCTTACAATTCTCTCTGAGACTTTGCCCACAACAGAGGTAAGACTCACCGGCCTATAGTTACTAGGGTTATCCCTACTCCCCTTCTTGAACAAGGGAACCACATTTGCTATCCTCCAGTCTTCTGGGACTATACCTGTAGACAACGAGGACATAAAAATCAAGGCCAATGGCTCTGCAATGTCCTCCCTTGCTTCCCAGAGAATCCTAGGATATATGCCATCAGGCCCAGGGGACTTATCTATTTTCACCCTTTCCAGAATTTCCAACCCCTCTTCCCTACATTCCTCAAAGCCATCCATTCTAATTAATTGTGACTCAATATTCACATCGGCAACAATGTCCTGTTCCTGAGTGAATACTGACCAAAAGTATTCAATCAGTGTCTCTTCAGTCTCTTCAGCCTCCACATGCAACTTCCCACTACTATCCTTGACCGGATCTATTCCTACCCTAGTCACTCTTTTATTCCTGACATACCTATAGAAAGCCTTTGGGTTTTTCCTAATCCTACCAACCAAGGACTTTTCATGTCCCCTCCTTGCTGCTCTTAGCTCTCTCTTTAGATCCTTCCTGGCTACCCTATAACTCTCAATTGCCCCAATTGAACCTTCACAACCTCATCTTTACATAGGCGCCCTCTTCCCTTTAACAAGGGATTCCAATTCCTTATTAAACCATGGCTCCCTCACATGACCCTTTCCTCCCTGCCTGACAGGTACATACTTATCAAGGACACTCAATAGTTGCTCCTTGAACAAGCTCCACATACAGATTGCGCCATTCCCTTTGAAGCCTACTTTTCCAAGCCACCATCCTAAGTCATGCCTCACCACATCATAATTTCCCTGCCCCCAGCTCTAACTCTTGCCTGCAGTGCACACTTATCCCTCTCCATCACTAGAGTAAAAGTCACCGAATTGTGGTCACTGTCCCCAAAGTGTTCACCTACTTCCAATTCTAACACCTGGCCTAGTTCGTTATCCAGAACCAGATCCAGTATGGCCTCACCTCTTGTTGGCCTGTCTACATATTGTGTCAGGAAACCCTCCTGCACACATTGGACAAACACCAACACATCTAACGTACTCGAGCTGTAGCTTTCCCAGTCAATATCTGGAAAGTTAAAGTCCCCTATAACAACCACCCGATTTCTTTCACTCTTCTCCTGAATCATCCTCGCAATCCTTTCTTCTACGTCTCTAGGACTATTAGGAGGCCTGTAGAAAACTCCTAACAAGGTGACCTCACCTTTCCTATTTCTAAGCTCAGCCCAAACTACCTCAGATGGCAAGTCTTCATCCATCGTCCTTTCCACCCCTGTAACACTATCTTTGACAAGCAATGCCACACCTCCCCCTCTTTTACCCCCACCTCTGACCCTACTAAAATATTTAAACCCTGGAACCTGCAACAGCCAATCCTGTCCCTGTTCTACCCATGTCTCCGTAATAGCCACAACATCGAAATCCCAGGTACCAATCCACGCTGCAAGTTCACCTACCTTATTTTGTATACTTCTTGCATTGACGTATACACAGTTCAAACCACCTTCCTGTTTACAGGCACCATCCTTCGAGTATGATGCCATGTTCCTAACCTCCCTACACTCAAGGTCCTGTACCCTAAAGCTACAGTCTAGGTTCCCATGCCCCTGCAGAGTTAGTTTTAACTCCCCCAAAGAGCACTAGCAAACCTCCCCCCAAGGATACTGGTGCCCCTCGGGTTCTTGTGTAGACCATCCTGTTTATAGAGGTCCCACCTTCCCCAGAAAGAACCCCAGTTGTCCAGAAACTGGAATCCCTCCCTCCTGTACCATCCCTGTAGCCGCGCATTTAACTGCTCTCTCTCCCTATTCCTCGACTCTCCTGCGCACCTTTATAGGAAAAAAAACCTACCCAGGTAAGCTTGCGCTACACCAGCTTCCGGGTCCGCTCCGCACTTTTTTTAAAAAAAACTTTCAAATTTAAACCGTTAAACAAAGATCACTGAGCCTTCAAGCAGCCACTGCCAAACAGCCCTTACCTGCTCCACTGAGAGTGAGCATGTTGCTTGGCTTCTTCAAGAGCAGGGAATTTGCATGATATTCCCTCTTCACTTGCTGACCCTGACTGACAAGTCATTTGTGCGTGGAATTAAACTGCTACACTGGCTTTATTTAACCATAGAACTGTAACTGCATAATGTGGTGTGTTAACCACTGTCCCATGATCAGTGATTGAGATGAATAGATCCAGTCACATAAGACCTGCAGGAGGCTGAGGAAGGGATGGTAAAGAGGTGGTGAGAGCAAGCCTGAAATCTCCAGGGTGTTCTATCTCCTACTAGAGTTTGCTCTGATTAGAGCAGTTAATCCTTCAATGATCGCCCCTGCCTTAATCCTGGATCCCCACTACTCCAGGTGTCTGTTAATTATATTGAGGCACACTGTCTCACTGAGGCAAAGCAGAAATAGGACTGGCTTTCTGCTTGAAGCCGGTGTTTAGTCAAAGCTATCTCTACCCAAACGCTCAGCTCCATAATATTGGCTCCATTTAAAATAGTGCAATCTACACTGAAGCTGCTTAATTCCGTCTGAACACGGAGACATGGAGGTTGAACTAATCCACTCTGGTTATGACTCTCCTGATGAGTCCCATTTAATGAAAATGATTGACAAATGCCCATCTGAGCTTAATCCCTTGATCACATCAACACCAATTAATTCCATGTGAACAATGACCTTGGGATAATAACCCCCACAACTGAAGACTGTGATAGCCCGACTGTGTGGGCTGGGCTCAGTTGGAAGCTGAAGTTCATGAATATCCAAGTTTATTAAATGCAGTTTCAGTAATTGCCCTCCATGGGTCATGTTGTACATTGTTGTGTCCTCCCCCACCCATCAGTAACCCACCTACAAGCCGGAACGAATTGATCTCCCTTTGGCCACAAAAATAAGGCAACACTTTCCTCACTCACTAAGGATTCTGTTTGTCCTGGGAGTCTCAGCTCAAATCAGTTCCGTGATCACGTCTCATCATGTATTTGGGGAATGAAATCTGCCTATCTAATTATATACTTGTCATGATGACCTTTTTAATTATTTGATGTTGTTTCATGTTTTTTCTGAACATCATTAACTGCTCTCCACAATTCATTATCAGACTGTTAGTGACTTTGAGAGAATGGAGTCCGTCTTTCCCAGACTGGACAGAGATGGAATATACCCTTTGGAGGATATTAGGGAACTGATGGGTGTTCACGGGTCCATAGCTCCCTTGTAGTTGAACTCTAATGCCACCCAGCTGTTCTTTGCCCCAAATGGAGTTTGACAAATTCCTTTCCATTCGGAAATGGGAGGAGGTCTGGCCCACTCTGTTGGTGGGAGATTCCAGGTTCTCCTGGTTAATGATTGCAATGGGAATGTGTAACTCAGTCTCAGCATCCCAAGGCCACCATTCCTGTTCCTTGTGCAGATGATCCCATCGGTTGTATCATGGGAAAGTGATGGACCTCCTTTTGTAAAATTACTAATACTCTGACCAAGTATTTGGATGTTTTGAGATGCTTCTATTTAAAATCAGATGGTACACTTGTGGGGGCCATTGTTTGAAAGAATGACACTTTTGACATTAGAGCAGTTGATTTTAAATTAGCCCAGGTTTTTGCAATTTTTCCTCCCATCCTGCTTCCTGTGGACCTGCCCAAGGGTCAACCCATCCCCCTGAATAGTTCTGTCCCCACTGGGGGATGGAATTAACAGGAGTCCAGCTAAATGACCAATTACCTCAGTAATTGTCCTAATGTTTGGTGAGTTTTGAGAAGATTTGTTACTCAGGTTGAGGTTCTGGATGGAAGTTTGCTCACTGAATGAAAACTAACTAGCTGTGGGGGAAGATGATTGCTTGGGCATGTTTTCATTGCACACCTTCTCCAGGGAACTGTCCTCCTTCTCAAACACACCCGTGACATCGACAATGACCACCAAACCTTTTCTGGAGGATAATGTCCAACTTCCATCATCTTTCATCCTCAGCTCTTATCCAAACTTGTACAAATGTTTTCTAACGGTATTTACCGACATGTTCATACAATTTCTGAATGTCTTTTAATGCCATTTAATTCCCCTTTTACCCAATACCATCGGGTCCTGCTGCTGTTCTGGGACCCACCTCACGAATCATCATCCATTTCCTCTACTTCTTGGCTCCATCAGGTGATGAGGGGAAGTAATACCTCCATTAGATTTAAATCACACAATGAGCCTTGATTGGAGGCTAATGTCACTCTCTGATCTATTCACTGACCCGATGGGCTTGCAACCTGGTATCGGCAATGGACACAAATCTGTGGGTCTCCAGCGGTCAGTTAGTGTTGAGATGGCTGTCACTTTTCTGGTGTGGTTAATATTTGTCACAATCCCCCAGCACAAGTGAGCTTACAGGGTGTGACCAGGTATCTGTCCATCAGGAACTCAGGAGATTGACTAACTCACCCATTATTTATTTAATAGCACCATCCAATGACAGTGCCTACAGTCCACACGGGTCAACAGTGGATCGAGCCAGACCAAGCCAACCGACTGTACCACAAACCTAAAGCCAGTACTCTGGTCCATAGACCAGTAAAACCAGCTAGAAACAAGTGACATGAGTTAAACAGGTACACTCTCCCACTGCCATTACCAGGGGAACCATGAGGTACAACCAAACATCGGGAGATAAAAATCAGAACAAACACTCTCTCAACGGTGACTACACAAACAAGGTTTCCAGGGAGACCCCATCCACAAATAAAGCCACAGTCACATCCCCCGCTATTCCCAAAATGGGTTTAGCCTACTCTCCTGTTTGAGGGCAATTACTGTGTGATTTAGAATATAAATCAACAATTAGTTGAATAAATGACACAAACCTTCTGAAGTTTTTAACACCAGCAGTTTGTGATGGAGTTGAAGGCTGTAGCCAATTCCAAGACAACTGAAAGATCCTTTCTATTTCTCTGGGCTCCTTTTGAATAATATTTTGTAAGGAGGCTGTATTTCCATTACAGCCCAGTGTTGCTACAATACAACCATTCTGTCCAAAATTCAAACTGAGTCTCCTCGCTTAAACCCTTAGGGAAAAGACTTGCTAAAACCAGGCCAATAGTAATCGGTCTCTGGTTATCGTTTACTTTAAGGCTGTCCTGGTCATCCAGCCTTTAGAATTAAAACAGTTTGATTTGTCAATGACTCGGGTCCCGCTCCTGATGGTCCAGAGGGAACCTTGAAGTGAGGAGTAACTCTGTGAATGTTAATGGCCTCCAGGTCCATCCCATTGAGTCCTGAGACACCTTTCGGATTGATCTCCTCAATCACTGCCTTGATGTCACTTCCTTCTGTGGGGCTCATCAGGAGCTTGCCATTCCCCCTGATGGTATATGGCTAGAACTAACGTCTCAGCTTCATGGTTGGGAATGGATCATTCCCCACTGTATACCCTTTCCAGCTCCTCACTGGGTAGAGGACAGAGGGCAACAGTCAGTGCCCCAGAGTTTATGGGTACATTATCTCCTAGTGTTATTCAGTATTTGAGTCTCTTTAATGGGATTTCTTCGCCAAATGTTTCCAGTAACACTATTGGTGTTCTCTTTCTGCCTTCTCTTACTAGCCGTCCGTGACCTCCTTCCATGATCTGTTTTCCTCCCTTTCCCTGAAGTTGGTTCTCCTTGAGTCAATGATTCCGTGTTCTGAGCCCCAGACCCTGCTCTCTTGTTTCTGGATTCTTTTTAACTGATTGGTTGATTCTTTTACCTGAGTTAATTGTTCTTCAAGATCTTTATTCGACAATAGGCAGGTAATTGAATAATCTCCTTCGCAACCTCAAGGAACCTTAAAACAGTGCAGACATTCTGTGAGAATTCTTTTTTCCCACTAATGCTGCCAAGCCCGTTCCCTTGGCTGTGGTTTTGCTCGATAGTAGGCAGGGACAGTGGGAATCTCGTTCATCCATTCATGCGCGTCACTAATTAGATGGCAAGGCATTTGGTTACATTGAACACTCGCCATCTATTGTCCGGGTCGTGTCTGTTCTGAGTTTTGTTGTCGTGTCTTGTCGATGTGAGAGCGAACCCCAATCTGGTGTTGCCACAGCCTGATATTAAAGGGACGGTTCCTGTCATTGTGTCGGTTATACCAAGCCAGGATTGAGCAAGCGTTGTCCAACCAACAGATTAATTCCCTCTCGCTGTCATCGTTTGTTGTGTTTGGTAACTTTTATTTTTCACCAGTTTACCCTCCACCTTAACTGCGCTCTAAAATATAATACTTTATAATAAATTAAACTTAAAATATTAAAATATTAAAATGTATTAAAACAAATATAATTGAGAATTTAAAACTTATAATTAAAGTTAGCGAGCCTATAAGAAGTCCATAAAAATGTGAATTAACTATATTAGGGAAGTTGTAAGACGAATGATCTCTTGGGTAAACATCTTGTCATGTTTAATTCCTAATATCTTCATCAATTCATTATTCTCCTTGTACCACCTACCCCCTTGCTCCGATCACGAAGCCAGAAAAGGATACATTGGCACCTTTTAGTTCGGTGCCAAATCTCCTCCTTTCAATGTTGATCCTTCCTTACCTTCTCTTCCCGTACTAATTGTAAAGAATCCTTTTCATTTTCACACCATATAGTGATGCCCACCAATACTGCTCCATTATCCTTATGCAAGATCAGGTCAGGAATCCCCAGCGTCCCTTCCATCTCTTTTAAATGGGCTTCAATAAAGATTGTCCAACCATTTTCCTTTGTAAATTGAGTGAATGCTTCTACAATTTTGTGATGGCTCTTAATCCTCATGTTCTTCATGGGGCACCAGTTTAGAGGCAGCACCATGGCTCAGTGGTTAGCACTGCTGCCTCACAGCACCAGGATCACAGGTTTGATTCCAGCCTTGGGCAACTGTCTGTGTGGAGTTTACACATTCTCCCCATGTCTGCGTGGGTTTGCTCCGGATTCCTCCCACGGTCCAAAGATGTGCAGGCCAGGTGAATTGGCCATGTTAAATTGCCCATAGTGTTGCGTGCATTTAGTCAGAGGGAAATGGGTCTGGGTGGGTTACTGTTGGAGGGCCGATGTGGACTGGTTGGGCCGAAGGGCCTGTTTCCACACTGTAGGGAATCGAATCTAATCTCAGTATGAGGAACCGTTTCCATGGCTACATTGCATCACCTACAATTCTTATTACTGAAAGGATAGAGTTGACCTTGTGGGATATGAGTTGGTTTTAAGCAGAAAAGTGTTGATGATCTTCAATGTCTTCGTATATAACCATGATCTAGTCCAATTATTAGGCGATCATTTTTAAAGTAGTGGACGCCAGCCCCTTGACTGGGCAACACCATCCACTTCTCAACCTCTAATCCCCTCCATTTATCATAATGTTTACTCATGGTCTTCTCTATCTCTTCACAATTATTTGTAAGCTGCATAGTCCCGGATCCATCTGACTGGGCACTAATTCGAGGATTTCAGATGTCAGTAAGAATCTTGAGCTACTCAGTTCCCTAATTCTTTCCGATATTTCAGATTCATTACATCGGAGTGAGGGATCTTGTCGGAGGATCTTGTAAACGCCTCATACTTTCGTATTACTGCTGTTGGAATTAAAATCACTAACTTATTTAGCGCGTGTCCACCACCTCTATCACGGGCATGTAAAAAGGAATCCGTAATCAACTGGCAGATGTAAACTCTCTTTAATAAAACCCTGAATGATCACCATCTAATCTGGAAAGATAATTTTGTGAAGCTACTAAGTGTTAAATAGCTGTATAACCTGGGGATAAACTGTTTGAAATAACTCTACTTTCTGCACCGGTTTCAGTCAGGATCTTTTTAAATTCCTTACCCAATGTCTGAATACCCCTTCCCAATTGGCCAGGTCTATACTCGCCCATGGATCTACTTCAGCTCCAAGATACTTGCCTACATTTCCAGGCTCAATGGACTTTATTATATTATTGAGTCCAATTATTCCTATTATAAACGTTTTATTTTTACAAATAAAATGTAACCCTTTAGTTTTCCTGATGTTTACGTCCAATTCTGTAATTGCTCAGACTTCCTGCTCTATTTTAAGGTTAAATGCTATTCCTTCGTACGTACGACTTACTGATGCAATGATAGTTGTCCCCATTGGGATTTAAAAAGATTCCTTTTATACCCTCTTCTCGTGTGCTTTATAAGAGGGTCAAAAGAGAGATTGAAAAGAATAGGTGACAACGAATCTCCCTGCTTTATTTTTTTCCTTTTTTTTAGGGGGTCTGGCACTCCAGTTCTTTTTTTTGTTTTTTTCCTTGTTCTTTTTTTTAAAAATTAACCCCCACACTCCCGCCTAAATGCGGTAGTGCTTATTTTTCCCCAGCACCCATGGTGTGTGTGTGCAGCTGTGAGACACAGTAAGAGACACAAAGTGCACAAATCTTTATTCAAATTTCCACCACCAGGAAGAAAGGAAACACCCGAGTGGCCAGTGACGAGCAGTGCCCTTCACATCAAAGGGCAATGCTGTGTGATCAAACAGTGAAGGGGAGGGCAGGGACTAAATCAAAATAGCGTTGGAGGGGGAAATGATGCACTCCACTCCCTGCGGCACCCACCTCTCCCTGAACAACTCCAGGGTGTTGGTGGACACCGCGTGTTCCTTCTCCAAGGACACCCGGGCTCTAACGTAACCGCGGAAGAGGGGCAGGCAGTCGGCCCTAACAACCCCCTCCACGGCCCGCTGCCTGGACCTGTTTATGGCCAGTTTGGCCAAGCCCAGGAGCAGACCCACGAGGAGGTCTTCAGACCTGCCCTCCCTCCTCCGCACCAGGTGCCCGAAGATCAGGAGCGTGGGACTGAAGTGCAGCCAAAAGCAGAGGAGGATGTTTTTGAGGAAATCAAAAAGGGAGTGCAAACGCCCACACCCAACATACACATGGTCCACGGACTCCACAGCGCCACAGAACAAGCAGTTGGGCTGGGAGTACGTGAACCACAGCAAGCTGCGGTTGCAGGGGACTGCTACATGCAGCACCCTCCACCCCAGATCCCCGAGAGAAAGGGGGAGGACTCCCGCGTAGAGGGCCCTCCACTGGGGATCCCCACCGCCCGGTGGCAAATGGGCACGCCAGGGCGTGTCCGGGCGGTGGATGAGGGAGAAGAGGTGGACGGTGTGCAGCAGCAGTCGGTACAGGGCCCGTCTTTTTACCCCCTGAAAGGGAACAAAATTAAAATTTCGGAGGCGGCTCAGGTTGTGGGGCACAGGCTCCCGCGGGAAGTACGGGACCTTGAGGCCAATGTGAAATTCCGTCCGGGCAGGGGTGAGCGCGGACGGGATCCCACCGCACACCTGAGCGTCCTCCAACTGGAGCACTAAGTCGGGTCCGAGCACCGCCGTTTTAAGGCGTCAGATGCCGGTGGCCACGTACCGGACGTCTACCGCTGCCCTGCTCGCTATGTCTTGCGGCAACGTCCAGCCCAGGCCCCCGGCACCCAGCACGTCCCCGACCCTAGTCACCCTCGCCGCCACGGCCCTCCCCTCCGACAGCGACTCGAACCCGCGAGCACGGAGGTGCGGATTCCTGAGCGACTGCTCCTTGACGACAGCCGCTACTCCTGCCGGAGGGTAGGCATGACGCGATTCGACCATGTTGCAGACAGTGATCAGGTCCTGGTAAAAGACAGGCAGCACCTTGAAGCTGACCTCCAAACCGAGCCGGTACTCGTGATCGACCCTGTCGAACGCCTTCTCCTGATCGAGAGACAGGAAGGCGCTCGGCAGACCAGCCCGACGACAGAAATGGATCAAGTCCCGGACCAGGTGGACGTTGTCGGGTATCCTCCGGCCCGGGACCGTGTAGGACTGGTCCGGGTGGATCATGTGGGCCAGCACGGAAGCCAGGCGAGAAGACAACACCCTCGCGAAGATTTTGTAGTCTGTGCTGAGGAGGGAGACCGGACGCCAGTTCTTCAAAGAACGAAGGTCCCCCTTCTTTGGCAGCAGGACGATGACCGCCCTGCGCCAAGAAAGGGGCAGCTCTCCGGCATTTAGACACTCCCCCAGGACCTGTGCGTAGTCGCTCCCCAGGACGTCCCAGAACGCCCTGAAGAACTCCACAGTCAGCCCGTCCAGCCCCGGGGATTTGCCCCTCGAGAGCCGGTCGAAGGCGCCGGTCAGCTCCTCTAAGGTGACGGGAGCGTCGAGCTTTCCGGCGTCCTCCGGGCTGAGCTGCGGCAGGTCCTCCCACAGAACTCTGCGAGCGTCCTCGCTGGACGGATCCGGAGAGAACAGGGCCGTGTAATAGGATCGGACGTGGGCCCTGATACCCTCCGGATCCGAGACGAGGGACCCGTCGTCGGCCAGCAGCACAAGGAGCTGCTGACAGGTGCCACGCTTTTTTCCAGTGAGTAGAAGAAGGGGGAGCCGCGGTCCAGGTCCTGGAGGAGCTGGAGCCGCGACCTCACGTACGCGCCCCGAGCCCCGATGAGCTGCAGGTCCCGGAGCGCGGCCTTCTTCTCTTCGTACACCCCGCGCAGGGCCGGGTCCGCGTCGGGCTGACCGAGGCGTGACTCCAGGTCGAGCATCTCCCTCTCCAACTCCCCGATCCTGGATTTCCGCCTCTTTGTCGACCCCCTCGCGTACTCCTGACAGAAGATGCGGACGTGACCCTTGCCCACGTCCCACCATAGCCTCAGGGAGGGGAAGCTTCCCCGCTTCCTTCTCCAGCCGGCCCAGAAACGACGAAACGAGTCCCGGAACCGCTCGTCCTCCAGCAGCAGGTTGTTAAAGGGCCAGTACGCGGAGCCCAGCCTGGCGCCGAACGGAAGGAGTTCTGCCCACACCAGGTGATGGTCTGTGCATGACACCTGCCGCGTGGAGGCCTACGGAAAACAGGAGGCGTACACCCGCGAAACGTACAGGCGGTCGATTCTGGACGCTCCGACCCCACCGCTCGATGACTCAGTGGACAGTTCCCTGTTGTCGCCCACACCGTGGCCCATGTGGTTTTTCAAGTCATCCCCAGGGGCCGGTGGAATTACAGCAGCAGAAGGTCCTGTTGTAGCCCCTGGGGGTTTGGGCAGGTCAGGCCGTGGTGTGGGACAGGCAAGAGACACCGTAGGTTCAGCCTCTGGAGAGGGACAGCGCCACCGGAGCGCTGCTGAAATGTCTCTCCCCTCCAAGAGTGAGTGCTTCTTCCCCAGAGAGACGGTGGGGGGGAGTTTATGCACCGTTCCCTCTCCACCCACCTTGGTGGTCACGTGGCCCGAGGTCCCTCCACCCAGCTTCTCCTGGAATACTATTGGCTGGGGAAAGGTAGGGGGAGTGGCCATGGTGGGGACTGCCAGCTGTCACTTCCTGCCCTGCCCCTAGTTTATCAGGTGATGATGGGTGGGGCAGGTGCCCAGTTCCCCCTCCAGGGCTCAGAGACACAGCTGCTGCAGGAGGGAAGGCAGCAATGGGTTCCCCCAGGTTAGTGCCAGGATGGGGCAGGGCTCGGGCTCAGGGACCCCCGAGCCGGGAGCAGACATTGAAGCCCCAGGGGTTTCTGCAATGGGGTGGGGGTTGGGTGTGGGGTCAGTGGGTGTAGCATGGCTGGGATCAGGTACGGGCTTGGGGGTCAGGGTCCCATGCCGGGGACGGCACTGGCATGGCCGCAGGGCATTGTCGTGCTGGGGTGGGGCAGGTCGTGGGTCTGTTGTGGGGGAAGGTGACAGGGTGGTCTCCATGTGGGTGGGTCTGGCATGTTGGGTCATCTTTAGCGCCTTCCATCCGGTTGGACGCTCACCACCCACCCACCCATCCCCTTCCCCTTACTGCCAGAGGCTGAGGCATTGGAAGCCTCTGGCTTAACCCCCGGTGCTGGGGCTTATGGTGTTGACTTCGGGGGAGGGGGAGGGGATGCGGCGGTGCCACCCTCAGCTGTTGGTGTGGGCTGGGCAGCCTTCTGGGTGGGGCAGTTTTTTATGTGCCCCACCTCATGGCACAGGTGGCACTGTCCGCCGTCCAGAAGACGCGGTAGGCCGCACCCTCATGGAGGGGGTAAAGGAGCCCTCGGTGACCTCCTCCCGAGCCAGGCAAATGAACACCTGGCGTCAGAAGGAGTAAATGTGCCGGAGGGCAGGGTCCTTGAGACCGAGCAGGAGCAGTTGGACACCTGACCAGATCTCCCCCAAGGTTTTGAGGTGGGGACGAAGGAGCTCACTGGCAATGAAGGGCGGACGTTGGAGATCACGACCCTCTGGGCCGTAACCTCCAAAGGTTTGACAGGCAGATGTGTCCCACCAACAGTGAGCCCCCTCTCCACGGCCAGGTGGACCGCCTGCTCGGTCTTCAGGAAGAAAATGGCCTTCCCATACATCCGGGCCGCAGCGACGATGGCCAGTGGGCCGACCACACTAGCCATGGCCTTACTCTAGGCCTCAATGGTCATGTTGGGGTGGGGATAGGCCTTGACCCCCAGGCGTTTAGTCAGGAACCTGAAGGGGGTCGGGGTTGCAGCCGGGTTTAGAGCAGCCGAGCCTAAGGCAGTGGCTACCCCGGTGTAGGTGCGGCTGGGCCCTGTGATCTCCGGACTCGTCGTTGTGCTGTCTGCTGCTGGTGGAAACAGACCCCGGAGCCAGGTGTGATAGGAGTCCAGTAGGGGCCCCAGGCAGCAGCAGTGATGGAGGCAGGCCTCGGGTAAGTCCCAGGCAGCATCAGAGTGAGTCCCAGGCAGCCCCCTGGTCACAGCAGTGGAGGCAGGCCTGTAGGGGACGGTCCTCAAGGCGAGTCCTGGGCAGTAGCGGTGGAGTTCGGACCCAAGCAGTAGCAGTGGTGGAGGTCCTGGGAGGTGTACAAGGGGATTCCCAGACAGCAGCAGTGAGGCAGGCCCCAAGCTGTAGCAGCTGAGGCATGTCCAGGTGAGGTCCCAGAGACCAGCAGTGGGAGTGGGCCCCAGGCAACAGCAACACTCCCTTGACCTGTTTGAGGCCCAGGCTGCAGCTCCAGAGGCAGGCCCAGGACTTAGAGCTTACTCCTACCTCCTCCCCCTCCCCCTCCCCCCCTCCCCCACCTCCCTCCCCATTCTGGGGGTTCTGCTGAGGGCTGGCCTATGGCCCTCTGTTCAGGACATGCCCAGCTTGAGGCTCTATGATTGTCTTCACTCAAATGGTGCTGCCCAGGCTCGGTCAGACAGGTGAGAGTGTCCCCTTCCATTGGGATGGCCCGACAGCTCCCATGATGCACTTGCTGCAGTTTCTAATGACAAAGCCAGGTGTAGTAGCTGATTGAAGGCCAGTTGGGCTTCAGCCGGTAGATCCTTCTATGGGGTTATGTCATTAATCCCCCATCCCCACGTACTGACTAACAATGGGAAAGCTGGCTCCACCCCCTTGTCTCCCATGCCTCAGAACGGTCTCTCAGCATCTCCTTCAGTATTAACCCAAAACCACATGCCTCTGTCAGTCACCTCAACCTCATCAAAAATCTCTACGGATTCCCTGGTCCTCTATCAGCCAAATAAAACCGATGGCGTCTTAGGACCAGAGATGGTTTGTGGTTGGAATATTCCTTAAACAACTCTGTCAGTTCTCAGAAGGTTCTGGTACCTGGTGCCTCTGGGAACATTTAAACCACTTGTGACTGAAAATGCTGTGGGTCTGCAAGCAGCCCGAAGGATTGCTCATTGCTTTTCACCCGCCCCAGTGTCAGCTGCCCAGAAAAAATATTGCGTTCTTTCCTCATACTGGGCCCAGTCTTCGACAACAGGATCAAATGAGTCAAGATTCACAAAATAATCCAGAAACGCTTTCCCCAGCAACAAGGGGGAGGGAGGGAGTTTCTGTGACTGTCACCCACACAGCTCCTTCCAGGGGGGGGCCCTGGGTACAGAGGGGTGCTGCCAACTTCCTCGTGACCATGATGGGGTTTGGGGTGCCCTGCAGTCGCGGGCAAAGTCTCCAATTCAGCCGCATGGGGTAGGTGCAGAGGAAGGGGGTGGGTGCTGTCTCTTTCTGGAGGTGGGTGAGGTCTGTCAGAGGCTTTGTGGCATATTCCTGCCCCTTCACCCATTCCTGCCAGTTGGAGGGGGGTGGCTGTAGGAAGTCTGGACCACACCGAGACTGACTTTCCTGGATGGCTGTTGTCCTCAAGTCCCTCCCTCCTACAGCGATCAATTTGTGGATGACCCACAATTCCACAGACCCCTCCCCCTTTCTGAGGTAATGGGAGACCCAGCTTCTGCCTTGGTGGGTTAGTGTGGTGTGGGTCATATCCCCAAAATCATAGACATATTGGACACAGTCTCCAGGCACAACTGTTGGAGTGCTTGGCTGGTTGGCTGCATTTGTCTAGCGCCTCGATGGGGTCTGCCTTATCTTGCCTGATGGCAGGGAGACCTCAGTTCCTGGTGTCAAGGGTCTCCCTCCTGAGTTGCTGGTTCTCAGGGTGGGTCTGAGTGGCCTGCTGGCCTGAGGCATGTGACCCTCAGTGTCCAATCAGTGTGTGACAGCCTGGAGATAGATTTAATCAAATAACAGACATGGGTCTTCCCTTCCCCTGGGTACATGGGTCAGGGGGTGGGTGCTGGGGGCACAGTCACCGTGGGGAAAGATGGTGGGGGCTCCCTGTCTGTGGGGCAGAGGTGGGTCAGGTGTGGCTGGGTCAGTGTTGAGCCTCTCACGTATCTCCATGGGGAGGTAGAACCCCAAAGGTGCCCGTTAGCCTGTTCTGGGCTGGGACTGGTCTCTCCTGGGGACAGGATTTGTTCCTGGGGCTGTGTTCCGTGTTCGGGTCAGATGTGTATCGCTCCGTGTTACAGACTTGGAGGAGACCGGTACAGTCCCTTGGAGCTGACTGTAATGTTGTTTCAATCTGTTAACGTACAGTAAGGCTGTCTCCTGGTCCCCAGTGAACCCTCCCCTCACTAGGATAAGCATTTCCAAATGGTGCTGGAACTGTTCCACATGGATCAAGCTTTCCTGTAACTCTCAGCCTTGTTCCTTGTTGAAGAGCTCGGGCCTTGCATTCTGCTCTGGTCTAGTGTGGAGTTGATTTCGGGAATGCCTGGATCCCATGCTGCCTCCCCCTGGGGAGTCTGTCCCAGCTGCAGGCAGCAGCAATCACTGGGATAAGCTTTATAGCTTTCTTCCCCACTTCCCAATGGGCTTCTCCCCACAGCTCCTGGCCCAGGGACCCTTCACCCCATCGCCAGGCTGGCTCCCTGGCACATGCTGCCCCTTTGGGCCATTTCACACAGAGATTGCTTCGGGGGTCCTGCTGTTTTTGCCTTTGGGGTCCCTTGTCATTTTAACAGGTTTATGTCGCCCTTTAATCAATCCATTTAAAAGGAAAATGAGGATCCGGTGTAGTCCCCCGGCCTGTGCTTTGCCTGTCCCAGTTGAAGGCTCCATGGGTGGTCAGTGCCAGTGTTTCTCATGTTCAGTTTATACCCTGGCCTTCACGTGGGGCAGCTGCTCTCTTCAAGACCAGCTCAGGCTGAACGTGCCAGATACCGGCAAGGAAGGCAGTTCAGGTTCAAAGGTCGTCAAGGGTCACTTTGTACTGAAGCCAAAATGTGATCTGGAATTGGGGGGGGTCTCTAAGACCCTGTGGACACCTTAACCAATGTACACAGTATTAACTTCCCCGGGCACCGTGGGGTGTGTTCGGAAGGGGCTACACAGCACAAGTCTACAGGCAGGGAACCAGGTCACAACTTTATTTGAACCAAGGCTTAGAGTTCACCTTCAGTCTTTTAACTATTTATTTTGAACGATCTGATTCTTTAGAAACTGAAGCTCCTTCCCAGATACTGGGAGCTGGTCTGTTGAGTGTTTGTTCATCAGGAAGGGCTGAATTGCCCTTTCACACTTCCTCATGTGTTCTGATGGTTCTCTAGTTGGCAATTGTCTGGGCTGAGATCTTGCAATGACTTCTCCCTGAGGCTGAATTGTCTCTTGTCTTAGAACATAGAACACAGAACATAGAAACATAGAAACATACAGCGCAGTACAGGCCCTTTGACCCTCGATGTTGCGCCGATCCAAGCCCACCTAACCTACACTAGCCCACTTTCCTCCATATGCCTATCCAATGTCCGTTTAAATGCCCATAAAGAGGGAGAATCCACCACTGTTACTGGCAGGGCATTCCATGAACTCACGACTCGCTGAGTAAAGAATCTACCCCTAACATCTGTTCTATACCTACCACCCCTTAATTTAAAGCTATGTCCCCTCGTAATAGCTGACTCCATACCTGGAAAAAGGTTCTCATTGTCAACCCTATCTAAACCCCTAATAATCTTGTACACCTCTATCAAGTCACCCCTAAACCTTCTTTTCTCCAATGAGAACAGCCCCAAGTGCCTCAGCCTTTCCTCATACGATCTTCCTACCATGCCAGGCAACATCCTGGTAAACCTCCTCTGCACCCGTTCCAGTGCCTCCACATCCTTCCTATAGTATGGCGACCAAAACTGCACACAATACTCCAGATGCAGCCGCACAAGAGTCTTATACAACTGCAACATGACCTCAGGACTCCGGAACTCAATTCCTCTACCAATAAAAGCCAGTACACCATATGCCTTCTTCACAGCACTATTTACCTGGGTGGCAACTTTCAGAGATCTGTGTACATGGACATCAAGATCCCTCTGCTCATCCACACTACCAAGTATCTGACCATTAGCCCAGTACCCCATCTTCTTGTTACTCTTACCAAAATGAATCACTTCACACTTAGCTACATTGAACTCCATTTGCCACCTTTCTGCCCAGCTCTGCAGATTACCTATATCCCGTTGTAACCTGCCACATCCTTCCTCACTGTCAACAACTCCACCGACTTTCGTATCATCTGCAAACATGCTCACCCAACCTTCTAGCCCCTCCTCCAAGTCATTTATAAAAATGACAAACGGCAATGATCCCAAAAGAGATCCTTGCGGAACACCGCTAGTAACACCAAGATGAAGTTTTACCATCAACTACTACCCTCTGTCTTCTTCCAGCCAGACAATTCCTAATCCAAACCTCCAACTCACCCTCAATGCCATTCCTCCATATTTTTTGCAGTAGCCTACCATGGGGAACCTTATCAAATGCCTTACTAAAATCCATATACACCACATCTACTGCTTTACCCTCATCCACCTCCTCAGTCACCTTCTCAAAGAATTCAATAAGGTTTGTGAGGCATGACCTGCCCTTCACAAAACCATGCTGACTATCTTTGATCACATTATTCCTATTCAGATGTTCATAAATCCTATCCCTTACAATTCTCTCTAAGACTTTGCCCACAACAGAAGAGAGACTCACTGGCCTATAGTTACTAGGGTTATCCCTACTCCCTACTCCCCTTCTTGAACAAGGGAACCACATTTGCTATCCTCCAGTCTTCTGGCACTATACCTGTAGACAACGAGGACATAAAAATCAAGGCCAATGGCTCTGCAATGTCCTCCCTTGCTTCCCAGAGAATCCTAGGATAAATGCCATCAGGCCCAGGGGACTTATCTATTTTCACCCTTTCCAGAATTTCCAACCCCTCTTCCCTACATACCTCAAAGCCATCCATTCTAATTAATTGTGACTCAATATTCACATCGGCAACAATGTCCTGTTCCTGAGTGAATACTGACCAAAAGTATTCAATCAGTGTCTCCCCAATCTCTTCAGCCTCCACATGCAACTTCCCACTACTATCCTTGACTGGATCTATTCCTACCCTAGCTGCAAATGTGTTGCTGGTCAAAGCACAGCAGGCCAGGCAGCATCTCAGGAATAGAGAATTCGACGTTCGAGAATAAGCCCTTCATCAGGAATAAGAGAGAGAGAGCCAAGCAGGCTAAGATAAAAGGTAGGGAGGAGGGACTAGGGGGAGGGGCGATGGAGGTGGGATAGGTGGAAGGAGGTCAAGGTGAGGGTGATAGGCCGGAGTGGGGTGGGGGCGGAGAGGTCAGGAAGAGGATTGCAGGTTAGGAGGGCGGTGCTGAGTTGAGGGAACCGACTGAGACAAGGTGGGGGGAGGGGAAATGAGGAAGCTGGAGAAATCTGAATTCATACCTTGTGGTTGGAGGGTTCCCAGGCGGAAGATGAGGCGCTCCTCCTCCAGCCGTCGTGTAGTTGTGTTCTGCCGGTGGAGGAGTCCAAGGACCTGCATGTCCTCGGTGGAGTGGGAGGGAGAGTTAAAGTGTTGAGCCACGGGGTGATTGGGTTGGTTGGTTCGGGCGGCCCAGAGGTGTTCTCTGAAGCGTTTCGCAAGTAAGCGGCCTGTCTCACCAATATAGAGGAGGCCACATCGGGTGCAGCGGATGCAATAGATGACTTACTGTCTTTAATCTCTGATAGGGCTAGGAAGAACTGTTTGTTGAGTTTGTGGATTCTTCTGTAGATGAAGAACAGCAGGGGTCCTTTGCAGGTCTGTGAGAGTGTTGTCCTGAGCTGGGGTAGGGCTGATTGCAGGGAGTGTAAGTGGCAACGCATGGCTGCAAGGGTGGAGCGGAGGATCCGGAGGGAGGTCTGTTGCTGGAGGCTTCGGATTTGTTGTAGGTACAGGTTGTCCTGGTTGGATCCAAATTTTGTTGGTTGAAATGTAGTTCGGAGTCCGTGTGGGATCAGTCGGTTCCGTAGGCAGGTGCTGAGGAAGGAGATGTGGCTGTGGTAACGAGTCTGTTTGAGAACGTGGCTGAAGAGCTTCTGTGCAGAGGAGATGACCTGGGGGGTGCAGTGAGAGAGGGACTCACTGAAATCCTTGTAGAGGGAGGAAGAGAGCTTCTTCAAGGAAGGCATCCTTGTAAGAGGATTCGCAGTAGGTTAAAATCTTCGAGTAACTACCTATAGAAAGCCTTTGGGTTTTTCCTAATCCTACCAACCAAGGACTTTTCATGTCCCCTCCTTGCTGCTCTTAGCTCTCTCTTTAGATCCTTCCTGGCTACCGTATAACTCTCAATTGCCCCAATTGAACCTTCACAACCTCATCTTTACATAGGCGCCCTCTTCCCTTTAACAAGGTATTCCAATTCCTTGTTAAACCACGGCTCCCTCACACGACCCTTTCCTCCCTGCCTGACAGGTACATACTTATCAAGGACACTCAATAGTTGCTCCTTGAACAAGCTGCACCCTTCCCTTGAAGCCTACTTTTCCAAGCCACGCATCCTAAGTCATGCCTCACCACATCATAATTTCCCAGCCCCCAGCTATAACTCTTGCCCTGTAGTGCACACTTATCCCTCTCCATCACTAGAGTAAAAGTCACCGAAGTGCGGTCACTGTCCCCAAAGTGCTCACCTACCTCCAATTCTAACACCTGGCCTGGTTCGTTACCCAGAACCATACCCAGTATGGCCTCACCTCTTGTTGGCCTGTCTACATACTGTGTTAGGAAACCCTCCTGCACACATTGGACAAACACCGACCCATCTAACGTACTCGAGCTATAGCTTTCCCAGTCAATATCTGGAAAGTTAAAGTCCCCCATAACAACCACCCTATTACTTTCACTCTTCTCCTGAATCATCCTCGCAATCCTTTCTTCTATGTCTCTAGGACTATTAGGAGGCCTGTAGAAAACTCCTAACAGGGTGACCTCACCTTTCCTATTTCTAAGCTCAGCCCAAACTACTTCAGATGGCAAGTCTTCATCCATCGTCCTTTCCACTGCTGTAATACTATCTTTGACAAGCAATGCCACACCTCCCCCTCTTTTACCCCCACCTCTGACCCTACTAAAACATTTAAACCCTGGAACCTGCAACAGCCAATCCTGTCCCTGTTCTACCCATGTCTCCGTAATAGCCACAACATCGAAATCCCAGGTACCAACCCACGCTGCAAGTTCACCTACCTTATTTCGTATACTCCTCTCATTGAAGTATACACACTTCAAGCCATCTTCCTGTTTACAGGCACCATCCTTCGAGATTGATGCCATGTTCCTAACCTCCCTACACTCCAGGTCCTGCACCCTAAAGCTACAGTCTAGGTTCCCATGCTCCTGCAGAGTTAGTTTAAACCCCCCCAAAGAGCACTAGCAAACCTCCCCACAAGGATACTGGTGCCCCTCAGGTTCAGGTTAGATCATCCTGTTTATAGAGGTCCCACCTTCCCCAGAAAGAACCCCAGTTATCCAGATACCGGAATCCCTCCCTCCTGCACCATCCCTGTAGCCACGCATTTAACTGCTCTCTCTCCCTATTCCTCGACTCTCTATCACGTGGCACGGGTAACAAACCAGAGACAACAACTCTGTTTGTTCTAACTCTGAGCTTCCAACCTAGCTCCCTGAAAGCCTGCCTAACATCCTCATCCCTCTTCCTACCTATATCATTGGTGCCAATGTGGACCACGACTTCGGGCTGCTCCCCTCCCCCTTAAGGACCCGGAAAACACGATCAGAGACATCACGTACCCTTGCACCTGGGAGGCAACATACCAAACGTGAGTCTCTCTCGCCCCCACAAAACCACCTATCTGTGCCCCGAACTATCGAGTCTCCAATAACTATTGCTCTGCTCCTCTCCACCCTTCCCTTCTGAGCAACGGGGATAGGCTCCGTGCCAGAGGCCTGAACCCCATTGCTTACCCCTGGTAAGTCATCCCCCCCACAAGTATCCAAAACTGTATACTTGTTCTTGAGGGGAACGGCCGCAAGGGGTCTCTGCACTGGCTGCTTCCTCCCAGTCCCCCTCACTGTCACCCATCTGTCTGCAACCTTTGGAGTTACTACTTCCCTAAAGCTCCGATCTATGACCCCCTCTGCCTCCCAAATGATCCTAAGTTCATCCAACTCCAGCTCCAGTTCCCTAGCACAGTCTTGGAGGAGCTGGAGATGGGTGCACTTCCTGCAAGTGTAATCATCAGGGACGACCATTGCATCCCTCACCTCAAACATGTTGCAAGAGGAACATTGCACTGCCTTCACTGCCATCCCTCTAAAAGTAACCTTTAAAAAAAACTAGTTCTAAACACGAGAATAAGCAAAATGCAGCACTTACCTTCTTACCACAACGGGTCTTATTATTAGGTGAGAGGAGGAGGGCGGGTGGGAGGCTCTACCCCTGTAGTGCCTCGGGTTCCTCTCCTGCGCGCCTTAAGAGGAAAAAACTTACCCAGGTAAGCTTGCGCTGCACCAGCTTCCGGGTCCACTCCGCGCTTTTTAAAAAAAAACTTTCAAATTTAAACCGTTAAACAAACGTCACCGAGCCTTCAAGCAGCCACTGCCAAACAGCCCTTACCTGCTCTGCTGAGAGAGTCTTGGCTCCGGTATTCCCAGCATGCTTTGTATTTTGGCCAGTTTTGATGCCCTGTTTATTCCAGTTGCTGTGCCTGTATTTCCAGCCTCCCTTCCTGATGGGTTTTATTTCTAGCATCTGCAGTCTTTTTAATCTCTCACCAAGTTTGTTCCACTGTGAAGTCTCTTCAAAGAATGCCCACTTTGAAGACGTTCTCTCCCAAGTCGGGTTACCCCCCTGAAACATAGACTCCCCCCGACACTGCCTGGCTTGCTGTGCTCTTCCAGCCTTCTGCCTGTCTGTTTTATTTCCCTTGAGCAGTTAAAGGCTGCTACAATGGCAGCATCCCATAAACACATCCTTTGCAAAGGCAGTTGAGTCATACAGTTCTTACACCGCTGTTAGGAACCAGACCAAACCCCTCGAACATACTTTGTGAAGATACACTCGACCCCAAATGGCCAACCTGCCAGACTTGAAGTAAAACAAATTTTATTCATTCTCTATTGTTCTAATGTAACAAAAGAAACCAGAAAGTGGAATATATAATTCTATTGGAAATCTTGACACTATAATTTAATCAATGAACACTAACTGTTCCAATATAGGAACATCACATACTTTTGACACAGGCAAATTCAGTAAAAGAGATGATCTCATATGCAATGCTCCCAATCCAGGAGGAAAAAATCCATTGGGAGATGGAAAGGTGAACAGCAGCTTCCAAGCCCAGCTTCAAGATCCCAGCAACAACTGCTACTGAGGAACTGAACTTAACAATCCTGGCTGTGGGGGAGCTTGGCCCCACCCATTCAGGCTGCTTCTATTGTTCCAAACTTTGTAAAGCCAACCTAGACCTCAAGTTGTTTATTTAATTGGATTCAAATGGACACCTTGTTACCTCTGGTTTTAAGAGGTGCATTTTGTTGTTGTTTTTCTGGGGACTGATTTTAAGACCTAGTGTTGTCACACCTCCCCTCTTTTTAAACAAAAGATGACTCATCCATTCACAAAGATGGCTTCATTTGTTGAAAGCCTTCAGCTTTAGGCTGTTAGTAGACCACAATAAATACACACTGACTGTAACTGTGCAGACATTCCCCATTACAGACCATTTTGTCAGTTTTCTCCTGGTACTGAACACCTCCATCTCCCTCGAAGCTGCGGCAATGCATCAGCATTGATGTTCTCTTGTACTGCCATGTGTATAATTTTCAAACTGGCTGCAATAATAAACTCCATTTAAACCGTCTGGAATTATTGCCCTTAACCCTTGAAAGTTTTCGGGATAAATTATGATCAGTGTGTATACAATTATCTCGAACACCTTACTGACAATAAAAAGGTTGAAATGTTACAACACCAACTCTCAGCTCAAGGTCTCCTCAATCGTGGAATATTTATTTTGATTATTCAATTTTAAGGAAAAATGCAATCAGTCTGTCTTATTGTCGTCTTGCAAGAAGACAGCACTGACACCCACATCACTCTCATTGATCGCCACCTTGAATGACTTTGTGCCTGACACTGAGGCAGTGGTGAGCACAGCTTTCAGGATGTCAAATACCTTCTGACTCTGTCTTCATCCACTGAAAGGTTATGCACTTCAAGTCCGTCAATGAAACAGCCACATTGTCATTGGACGTTCGTACGGTATTTTAACAATCAGACAGTTGCTGGAATCATGGGACTTCTCTCTTTGGAATGGAAAGCTCCCCAAAAACCTTTTTGTTTTCACATCCCATGGGCGATGTGTGTGTGTGTGTGTGTGTGTGTTTGATCACATGGTAAAAAATGAGGTCTGCAGATGCTGGAGATCACAGCTGCAAATGTGTTGCTGGTCAAAGCACAGCAGGTTAGGCAGCATCTCAGGAATAGAGAATTCGACGTTTCGAGCATAAGCCCTTCATCAGGAATAAGAGAGAGAGAGCCAAGCCGGCTGAGATAAAAGGTAGGGAGGAGGGACTAGGGGGAGGGGCGATGGAGGTGGGATAGGTGGAAGGAGGTCAAGGTGAGGGTGATAGGCCGGAGTGGGGTGGGGGCGAAGAGGATTGCAGGTTAGGAGGGCGGTGCTGAGTTGAGGGAACCGACTGAGACAAGGTGGGGGGAGGGGAAATGAGGAAGCTGGAGAAATCTGAATTCATACCTTGTGGTTGGAGGGTTCCCAGGCGGAAGATGAGGCGCTCCTCCTCCAGCCGTCGTGTAGTTGTGTTCTGCCGGTGGAGGAGTCCAAGGACCTGCATGTCCTCGGTGGAGTGGGAGGGGGAGTTAAAGTGTTGAGCCACGGGGTGATTGGGTTGGTTGGTTCGGGCGGCCCAGAGGTGTTCTCTGAAGCGTTCCGCAAGTAAGCGGCCTGTCTCACCAATATAGAGGAGGCCACATCGGGTGCAGTGGATGCAATAGATGATGTGTGTGGAGGTACAGGTGAACTTGTGGCGGATATGGAAGGATCCCTTGGGGCCTTGGAGGGAAGTGAGTGTGGAGGTGTGGGCGCAAGTTTTACATTTCCTGCGGTTGCAGGGGAAGGTGCCGGGGGTGGAGGTTGGGTTGGTGGGGGGTGTGGATCTGACAAGGGAGTCACGAAGGGAGTGGTCCTTGCGGAACGCTGATAGGGGAGGGGAGGGAAATATATCCTTGGTGGTGGGGTCCGTTTGGAGGTGGCGGAAATGGCGGCGGATAATACGTTGTATGCGCAGGTTGGTGGGGTGGTAGGTGAGAACCAGTGGGGTTCTGTCTTGGTGGCGGTTGGAGGAGCGGGGCTCAAGGGCGGAGGAGCGGGAAGTGGAGGAGATGCGGTGGAGGGCATCGTCGATCACGTCTGGGGGGAATCTGCGGTCCTTGAAGAAGGAGGCCATCTGGGTTGTGCGGTGTTGGAATTGGTCCTCCTGGGAGCAGATGCGGCGGAGACGAAGGAATTGGGAATATGGGATGGCGTTTTTACAGGCGGCAGGGTGGGAGGAGGTGTAGTCCAGGTAGCTGTGGGAGTCAGTCGGTTTATAATAGATGTCTGTGTTGAGTCGGTCGCCCGAGATAGAAATGGAAAGGTCTAGGAAGGGGAGGGAGGAGTCTGAGACAGTCCAGGTGAATTTCAGGTCGGGATGGAAGGTGTTAGTAAAGTTGATGAACTGTTCAACCTCCTCGTGGGAGCACGAGGCAGCGCCGATACAGTCATCGATGTAGCGGAGGAAAAGGTGGGGGGTGGTGCCAGTGTAGTTGCGGAAGATGGACTGTTCCACATATCCTACGAAGAGGCAGGCATAGCTGGGGCCCATGCGGGTGCCCATGGCAACTCCTTTAGTTTGGAGGAAGTGGGAGGATTGAAAAGAGAAGTTATTCAGGGTGAGGACCAGTTCAGTCAGTCGAAGGAGGGTGTCAGTGGAAGGGTACTGGTTAGTGCGGCGGGAAAGGAAGAAGCGGAGGGCTTTGAGTCCTTCGTGATGGGGGATGGAGGTGTACAGGGACTGGATGTCCATAGTGAAAATAAGGCATTGGGGACCGGGGAAGCGAAAATCCTGGAGGAGGTGGAGGGCGTGGGTGGTGTCCCGAACGTAGGTGGGGAGTTCTTGGACTAAAGGGGACAGGACCGTGTCGAGGTATTGGGAGATGAGTTCGGTGGGGCAGGAGCAGGCTGAGACAATGGGTCGGCCGGGGCAGGCAGGTTTGTGGATTTTGGGCAGGAGGTAGAAACGGGCGGTGCGGGGTTGTGGGACTATGAGGTTGGAGGCGGTGGATGGGAGATCCCCTGAGGTGATGAGGTCCTGGATGGTCTGGGAGATGATGGTTTGGTGGTGGGAGGTGGGGTCGTGGTCAAGGGGGCGATAAGAGGAGGCGTCCGCGAGCTGGCGTTTGGCTTCAGCGGTGTACAGGTCAGTGCGCCAAACTACCACCGCGCCTCCCTTGTCTGCGGGTTTGATGGTGAGGTTGGGATTGGAGCGGAGGGAGTGGAGGGCTGCACGTTCTGAGGGTGAGAGGTTGGAGTGGGTGAGAGGGGTGGACAGGTTGAGTCGGTTGATGTCACGGCGGCAGTTGGCTATAAAGAGGTCGAGGGCGGGTAGGAGGCCTGCACGGGGTGTCCAGGTGGATGGGGTGTGTTGGAGGCGGGAGAAGGGGTCGTCAGAGGGTGGGCGGGAGTCTTGGTTGTGAAAGTCGGCACGGAGGCGAAGGCGGCGGAAGAATTGTTCAATATCTCGCCGCGTGTTGAACTCATTAATCCGAGGGCGTAGGGGAACGAAGGTGAGGCCCCTGCTGAGGACTGATCTTTCATCCTCAGAGAGGGGGAGATCTGGAGGGATGGTGAAAATCCGGCAAGGCTGGGAGCTAGGACCTGGTGTGGGACTGGAGCTGGAGCTGGAGCTGGGGGCGGGGTTAGGGGCGGGGACAGAGATCGAAGTAGGGGCGGAGTTAGACGTGGTGACGTTGCTCGACGTGGGGGCGGGGTCATGCGTCGTGACGGAAATAAGCGTGGGGGCGGGGTTACGTGAAGCGACGGGAGACGGCGTGGGGGCGGGGTTATGGGCGGGGTTATGCGTAGTGACGAAAGACGGCGTGGGGGCGGGGAAACCTGAGGATTTGTGCTCCTGCAGGTTAGTGATGTCAGTGGGGGCGGAAGTGGCTGCGTCGACGGCAACCGGAGGGGCGGAAATGGTTGCGGCGACGGAGGAGTGGTGGTCATTCCCGGTGGCCGCGTGGGTCGCGGGTCCGTCGGCGATTGTGGAAGCGGTTGTGTGTGTGGTGGTCACCGGGGCAGTTGTAGGGGCGGCGATCGCGGGGGCTCCGAGGTCGGTGGGGGCGGAAGTGACGTCACGGTCGGCGGCGGCCTTTGGTGCCGCGGGCGCTGTGGAGGCCACATGTGTAATGGCGTCCGACAGGCCTGTGGAAGATTCTGGAATAGTTGAGGGGCCACGAGTGTGGGGGTAAGTACATGAAAGTTTTTGGTACTTACTGTCTTTAATCTCTGATAGGGCTAGGAAGAACTGTTTGTTGAGTTTGTGGATTCTTCTGTAGATGAAGAACAGCAGGGGTCCTTTGCAGGTCTGTGAGAGTGTTGTCCTGAGCTGGGGTAGGGCTGATTGCAGGGAGTGTAAGTGGCGACGCATGGCTGCAAGGGTGGAGCGGAGGATCCGGAGGGAGGTCTGTTGCTGGAGGCTTCGGATTTGTTGTATGATCACATGGCCCAGGAATGTGACTTGTGTTTTTGTGAATTCACTCTTCACCGGGTTTATCACCGAGCCTGCTGCCTGAAGGCGATAAAATAATTCTGATTGATGCTTCAAATGGAAAAAACCATGTTGAAGTTCATCAGAAATCAATTATTTTGGACAGACTCTCCCACCACAGTCCTTCCCCTTGATCCTGAATGAAAGTATGATGGGTCACAAAATAGAAGACCAATCTCTGTCCGGTGGGTATATAACCATTCAGATTCAAGTAAAGCACAATATACACATAACCAACTGGAGTGTTACAGATGGCATGAGAAAGGGACATGTAACTCAGATCAGAAACTGGAATAAATAAGGTATCGGAAACATGAGCAAATACAAAACAAGAGGGAAACTACAATGGCCACACGTTATAAAGTCATTAATAATAAAAGAAAATCAAACCGTATTCATGCCCAAGGGGGGCTAAGATTCACTTGCCTGATCAAACAACAAATGAAATGATAAAGCCAAACAAGTTCTAAAATCAAACAAATTTCTAACAGAATGTTTCATAACTGGAAACTTGAAAGTGAAGCAATGTTATAAAACCGGGGAATACTTTATACATTGGAGAATGGAAAATGAGAAAATCAAGCAAATGTTTTAAATTTCAAAATTTGCTAAGAAAACAAATATTACAGAACATTGTGTGCACAATGGTAACGAAGACTGATTGGGTCTAATCAAATATCAACAACGTTTCAATAGGCTGGGGGAGACCGGTAGTGGATTGAGGTCTCCAAATTCAGTTTGACAGTTTATTCTTCCACTGGGTAAATGTAACAGTGAGGACTGGTGATGTACACTGGGCTCACCAGAGTCAGCAACGCACACAGTTATCACTGTCAGGAAGGCAGACCCAGGGATGGGTTTGTATGTTGGAGCCCCAGTCCCAGAAATCCTCCCACCAAGTCATTACTCGAGTCTCCTTTACCTGTTGGTTGGTATCATGGGCCTGCTGTATGGCCTTGGTGATGGTTCTCTGGGCTGTGTCCAACTGGGCTTGAATCTGCTGTGACTCCTCCGGCAGGGGCAGGAGACCGGGATTATACTTCACCGGGTATTCCTCCACCGTTTGCCGGAGTTTCTCACTCCCACTGAATTCCACCCTGTCCCTTTTGTGTCTATTTATCAGCTGAGTTTGGGCTATTCTGGCAGGGATGTGGGGCCTAATACAGAAGGTGGTGGTGGTGCTGACATTGTATTGGGCTGCCCCTTACTGATAAGGGTGAGGGGAGGTTGGGGCAGTATTCCCCCCTCCCCTGTAGGCTCCCCCTGGGTTATGTTGGTGTCCAGATTGCGGCCCTTTCTGGGGCAACTCAGGCTGATGTTTGTCTTGAAGCCACACAGCGTATGTGAGTTTGAATAAATTGGGTCCAGGCCTGTTATCACAGGATTAGTTTGGTGATATTTGTCCAAAGTGGTGCCTATGAACCTCCTGTTCTTCTCTACTGCGTACTGTATAAGGGGTTGTCATCTCCTATCCATAGATCCTCATGAATCATGCCTGTGTTTACTGCCTCAGACACCTTTAGTCCAATTCTGTCGTGTGTCATTATTGGGAATCCTAACACCATCCCTAATGCTTTCCCAGGAGTCCCTTTACAGTCTCTGTTGAGCCAGACTCTGGTCAGTTGCCTCAGTTGGCAGTCTGATAATTTGGAGTGTTTCTTTCTCTTAAATTATTATTCAATCTGTTCATCGCTGCTCCAGGATGGACCCTGTCCCTGTCTATCACCCACTGCCCATTTATGCTGCACAGGGTCCAGTTCTGTTACACGCTGTCATCTTCCAATTTCCCTCATCATCTGGTTTATCGTTTTGGAATGTCCTTCCAGCCCAGCTAATTTCATGCACTCACCATGTGAAAGGATCGTGTCCTTTCCGAGTTTTATCGTGGCTCATCGACGTAGGTGTACCCCTGTCTAGCTCACCACAACCAGAGGATCTTAAAGGGAACGGGATAAAATATTGTAAACCAGAATCACTGATTAAAGCCAGGAATGAGCTGGGCTTTTCAACCGTGCGGTTATATTACCGCTCATCATTTGTTGTGTGTTTAGTGCACTTTAATTAAATTACACCTGCATTACCCACCACCCTTAACTAGTGAATTAAAATAATTTACTTTTATAATTAAAACATTAAAATGTTAAAATACTAAATAAAATTTAACCTATGACCCTATTAAAATTAATCTAAAATTAAACATTTAAATATTCTAATGTTGTTAAATTATATCAAATAGAGAATTCTATGAGTCTATAAAAATCCTTAAAAGCTCAAGAGTTAAATATAAAACTAGATTTGTGATGTTTTGGGCAAAAGTTTTAAATTTCTCGATCCCGAGGTCTTTCATTAGCTCATTGTTCTTCTCAAACCATTTTCCTCGGGATCCCGTCAGATTCCATAAAAGGATACTCTTGTTCCTTTTGTGAGGGAAATAATTTCACTCTCTCGATGTTTTATATTTTTCTTTCTTTTCCTCCCAAGCTTGTCCAAGTGAGTTAGGTTGCATGTTCATTCTGATTGTTACGTCTACCACCAAAATGTGATTTTCCTTTTTAAAGATTAAGTCCGGGATCCATAATTTCCCAGTTCTGTCTTTTATGCGTGGTTTCAGATATGTTATCCATCCTCTCATTTTAATAAACTTTGTTAATTCTTCCGCTACTCTATTGTCTCTTAATTCTCATTTTTTACGTAGGGACACTGTCCCGAAATGTGCGCAATCGTTTAAGGTCTCATTACAACGCTGACAATTGATGTTAAATGGCCTTCCATAGGTTAACGACACCCTTGTAGGTTATAAATTTGTTTGTAATAAAATAGAGTTTATTACTTTGGATGTCTTCGTATGCTGAATTTTTGTCAACTAGTTATTGGAGATGGTATTGTTCCTGAAGTAAAGGGTGCCCGTCCCTTGACAGGGCAAGGCCATCCATTTCTGATGTTCTAGATTCCTCCAGTTGGGATAGTTTAGATTAGACTTACAGTGTGGAAACAGGCCCTTCGGCCCAACAAGTCCACACCGACCCGCCGAAGCGAAACCCACCCATACCCCTACATTACCCCTTACCTAACACTATGGGCAATTTAGCATGGCCAATTCACCTGACCCGCACATCTTTGGACTGTGGGAGGAAACCGGAGCACCCGGAGGAAACCCACGCAGACACGGGGAGAACGTGCAAACTCCACACAGTCAGTCGCCTGAGTCGGGAATTGAACCCGGGTCTTCAGGCGCTGTGAGGCAGCAGTGCTAACCACTGTGCCACCGTGCCGCCCACGTTCTTGTTACTAAACTCTTCTACACCATTGTGGAAACTCCACAAACTCCATCAACAAACACATCGACCTGGACCCAATATACCAACCACTACAGCGGACAGCTGAAACTGACACCCGGAAGCGGCAAGGACAGACCACTATAAATACCGGAAGAAACATCAAAGAAGCGCATCGCAGGAGGCTCCAGAGCACTGATGACGTCTCCTAGTCAGGGGACGAAACGTTTGCAACAAAAACTTCCAGCTCGGCGAACAGAACCACTACAGATGTAATAATTCTTTAACCGCACTTTCAACTATATTATCAAGTCTATTAAGATAATTCAGTGATGCTTCTGATAAAATTAATAATAATAAAGTCTAGGGATAAAATATACTTTCAAAAGTTCCAATTTCTGTACGGATTTTAAGAGATCTTTTAAGATTATCTATCCAGTCTCCTAGCAGGTTTTCCCAATGTGATTGGCTTATCCCAATCCACGGATCAATTTTTGCACCCAGGTATTTATCGGTGCTTCCGGGATCTACAACCTGTATCTCTCCCTCATTAAATTTCCAGTTAGCCCTATTATTATAAATAAATGTTTTATCTTTATAAGCAAAGTAAAATCCTTTAGTTTTTCTCATGTTAACCTCCATACCAGTATTATTGCAAAATCTTTCAGTTTTAAATTGTAAGCCATTCCTTCGTAGGATTGGCTGATAAATACTGTATCATCGCAAACGCTGGGGTTGCACAATGGTGCCCCTCCCTATCCTGACCTAAAAATATTCCTTTTTAACCCTCTTCAACAGTGTTTATGAGGGGGTCCATAACTTTATTAAAAATAATCAGCGGCAAGGAGCCATCCCGTTTAACTCCTTTTAAAACTTTGATCAAACTATTTTTACAATTAAAACCTTCAATTCTAGTAAAATTATTGTATAAATTTATTAATTTAATAAAAACTGGAGGAAGTTGAATTCTTTTAAGGGTATTAATTATCAATTTGTGCCCAACGGTATCAAAGGCTTTAGCCAGGTCGACAAATACCACAGCTAAGTCAATTTTCTTTTTCTTAGCTCCATTGATAATGTTCTCAAGTATTTTGATGTTTCCTTCACAACCTGCGACCCCTGTCAAAAAATAATTTTTGCCATTTATTTAAATTCATTACTTAACCTATTTGCTATAATTTTTTGTAAAAGTTCTCAGCAAAATTGGGCCAGTTGTGTTGGGTCTCCAATTATTAATATCCTTCAAACCGACCTCATCATTGAATTTAGGGATTAATACAGTTCTGCTTATCTTTAATACATGTGGGATACTGCCTATTTTAAGCCAGATTGTATAAATTCTGGGGATTGCCGTATTATCTTTGTTAAATATTTTAATCCCATCTGAGTGTCATTGATCCTGCCCGGCCACGGTTTTAACATCCATTGTCTTTAAGGCCTGATTGACGTCTTCCACCGTGACTGGGCTGGTCAGAATATCACACAGACCCCACAAGTTGACCTTTATACTTGGCAAAGCCTCTTTAGTTACTTTTATTATTAGGAATAGACAATCTATTTTCAAAATAATCTTCTAGCTCCTCCTTGCTGAGTGGACATTCACATTTGGATGGAGCTCCCATCATAGTTCTAGCTAGGTACTGTCTTTTATTTTTGTATAAAACTTAATCTCTTTAAATTTTTCTTTGTTTTTCCTACTATATCTCCTCTTAGCATTGTTTAATCTTGAATTATCTCTGTCTAATATCCTTATGCTGAGTAATTAAATCCTTTTTATGTTTCAGTTTATTCACTTTATTACACATTAATCTCCCAATTACCATCTCCATAATGCTATCATCGTCAGTTATTGTTGTTTTTGCTTTTACTTATTTTGTCCTACAACATCTCTAATAATTCTGTTAGTGGCCGAGGTATAGATTCTGAACTCCCTTTGGTATTAATATTTCCTTGATGACCATTCCCTTCTATTACTACACCTTCCATTGGACTATCTAAATCCAGGTCACTATTCTCCTCATTTCTATTATCATTAATGGGGGCTATTTCTTGACTTAGTGCCCACTTCCTTATCGCTAGTCCGATTTTGTTTTAGGAGTGATCTTCTTTTATCGGAGATTTGTTTTGGTGTTTTAGTTCTTAGTTTTTCTGTGAAAAGTTTATGAATATTTTTACCGCCTGTAAGTTCCTGC
Organism: Hemiscyllium ocellatum; assembly: GCF_020745735.1. Taxonomy (NCBI): domain Eukaryota; kingdom Metazoa; phylum Chordata; class Chondrichthyes; order Orectolobiformes; family Hemiscylliidae; genus Hemiscyllium; species Hemiscyllium ocellatum. The sequence goes on along the minus strand of NC_083432.1, from coordinate 224,236 downwards.
TCTAACCATTTTAACATTTCTATTTTGGAGTTGGACCAAACTCCCCTTCTACCTTTCTCTACCTTTGCAAATTACCTTTCTTTTAATATTCCTTACATTTGGGTGCACGCGCCCCTCGTGCTGCCCTAAACCTATGGCTGTTGTAAATCTAAGTGGCCAAATTTCACATTGGAATAGTTTATCTACTTCATTATTTCTTTCATTCCTGTTATGTTTAGGATAGTGACAAACGACTGAGTGGTAACTACCCTCCCAGCCACATTTAGATTAGATTTACAGTGTGGAAACAGGCCCTTCGGCCCAACAAGTCCACACCGACCTGCCGAAGCGCAACCCACCCATACCCCTACATATACCCCTTACCTAACACTACGGGCAATTTAGCATGGCCAATTCACCTGACCCGCACATCTTTGGACTGTGGGAGGAAACCGGAGCACCCGGAGGAAACCCACGCAGACACGGGGAGAACATGCAAACTCCACACAGTCAATCGCCTGAGGCGGGAATTGAACCCAGGTCCCTGGCGCTGTGAGGCAGCAGTGCTAACCACTGTGCCACCGTGCCGCCCAATGTTTACTACATTTAACTCTTTGTGCTTTTATCCTCTGACACTGATTTAAGTGTTTTCTAAACAGTCCTGGCGTATTATAAATGTTATGACAATATTTACAAATGAAATTATTTATCGGGCCCTCTATTTCTTTTTTATCTTTTCTAGGTAACGCTTCTCTCTTTATCGCTCTCTGATTCTCTGTTTTGACTAAAATTAAAGGGCCCTTTAAAATTCGAATTAAAAATTGTCCAACTATTAAAAGAACTAGATTCTAGAGGGGCCTTCTCTATGAATCCTTTAATTCGACCATGACATTTCTGGGCCCTTTCCCTGTCTCCCTCATGCCTGCCTGAGGGCAGTCGTGCCGGAGTAACAATTATGGGCTCTTCTGTTTGCGTAGAAACAGATGGTCGAGTCCTTATTTGGCGAATGCATTTGGCACACGGTGCTGCCAATAGCAACCATGCGGGGCGGTTATTTTCCCGGTCTCCCACCCAACCGGAAATTTTGGAGCTTGACATAATTGCCAATTTGCCAAAATAAAAGGGGTTTCTAAAATTGACCGAAAGGTCATCAGCCGTCTCTTGTTTTTGCTCTGGTTGTATTACCGACCTGATGCTAATGCGACGGAAAGAGTAAATTAAAACCATCAGTGGCTCCACAGCGCTGGATAAAACCAAAGGTAAGATCAATGATAAAATCCACACCAGTAAAACCACATAAAGCAAGCTAAAACCACGCCTCCGTTATCGAGTTTCCTCCCTCAGGCCGTTTCCAGGGGAACCACGTGGAGGTTGGACCAACTTTTTTGAAAAGTAACCGACTGGCAGTTCAATCCCATCCTCATCTTCCTGTCGGGGGACAGCTCCAACTCCAATGGCACCAGCATCGATGGTGACTTTAAAAGGTTTTGAATAGTTTGGTCTAGCTAAAACTGGTTTGGTGGTTAAATCAAATGGGCGAATGCCTCCTGCATTGTTCTATCCACTGAAACTTTAGTGTTCTTCAGTAACTCAGTTAATGAAGTTAATCCACTGCTGAGATTTGGAACAAACTTCCAACAGAACTCGCTGAGTCTTCAGAATCGAAGCACCTCTTTCTTCGAGGTTGGTCATGGAAATTCCTCAATGGCCTTTACATCCCATGGGATCATCCTTCCATGACCAATGTTATGTCCCAAGAATGTCACCTTTGCTTTTGTGAATTCAGTTTTATTTAAGTTTATCACCAGTTTTGCTTTTCAAAGTCATTCCCAGAGCACTGCTAACTGTACCATGTGATCTTTCCAGGACGTACTAAAGATCACTACATCCTCCAAATAGACAGCACAGTTTGTTAACCCAGCCACAACCCTGTCCCTGAGTCTTTGGAATGTGGTGGGTGTGTTCTTCATTCCAAGGGGCATCACCTTAAACTGATATAGACCATTTGGGGTCACAAACACAGACATGTTTTTCACCGACTCTGGTAAAGGTTACCTGCCAGTAACCACACAGTAAGCCAACTGGGTGGTGTAACTGGCTTGTCTGACTTTCTGGATTCACCCCTCCAATCTAGGAATTGGATATGAGCGTTGACCTTCCAGCAATCCACGCAGAATCATTGAATCCCGTCCAAGTTGGAACAAAGATGATCGATGACCTCCACTCGCTCTGGCTTGGTTCGATGATGTCCTCGTCGAGCATGGCCTCCACCTCTATCTGGACGGGTCTGGCTTTGAAAGGATTAAGCCGATAGGGGTGTTGTTTTATCGGAGCTGTATTCCCTACGTCTACCTCATGTACCATAGCATTAGTCCTCCCCACCTGATTCTTACATATGTCCTTATCAGGCAGTAGCAAATCTTTCAGCTGCATTCTATGCTCCTGAGGCAGGTGGCTCACTGACCTATCCCACTCCTCAAGGACTAGTGTTTTTAATCTATTTAGAGGCACATCACCATCCACACCATCTGGGTTGGATTCCTCACTCTGTGGGACAGTCACTAACAGCTGTTTCTCTAGTTCTTTCTCTCGAGTGTAATATGGTTTCAACATGGTCACATGACATCTCAATACTTTTTTCTATCTGGCATCTTGACTAGATTGTTCAGCTGATTGAAATTTTTCTCAATTTGATAAGGACCACTAAACCTGTCATTGAAGGGTTCTCCTATCACTGCTGACAGTACTAACACCTCATCCCCTTGGGAAAATGTCCGAGTCTCAGAGTTTTTATCTGCCACCTGCTTCATTCTACACTGTCCCCTCTTTAGGTGTTGTTTAGTTAACTCACTGACTCAATTTAGTTTCGCCCTCACCTCCAATACAAAGTCAAAGTGTGAGATTTCCGGCATTGAAATTAATTTTAAAAATTGACGACCAAAGGTCGAATTACTTCCTGCCCAAATATTAACTTGAATGGAGTGACCTGAGGAGATTCATCTGGGGCATCTCTAATGGCAAACAATATGAATGTTGTTTATCCCAATCATTTGGGTAATTCCGACTGTATTCCCTCAACATGGTCTTCAAGGTCTGATGCCCCCTTTCTAAAGCTCCCTGGGATTCAGGATGATACACACTGGATTTAAAGGGCTGTATCCCTAAACTATCCATAACCTCCTTAGAGGTTAAAGCAGTAAAATTTGACCCTTGGTCTGACTGAATCTCTCTGGGAAGCCCATACTGTGTGAAGAAAGCTACTAACTCACGGGCGGCCTGGTGGCACAGTGGTTAGCACTGCTGTCTCACAGCGCCTGAGACCCGGGTTCAATTCCCCACTCAGGCGACTGACTGTGTGGAGTTTGCAAGTTCTCCCCGTGTCTGCGTGGGTTTCCTCCGGGTGCTCCGGTTTCCTCCCACAGTCCAAAGATGTGCGGGTCAGGTGAATTGGCCATGCTAAATTGCCCATAGTGTTAGGTAAGGGGTAAATGTAGGGGATGGGTGGGTTGCGCTTCGGCAGGTTGGTGTGGACTTGTTGGGCCGAAGGACCTGTTTCCACACTGTAAGTAATCTAAAAAAAAAACTCCTGTACCACCCATTTTGCCTTGATACTCCGTAATGGAGTTGCCTCGGGAAAACTGGAAGTCACATCCATAATGGTCAGCAAGTACTGGTTCCCACTGTTAGTTCTCGGGAGGGGACCATCAGGGGGCATCAGAGCTTGAAGACCATGTTGAGGGAATACAGTCAGGATTCCCTGAATGATTGGGATAAAGGTATCCCATTCATATAAACTGCATGAAAGATTCTTCAAATGCAGGAATTGGCAAAAAGCTGCTGGTTTTATTCCCGCCTGTGGCTTACCAACCATTTGCCGTGTATGACACGTACGGTAAAAGGTTAACCACATCCTTGTGCATTCCAGGCCAATAGAACTGTTTTTACCTTCGCCTGAGTCTGTCGTATCCAGAGGTGACCTTCTACAGGTCGTTCATGTGCTACCCGTGTCACTTCCTGTCTGTGTGCTACCGGCAACACAATCTGGTGCCCTTCGGCCCATTTCTCCTCGACACTAACTGAACCTCCACTCCTTCATCTTTCTTTTTCCTTCTCACTCCTTCATTCTGCGACTTATAACAGTGGGATCCGGTTACTACGCAGCCTGGAAAAATACCAGGATATTTCCGTTTTAATTCCCCAGTTTCTTGGTCTTCCTTGGGCTTCCCCACAATAAGGGGTGTCACTCCCACCTTGGGTCCAGCCAAATCATTCCCAAGAACAAACTAAATTCCTGGAACTGCCACTCTGTCAGTTACTCCCGCTGTAACTTCCCCAGTCTTGAGTTGGCACTCCAACCTGATCATACATGGGGGAACGTTAAAGTTCTGTCCATCTACCCCCCAAATTACCACACTCTCGGGTAACAGATCAGAACGAGTGCATATTCGCTCATCCTTTACTATCAGTGACTAGTTAGATCCTATATCTCTCAAAATTCAAACTTCCTTTTCTTCTCCGCTTGTTCTTTCTGAGTAAACTTTACCCACAGAGGTGAATAATTTGTTGAGATCAGGTACTAACTCCATACCCAGCCCCTGCTGAGGCTGTGCACTCTCCTGCAGCTCCTCGGCTCCTCTTGGGGTCTCCTTTATTCCCTTCACTAATGTCACTGGCTTAGCTTCTTTCCCCACATCTTTTCCCACAATGCCTTTCTTTAACGATCAGCGCTGTGACTTGTGTCCCACCTTCTGGCCATGAAAATACCTTTTCCCAGTGCCCTTCTGAAGCCACCAGCACTGTAATATTGTGTGTCTCACTCCATTACAGTGAACACACCTGAGGCCTTTCACCTCCTGTCCACCCTCTTCGGCTGCTTCTTTATCCTGTGGGAAATTCTTACCCGTGTTCTCTATTCTTTCCTAGTGCAGGATCTGCCCTTCTCCCAACGTCTATCCCTCACAGGACGGAATTCTGGCTGGAAGCTTGTCTTATGCACCAACATGTATTCACCTGCCATTTCTGCTGTCCTTCTCACTTGCTGAGCTTTCTGTTCCTCCACGTGAATTCTTACCATTTTTGGAAGTTGGTTTTTAATCTCCTCCAGCAGAATAATCTCTCGTGAAGACTCGAAAGTCCATGGTGAAGAACCCCGCGTCCTTCTATCAAAATGAATATGTTTTAATTTTTTGGAACTTGACGTAAATCTGACTTGGTTCCTTCTTTGTGTTTCTGAACCACTGTCTGTCTGCTTCTGTTACCAATTCAGAAACACTTAAAATAGCCTGTTTCACCTCCTCATAATCTCTCGTCCCCTCATCTGACAGAACAGGCAGTACCTCACTAGCTGAAAATGTGTTGCTGAAAAAGCGCAGCAGGTCAGGCAGCATCCAAGGAACAGGAAATTCGACGTTTCGGGCATCCCCCCTTCTTCAGGAATGAGGAAAGTGTGTCCAGCAGGCTAAGATAACAGGTAGGGAGGAGGGACTTGGGGGAGGGGCGATGGAGATGCGATAGGTGGAAGGAGGTCAAGGTGTGGGTGATAGGCCGGAGTGGGGTGGGGGCGGAGAGGTCAGGAAGAAGATTGCAGGTTAGGAAGGTGGTGCTGAGTTCGAGGGATTTGACTGAGACAAGGTGGGGGGAGGGGAAATGAGGAAACTGGAGAAATCTGAGTTCATCCCTTGTGGTTGGAGGGTTCCCAGGCGGAAGATGAGGCGCTCTTCCTCCAACCGTCGTGTTGTTATGGTCTGGCAATGGAGGAGACCAAAGACCTGCATGTCCTTGGTGGAGTGGGAGGGGGAGCTAAAGTGTTGGGTTGGTTGGTCCGGATGTCCCAGAGGTGTTCTCTGAAACGTTCCGCAAGTAGGCGGCCTGTCTCCCCAATATAGAGGAGGCCACATCGGGTGCAGCGGATGCAATAGATGATGTGTGTGGAGGTGCAGGTGAATTTGTGGCGGATATGGAAGGATCCCTTGGGGCCTTGGAGAGAAGTAAGGGAGGAGGTGTGGGTGCAAGTTTTGCATTTCTTGCGGTTGCAGGGGAAGGTGCCGGGAGTGGAGGTTGGGTTGGTGGGGGGTGTGGACCTGACGAGGGAGTCACGGAGGGAGTGGTCTTTTCGAAACGGGGAGGAGAGGGAAATATATCCCTGGTGGTGGGGTCCGTTTGGAGGTGGCGGAAATGACGGCGGATGATACGCTGTATATGGAGTTTGGTGGGGTGGTAGGTAAGAACCAGTGGGGTTCTGTCCTGGTGGCGGTTGAAGGGGCGGGGCTCAAGGGCGGAGGAGCGGGAAGTGGAGGAGATGCGGTGGAGGGCATCGTCGATCACGTCTGGGGGGAATCTGCGGTCCTTGAAGAAGGAGGCCATCTAGGCTGTACGGTATTGGAACTGGTGCTCCTGGGAGCAGATGCGGCGGAGACGAAGGAATTGGGAATATGGGATGGCGTTTTTTCAGGGGGCAGGGTGGGAGGAGGTGTAATCTAAGTAGCTGTGGGAGTCAGTTGGTTAGTAGTAAATGTCCGTGTTGATTCGGTCGCCTGAGATAGAAATGGAAACGTCTAGGAAGGGGAGGGAGGAGTCTGAGATGGTCCAGGTGAATTTGAGGTCGGGGTGGAAGGTGTTGGTAAAGTGGATGAACTGTTCAATCTCCTCGTGGGAGCATGAGGCAGCGCCGATACAGTCATCGATGTAGGGGAGGAAAAGGTGGGGGGTGGTGCCAGTGTAGTTGCGGAACATGGACTGTTCCACATATCCTACAACGAGGCAGGCATAGCTGGGGCCCATGCGGGTGCCCATGACTACTCCTTTGGTTTGGAGGAAGTGGGAGGATTGGAAAAAGAAATTGTTCAGGGTGAGGACCAGTTCAGTCAGTCGAAGGAGGGTGTCAGTGGAAGGGTACTGGTTGGTACGGCGGGAAAGGAAGAAGCGGAGGGCTTTGAGTCCTTCATGATGGGGGATGGAGGTGTACAGGGACTCAATGTCCATGGTGAAGATAAGGCGTTGGGGACCGGGGAAGCGCAAATCATGGAGGAGGTGGAGGGCGTGGGTGGTGTCCCGAACGTAGGTGGGGAGTTCTTGGACTAAGGGGTACAGGACCGTGTTGAGGTATGCAGAGATGAGTTCTATGGGGCAGGAGCAGGCTGAGACAATGGGTCGGCCAGGGCACTCAGGTTTGTGGATTTTGGGCAGGAGGTAGAAACAGGCGGTGCGGGGTTGTGGGACTATGAGGTTGGAGGCGGTGGATGGGAGATCCCCTGAGGTAATGGATGGTCTGGGAGATGATGGTTTGGTGGTGGGAGGTGGGGTAATATCAAGGGGGCAGTAGGAGGAGGTGTCCGCGAGCTGGTGTTTAGCCTCAGCAGTATACAGGTCAGTGCGCCAAACTACTACCGCGCCTCCCTTGTCTGCCGGTTTGATGGTGAGGTTGGGGTTGGAGCGGAGGGAGTGGAGGGCTGCACATTCTGAGGGTGAGAGGTTGGAGTGGGTGAGAGGGGTGGACAGGTTGAGGCGGTTAATGTCGCGGCGGCAGTTGGCTATAAAGAGATCGAGGGCGGGTAAGAGGCCAGCACGGGGTGTCCAGGTGGATGGGCTGTGTTGGAGGCGGGGGAAGGGGTCGTCAGAGGGTGGGTGAGAATCTTGGTTGAAGAACTATGCGCGGAAGCGAAGGCGGCGGAAGAATTGTTCGATGTCTCGCCGCGTGTTGAACTCGTTAATCCGAGAGAGTAGGGGAATGAAGGTGAGGCCTCTGCTGAAGACTGATCTTTCATTCTCAGAGAGGGGGAGGTCTGGAGGGATGGTGAAAACACGGCAGGCTGGGAGCTAAGACCTGCTGTGGGGCTGGAGCTGGGAGTGGGGTTGGGGTTAGGCGCGGGGGCGGGGACGGAGTTCGGCATGGGGGCGGGGTTAGGCGTGGAAACGGAGATCAGCGTGGGGGCGGGGTTAGACGTGGTGACAGAGATTGGCGTGGGGGCGGGGTTAGGCGTGGGGGCGGAGTTGAGCATGGTGATGGAGATTGGCTAGGGGGCGGGGTTACACGTGGTGACGGAGATTGGCGTGGGGGCGGGGTTAGGCGTGGTGACGGAGGTCGACGTGGGGCGGGGTTAGGCGTGGTGACGGAGATCGACGTGGGGGCGGGGTTAGGCGTGGTGACGGAGGTCGGCGTGGGACAGGGTTAGACATGGTGACAGAGATTGGCGTGGGGGCGGGGTTAGGCGTGGTGACGGAGGTCGGCGTGGGGTCAGAGACACATGAGGCATTGTGGTCGTGCAGGTTAGTGATGTCACTGGGGGCAGAAGTGGCTGCGGCGACGGCAACCCAAGGGGCGGAAGTGGCTGTGGCGACGAAAGAAACCCTGTTATTCCCGATAGCCGCGGGAGTACCTCACTAGTTCTGCCGAGCAGCTCAGTCTGAACCAGCATTACCCACAAATCCTTGGGCCACTCTATCTGATGAGCCAATTTTTCAAATGTAATAAAGAAGGCTTCAACATCTTTCTCATCAAAACGTGATAGAGTTTTACCATATTTATATAAATCACTCACTACCTTCTTTCAATCTCTATCCTGTTAACTTGACTTTGCTGACAAAGTCACAACTTCTTAAGTTCAAAGTCACACTTTTTGCTCAGCTAAGAATCTCCCCCTCCTCCTTCCTCAATTGTAATGGTAGTTACCCCACTGCACTTACCTGTTTCTCTGACACACCTAATTGTTTGAGTAACTCCCGAGCAAGTTCAGCTTGATTTTTGTCCTTGGTGAAATCCAAATCTAACTTCTTTGGGAATTCTAAAACTATGGCCTTTTTCTTCCCTTCTAAACCTCCTTGGCAAATTTGAGAATCATCTTCAAACCCTAGAACCTCTTCAGCAATTTTCAGAGCCATTTCTTTCATTTTTAATGGAACCAACCACATGTCACCGAAAGTAAACACACTGTCTCAGCTCCATTTTATGTAAAGGTCTGGGACACTAACCTGCAAGAGTTTAAATCTGCTGGGGCTTCTCACACCCCAAATTTATTCAAATCTGTCTAAACCAGTTCAAATCCCAGACAAAAACCCCCAAATTGTTTTCTCTAACCTATTGTTCATTTTCCCTTCTAAAATACTCGTCCGTTTGGTAATTTTGGGGTATAATTTAAACTGGTCAAATTCAAGTATGTTTTTGTATCCAGGCAACCAGCTACTCTAGCTGCTGGACTAAAAGGTTACGATGTAACTTCTCCAGCTCAGTGAGTGTGTCTCTCTGTGTCCTTCACTCTCTGAAAGGTACAGTACACTTCTATACCTTCATAACATGGTGCGTTCCCTGAAACACGACCTCGACAGTGTCTCCCACCTCTACTCCTCCTCTGATCAGAAAAAGGTTCTGTACGCCAGATTGGTAAGGTTACTGGTTTTATTTTTTATTTTACAGCAGTCACTATGTGAATTGAGAATAGTGGGAATGGAGGTTAGGGCAGTTGAATGTTCCTCCTGCAGAATGTGGGAGGTAAGGGTCACCACTCATGTCCTTACTGACTGCATCTGCGGGAAGTGCACCCAACTCCAGCTCCTCGAGAACCGCATTAGGGAACTGGAGCTGGAGGTGGGTGAACTTGGGATCATTTGGGAGGAGGAGGGGGTTATTGAGAGGAGTTACAGGGAGGCAGTCACTCCTCAGGTACAGGATAAAGGTAGCTGGGTTACAGTCAGAGAGCTGAAAGGAACCGGCAGGCAGTACAGGCTTCCCCTGTGGCCATTCCCCGCAATAACAAGGATAGGTTTTAGATACTATTGGGGGAGTGTGGTGGGGAATGACTTACCAGGGGTAAAATATGGGGTACAGGTCTCTGGCACAAGTCCCTGTTGCTCAGAAGGGAAAGGGGAGAGTGGAGCAGAGTATGTGTCACTGGGGACTCCACAGTTACAGGGATTGATAGGAGGTTCTGTGGGAATGAGGGAGATTCGCGGTTGGGGTGTTGCCTCCCAGGTGCCAGGGTTCATGATGTCTTGGATCGTGTTTTTGGGATCCTTAAGGGGGAGGGGGAGCAGTCCCAGGTTTTGGTCCACAGATGTACCAATGACGTAGGTTGGAAAAGGGATGGGAATGTAAGGCAGAAATTCAGGGAGCAAGGGTGGAAACTTAGAGCTCGAACAAACCAAGTTATTATCTCTGGTTTGTTACCTGTACAATGTGCTAGTGAGATAAGGAATAGGCAGAGAGAGAGGAGTTGAACACTTGGCTACAGGAGGGTGGAGGAGGGAGGGTTTTGGTTACCTGGATAATTGGGGCTCCTCCTCGGGTAGGTGGGATCTCTACAAACAGGATTGTTTACACTTGAACCAGAGGGATCCCAATTTCCTGGGGACGATATTTGCGAATGCTCTTTGGGAGAGTTTAAACACACCCAATTCAGTCGGGGGATGGGAATCGAAATTGTAGTTCCAGTGTCCAAGAGGTTGAGAGCAGTGAGGTCAGAAATAAGGTCTCAAAGTCACAAGAGTGCCCCAACAAGCAGGAAGGTGGTTTGACGTGTGTCTACTTCAACACCAGGAGCATCTGGAATAAGGTGGGTGAACTTGCAGCAAGGATTGGTACCTGGGACTTCAATGTTGTGGCCATTTCGGAGACATAGAGCAGGGACAGGAATGGTTGTTACAGGTTCTGGGGTTTAGATATTTGGGTAAGAGTAGAGAAGATGGTAAAAGAGGGGGTGGCGTGGCATTGTTAGTGAAGAACAGTATTACTGTTGCAGAGAGGATGTTTGATGAGGGCTCCCCTACTGAGGTAGTACAGCCTGAGGTTAGAAACAGGAGAGGTCACCCTGTTAGGAGTTTTCTATGGGCCTCTCAATAGTTCCAAAGATGTAGAGGCAAGGATTACAAAACTGGTTCTGGATAGGACTGAGGAGAACATGGTAGTTGTTATGGGGGATTTTAACTTTCCAAATATTGACTGGAAATACTATAGTTTGAGTACTTTAGATGGGTCAGTTTTTGTCCAATTTGTTCAGGAGGGTTTCTTGACACAGTAAGTAAACAGACCAACAAGGGGCAAGGCCACACTGGATTTGATACTGGGTAATGAACCCAGTCAGGTGTTAGATTTGAAGGTAGGTTAGCACTTTGGTGATGGTGACCACAATTCGGTTATGCTTACTTGAGCGATAGAGAGGGATAAGTATATACCGCAGGCAAGAGTTAGAATGGGGAAAAGGCAATTATGATGTGATTGGGCAAGATGTATGGAGTCAGCTATTACGAGGGGGCAGAGCTTTAAATTAAGGGGTGGTAGGTATAGGACTGATGTTAGGGGTAGATTCTTTACTCAGCGAGTCGTGAGTTCATGGAATGCCCTGCCAGTAGCAGTGGTGGACTCTCCCTCTTTATGGGCATTTAAACGGGCATTGGATAGGCATATGGAGGATAGTGGGCTAGTGTAGATTAGGTGGGCTTGGATCGGCGCAACATCGAGGGCCAAAGGGCCTGTACTGCGCTGTATTTTTCTATGTTCAATGTGAGATGCATAGGGTGGGAAAGGAAACTGCAGGAGATGAGTACGATTGAAATATGGAGCTTATTCAAGGAGAAGCGACTGTGTGTCCTTGATAATTATATATCTGGCAGGGAGGGAGTTGTCGAGCAAGGGAGCCGTGGTTTACTAAAGAAGTTGAATCTCTTGTCAGGAGAAGGAGACTTATGTAGGGATGAGATGTGAAGGCTCAGTTCGGGCACTTGAGAGTTACACGTTAGTCAGGAAGGACCTAAAGAGAGAGCGAAGAAGAGTGAGGGGGGGAAATGAGAAGTCGTTGGCAGATAGGATCAAGGAAGTCTGTAAAGTTGTCTGCAAGCATTCTGGGTAGATTCCTTATGGGTCATGACCTCCCTTCACATCCCCCAGAAGCACTACAAGGGAATCCTGGGAAATCCACCAGAAAGCGGAGGCTTCACTTCCAAGAACCAACATTGCAAAATATCAGGTCTCCTTTTTGACCTCTCACTGCAGTGGAGGAAAGATGGTTAACGCTGCCCAGACCCTGACCCATCCCTTGTACATTCCGACTCAAAACAGCATTAGAGGGTGATACACATTGTATTCTGTCACCATTACAGAACTGACGGGTACTTTTGGTAACCCCCTCCACAAGGCCGTACATCTCTAGGTTCAGTCGTTTGCAGGCTGAGGAGGCCCAGGAATTACATCCACAGATTTCCCATCATTCACTTTAGTCGTTGCTGAGTTGGTGGGTTCTGGGTATTACAGTTGGTTGTGTGCACCCACGCCTTCTGTCTTTCCAATTTAATGGCAGTTTTGTGTGGTCAGTAAAACATGATACGGTCCCTCCCACCAAGGAGACAGCATTTTTGTTAAGAGACTTAAAATACACTAAGTGGCTTGGTCTAGAAGGGTGTGCGTCTGACCCATGGGGTTTCAGCACGGCCTCTATTACCTTTGATTGATTTCCCGGTGCTGCTTTGCTCAGGGCCTGGGCACATTATAGGGTTTTCTCATCCAGCCACGTCATGGCTATTTCTGATGTAGACAGAAGGGGTCAGGTGCAAGTAGTCAGGGGTCTTCCCATAGAGTTACAAACGGGCTGAGAGCAGTGGTTCCATTAACCTGGTTTCGGAGGGTGTGAAGACTAATAGACAAGGCTTCAGGCCACTTTAGTCCAGTTTCCTGGCACTGTCTTTGGAAGGGTATTTTTTAGCATCCTGTCGATTTGTACCACTATTTCCGAGGACTGGGATTGATCGGGGCTATGAACCTTCCACATACATCCCAATGTTGCACACAGTGCTGTTACTAATTTCTCGGGAATGTGGGTATCCCGTCACTATTCATTTGTCCCAGTATTCTCAATCAGGGAGTTATATCTTTAATAAGACATTTACTACTGTTCAGGCATCATCCCTTCTGCTGGGAAATGTCTCTGTCCATCTCGAAGATATTGACTATGCCCAGTATGCATTTAACCCACCTGAGGGAGTCATATGGACAACATCTGCAAGTCCCCGAATGGCCCCTCAGGGATCGGGAAATGATCAAACTGTGCAGGTGTCCTTCCTCTAGTGTCCTGTTGGCAAATGACGCATGTTTCGGCTATTTGTTTTAAAGTAGTCAATATGTCGGGAGTAAACCATTGTTGGGAAATTTGATGTATCATCCCTCCTTTTCCTACACGCCCCTGTCCATGCACCAGCCGGGCAAGGGCATGGAGGACAGTACACAGACAGACCACCCTACCAGCAGGATGGTGCCAAAGACCAGAGGCATCATGGGAGCATCCAGCACGAGGCCAGAACCCGCGTTCCACACCTGCAGCTGCCCCCTGCACCTGGAGAGCTGCTGTAAGGTCGATGGTGGAGGGGACTTGTACCTTAATGAAGGAGGGCACCATGACTGTACATGTTCGAGCCTCCTCACGGGCAGCAGCATCTGTGGCAGCATTGGCATGGGACTCCACGCCCTTAAAGGTAATATGACCTTTCCATTTGACAACCACGACACGTACAGGGTAAAGTGCTGCCCGCAGTAGGTCCTTGATAAGAGTCGCGTGTTGAGTAGGTTTACCGGATGAGGTAATGAACCCACGATTTTTCCAGAGTGTACCGGTATCATGAACCACCCCAAAGGCACAGGGAATCAGTGGAAATGTTAACTGATGTTCCCATGGCAACGATGCATGTATGGTTAAGGGCAAAGAGTTCAAAAACCTGGGCTGAAGTCCCGAATGGGCAAGCGCACACCTCCAGCATTTTGGGAGGAGTAACCGTCAGGGAATGATCACCGGAAAGATGTGTGGATGAGTCATCAGTGAACAAGACAAGATCAGGATTGTCAGGGGTTTGCCTTTTCCAGCTTGGTGGCGATGATGGGGCAGAGGCAGGCTCACAGGCCCTGGACCACCGGAGGTAACTGAGGACTAATAGGCCACTGGGGCACTTCAGAGCACCATGGGTTTGGACAAGGCCTCCATTGGCACAACCCTCTCATTCACTAACATAGAGGATGAAAGGCTAATGATAATCAGGGAAGCTCAACACTGGGGCCTGTGTCAGAGTAGCCTGGAGTTCCTCAAATGCTCACTGCCACTCGGTCCAATCAATAGAATGAGGCTGAACCTTCAGGCTAACCTGAGGCAAAATCACATCCATGCACCAATATTCAGGCACCCATTGGCTTCAATAGTTCACCATACCGAGGAAAGACAGCATCTCCTGTTGTGTGGTGGGTCACGGGGTATTCACAACAGCAGTAACATGATCAGGACCCAGGTGCCAGGTCCCGTTCTCCAGGATGCAGCCGCAGTATTGTACCGAGGAATGACATATTTGTAACTTGGCAGCAGAAACACGGTGCCCACTGGGGGCTAAGTGGATCAACAAGGTCACAGAGTCCCACTGATAGTCAATGTGGGACCGTGAGGTGACGAGGAGGTCATTAGTATATTACAACACAGTGCTGCCCCAAGGCAGAGAGAGCTGAGGCAGATCCCTTCACCCTGTCACAGCACACACTGCCCGGCTTCCCATAGGTGAAGGCTATCCTCATGCAGTGGAATGGAGCAAAACACTGAGCATAGGTCAATGACAGTGGGACAAGCCGAATCCGGGGGAGGGGGGAGTGAGGAAAAGATGACATTGGTATCAGAGACGACCGGTGCCATGGGGATAATAATCTGATTTACTTCACGCAAATCCTAAACAAACCGTCACTCATTGTTCCTGCCCGGTATGGGAATGGGTAAAATGGGATTATGACAGGACTGTGAGTAGGACACACCACCCCCTGAGAGAGCAGAGCATCAATAAAGGGCGAATGTCTATTTCAGCATCAGGGGACAGTCTATAGTGACATCCTCAAGGGAGGACCGCACCAGGACGGACAGGAACACGGTGCAGCGAAGGAGTAGCCACCAACTCCACATGATTTTTATGGAGTGCCCTCAGGGACGGGGCGAGGGGGTGGATGCGAGGACCGGTGGGACACATAGTCATGGGGCGAGTGAGGCTAATACTGGAGTGACGTTACTGGCCAATAGACAGACGCAACTGGCCTCATCAGGAAATACAGTAATCGGAGAGTTCCCACAATGGGTCTCCCTAAGAGATTCACTGCAAGACAAGGATTGGATCATTAACACCAATTTCCTCAGGTTGATGCGTGGACTTAATAGAGACAGTGACATGGAGCACCAAGGTGGGACCCAATGTGAACAAAGCTGATTGGACAGTATCAAGCCGGACGGAAGCAGCTAGGCCCATGGGACTGAAATAAACCTGCCCATTCAACTCGAGTGACCTGACTGGCCTAACCAAGGGGGTCATGAGGCTTGTATATCAATCAGGGACCAGAGAGTGGGTCAAAAGGGCTGTGCAATGGGTAATTACGGGAGAGCGGGATGTCAGGAGAAGATGATGGAGAAAGCTGAAGCAGGGATTGGTGCTTCCTTCTAAATCCACTGTCAGGGGGTACAGGAGAGGTTCACAGGGTGGTTCTGTCATTGCCAGCACTACCCCAGCGCCTGTGTGACAGGGTGAGAGCACTGCAACAGCAAACTCAGGGCCTACACCACAGAGTGATCAGGGAGTTCCAAGAACAGGCCCTGATCAGACCAAGTGGATCGAAGCCCCAAGTTTACACAGGACTTGGTGACCCACCAGGGAAACAGCTGGATTCTTGGCAATGACAAATGTCTCCTGGACCTGGAGCTGACCTATCTGAATGGGAGCAAGTTGGGAGAGCGATTCCACAATGTGAATTCCGGGTATACTGACGGTGGAGACGGATGGGGTGGACAGATAAAATAGTCATGCCTGAGTCAACTGGAACCTTACCACGCTTCCCCTGAGCATCCATTTCTGTGATTGGGTCTTTGAGGGGAGAAGAAGAGAGCTGGATCAAGGCAGCCTGGACCGGAAACCCTTCGCGGCACCTTGATTGTGTCGTCTGGAAGGGGCCCGTGAGTGTAAACGCTGGGGGATGGATAGAGGGCTGGAGTCCTGTAGATGCAGGAGGAGGAGCCAACTGCAGCCGACAGTCTCTAGCCCAATGGCCTTCCGAGCACAACAACACTATCCTTGGACCGATACAGTCCCTGCCTCCCCATCGAAATGAGCTGGGTGATAGCTTCAGGGATTTTAAACATAGAATACAGAATATGGAACATTACAGCACAGTACAGGCCCTTCAGCCCTCAATGTTGCACCGACCTGTGGAACTAATCTGAGGCCTATCTAACCTACACTATTCCATTTTCATCCAAATGTTTATCCAAGGACCATGTGAATGCCCTTAAATGTTCTCAAGTCTTTTCCTGTTGTAGGGAGGGCATTTCATGCCTTTACTGCTCTCTGAGTAAAGAACCTACCTCTGACATCTGTCCTATATCGATCATCCCTCAGTTTAAAGCTATCTCCCCTCCCACTAGCCATCACTATCTGAGGAAAACAACTCTCACTATCCACCTTATCTAACCTTCTGATCATCTTGCATGCTGCTATTAAGTCACCTCTTAACCTTATCACTCACAAAAACAGCCTCAAGTCCCTCAGCCTTTCCTCATAAGATCTTCCCTCCAGACCAGGCAACATCCTGGTAAATGTCCTCTGCACCATTCCCAAAGTTTCCACATCGTTCCGATAACACGGTGACCAGAACTGTATGCAATACTCCAATTGCAGCTACACCAGAGTTTTTACCAGCTGCACCATGACCTCCAGGCTCCAAAGCCCAATCTCTGTCAATAAAACCACTAAAACCACTATATCTTCTAAACAACCCTATCAATGTGGGTGGCAACTTTCAGGAATCTATATACCTGGGACACTGAGGTCTCTCTGCTCATCTGCATGACCAAGGATCTTGCCATTAGCCCAGTACTCTTTATTCCTGTTGCTCCTTCCAAACTGAAACACCTCACACTTTTCTACATTAAACGAAATTTGCCACCTCTCAGCCCAGCTCTGTAGCTTATCTATGTCTCTCTGTAATGTACAACATCCTTCCGCACTATCCACAACTCTACCGACCTTCGTGTCATCCACACATTTACTAACCCATCCTTCTAAACCCTCATCGAGGTCATTTATAAAACTGACAAACAGCAGTGGCTCCAAAACAGATCCTTGCGGTACACTAACAGTAACTGAACCCCAACATGAACATTTTCCATCAATCACCATCCTCTATCTTCTTTCAACTGGCCAATTTCTGATTGAAACCCCTGGATCACCCTCAATCCTATGCCTCTGTATTTTGTGCAGTAGCCTACCATGGGGAATGTTATCACACACCTCACTGAAATCCATATACACCAACTCAACCACTTTACTCTCATCCACCTGTAAGGTCACATTCTCAAATAAATTCATAAGTTTGTGAGGCATGACCTACCCTTCACAAGGCCGTGTTGACTGTCCCGAATCAACTTACTGCTTTCTAGATGATTAAAAATCCTATCTCTTACAACCTTTTCCAACACTTTCCCCACAGCGGAAGTAAGGCTCACTGCTCTATAATGACCAGGGTTGTCTCTACTCCCCGTCTTGAACAAGGGAACAACATTTGCTACTTTCCAGTCTTCTGGTACTATTCCAGTAAACAAGTTTGACATAAAAATCAAAGCCAAAGGCTGTACAATCTGTTTGCTGGCTTCCCAGAGAATCTGAGGATCAATCCCATCCAAACCAAGGGACTTATTTATTTTCATTATTTCCAGAATTGCTACCACCTCCACCTTGTGAACCTCAATCTTGTCTCGTTTAGTTGCCTGTATCTCAGTATTCTCCTCGACAACATTGACAAATTTCCCCCCAGGATACTGTCACCCCTTTGTTTCAGGTGTGGACCATCCTGTTTGTAGAGGTCCCTCCTACCCCAGAATGAGCCCCAATTATCCAGGAATCTGAATCCCTCCCTCCTGCATCATCCCTGTTGCCACATGTTCAACTCCTCTCTCTCCCTATTCCTCACCCCCCTCAAGCATGTGGCACAGCTAACAAACCAGCTTTAATCTTCCAGCTTAGCTCCTGAATTTCTGTATTAGATCCCCATCCCTTTTCTTACTTACGTTGTTGGTGCCAATGTGGACCATGACTTGGGGCTGCTCCCCCTCCCCCTCAAGGATCCTGAAAACCCGATCTGAGACACTGGCACCTGGGAGGGTACGCCCCAACCGTGAGTCTCTCTAGTTCCCCCAGAACCTTTATCTGTTTCCCTAACTATGGTGTTCCCAATGACTAATGCTCTGCTCCTGTCCCTGTTACATTCTGAGCAACACGGACAGACTCTGCCTGAGACCTGTGCCCCATTGCTTACCCCTGGGAAGTCATTTCCTCATTCTCCCTCCCCCAACCCCTCCAACAGTATCCATAATGGTTTCCTTGTTATTGAGAGTAACAGCCACAGGGGATCCCTGCACTGCCTGCTGGTTCCCTTTCTGGAGGATGAGGATGAGTGGGAGACAATACAGATTAGATTAGACTTACAGTGTGGAAACAGGCCCTTCGGCCCAACAAGTCCACACCGGCCCGCCGAAGCGAAACCCACCCATACCCCTACATTACTCCTTACCTAACACTACAGGCAATTTAGCATGGCCAATTCACCTGACCCGCACATCTTTGGACTGTGGGAGGAAACCAGAGCACCCGGAGGAAACCCACGCAGACACGGGGAGAACGTGCAAACTCCACACAGTCAGTCGCCTGAGTCGGGAATTGAACCCGGGTCTTCAGGCGCTGTGAGGCAGCAGTGCTAACCACTGTGCCACCGTGCCGCCCACGAGTAGTGTTTCGGTTAAAGTAACTGCCCAAATATGTTCCTTCCCTTACCCAGCAGTCCCGAGTCTGCTCCTGCTCAGCGTGCGCTCCATCTATTCACGAGGTAAGTTTTTAAATCAATGATTCACCTTCCCGTCAGCCCTGAATCGTCGCTCCTGCTCTTCCTGTTGCTAAACAAAGGTGCAGGGCCCCTACACTCGAGGTAAGTTTTTAAATCAGTCACTTACTTCCCTGGCTCCAACCCCCACTCCCCCACTCCCCAATTCTGCTGTTGCCAGGGGAGATTGGTCAGTTTGAAAGCAGAGGGTGAGGTGGGGGCTGCTGGGAAGGTCATTTTCCCACTTCAAGGACTGACCTTGAGCGTGAGCAAACTTTATTTTACAGACAGCAGGAGAGAGAGAGGTGGCTGCAAGGACCAAGGGGCTGCTGGGAATATGTTTGGGCAGCGCTGAACCTGAGACACGGAACGTGCCGTGTCTCCCACCCCACCCCCCCCCCAAACCAAAACAAAGGGCTCTCTGGTGGGTTGGTAACGTAAGGCTTTTCTATTTACATTTCTGCTGTACCTTTGTGTTTAGTTAAAACAATTACTTCTTTTTAATTTATCTATTAATTGTTCATTTGAATAAGATCAGAGCAGAGAAGTACTAGAAATGATTTAACTCATAAATTTGTATAAATTAATACATTAATTGAGTCGAGGTGTCTGGGCAGATGCTGTGCTGTAGCTGTATGATGTGGGAGCTGGCTGATCCCATTGTGAACGGCAGTGACCACATCTGCAGCAAGTGTTGGATGCTGGAAGAATTGATGATCTGGAATCTGAGCTTCAAACACTGCGGCACATCTGGGAGGGGCAGAGTTACCTGCACGCTTTGTTTCAGGAGGCAGTCACACCAGGTAGATTCAGTAATTCACATTCAGTCAGTGATCAGGGACAGCAGGCTGTGACTGTAAGTGAGGCAGGTAGGGGGATCCTGAGCTCAGGAGTGGAGGAGTCTCAGCTTTTGACCTTATCCAACAGATATGAGGTACTTGCTCCCTGTGTGGATGAGCAAAAGGACAGTGGGGAGGATGAGGCAGCTGACCACAACACCAAGGTGCAGAAGGCCATTCTAGAGGGGGCAGCAAAAAGCCAAGTAGTTGTTATGGGGGCTTCTATAAATAGGGGATAGATAGTATCCCTTGTGACCCGGATCGGGGGTCCCACATGGTGTGTTGCCTGCCTGGTGCCAGGGTAATGCACATCACTGATTGGCTTGAAAGGATATTGGAGAGGGGGTGGGAGGGTCCAGTTGTTGTACATGTTGGGACTAACAACATAGGCAGCTCTCGCTCTCAATAGGAGTGAGAATGACTGGGTAGTTGTTATGGGGGTCGTTAGCTTTCCAAATATTGACTGGGCATACTATAGTTCAAGTACTTTAGATGGGTCAGTTTTTGTCCAATGTGTGCAGGAGGGTTTCCTGACAGAGTATGTCAACAGGCCAAAAAGGGGCAAGGCCACAATAGATTTGGTATTGGGTAATGAACCCGGCCAGATGCTAGATTTGGAGATAGATGAGCACTCTGGTGATAGTGACCACAATTTGCTTATGTTTACTTTAGTGATGGAAAGGGATAAGTATATACCACAGGGCAAAAGTCATAGCTGAGGGAAAAGCAATTATGATACAATTCTGCAAGATTTAGGATGCATTGAAAGGGAAGGAACTGGCAGAGGATGGGCACAATTGAAATGTGGAGCTTATTCAAGGAACAGCTACTACGTGTCCTTGATGGATATGCACCTGTCAGGAAGGGAGGAGGATGTGGAGCACGGGAGCCAGCATTTACGAGGGAAGTTGAATCTCTTGTCAAGAGGACGAAGAAGGCTAATGTTCAGATGCGACGTGAAGGCTCAGTTAGGGCGCTTGAGAGTTACAAGTGAGTGATGAAGGACCTAAAGAGAGATCTAAGAAAAGCCAGGAGGGGGCATGAGAAGTCATTGGTGGATAGGATCAAGGAAAACCTCAATATTTTCTATTGGTATATCAAGAATAAAAGAATAACGAGAGAAAGATTAGGGCCAGTCAAACATAGTAGTGCGAAGTTGTGCATGGAGTCAGAGGAGATAGGGGAAGCACTAAATGAATACTTTTCATCAGTATTCACACCAGAAAAAGACAATGTTGTCGAGGAGAATACTGAGATACTGACTGCTAAACTAGATGGGACTGAGGTGCATAAGGAAGAGGTGTTAGCAATTCTGGAGAGTGTAAAAGGAGCTTAGTCCCTTGGGCCTGATGGGATTTATCCTAGGATTCTCTAGGAAGCCAGGGAGTAGATTGGAGAGCCTCTGGCTTTGATCTTTACATCATCATTATCTACAGGAATAGTGCCAGAAGACTGGAGAATAGAGTCATAGTCGTAGAGATGTACGGCATGGAAACAGACCCTTCGGTCCAACCTGTCCACACTGACCAGATATCCCAACCCAATCTAGTCCCACCTGGCAGCACTCGGCCAATATCCCTCCAACCCTTTCTATTCATATACCCATCCAAATGCCTCTTAAATTTTGCAATTGTACCAGCCTCCACCACATCCTCTGGCAGCTCATTCCAGACAAGTAACACCCTCTGTGTGAAAAAAAGTGTCTTTTAGGTCTCTTTCCCCTCTCACCCTAAACTTATGCCCTCTAGTTCTGGACTCCCACATTCCAGGGAAAAGACTTTGTCTATTTATCCTATCTACACCACTCATAATTTTGTAAACCTCTATAAGGTCACCTCTCAGCCTCCGGCATTCCAGGGAAAACAGCCCCAGTCTGTTCAGCCTCTCCATGTAGCTCAAATCCTCCAACTCTGGCAACATCCTTGTAAAGCTTTTCTGAAACTTTTCAAGTTTCACAACATCTTTCCAATAGGAAGGAGACCAGAATTGCATGCAAAATTCCAACAGTGATCTAACCAATGTCCTGTACAGCTGCAACATGACCTCCCAACTCCTGTACTCAATACTCTGACTAATAAAGGAAAGCATACTAAACGCCTTCTTCACTATCCTATCTACCTGCGACTCCACTTTCAAGGAGCTATGAAACTGCACTCCAAGGCCCCTTTGTTCAGCAACACTCCCTAGGACCTTACCATTAAGTGTATTAGTCCTGCTAAGATTTGCTTTCCCAAAATACAGCACCTCGCATTCGTCTGAATTATACTCCATCTGACACTACTCAGCCCATTGGCCCATCTGGTCCAGATCCTGTTGTAATCTGAGGTAACCCTCTTCGCTGTCCACTACACCTTCAATTTTGGTGTCATCTGCAAACTTACTAACTGTACCTCTTATGCTCGCATCCAAATCATTTATGTAAGTGAAGGAAGTTGAGGACCCAGCACCGATCCTTGTGGCACTCCACTGGTCACAGGCCTCCAGTCTGAAAAACAACCCTCCACCACTACCTTCTGTCTTCTACCTTTGAGCCAGTTCTGTATCCAAATGGCTCGTTCTCCCTGCATTCCATGAGATCTAACCTTGCTCATCAGTCTCCCATGCGGAACCCTGTCGAATGCCTTACTGAATTCCATATAGATCACATCTACTGCTCTGCCCTCATCAACTTTCTTTGTTACTTCAAAAATAGAAATGTTGTTCCCTTGTTTAAGCATGTGAATAGAGAAAACCCTGGTAATTATAGACCAGTGAGCCTTACTTCAGTTGTGAGTAAAGTGTTGGAAAAGGTTATAAGAGATAGGATTTATAATCATCTAGAAATGAATAAATTGATTAGGGATAGTCAACATGATTTTGTGAAGGGTAGGTCCTGCTTCACAAACCTTATCGTGTTATTTGAGAAGGTGACCAAACAGGTTGATGAGGGTAAAGCAGTTGATGTGGTGTATATGGATTTCAGTAAGGGTTTTGATAAGGTTCCCCACGGTAGGCTATTGCAGAGAATATGGAGGCATGGGATTGAGGGTGATTTAGCGGTTTGGGACCGATGGGAAATGTTCATCCTGGAGTTCAGTTAGTAGTGGGGTACCACAAGGATCTGTTTTGGGGCCACTGCCATTTGTCATTTTTATAAATGACCTGGAACCATGGCATAGAAGGATGGGCTCGTAAATTTGCAGATGACATGAAGGTTGTGGATAGTACTGAAGGATGTTGCAGGTTACTGAGGGACATAGATAAGCTGCAGAGCTGGGCTGAGAGGTGGCAAATGGAGCTTAATGCGAAAAAGTGGAAGGTAATTCGCTTTGGAAGGAGTAACAGGAATGAAGAGTACTGGGCTAATGGTAAGATTCTTGGTCGTGTAGATTAGCAGCAAGATTTCAGTGTCCAGGCAGACAGATCCCTGAAAGTTGCCACCCAGGCAGAGGGATTGAGGTTTGGAACCATGAGATCATGCTGCAGCTGTGCAAAACCCTGGTACGGCCACATTTGGAGTATTGCGCACAGTTCTGGTCACCGCATTATAGGAAGGATGTGGAAGCTTCGGATAAGGTTCCAAGGAGATTTACTAAGATGCTGCCTGGTCTGGAGGAAAGGTCTTACGAGAAAAGGCTGAGGGACTTGAGACCAGGCAGCATCCGAGGAGCAGGAAACTCGATGTTTTAGGCAAAAGCCCTTCATCAGGAATGAAGGCAGGGAGCCTCCGGGGTGGAGAGATAAACGGGAGGGGGGGGGGGGAATGGTGGGGTTGGGGAGAAGGTAGCAAAGAGTACAATAGGTGGATAGAATAGCAATAGCACCCAGCTCAGCACCGTCCTCATGACCTGTCCTACCTGCAAATCTTCCTTCACACCTATCTGCTCCACCCTCCTGTCTGACCTATCACCTTCATCCCCACCTCCATCCACCTATTGTGCTCTTTGCTGCCTTTTCCCCACCCCCACCCCTTTCTCATTTATCTCCCCACCCTCTAGGCTCACTGCCTTCATTCCTATGAAGGGATTTTGCCCAAAACATTGATTTTCTTGCTCCTCGGATGCTCCCTGACCTGCTGTACTTTTCTAGCACCACTCTAATCTAGACTCTGGTTTCCAGCATCTGCAGTCCTCACTTTTGCCTGAGAGACTTTGAGGCTGTTTTTGTGAGAGAGAAGAAGGTTAAGAGGTGACTTCATTGAGACATATAAGAGAATCAGAGGGTTTGATAGTTTGGACAGTGAGAGTCTTTTTCCTCAGACGACGCTGGCTAGAATGAAGGGACATAGCTTTAAATTGAGGAGTGATAGATATCGGTGAGATGTCCGAGGTAGGTTCTATACTCAGAGAGTAGTAGGGGCATGGACTGCACTGCCTGCAACAGGAGCCAAACTCACCAACTTTAAGGGCATTTAAATGGTCATTCGATAGGCATGTGGACGAGAATGGAATAGTGTAGGATAGGTGGGCTTCAGATTGGTTCCATGGGTCAGCACAACATCGAGGGCTGAAGGGCCTGTACTGCGCAGGTAATGTTCGATCTTCCAACACAGATACATTGAGTGAGCGGGCAAAGATCTGGCAGATGGAATATAATGTTGATAAATGTGCAGTCATCCATTTTGGGAGGAGTAACAGGAAAAGGGATTATTAATTGAATGGTAATAAATTGCAGCATGCTGCTGTGCAGAGGGACCTGGGTGTCCTTGTGTGTGAATCACAGAGGGTTGGTCTGCAGGTACAACAGGGAATTAGGAAGGCAGATGGAATTTTGTCCTTCATTGCGAAAGAGATTGAGTTTAAAAGCAGGGGGGTAATGTTGTAGCTGTACAAGGTGCTGGGGAGGCCACCCCTGGAGGACTGTGTGCACTTTGGTTCTCCTTACTTGAGAAAGGATGGACTGGCACTGGGGTTGGTGCAGAGGGGGGGCACTAGGTTGATTTCTGAGTTGAGGGGGTTGTCTTATGAGGAGAGACTGAGTAAATTGGGATTATATTCATTGGAATTCAGAAGAATGTGGGTGTATCTTTGGGAATGGTTGAGATAGAAGTAGAGAGGATGTGTCCACTGGCCGGTGAAACTAGGACAAGAGGGTATCGCTTCAAGGTTAGAGGGAGCAGAGTTCGGACTGAATTGAGAAGGAACCTCTTCACCCAGAGAGTGTTAATCTATGGAATTCCTTGCCCAGGGAAGCAGTTGACGCTGGTTGAGTAAACGTTTTTAAAGTGAAGGTAGATCATTTTTTTGAAAACCTGAAGGAATTAAGGGATACGGTGAGAGTGTGGGTAAGTGGTTCTGAGCCCACGAATAGATCAGCCATGACCTTATTAAATGTTGAAGCAGGCTCGAAGGGCCGGACGGCCTACTCCTGCTCCTAGTGCTTACATCCTTATGTCCCAGATCAGTTCAGGTGGAGCCCGTCCAAATGGTGCAGTCCCATGCTGTCCCAATGAAGACATCAATGCCCCACGAATGTGAATCCCTCTTTCCCACATCACTCCTTCACCCATGTGTTTACTTCCCTCATCTTCTCACGTCTTTGGCATTTTACACATTTTCTGGTAATAATTCAGCGATTACATTCCTTGAAGTCCTTTTTAAACAGACTTTGTTCCTAATTACTGAGATTCCCCAGACAGTCCCTCCTGCCTGTCCCTGCCGATGTATTTGGTGTTAACAGGCACCATGATACAGCACGGTAACTCAGTAGTGCCTCACAGCGCGAGGATCCTGCATTCGATTTCAACCTTAGGGGTGTGGAGTTTGTACATTCTCCGTGTGTCTCCGTGGGTCCCTCTGGGTGTTCTGGTTTCCTCCCACAGTCCAAAGATGCGAACGTGAGGTAGATTGGCAATGCTAATTTGCTCACTGTATCCCCGGATATGTAAGATAGTTGGATTAGCCTATGGGGATTGTGTGGTTACAGGAATGGGGTGAGTCTGTGAGTGATGTTCTTCTGAAGGTTAGTGTGGACTGAATGGGCTGAAGGGCCTGCTTACACACTCTGCATATTCTATGATTCTGTAGGACAATGAACCCCTCCTGTTCCCTCACCAGTATCCTCTCAATACCACTCGTGTTGTGCCTCACAGTGACATCAGATACACAGACCCCCATCTGATATTTTTAATGATTCAGTGGCTCGGAAAGAATTGATTGTCCATCCCTAATTGCTGAGAGGGCTGTTCGGAGTAAACCACATTGCTGTGTGTCTGGCCTCGCATGTGGGTCAGAAACGGGAAGGATGGCAGTTTCCTTCCCGTAAGGAAGTTATTGAACTCGATGGATATTATTTCCTGACAATCGGCAATGGGCAACATTAGACCCTTAATTCCAGGGATTTTAAAATTGGATTTTGTTCACCATCTGTCATGAGGAGACTTGGAACATTATCTGGGTATCGTGAGTAATATTCTTTTGATAATACCATTGGGCCACTACCCCCTATCTGTCACTCAAAGGATGCTATCTGTCCTCCTAATTATAGCATTACCAACCATTATCACTTTCAATGGTGCTGTCCCAGTCCAATGGCTTGGTTAACAACAGGACACTGCACAGTTTGATGGTACACTCTGCAGAGCACTTCCTCGTCTGCAGCGGCTATCTCTAAAATGGTGAGGGACAGTGTGAGCAATGTTAGAAACAATAACTCCATTACTTTCCAACACGGTTACGGGTATGAATAATTACTCATTCTTAGATCAGACTTGTCCTGTTGTAATGCCTGGTTGACAGTCAAATTAATTCCCTGTTCTAAATATATTTCTACATCAGGGAATTAACCCAGCTGCTTCATTCTGTTTATTCAAACATTACAACAGAAAGAGTGCTGTAACCTCAGATCCCGAGAGAGACCATGCAGGTGATATAAAAGGAGATTGTATCATATCAGAATATGATTTACATTGAAGGAATGTATCATTTCTGATAGAAAATGTATTTTTCCATTGAGATAGTCAGGAACATATTCTATCTGATCCTTGGTATAATTGGCCTTCCTGGTAAGTGACTATAACCTTTGGGGTTCTGCATAATTCTGAGTGAGCTGGTTTCTGCCATTAAACTGTGATTGAGAATGTCACTTGCTAATCTGATGGAACTGTTGGAAGGACAGCTAGTCAACAACATATTTTTGTTAATTCAAATATCCTCTGCTCTAAATATTCTGTATAAGCCTATATCAGAAAAGGAAGAGTTCAGTAATGATGACAGGTTGAGGATGTTAGAACTGTTCTCCCTGAAGGGAAGGAGGTGGAGGTGAGATTTGATTGTGATTTCCAAAATCATGAGCCAGCTGAAAAGAACAGATATGAAGCAGCTGTTATTGCTGGTGAAATCAAAAGAAAAATGAGAGGGGAACAATTTAGTGTGTAATGTGGATTATGAGTGATGTTGTAAGATAAATGTTTTCACGCGGCCAGGAGTTAGGATAAATATAATGGAAACATGTTCAATCGAAGTGTTCAAAGGGGCATAGGATCATTATTTGGATTGAAATAGTGAGCAACATTCTGTAGAAGGAGCAGGGGATTGGTATCAGGGGAAGCTGCCCGTTTGAGTGGGCTGTACAGACACAGAGGGGTGAATGGTCTCCTCATGCGCAGGACCAATTCTGCAATTCTGTGACAGCCTCCTATTGAAGTGCTATTAGCTGGAGAGGGTCATACATTGCCTGTGGTTTTACTCTTGCTACAACTCTCTTTATTTCAAAGCAGCTTGGGAAGATTATGGGAGCCATCACAGTGCAGGGTTTTGTCTTGTTGAATGTGAAAGGACACAGTGAGGGAGAGTAAGACTGGGATCATCTTTCAGTGTAGAATATCACTGAGCGTGTGTCATCATCATTGTAAGGGCATGTTAACAAATGTCCATGGGTTCATGGCATTAACTGCCCGCTAACAATATCGGGAGTGAAGTAGACTCCCTGGAATAGAACTAGTGGCCCAGTGACTATGTATTATCTCCAGTAATTAGTATTGAATATTTACAAGCATTGTCGTAGACCATTGTACCTTCTCTGCAAGTTCAGTTTGACTTAGACCTATCTGGGATTGATTACTATTCCTTCCTGAACAAGGCCATGAAGTCCTTCCATTCGTAGGTAGACACAGCTTTACCAAGTATCTTTACGTGGAAGCACATCGATCATCATCAGGTTTAATGTTAGAATAGATACAAAAACATTGGGATAATTCTGATTTAATATTCGAGCCAAGGAATTGCAGCACACAAACTGTTCATTCGGCAAAACCCTGCTCTGTCTGTCTTGAAGCCTCCTCCATGAATGGCCTGTGTTGGTTGAAGGCTGAGCTGGGGCCTGATGGAAGTCGAGATTATGAGAGACACTGTTACAAATTATTTTATGATTATATGTGAGGTGGATAGTCACAATATCGTCTCCAGGGTGGAAATGACAAATGCTAGAGAACATAGTTTTACATTGAAGTAGTGAATCACAGAAGGATATCCGAGAACTAAATTATTTGTTTTTACAGAGAGGGCACTCGGTGTCTGGAATGTGCTGCTGGGGAGGTGATAGAAATAGATAAGATAACAATGTTTAAGACACATTTACACAGAGACAGGCAGATGGCAGAGGGTTATGGAGCATGTGCAGACAGTTGGGAATTGTTCAGAATTGCACCGTGGTTGCCCATAGATCCAGTTCCTGTGATCTACTCTATTGCAATTTCAGACATACCTTTCATTGGTTTGAGGAGCTATTCAATGGACACAATCCACTTCAAGTATCCCAGCAATTTTTTTAAACGTCTCAGGCACGGTGTGATCATGATACCGAATACATGCTCCAAACGACGATAGTTTTATGAGGTGAAGACAAGTATTGCATAATATAATCAAGGTTTGGGCTCCCCAAAGTCTGTGTTATTGTGAAATTTCATTCTGTTTATTGATCGTCCTCTCAAATTGAAAACCAGTTCTTGGAGCATACCTTCACTGGTGTTGGAAATTTAATTTTAAATATTAATTGTCTGCACCTTTCTATCCATAATGCACCAATTCTTGTGTAATTTCTGAGAAAGCTGAGGGTCTGAAGCCTGACTGTGTTGTACATAATTGGAAGGAAGGTTCCCTAATCACAGAAATGATCCAAGAGGACGATGGTGATACCATCCCATCCCAGGGAATTTGTTTAACCTCAGCAGGTGTCTCTCAGTGACCTGCCTTTGGTTTCTTCATCACACTGCAGCTCTGCCTCCTGGGAGCAGCTGATTGGATATCCCATGTCAGATGTGTCAGACTGAGAGTTGCACACTTTGTCACAATGTTGAGTTTATGTTTCAGATTCAATCAATTCTGCTCTGATCGGAGTTGGTGTGGCCTTCTGAATGTTCATCAATCACTAAGAAATGGAATTGACTTTGATCAATAATTTCTAACCGCTTTTCCCTTTTCTCTCTCTCATAGTGAATTTAGTGGCTATTCTGATCTTGTCCAAGGGAAAATGTGGTGTTTCCACTTGTACCACACGCTATTTGGTGGCAATGGCAATGACAGATCTGCTGTTCATTATACTTGAAATTATAATGTACCGATTCAATGAGTACTTTTTCCCTTGGAATTTCCTGGACATTACCCCTGTGTGCGCTGTTCGCTATGCCCTCCGCCGTGCAGTCACAGATTGCTCTGTCTGGTTCACTGTCGCCTTTACTTTTGACCGTTTTATCGGCATTTGTTGCTCGAAGCTGAGATCAAAATATTGCAATGAGAAAACCGCAGTTGTGGTTCTAGCAACTAGTGGCATTCTGCTCTCACTGAAAAATATTCCAATCTACTTTAGATTTAGGCCTTTTGAGATAATCAACAATATACCCTGGGAATGTGTGAACACACGAGCCTATTATCATGATCCTGTATGGAGGGGATTTAAACGATTTGAAAAGGTTCTAACCCCAATACTCCCATTCATTTTAATTTTGCTGTTGAACACTCTAACTATCAGACACATTGTTGTAGCCAGTCGTGTTCGTAAAGTACTGATGGGTCAGAAACAGAGGCAGGATCACTCTGACACTGAGATGGAGAGCAGAAGGAAGGCTATGATTTTACTGTTCACCATATCTGGCAGCTTCATCATTCTGTGGCTGTGGTACCTCTTAGATTATTTTGGAGTTTTAGAGCATTTGTTAGATGATAACTCTGAATATAGGTTTGAAGAAATTGCATACATGCTTCGGGATTTAGGTTCCTGCACAAATACTATTATTTACGTAGTGACACTGTCCAAGTTTCGGGAGAAAATTAGGAACACAGTGAAAGTTCTTTTCTCCTGAGTTGTTCAATGGGACCTGCAGCAAAATCCATTGGGAGCAATGGGGGACTAATGCTGATTGCTATAAACCGGAAAGAAAATGCCTGGAGGAGGAACTAGAAAAGTATAATTATTGACTGTGTGAGCAGTTACGTTGGAATGGACAGTTGGGAATAAACTCACAGCATCAGCTGGATGTTGGAGAGAGCCGTTATGAAATCTGACACCCGGGACACCTCAAGTCAGTGAGGTGGAAAAAGATCAATTGGGCAATCAAATACATTTAATCTTGTGACCTACAGGTACGAGAATGGCAGTAATTAGTCACACAAATCATGGTGAGTGTCTTAAAAAAGCTAAGTTTTGAAGAAGTGATCAGAAAGAGTCCAGCAGGTGGGAATGACAGACCCTGCAGCACTGGGAGGGAAATCATGTGTACAGTCCATCTTCCAACTGCAATGTTTGACTTGTCAGCTCCTCATCTCTATTCAGAAAGAACAACATATTCTTACAAAAGCAAATTCTGCTCACTATTAGAGAGCCTCTTGGGGCAATTCTTGTTATCGCCATTGTTAGTATCATTCTTACTACCATTATTATAATCATAATTACCACAGTTATGACTGTCATCATTCCTATCATTATTGGTATCATCTGTGTGTCATTGGCATAATTCCAGGCCCTAAACTCGTCATATTGTGACAACATTCATATACTGCATGTAGTTCAGTGTTATGGAGTTGAAGGTATGTACTGTCCCTTTCAGAGAGAGTGAAGTTTGTTTGGCAGGCAGAATGCACAGTGAACTGTCATGTCACTGACCAGCAGTCTCAGTGTATTAGACATTTGAAAATATGGAACATTTGGCTGTGAAATGGATAATTCAGTTGTTTAGATCACCATTTGAACTTAACAAATCAGTTTACATTATACTCCAGGAAACTAAAATTCCATCCAATTTGCATGTTACTGTTTTGACAACAATTAATGATGTTTGGGACAGAAATAAGCGGCATTTTGAAAGTTAGTCAGAGAGAGAGAGAGAGAGAGACGGCACCAATGGCCATTGAGAGACTGCCTGAAAAACACACTGTATCAAAGATACCTTTTTCATACGAAATACCTTTGCAGCAGAAAACTGAAGATGACCAAGGAGTGATCTACAAACAGAGGAAGACCGACACTGGAGACCACAGCCACTGTCTGGATTTGAAAATTAATTTCTTGTGATTTTAACAGGTGGTGTTATTGGATCAGTATTTTATTATAGGGTGAGAGGTATATAACAAACCTTTAATGGGAAGGAGGTGCAGAGTTGGAAATAGTTGTTGGTTAATGTTCTTTTTTAGAGTTAAAAGAATAGAATTGAAAAGATTTTTCTTTAAATTGTGAAATTTGGGAAGTTCTCTGACACTCCCCCTTTAACAGATTAGAATGCAAGGTGAGCTTTTCTGTGCAATTAGTTGAATTGGCAGGAGAGTTGCCCACCATGCCATATTGGTTTTGGGGGTCTGGTCCATGATTTGGAGAGGTTTAGACAGATCCAATTTGAGATCTGGATGGATTTGAACAAATTTGGAGTAAAAGATCCCATCAGATTTAAACACATGCGGATCAGTGTCCGAGATCTTTAAATAAAATGTAGGTGAAACAATTAGTTTAATGTCAGTTACTTGTGGCTGGTTAAATTAAAAGTGAGAGAAATGACTCTTAAAATTACTAAGGAGGTTCTGGGTTTGATTTCCAAATTTGCCAAGAAAGTTTAGATTGAAACAAAAAAGACCTTACTTTTCAAATTAGCAAAGAGGTTAGAACTGGGTTTAACAAAAGACAAAAATAAAGCTGGAATTAGAGTTTGTTACTCAAGCGCGTAGGTGTCCCAGAGAAATAGACAAGTGCAGCACCGTCAGAAAAACCGAACGCACAATTGAAGTAAATGTAGTTATACAATAAACAAAGGGAGAGAGAAAGAGGGAGAGAAGAAAGAGGGATAGAGTAAAAAGAGAGAGATGAAAAGAAAGAAAGACAGGAAAAAAGGGGAGAGAAGTTCTGAGCTGAGCAAAGAGAGAGAAGAAAGTGAGAAAGAAAAAAGAAAAAAAAGGAAGAGAAAAGGACAGAGAATTTGAACTTCAGAAGTTGTGACTTCGTTGGGAAAGTCAAGTGAACAGGATGGAGGTGAAATGAGAAGGTAGTGATATATATAAATATGTTAAAACTCTGTCACATTTTGATGAGAACGGTGTTGATGTTTCCTTCATTTCATTTGAAAAGCTGGCTCGGCAGATGGAGTGGTCAGAGGCCTTGTGGGTAATGCTGGTTCAGACTGAGCTGGTCGGCAGAGCGAGTGAGGGACTTGCAGCACGGTCAGATGAGGGGTCAAGAGATTATACAGATGTCAAACAAGCTGGTTTGAATGCTTAAGAATTGGTACCAGAAGCAAATACATAGTGATTCAGAAACATAAATCTGACCTGGTTCTTTCTTTATGTTGAGTTCGAAAGAATTAAAGATGGTAATTTTGAAAGATTGGTGCAGACCTTAAAAATAGATAAGACTTATGAGGCTGTAAGAGAGATTATTCAGCAAGAGGAGTTTAAAAGCTCCCTCCTGAGATAATAAGAATTCACGTGGATGAACAGAAAGTTCAAGAATTGAGTAGAGCAGCAGTGATGGCGGATGAATATACATTGGTGCATAAGGCAATGTTTAGCTTCCAGCAAGAATTCCACCTGTGAGGGTGAGAAATTGGGAGAAGGGGAGGTCCTACACTACAACACACAGAATAGAGAACATTGGGAATCATTTACCACCGGTTAAAAAAGAAGCCCAAGAGGGTGGAAAGGAGGTGAAAGGCCTCATATGTTTCCACTGCAGTAACGTGGGACACAGCAAGTCACAGGGCTGGTCAGTAAAGAAAGGCATTGTGGGAAAAGAGGCTAAGCCAGTGGCATTAGTGAAAGGAGTAAAGGAAACTCAGAACAATTTGAGGAATGCAGGAGAGTGCACAGCCTACGCAGGGGCTGGGTATGGCGGCTGTACCTGATCTCTATAAAGGATTCGCCTCAGTGGGTAAAGGTTACTCAGGAAGAACGGGGGAGAAAGGAAAGAAGTTATAATTTTGAGAGATACAGGATTTAACCAGTCCCTAATATTAAGAGATGAACTTATTTGCACTCTATCTGACCTGTTACCCAACAGAATGCTACGTTGTGGTACAGATGGACAGAGATTTAGCGTTTGTTGTGGAAGAATCACTCAATGTTCTATTTAAAAAATTACTGGGAAATGCAGAAAATCCTTCATGAAATTAAACTTTAATCTTGCAAAATCAAAGCTGTGGGAACCAGCAAAATGTTTTCCTGACTTCCCACAATCCCTTTGATCTCCTGCAATTCATCCAGTTCTCCTTCCCGTGCCGATCTGAGAGCATTAGCATCCCCAATCACACTGGCTTACTTCACCTTTCTAACCTGATCATCGTCTGCCACACTAGTTCCCTTCTTCACATTTAACCCATCACATTACAACACCATCATCTTCAGCATTAGCTCATCTCCCAGTGATTTAACTAACCGATCACAATGCACTACCATTATCTGTTACTGGAGCCCTGTAACATGATCCCGGGCATACATTGCAACACTAAATTAACTACATAACTGCTAGAATAATGTCCATACCTTCCCCGATGTAAGATCAGGTTGGAGTGCCAACTCAAGGCTGGGCAAGTTACAGTGGGAGTGATTGACAGAGTGTCAGTTCCAGGAATCCAGTTTGTTTTTGGGAACAATGTGGTAGGATCCAGGGTGGGATTGAGATTCCTTGTTGTAGAGAAACCCAAGGAAGACCAGGAAACTGAGGAATTAAAAGAAAAAAATATCCTGGAATTTCCCAGACTGTGAAGTAACAAGATCCCACTGTCATAAGTCACAGCACGAAGCAAAAACTAAAGAGCAAGATGAAGGAGTTGAGTTTCAGTGAGCGGACCCCCCTGTTTGAGGGAACGGTGCAGGAAAACCCTGACCAGGCAGAGGGTCAGGCAGAAGTGTTTGGTCCTGAAAGGCTCATGGCCTTACAGCAGAAAGGCAAGGCAATCAAAGTTGTTGCACCCTCCGAAAAGGAGGCAGAGACTATTCCTGAGGGTAATTATCTTAAAGATGACAATGGAGACCACGGCAGGTTAGTGTCGAGGAGAAATGGGCCGAAGTGCACCAGATTGTGTTGCCGGGACTATACAGATAGGAAGTGACACGTGGGTGGGGGTGGGGGGGTGGGGGGTAGGACACGAATTACCAGGAGGAGGTCACCCAGGTGTATGGAAGACTCAGGCTAAGGTGCAAAATCATTTCTATTGGCCTGGAATGCACAAGGATGTGGGTAACGTTTGCCGTACGTTACATACACAGCAAATGGTAGGGAAGCCACAGGCGGGAATAAAACCAGCAACTTTGTTGGCAATTCCCACAGCCCGAAGACCCTTTCACCCGGGTTATGGTGGATTGTGTAGGTCCCCTCCTGAGAACTGGAAGAGGGAACCAGTACTTGCTCACCGTAATGGATGTGTGAACCAGATTTCCAGAGGCAATTCCATTACAGAGTATGAACATAAAAAGGGTGGGAGAAGAGTTAGGAGCTGTCTTTGTGCAGTATGGGTGACCCAGAGAGATTCAGTCAGACCAAGGGGCTGATCCACAAGCCCAACTATCCTTTGTTGTGGTTCTGTTCGCCGAGCTGGAAGTTTTTGCTGCAAACGTTTCGTTCCCTGGCTAGGGAACATCATCAGTGCTATTGGAGCCTCCTGAGAAGCGCTGCTTTGGTGTTTCTTCCGGTATTTATAGTGGTTTGTTCTTGCCGCTTCCGGGTGTCAGTTTCAGCTATAGTAGTTTGTATGTGGGGTCCAGGTTGATGTGTCTGTTGATGGATCTTCTTGCCGTTTCCGGGTGTCAGTTTCAGCTGTAGTGGTTTGTATATTGGGTCCAGGTCTATGTGTCTGTTAATGGAGTTTGTGGATGAATGCCATGCCTCTAGGAATTCCCTGGCTGTTCTCTGTCTGGCTTGTCCTATGATGGTAGTGTTTTCCCAGTCAAATTCATGTTCCTGGTTGTCTGAGTGTATGGCTACTAGGGATGGCTGGTCGTGTCGTTTTGTGGCTAGCTGATGTTCGTGGATGCGGATTGTTAGCTGTCTTCCTGTTTGTCCGGATCAGAGAACAGGCTATCACTATAGGACAGAAAAGGACAACACTTCGCAAAAAAACGGCACTAAAAGAAAAAAATGGACAAACTAACCCACAAACAGGAGGACACTACAGCACACACCTGGGTTAAAAACCTCTCCCACAGACAGCTCACAGACACCGAAAGAACTATACTGGCCAAGGGACTCAAATACAACTACAGGGATGCCAACACTGCAGACTTCCTAGCAGCACTAGAATGCACACTCAGGAACAATGGACTGACAGAAGAGACACAACAAACAGTGAGACAAACGGTCGTACCTATGATGATAAGAAAACGACATACACATAACCTCAACACCAAGGAGAGGGAAGCACTGAAAGCACTGAAAAATGACAAGAACATAATCATACTACCGGCAGATAAAGGCAGAATGACGGTCATCTTGGATAAATCAGACTACATCAATAAAGCACAACAACTACTCGCAGACACCAACACCTACCAAATGAAGGATTCCGACCCCACACCACAACTCACCAATAGAATAATCAACACACTAAGGAATCTACAAAAAAATGGACAGATAACCAAAGCGGACCAGCAAAGAATGAAACCTGAAAGCAACAACACCCCCAGATTCTACGGACTACCCAAAGTACACAAACCAGACATCCCACTCAGACCCATAGTATCACTACCAGGGACACCAGCATACAAACTAGCCAAGGAACTACAACAAAAACTGAAACACCTAGTCAGTGGATCCAAACACTCCATACAATCAACACAGGAATTCTTGGACATCATCAGGAATACACACATAGACAAAGAAGAAACCATGGTATCATTCGACGTGACGGCACTGTTCACATCAATTGACAAAACCCTAGCCAGAGAAACAATAGCCAACCTACTGGACATACATAAGAGAACACAGGAGGCCGAACCTATCAACAAGGATGGCATACTTAAACTACTAGACCTGTGCCTCACTACACACTTTACATTCAACAATCAGATATACGAACAAATCAACGGAACACCCATGGGATCACCAATCTCTGGACTCATAGCAGAGGCAGTTATGCAAAGGTTAGAACATACAGCCCTACCACAAATCCAACCCAAACTCTGGATCAGATACGTCGATGACACCTTTGTAATCATCAAAAACACAGACATAGAAAAAACACACCGAATCATCAACGCCACACTCTCAGAAATACGATTCACGAGAGAAGAGGAAAAGGATAGCCAACTCCCATTCCTAGACGTGTTAGTAGAGAGAACACCCAACGGAGAATTCACCACAAGGGTACACAGGAAACCAACACACACAGACCAAGTCCTAAACTATGAAAGTAACCACCCCAACACACACAAACGAAGCTGCATCAGGACACTATTCAAAAGAGCCACAATACACTGCAGTACACCAGAACTGCGAAAAGAGGAAGAGGAACACCTATACAAGGTATTCGCCAAAAACGGATACCCACGCAACTTTATCACCAGATGCCTAAGAGATAGACCACGGAACGAGGACATGCCACAACCAAAAGGACTAGCCACACTACCATATGTCAGGAGCGTCTCAGAACTGACAGCCAGACTACTACGACCCTTAGGACTCATAACAGCCCACAAGCCAACTTCCACACTCAGACAACAACTCACTAGAACAAAGGACCCAATAGCCAGCACAAGCCAAACTAACGTAGTTTACAAAATACCATGCAAGGACTGCACAAAACACTATATAGGACAAACAGGAAGACAGCTAACAATCCGCATCCACGAACATCAGCTAGCCACAAAACGACACGACCAGCCATCCCTAGTAGCCATACACTCAGACAACCAGGAACATGAATTTGACTGGGAAAACACTACCATCATAGGACAAGCCAGACAGAGAACAGCCAGGGAATTCCTAGAGGCATGGCATTCATCCACAAACTCCATTAACAGACACATAGACCTGGACCCAATATACAAACCACTACAGCTGAAACTGACACCCGGAAACGGCAAGAAGATCCATCAACAGACACATCAACCTGGGCCCCACATACAAACTACTACAGCTGAAACTGACACCTGGAAGCGGCAAGAACAAACCACTATAAATACCGGAAGAAACACCAAAGCAGCGCTTCTCAGGAGGCTCCAATAGCACTGATGATGTTCCCTAGCCAGGGAACGAAACGTTTGCAGCAAAAACTTCCAGCTCGGCGAACAGAACCACAACAACGGACACCCGAGCTACAAATCTTCAACCAGACTTTAAACCCAACTATCCTGCCTGACCTGTCGTCTTGGCGCCGACCTCGACTCCATCCTCTCTCCCTCAGTTCAGGCACTTCCCACTGACATCCATGATTCCAACCATGTCCTTAATCTCTCCAGCAGCTTCCTGTTCCCTGGCCCCAGCGCTTTATCTTCATTATGGACGTACAGTCCTTACATGCATCCAGACCTCACATGGAAGACCTCCAAGCCCTCTGCTTCTTCCTCTCCAACAAACCCATCCAGTCCCCCTCCACCAATACCCTCCTCCACCTCGCTGAACTGTTCCCACCCTCAAAACCCTTTCCTTCAACTCCTCCCATTGCCTTCAAATCAAGGGGGTGGCCATGGGCACCCGAATGGGCCTCGCCTACACCTGCCTCTTTGTTGGTTCTATCAAACAGTTCCTCTTCAGTACCTCCACAGTAACTGTGCCCCGACTCTTCCACCGTTACATCGGTGACTGCATCGGTGCAGCGGCCTGCTCCTAGGCTGATCCGGAGCAGCTCATCAACTTCACCCACACCTTCCACCCCACCCTCAAACTCACTCGGTCCATCTCAGACACCTCCCTCCCCTTTCTTGACCTCACCATTTCCATCTTCCGTGACAGACACTGGTGACAAACCCACAGACTCCCATAACTACCTGGATTACTCCCCCTCCCACCCAGTGTCCTCCATCCCATTCTCCTACTTCCTCTGTGTCTGCAGGACGTGCTCAGACAAGGAGACATTCTGCACATGAGCATCCCAGATATCCACATATTTTGAACAATGTGATTTTCCTCCCTTCATCATCCAGACAGTCCTCCTCCACACCACCTCCATTCCTTGTTCCACTGGTCCAAACAGCCTCTATTACATTAAACACAGAGTCCCCCTTGTCCTCACCCACCAATCTCCGCATCCAACGCTTCATCCTTAAACAGTTCTGCTAACTCCACCTAGACCCCACCACCAAGCACATCTTCCCCTCCCCCACCCCTCTCTGCCTTCCACAAGGACCACTCACTTC
Source organism: Hemiscyllium ocellatum (assembly GCF_020745735.1). Taxonomy (NCBI): domain Eukaryota; kingdom Metazoa; phylum Chordata; class Chondrichthyes; order Orectolobiformes; family Hemiscylliidae; genus Hemiscyllium; species Hemiscyllium ocellatum. The sequence goes on along the minus strand of NC_083432.1, from coordinate 185,816 downwards.
GACAATCCTTGGTTTGTGCCCACTCTCCCCACCGACACCCCTGAACCCCCAGGTACCTTCTCCTGCAACCAGAAAAGATGCCAAACCAGTTGGCACACCACCCCCCTCACCTCCATCCAGGGCCACAAACACTCCTTCCAGGTGAGACAGAGATTCACCTGCCTCTCTTCCAGACTAGTTTACTGCATCAGATGCTCCCGATGTGGTCTTCTCTACATCGGGGTGACCGAATGTAAACTTAGGCATTCTGTTCACCGAGCATCACAGCCAGGCCCACAGGGGTCGACCGGACCCCCCAGTCACCACCCATTTCAATTCCCCCAACCTCTCCCTTTCAAACATGACCTATTTCATTGCGGCAATGAACCACAGCGCAAATTGGAGGAACAACACCTCATCTTCCACCTAGGCAGCCTACAGCCTGGAGGACTCAAAATTGAGTTATCCAATTTCAAATCACCTCCCTTCCCATCCTCCAACTCCCTACCCAGCCTCTCCCTTCCCTTCCAATGGTCCCTGCCCCCAACCGATTCATTCCTCCCATTGACAAAACCAGCTCATACCCTCTACCTGTCTTCACCTCTCCCCACTTCCCCACTTATCTGCAGTTCCTCCCACACCCACCCCAGTCCTGAAGAAGAGTTATATCTGAAACATTGACTTTCCTCCTGCTGATGCTGCCTGGCTTGCTGTGCCCTTCCAGCCTCCTGCCTGTCTGTTTTGGGTTCCAGCATCTGCTGGGTTTCATTTGTCTCTCAGGCTGTTGAAGGAAGTCACGGATAGCTTCAGCAGACAGCACTTTAAATCAAGTGTGTAACCCCCTGAACCCCAGGGAGCTGTAGAAAGGTGGCATCATACCCTGAAGATCATGGGAAGACCATCCTGTCAGGATGACCTGAATGATTACCATAAAGGTATCCCATTTGTATTGTTCTCCATTCGAGATGCCCCAAATGAATCTGCACAGTTTAAACCCTTTGAGTTTATATTTGGATGTGATGTGACAGGGCCTTTGAAATTAATTAAAGAGAAACTGACAGGAGCAAAGTCGAGATCTCACACTTGGATATATATCAGAGGTGAGGGAGAGAGGAAATCAGGTTGGTGAGTTAGCTAAACAGCACCTGAAGAGGGCACAGTGTAGAATGAAGCAGGTGTCAGTCAACATTCTGGAATTTGAATATTTTCCCATTGGGATGACTTATTAATATTGTCATGGGTGATCGGAGATCCTTCCAAAGCAAGGTTTAGCGGTCCTGATCAAATTGAGCAAAAGCTGATCCAGGGAAACTATCTGGGAAAGATGCTGGATCAGAAAAAAAACGCTGTAACGGGTCTGTCATGTGAAGATGTTGAAACCTTATGATAATACAGAGAAGGAAATGGAGGAACAGGTGTTAGTTACTGCCCCATGGAGTACGGAATCCAATCCAGATGTTGTGGAGTTTGATGTGTCTCAAATTACATTAAAGAATGAGGAAGTCCTTGAGGAGTGGGATAGGTTAGTGAGCTGTGTCTCAGGAGCAAAGAACCCAGTTGAAAGGCTTGTTGCAGCAGGATGATGACATACGAAGGAATAAGATGGGGAGGACTAATGCTATTGTACGTGAGGTAGATGTAGGGAATGCTGTTCCGATAAAACAACACCCCTACAGACTTAATCCTTTCAAAGACACACAGGTCCAGAAGGAGGTGCATGCGATCCTCAATGAGGATATCATCGAACTGGGTCAGAGTGAGTGGAGTTCACCAATCACCTAACTTCCCAAAGCTGACGGGACTCAACAATTCTGTGTGGCTTATTGGAAGGTCAACGCCGTAACAAAATCAGACTCAAACCCAATACCAAGATTGGAGGACAGTATAGAGAAAGTTAGACAAACCAGTTACATCACAAAGTCAGACTTCCTGCGTGGTATTGGCAGGTACCTTTCTCAGTGAGAGTGAAATAAATTTCTGTGTTTGTAACCCCAAATGGGCTATATCAATTCAAAGTGATGTCCTTTGGAATGACGAACGCACCTGCCACATCCCAAAGACTCAGGAACAGACGTTGGAAAGGTGGGTTAACAAACTGTGCAGTCTGTCTGGATGGTGTAGTGGTCTTTAGTGAGCCATGGAACGATCACATGGTACAGTCGGCAGAGCTCTTTGAACTGTTCTCAGGAGCAAAACTGATAATAAACTGAGAGAAAACAGGATGAGCGAAGGCAAAGGTGATGTTCTTGGGACATAACATTGGTAATGGAAGATTGACCCGAAGGAACACAAGGATGAAGGATCCCGAGGAATTTCCACGACCAACCTTGAAGAAAGAGGTGCTTCGCTTTGTGGACAAAGCGGATTCTCCCGGAAGTTTGTTCCAACCTTCACCAGTGTAGTCTCACCGTTAACACCGTTAACTGAAGGGGAAGGCAACATTTTGGTGGACAGAACAATGCCAGGAGGTATTGGACTATTTGAAAGCTGTATTAACCGCCGCACCAGTTTCAGCGACACCAACCTTTTTGAAACCCTTCAAATTGCAATCGATGTTAGTGACATAGGATTTGGAACTGTACTGCTCCAGGAAGGTGAGGATGGAATTGAACTGCCAGTCGGTTACTTTTCAAAGAAGCACAACACCCACCAGAGAAAATACTCTCTGATTGAATAGGAACTATTGAGTTTGGTCCTGGCATTGCAACGTTTTAATGTTAATGTCACGACAATGTGTCGGAGACTGTTGGGTACACAGATCACAATCCTCTTACATTCTTGGAATGATTTAAAGACAAGCAAATGAGACCATTTCATTGGGGTCTTGTGTTACAGACTTTTAATTTCCACATTGTCCATGTTGCGGGTTTTAAGAATGTGACAGCAGATACATTATCGAGAATTTAACGGATAAAGCAGAGATAAGATTGAACAGATTCTGATGTTTTGTACATATATTATACTTATTTTATTGTAATTAGGAGAAAATGATAAAACAATACTTTCATGGTTCATTTCTTTCTTAAGGGGGGAGGTGTTATGAAGCTGAAAGCGTGGACTCTCCCATGAAGAGAGAGTGAAACTGTTTCGGCAGTGAGAATGTGCAGGCAGCTGTCATGTGACTGACGAGCAGTCTCAGAGTATACCGGAAACTTGGAAATATGTAACATTTGGCTGTAAACGATACCTCAGTTGTTTAGACCACCCTTTGAATTTAACCAATCTGTTTAAATTATGTTAGGAGGAAGTGAGGTGTGCAGATACTGGAGATCAGAGTCAAGAGTGTGGTGCTGGAAAAGCACCTCTGGTCAGGCAGTATCTGAGGGACAAGTGAATCGCTGATTCTCTTGCTCCTTGGATGCGGCCTGACTAGCTGCGCTTTTGCAGCACCACACTCTCGAGTTTAAATTATGCCCCAGGAAACTAAATCCCAATCAATTTTGAATTTTTCTGTCTTGACAGCATCAAACCACTGAGTTGATCCAATGTTTGGAGTATAAATAATACAGCATTTTGGAAGTTAGCCAGAGAGAGAGAGAGAGAGCACCAACGGCTCTTCAGAGACTGCGTGAAAAACACTCTGCATCAAAGGTACAGTTTTCATGAGAAACCTCTCCCCAGCAGAAGAGTGAAGATGATTCAGGATGATCTACAAACAGAGGAAGAAAGACACTGGAGACCACAGCCACTGTCTGGTTTTGAAAATTAACTCGCTGTAATTTTATTAGGTGTTTTTATTGGATCAGTATGTTATTATAGAGGGAGAGGTAAATAACAAACCTTTAAGGGAAAGGAGGTGGAAAGTTGTAAGTAGTTGTTGTTTAATGTTCATGTTTAGAGTTAAAGAGTAAAATTGATATTTTTCCTTTCAGTAGTGGAATTTGGGTAGTTCTGTATTACTCCTACTTTAACAGATGAGGCAGCATGGTGAGCTTTTCTGTGTGTTTTGTTTAATTAGCAGAAGGGTTTCCTGTTGTGTGTAACATCAATTTATGACCAACGGTAATCAACTGGAGCTGGAGTTTGGAAGATTGAGAGGAGTCGTTTCTGAAAGATAGAAGATTCTCAGGTGGAAGTGACAGAACTGGGTAGTCTATCCACCAAAAGCTATCACACAGTGGACACAAACAAAATCAGAGACACCCGACTATCACTCAGAATGAACAATTACGTCCACACAGAAAGAGAACAGCACTGCAAGACAAAATGACTAAGCTCACCAACAGCAGAGAAGACAACATGACAGACACCTCTCCAAAAGGCAGCTGACAGACACACAAAAGCTGGACTAGCCAAGGGACTCAACTGCAATCACAGTGACACAAAAACAACAGATTTCCCAGCTGCACTAGAATGCACGCCCAGAACTAACAGACTCACCGAAGAGGCACAGCAAGCAGTCAGACAAACTCTTGTACCCTTACTAACAAAGAAAAAACAAATGAACAACCTCACCACCAAAGAGAGAGAAGCCGTAAAAACATCAAAAATAACATTACATTGTCATAGTACCAGCGAACAAGGGCAGAATGCTGGTTATCATGGACCAGACCGAATATATTCAGAGAGCAGAGAAACTACTTGCAGATACTGACACCTACCTCCAGAGGGAGTGTGACCCCACACCACAGTAACCAATAGAATAAACAACACACTATGGAACCAACAAAAAACAGACTCATTACCAGAATTGACCGATAAAGGATGAAATTAGAAAGCAATAACACCCCAAGATTTTCTGGATTACCCAAAGTACACCAACCAGTCATCCCACTTAGACCCATTGAGGCACTCTCTCAAACTCCATCACATAAAATGGCAAAAGGACTTCAACAAAATCTGAAACATCTTATCAGCGGATCCAAATACTCCGTACAATCATCACAGGAATTCCTAAACAACATCAAGAGCATAAACATAGACAAGGGCGAAGCAATGGTCTCATTGGATATAACGGCTCTGTTCACTTCGACTGACATAACTCTAGCCAGAGAGATGCTGGAAAAGCACAGCAGATCAGGCAGCATCCGAGGAGCAGGAGAATCGACGTTTCGGGCAAAAGTCCTACATCAGGATTTGCCTGCTCCTCGGATGCTGCCTGACCTCTTGTGCTTTCCCAGCACCACACTAATCTAAACTCTGGTTTCCAGTATCTGCAGTCCTCACTTCTGCCTTCTAGCCAGAGAGACAATAGCCAAACTCCTGGACAAACAGAACAGACAGCACGATGGGGAACCTATCAACAAGGACTGCACACTTAAACTGCTAGACCTGTGCTGGATGACCCTCTTCACTTTTATCAATCAAATATATGAATAGATCAATGGGACACCTCGGGGCTCACCCATCTCAGGGCTCACAGCAGAAGCAATGAGGCAAAGACTGGAACAAACAGCTCTCCAACAAATCCAGTCCAAACTCTGAATCAGATTCATGCACTGCACTTTTGTTATCATGAAGACAACAGAAATCGCGAACCCACACCGGATTATCCACGCCATGCTCACAAGGATCAGATTTACAAGAGAGGGAAAAACTAACTATCAACTGCCATTCCTGGATGTGATGTTAGAAAGAACACAGAATGGTGAATGCACCATAAACCTATACAGGAAAGGCACACACACTGAGCATGTCCTGAACTACAACCACAACCACCCAAACACACACAAACAAAGCTGCATTAGGACCCTCTCCAAAAGGGCTACAACACACTGCAGCGCTCCCCATCCACGAAGGGAAGAAGAACACCTCGACAGAGTATTCCCCAAAGAGCAGATATCCCTGTACCTTATGTTACTACAAGGGTTAGCCCCGCTGCCCCCCCCCCACCCCCCGTTAATTAAACAAGCATGGGATCATTTCATTTCTGCCAATATTGTCAAAATCCTAAATTCAAACTTGATTGGAGTTGGTATTTTGGAGCATAATTTGAACTGATTGACCGAATTTGATTTTTTTCTTTGTCTCATGGCAACCCAGGTACAGCTAGCTGCTGGACCAAATGCAACATTGTAAATTCTCCAGCAGTCTGTGTCCTTGCTTAGTCCTTCAACTCTCTTAAGGGTAAAGCACACCTCCACCCTTTCATACCATCTCCTCCCTTTAGAAAGAATGTACCATCATAATGAAAAGATGGCTTCATTTTTTTTCTATTCTATAAATACATTACCATAACATACCAATAACTTTCATACCAATTAATTCACTTCACATCTCTCCAATCTGAGTGAAACTTTACCAGTTAAATCCACGATAACACTTCTGCAATTACTTTCTTCTAACCTGCAACATGTATGATTTTTAAATTAAAACTTTGTAACATTAGTCTCCAATGAAATAGTTTCATATTCGTGTCTTTATTGCGTTCTAAGAAGGTAAGTGGAATGTGATCCATTACACAACCGTCTCCGACCCATTGTTCGTGACATACATTCAAATGTTGAAAGGCCAGAACCAAACTCAATGGTTCTTTTTCGATTGTGAAATATTTTCTCTGATGGATGTTGAGTTTCTTCAAACAGTAACTAACTGGCAACCTCATCTTCCTGTAGGAGTACCACTCCAACTCCAATGTCAAAAGCATCGATGGTGATTTTAAAAGCTTTTGGTGTCCCTAAAACAGGCCTGATAGTTAATATTACAATCACATTGTCGAATGCTGCTGGCATGGTTCTGTCCACTGAAACTTTGTGTTCTTCTTCAGCAAATCAGTTACTGCTGAGGTTCCACTACACTGCTGAGGTTTGGAACAAACCTTCGATGGAATCCATTGGGTCCTAAGAATTGAAGCACCTCTTTCTTTGAGGTTGGTTGTGGAAATTTCTCGATGGCCTTCGTCTTAGCATTTTATGGGTCAACCTTCCATGGCCAATGTTATGTCCCATGAACGTCATCGCTGCTTTCGCAAATTCCTTTTTATTGAAGTTTATCACCAGTTTTGCTTCTTGTAGTCGTTCAAGAGCTCTGCCAACTGTACCATGTGATCTTCCCAGGACTTATTAACAATCATTACATCATCCAGACAGACAGCACAGTTTGTTAACCCAGCCACAACTCTGTTCATGAGTCTTTGGAATGTGTAAGGACATTGGTTAGGCCACTGCTGGGAAATTGCAATTCTGGTCTCCTTCCTATCGAAAAGATGTTGTGAAACTTGAAAGTGTTCAGAAAAGATTTACGGGGATGTTGCCAGGGTTGGAGGATTTGAGCTACAGGGAGAGGCTGAACAAGCTGGGGCGGTTTTCCCTGGAGAGTCGGAGGCTGAGGGGTGACCTTATAGAGGTTTGCAAAATTATGACGGGATTGCATAGGATAAATAGACAAAGTATTTTCCCTGGGGTCGGGGAGTCCAGAACTAGAGGGCATAGGTTTAGGGTGAGAGGGAAAAGACATAAAAGAGACTTAAGGGGCAACTTTTTCACGCAGAGGGTGGTACGGGTATGGAATGAGCTGCCAGAGGATGTGTTGGAGGCTGGTACAATTGCAACATTTAAGAGGCATTTGGATGGGTATATGAATAGGAAGGGTTTGGCGGGATCTGGGCCAGGTGCTGGCAGGTGGGACTAGATCGGGTTGAGCTATCTGGTCGGCATGGACGGGTTGGACCGAAGGGTCTGTTTCCGTGCTGTACATCTCTATGACTCTTTGACTCGAAGTGTGTTCTTCATTCCAAAGGCCATCATCTTAAACTGATATAAGCCATTTGGGGTTACAAATGCAAAACTTTATTTCACTGTCTCTGATTAAAGGTACCTGCCAGTAACCACAAAATTAGTCCAACTTGGTGATGTAACTGGCTTGGCCAAATTTCTCGATACACTCGTCCAATCCAGGAACTGGATATAATTCTGATTTTGTAACGGAATTGACCTTCTGATAATCCACACAGAATCGTTGAGTCCCATCCAATTTGGGAACTAAGACAGTCGGCGAACTCCACTCACTCTGGCTCGGTTCGATGATGTCCTCGTCGAGCATGGCCTCCACCTCCATTGGACCTGTCTGGCTTTGAAAGGATTAAGCCGATAGGTGTATTGTTTTACAGGAGCAGTATTCCCTACGTCTACTTCATGTACAATAACATTAGTCCTCCCCACCTGATTCTTACATATGTCCTTATCGGGCAGTAACAAATCTTTCAACTACATTCTATGTTCCTGAGGCAGGTGGCTCACTGACCTATCCCACTCCTCAAGCACCTCTTCATTTTTAATCTATTTTGAGGCACATCAACATCCACACCATCTGGATTGGATTCCTCTCTCTCTGGGACAGTAACTAACAGCTGTTTCTCCAGTTCTTTCTCCCTGGTATAATACAGTTTCAACATGTTCCCATGACATATCAATACCATTTTTTTCCTATCTGGCATCTTTACTGGATAGTTCACCAAACTCAACTTCAAGTCATTTTGGTAGGGACCACTAAACCTGATCTTCCCCACACCTCCACTTCTCACCTTTAAACAACAACCAAACCTCAAACAGATCATTGTTAGTAAACTGCCCGGCTCTCAGGATAACTCCATACAACCCTGTCACTGTAGACGCTGCAAGACGTGTCAGAGTGTCGACACGGATACCGCCATTACACGTGGGGACACCTCCCACCTTGTACGTGGCAGGTACTCATGTGATTCAACCAATGTTGTCTATCTTATACGTTGCAGACAAGGATGCCCGGAGGCATGGTACATTGGGGAAACCGAGCATAGGCTACGGAAACGGATGAATGGGCACCGCACAACAATCAACAAACAGGAGGGTTCCCTCCCAGTTGAGGAACACTTCAGTGGTCCAGGACATTTGACCTCGGGCCTTCGGGTGAACATCATCCAAGGCGGACTTCGGACCAGGCAGCAGGGAAACGTGGACGGACAGAGGCTGATAGCTAAGTTCCATACGCGTAGGGAGGGTGTCAACCGAGACCTTGGGTTCATGTCACATTACAGGTCACCCCATTACACTAGGAGAAAATGAAGACTGCAAATGCTGGAGATCAGAGCTGAAAATGTGTTGCTGGAAAAGCGCAGCAGGTCAGGCAGCATCCAAGGAGCAGGAGAATCAACGTTTCGGGCATGAGCCCTTCTTCATTACACCTCATTACACCATACACACACACACACACACACACACACAGACACTCCCACACACACACCCACACGCTCACACATATACATATCACTCTGTGGGGTGAATTTGGACTTGCAGAGTTACATTGTACTTTGCTCAGGAACTGCATGAATCTGTGTAAGGTTCTGTTAATTCATTTTTTTAGATTAGAATCAGTCTAAACATTATGGCACAGACAGCAGCACACAGGGGGCTAACACTTTTAATACATTATCTGGGCTAACACCAATTGTTGAAGTTAACCTGAGAATGTAAGTTTTTAAAAAAGTTTTGTGATTTACATATGAAAGAAGTGAAACTAACATGGTCATCCTAACAGATGAGAGATTTAACAAACAATCAAGGTATTTTTCATTGTATAATTTCAGTTACATCACACTGTAAACTTTTACTATAAATTCTGTGTCTTAAAATCGTCTATTCCACAACCACCTGGTGAAGGAGCAGCGCTCCGAAAGCTAGTGCTTCTAATTAAACCTGTTAGACTATAACCCGGTGTTGTGTGATTTTTAACTTTGTACACCCCAGTCCAACACCCGCATCTCCAAATCATAAGCTACCCATAACCTCCTTAAACAGCCTAGCAGTAAAATTAGACCCTTGGTCTGACTGAATCTCTCTGGGAATCCCATACTGTGTGAAGAAAGCTACTAACTCCTATACCACCCTTTTTGCCTTGATACTCCGCAATGGAGTTGCCTCGGGAAATCTGGAAGACACATCCATAATGATCAGCAAGTACTGGTTCCCACTGTTAGTTCTCGGGAGGGGACCTACACACCCAATTATAAACTTCATGAAAGATTCTTCAAATGCAGGAATTGGCAAAAAGCTGCTGCTTTTATTACCGCCTGTGGCTTACCAACCATTTGCCATGTATGACACGTACGGCAAAAGTTACCCACATCCTTAGAACAATACAACACAGAACAGGCCCTTCGGCCCACGATGTTGTGCCGAACATCTATCCTAGATTAAGCACCCATCCATGTACCTATCCAATTGCCGCTTAAAGGTCGCCAATGATTCTGACTCTACCACTCCCATGGACAGCGCATTCCATGCCCCCACCACTCTCTGGGTAAAGAACCCACCCCTGACATCTCCCCTATACCTTCCACCCTTCACCTTAAATTTATGTCCCCTTGTAACACTCTGTTGTACCCGGGGGAAAAGTTTCTGACTGTCTACTCTATCTATTCCTCTGATCATCTTATAAACCTCTATCAAGTCACCCCTCATTCTTCGCCGTTCCAACGTATGCATCCCAGGCCAATAAAAATGTTTTCGTACCTTAGCCTGAGTCTGTCGTACCCCTGGGTGACCTCATACAGGTTGTTCATGTGCTACCCGTGTCACATCCTGTCTGCGTGCTCCCGGCAACACAACCTGGTGCGCTTCGGCCCATTTCTCCTCTGCACTGACCTGCCGTGGTCTCCATTTTAGTCTTAGGATTCTATCTTTCACATAATAACCCTCTAGAATATTCTCTGGCTCTTTTTCAGAATGTGCATCCAATGTATATCTGTTATTGTCTTGTCTTGCTGTTGTAAGTCCCTTAGCTTTTCACAACAAAACACTTCTGCCTGACCCTCTGCCTGTTCAGGCTCCTCCTGCACCATAACATCAAACATGGTGTCTGCTAACTGAACCCCAACTCCTTCATCTTTCTCTTGACTTTTCACTTCATGCTGTGACTTATGATAATGGGATCCGGTTACTACACAGTCTGGGAGAATACCAGGATATTTCTGTTTTAATTCCCCAGTTTCTTCGTCTTCCTTGGGCTTCTCCACAATAAGGGGTGTCACTCCCACCTTGGATCCAGCCAAATTATTCCCAAGAACAAACTGAATTCCTGGAACTGACACTCTGTCAATCACCCCCACTGTTACTTCCGCAATCTTAAGCTAACATTCCAACCTGATCTTACATGTGGGAACATTAAATTTCTGTCCCACAAATTGTCACATTCTCGGGTAACAGATCAGAAAGAGTTCATATTCGTACTCCTGAATCTAGTGAAATCTGTCCAAATCAATTTAAATTTGGATGAGACCCCAAACTGTTATGACATCCCCCACCCCATCCTGCTGGCTAATTTAAACCTGCAACACAGAAATGATTTAATCTGTGCTGTAATCTGTTAAAATTCGAGAGGAAAGGAACTATTCCCAAAAGCAATTTAAAATACATTTCACTATTTAAAGTAAAAATTAACAACTTTATTTTTTAAAGTCTAACTGAGAATAATTAATTAACAACTATTTACTCCTTTCTCTGACCTATCTTTTACCTTCCCCTCTACAATATTAATCTGATAAACCCTCAATTAAGATTTACCGGAAAATTCAAACTTCAAAACCAGCCAACAGCTGGATCTTCTCCTTGTACCTCCCTGTGTAGATTTGATCTCCAGGTCATTGTTGATGTTTTTCTCTGTGCAAACTCCTTCTCTGGACAGGTCCTTCTCAGAGAGTTCTCAGGAGCAGCCTACATGTGTTGGTCTTTTGGCAGTTCTCCTCCAATTGTTCGGTTTATTTTTCAGTTTGATACCACAAAGTATCGGATCATTCCATTTGTGTTAATATTGTCAAAATACTAAATTCAAAATTGATTGGAGGTTGGTATTTTGGAGCGTAATTTAAACTGAATGGCTGAATTTGCATTTGTTTTTTTTTGTCTGATGGCATCCCAGTTTCTGTGAGCTGCTGTAACATTGTAAATTCTCCAGCAGTCTGTGTGTTTGCTAAGTCCTTCAACTCTCTTAAAGGTACAGTACCCCTTACACCTTCATAATACTTCATCTAAGATACTTAACAGACAAACAACACAACAAGGCCATGAACTAACCCACTAGCCACGCTCCCCTTTATAAAAACCACCTCAGAACTGTCAGCCAGAATTCTCCAACCACTCAGATTCATGACAGGGCATAAACTGACAGCCACGCCCAATCAACACCTCACCAGGACAAAGGAACCTCTATCCATCATGTGCAAGACAAATGTAACTTACAGAATTTCATGCCAAGCCTGCACACAACACTGTGTAGGCCAACAGGAAGAAAACTAGCAATCCACATCCACCAACACCACCAAGCACTGAACGCCATGACTGCTGTCCCTAGTAACCATACAGACAGGTGACAAAAACTGCAAACTCGACTGTGATAACACAATGATCATAGGACATGCTAAACAGAGGATAGCCAGAGAATTTCTAGAGGCATGGCACTCATCCATGAACTCCTTCAACAAACACATAGACATACACCCAATACACCGGCACTTCAATGAACAACTGGAACTGGCATCTGGAAGCTGCAGGAATGGAACCACATAACTTCCAGCAGACACATGACAGCAGCACTTCACAGGAGACTCCAAAGCACTGAAAAGGTCACCGAGACAGGGAACGAAACATCTGCAAATCACCATCCCATCTCGGCGAGCACACCCACAACCACAACAACTGGCACCCAAGCTACAATTCTTTACACAAGCCATGACCAGGCTGGGATTGGCATCTAGTCACATACACTAACACTTGGAATCTCTCAGTTCAGATCAGCATTCACTCTCTCTGAAAGATATAGTACATACAGAGTCACAAAGTCACAGAGATGTACAGCATGGAAACAGGCACTTCGGTCCAACCTGTCCATGCCGACCACATATCCCAAACCAATCTAGTCCCACCTGCCAGCACCTGGCCCATATCCCTCCAAACCCTTCCTATTCATATACCCATCCAGATGCCTTTTAAATGTTGCAATTGAACTAGCCCCCACCACTTCCTCTGGCACCTCAATCCACACACATACCACCCTCTGTGTGAAAAAGTTGCCTCTTAGGTCTCTTTTATATCTCTCCCCTCTCACCCTAAACCTATGCCGTCTAGTTCTGGACTCCCCCACCACAGGGAAAAGAATTTGTCTATTAATCCTCTCTATGCCCCTCATGATTTTATAAACCTCTATAAGGTCACCCCTCAGCCTCCAATGCTCCAGGGAAAATGGTCCCATCCTGTTCAGCCTCTCCCTGTAGCTCAGATCCTCCAATCCTGTCAACATCCTTGTAAATCTTTTCGGAACCCTTTCAAGTTTCACAACATCTTTCCAATAGGAAGGAAACCAGAATTTCATGCAATATTCCAACAGTGGCCTAACCAATGTCCTGTACAGTCGCAACATGGCCTCCCAACTGCTGTGCTCAATACTCTGACCAATAAAGGAAAGCATAACAAACACCTTCTTCACTATCCTATCTACCTGTGACTCCACTTTCAAGGAGCTATGAACCTGCACTCCAAGGTCCCTTTGTTCAGCAACATTCTCTAGAACCTAACCATTAAGTGGATAAGTCCTGCTAAGATTTGCTTTCCCAAAATACAGCACATCACATTTATCTCAATTAAACTCCATCTGCCTCTTCTCAGCCCATTGGCCCATCTGACCAAGATCCCATTGTACTCCGAGGTATTCCGTGAGATCTAACCTCGCTAATCAGTCTCCCACGGGAACCTTGTCGAACACCTTACTGAAGTCCACATAGATCACATCTACCACTCTGCCCTCATCAATCCTCTTTGTTACTTCTTCAAAAGACTCAATCAAGTTTGTGAAACATGATTAATACCTTCAACTTTATAACACTGTGCAGCCTCAGAAAGATGTTGAGCAGACATTTTGCGTCCGTACAGACAAGAGAATGGTGGTTTTGAACCAGAGTAGATAATTTATTGCAGTGAAAATGATAACCTTTTACTCAGCACCTGTCCCAAACTCTGTCACTACAGCCTCCCTCTACAAACCCATCCACCTGGATGAAACTGCAACTGATTGCTTTCCTTTCTGACTGACCGACCCTACATTTCACTGGAGAGCTATTAGAACCATCTTCTTGGCTTACTCTGGCACAGCCGCGTCTGATGATCTGCCTGTTTTGTATCGAATTGCATCCTGGAATAAATAATCAAAAATAATAAATCAGCAATGTCACAAAGCTGGTCCATTTCTCTAAAAGCTGCTGCCTTTCTCAAGGATACTGTGCCCTTGGTTTTATTCAGAAGAGTTATAAATAGCTCCTGGTTATAATTAGACTGGTTTGGTTCAGAGATTAAAGAGTATCGAGAGGCCTTTTTGTTTATGTGTAAACAGATGAGACTTCAGGCCAAAGTGGTCATGTTTTAGAAGTGACCTGTAGAATTAAAGGGGTGTGGTCAGCTCTCGAGCTGAGCAGTTCAGTCCAGAACTTGTTAGGAACTCAGCTGTGTGGAAACAGCCTGCGAAAACTCTCTCTCTCTCTCGCTCTCTCTCTTTCTGCTTTTCTGTAAGCATTGGTTCCATTTTTAAATATATTTTAAAGCTGTTTTGCTTATTGGGACTGTTGGGACTCAACAGATAGCTCGTCATTATGCTGTAGTGCAGCACAAAGATTTTCGTGTTCACCATATTGAGAAATGAAAAGTATTTTTTACTTAATCACGTCTGTCAAAAACTACATGCAGTCTGAACAACTTTAGTGCTTTGATCTACTTGGAATAAATATTTAAATCTATGTTTACATACCTTTCCTATTGATTATCTGATTGAATAATTTTGCCTCAGTCAGAGCTCAGTATCTCTTACGGATTAAGTCATTTCTACAAAGTCAGAATTCAGGACAGTTTCACAGAGCGATTTAACCCAGCACAAGAATGAGATGTGAAGGATAACATTTCAGGTATAAGTGTTACCTGCTGTGGCCCGATATACTGAAGGATTTTCATGCCTGGGTTCTGACAACAACATGCCGACCAATTTTCTCAGGAAAGAAATTTCAAATGATAAGAAGATCAGTTTCGGGATGTAAAAAATAAAAACCACACAACACCAGGTTACATCCAACAGGTTTAATTGGAAGGACACTAGCTTTTGGAGCATCGCTCCTTCATCAGGTGGTTGTCATGATGAAGGAGCGTCGCTCCGAAAGCTAGTGTGCTTCCAATTAAACCTTTTGGATATAACCTGGTGTTGTGTGGTTTTTAACTTTGTACACCCCAGTCCAACACCAGCATCTCCAAATCAGTTTCAGGATGGACGGTGACATGAGAGAAACACAGTCTGTAGCTGAAGTTCACTTCTTATGTTTGAGCTGAAGAGAAATATCAAAATGAGTCAAGAAACAATCAAAACACAAACAGTGTAGGAAAGGTACAATCCAGTCAGTGTGTGAGTTGTGTTTTGGAGGACTCTATTGTGATGATTGAAAAAGGCTGAGTTTCAGAAACCTGGCACATTGTCCGATTTGGTGACCTGACATATTTAATGACTATCAGGTCCGATGGACCCGGGTGGAATATATGAATGTAACGTCAGGCTACTTGGAATGAAACATCTCCAATTAACCAATTAGGTCATCAAAGAATATTCCAGCCTCTTATACAGTTAGATAAGTTGGTTGTCAGCCAAACCTAGATCAAAGTTCAGGTATTAATTGTTCATTACTCTTGTATTTTATGTATTTTAATATGATATGATAATTTTATAAAACCTGTTATTGTGAAGGATGATGTTTTGTTTTATTTGCATTCTCATAAACACACTTTTACTTTCATTGCATGCTCAGACATATGTTCCATTGGAGATTCTCTAGACGGATGATCAATTACTTTCCAAATGGATTACAGAATCGTGGATTCCCTGAGAGGGGAATCACTTGGTCCAACACGTCCACACTGACTCTCTGAAGAGTATCCTAAGTAGAACCATTCCCTACCGTACTACTCTACAGTAACCCTGATGAAGGGCTTATGCCCGAAACGTCGAATTTCCTGTTCCTTGGATGCTGCCTGACCTGCTGCGCTTTTCCAGCAACACATTTCCAGCCCTGACTAATGCACCTAACCTACACATCCCTGAACACTCTGGGCAATGTTAGTGTGACCAATTCATCTAACCTGCACATCTTTGGATTGTGGCAGGAAACTGGAACACCTGGAGGAGACACGCACACACACACACACACACACACACACACACACACACACACACACAGTGTACAAACTCCACACAGACACTATCCCGAGGCTGGAATCGATCCCAACTCCCTGGCGCTGTGCCGCAGCAGGTGCTAAATACTGAGCCACTGTGCCTCACAAGGCAGACTCTTGTCTAACTATGGCAATGCAACATAGAATGGACAGGCCAGTCTGCCACATACTGTTTCTTGCTGGAGTGTGGTTATCTGTCCATTTGATGCCAAGGAAACCCAGCAACACATCAACAATATCCTTCCCAGCATGCAATTCACTAAGAAAGAAGAGAGCAACAACACGGGTGAATTGAGACAAAATACCACATAAAGATTGTCAAAAGCACGACATAGAACAAACAGGAAGGAAATTAGCCACCAGGGTACATGAACACCAACCAGCAACCAAGAGGCATGACCAGTTATCACTTGGACAGACACACGGACAATGAAGGACCCCAATTCAATATAAGATATATATGCATTTGGAAAGAGAGGGTTTGGTTAGGAGTAGTCAGCATGGCTTTGCGTGTGGGAATCAAGTCTCATAAATTTGTCAGAGTTCTTTGATGAAGTGACCAGGAAAATTGACAAGGGCAGGGTAGTAGAACTTGTCTATATGAATCTCAGTAAAGCGTTTGATAAGGTTCCACATGGTAGGCTGCTCTGGAAGGTTAGATCGCATGGAATCCAGGGGTTGCTGGCAAATTGGATACACAATTGGTTTGATAGTAGGAAGCAGAGGGTAATAGTGAAAGGATGTTTGTCAGATGGAGGCCTGTGACTACGGAGTGCCTCAGGGGTCAGTGCTGGGCCCATTACTGTTTGTTATCTCCATCAATAATTTGAATGAGGATGTACTAGACATGATTAGTAAGTTTGCAGATGATAATATAATATCGTCAACCATGAGGAAGGTTATCAGAAAATGCAGAAGGTTTTTGATCAGCTGGAGAAGTGGCTTGAAAAATGACAAATGAAATTTAATAGAGATAAGTGTGAGGTTTTGCAATTTGGAGAATAAAATCAAGGCAGGAGTTTCATGGTGAATGGTAGGGCTGTAAGGAGTGCAGTGGAACAGAGGAACTTTGGAGTTCAGGTACATGGTTCTCTGAAAGTGAAGTCTCAGGTAGAGAGGGCAGTGAAGAAAGCTTTAGGCACACTGACCTTCATCAGTCAGGGCACTGAGTATAGAAGTTGGGAAGTTATGTTGCAGTTTTATAGGACATTGGTGAGGTAGCACTTGGAGTATTGTGTTTTGGTCACCTTGCTGTCAGAAGGATGTTATGAAACAGGAAAAAGTGCAGAAGAAATGTATGAAGATGTTACCAAGATCCAACGGTCTGAGTTACAGGGAGAGGTTAGACAAGCTAAAACGTTCATCTTTGGAGCGTAGTAGAGTGAGGGGGGATCTTAGAGAAGGATCTTATGTAGGATCGTAAGAGGCATGGATAGAGTGAATGCATCAGGGTTTTTCCCCCAGGGTTGGGAAATTGAGGACAAGAGGGCACCAGTTTAAGGTTAAAGGGGAAAGAATAAAAGGGACCTTAAGGGCAGGCCACTGTTGGAATATTATGTGCAATTCTGGTTTCCTTCCTATTGAAAAGATGTTGTGAAACTTGAAAGGGTTCAGAGTAGATCTACAAGGATGTTGCCAAGGTTGGAGGATGTGAGCTATAGGGAGAGGCTGTACAGGCTGGAGCTGTTTTCCCTGGAGTGTTGGAGGCTGAGCGGTGACCTTATAGAGGTTTACAAAATTATGACGGGCTTGGATAGGATAAATAGACAAAGTCTTTTCCCAGGGTGTGTGAGTCCAGATCTAGAGGGCATAGGTTGAGAGTGAGAGGGAAAAGATACAAAAGAGACCTGAGTGGCAACTTTTTCACGCAGAGGGTGGTACATGTATGGAATAAGCTGCCAAACGAAGTGCTGGAGGCTGGTACAATTGCAACATTTAAAAGGCATTTGGATGGGTATATGAATAGGAAGGGTTTGGAGGCGTATGGGCCGGGTGCTGGCAGGTGGGACTAGATTGGGTTGGGATATCTGGTCGGCATGGATGGGTTGGACCAAAAGGTCTGTTTCCATGGTGTGCATCTCTATGACTCTATAACTTTATACACAGAGGGTGGTACACACATGGGATGGGTTACCAGCGGAAGGGTGTGAGGTGGGTACAGTAACAACATTTAAAAGGCATTTGGTCAATAACATGGGTAGGAAAGGATGAGATGGAGAAGGGTCCAGTGCAGGGACATGGGCTGGGTATTGATGAGAAGTTTGGTCAGCATGACCCAGTTTTGACCAAAGGGTCTCTCTCCATTCTGTCGGACTGTATGACTCTGTGACTGTATAACTGGAACAACGTATCCATCCTGTGACACGCCAGTTACATTCATGGGAATTCCTGCAAGCCTGGCACCGAACCCGGAACTCCATGAACAAACATGTCGAGTTGGATCCCATTTACCAACCACTCAGAAACAGAACCAGCAGCAAAGTTGTAAATGACACGACCGACCCCAGCAGACCCGAACACTTAAACAGCAAACAGGACAGAACACCAATGCTTCACCAGAGGCTCACTGATTCTGTTCCCTAGAATGGTGAGGAAATATCTGAGAACAAACTTGCCAGCTCAGTGAGCAAGTCAACAACCTCATCCACAACCTGAGCTACAAATTCCCATGATACTGTGATCAGGGATTGTCTCGTGACTCTCCATCTAAACTAGAGAATGACCGTGAGGACATATTTCCTGCCACAGATGGGTCCAAAACAGGTTCCTGCTCCTCCCAGGGCACCATATTTATTACTTTTCCTTTCTGGAAACTTTAACATGAGGGATGGAATGACCTTCAAATTCTGGAAATGTCAGGAATACCCAACATGGCGTTGTACCTGTGAAATCATGTCTCACAAACCTTATTGTGATTCTTGAAGAGGTGACCATGAAGGGACATGAAGGCAGAGTGGGAGACATTGTTTACATGGGCTTTAGCAAGGTCTTCACCAAGGTTCCACATGGTAGACTGGTTAGGAATGTTCAACCACATTGGGTCTATGGAGACCCAGCCAACTGGATACAAAGTTGGTTTAATTGTAGGAGATGGGGTGGTGGGAGAGGGTTTTGGTTAAGACTGGAGGCCTATGCCTAGCAGTGTGCTGCAAGGATCAGTGCTGGGTCTACTGTTGCTTGTCGTTTAGATAAATTATTTTATGAGAACATAGGAGACATGGTTAGTACATTTGTACATGACACCGAAATTGATGGGAATTACCTAAGCATGCATCGTGATCTTAATCAGCTGGTCTGGTGGGCCAATAAATAGCAGATGGATTTTGATTTAGATAAATGTGAGGAGTTCCATTTTGCTCCGATAAACCAGGGGAGGTTTACACAGTTTCAGGCAGGGCCTTTGTCTTTAGGTGAGGGGGAAATATTTAAAACTGAACACGTGCTGCAATCTTTTCACACAGAAGTTGGTGCGTGTGTGGAATGAGCCACCAGAGGAGGTGGTGGAGACAGGTCCAGTTACAACATTGAAAAGGCATCCAGATGGGGAGATGGATGGGAAAGGTTTAGAGGGACATGGGCCAAACGCTGTCCAATGGGACTACCTCACTTTATGAAATCTGGTCGGCATGGGCACGTTAGTCTGAAGGGTCTGTTTCCGTGCTGTATAACTCTGTAATCTATCATCCAGATACTGACAGACAAACTCGTGTAAACACTGTATAAGGTTCCAACAACTGAGTACAATAATCCAAATGTAGTCTGACCAATAATTTGCAGGGGTGTAGTATTACTCCCGTGCTTTCATGTTCTGTCCCTCTGTTTATAAACCCAACGATCCGATAATCCTTATTACCTGCTCTTGCCACTTGCCGGATAATCTTCACAGAATTATACACATGGTCCCCTCAGTCCCTCAGCTCCTGTATTCCCCTCAAAATTGTGACATTGAGCCTGTGGTTTCTGTTTGTACTTATTGGAACAAAATACACTCCCTCACATTTCTCAGCATTGACATCCATTTGCCAGGTATCTGTGCATTTTGACCAACTTGTCATGGACCAATGGAAATGCTCGGTTTCGATAAGTTCCTGAATAAGAAAGCATTGGAGCAATATGAGCTTTAATATGGCAGGTGGAACTGGTTTAGTTTGGGAACATGGTCTGCATGGGCTGGGTGGGCCGAAGGGTCTGTTTTCATGCTGCATGATTCTATTCTCACAAGTCACAATTCTCCCTATCGCGGTAACATTGACACATTTAGAGAGTTTGCAACAACACCCATCTCTCAATCAGATGGGGCAAGGGTCTGAATACCAATCCCTGGAAAACACTAATTCCAACTCAGCTCCAAACCGGAAAATGCCCACCTACAGCTCCACCCTGTCTCTTATCATTTCACCAACTTCAATTCCGTGCTGCCGAGGACTCACCAGTCCCAGACATTTCTAATTTGGGAACCATCCTGCTGTGTGGTATCAAATGCTATTTGAAAGTTCCAATATATAACAGCCACAGGAGTACTCTCATTCTCTGCCTGTGTCACCACATCAAAGAACTCAAGTTTCCTTGTAGACATGATCTGCTCTTGGCAAAGCCATGTTATCTGTCTGGTATTAACTTATTTTTATCCAGTGGGTATTTACCTCAGTCCGTATTATATCCTCTATCAGTTATCCCCCTATTGATGCCGAGCTAACATGTATATAGGTTGCTGTATTAACCTTTGCTCCTTTCTGAAACAATGGCGTCCCATTTGCAATCCTCCAGTTCCCTGGCTGTGTCCTGCCAGGACCAGGTAATTTCTCACTGGGAGTGCTGCAGGCTTTTCAACTCCTCTTCATTAGCTGTGACGATAAATCCCAGCTGCTCAACACTCACATTTTCCACAAGACCATTGTCACCATTTAGCAATTAGTAACGAATTTGGGAAGGACAGGTGTAATGACTTCCTTTAGCTCTCTATCCCTTGCTTCAATGAGCATCTTTGCTGTTTGTCCAGCCTTGTCTAATGCGTGTGAGAGTGATGAAGTATTCGGGAAATAATAGCTAAAATCCTCCATTTTGTAAGTCTCCTTTTCACAATAATTACTTGCCTTTTAAAATGGCCAAGCGCAGTGACCATGGGAATGGAATAAGGAATGGATGAATCTTGGCATAATCAAGTAACTGCCTGTTTCCCAGACAGTCACTATAACGTAATACAGATTGTAACCTCGGTATTATCTCAGTGACACAATAACACCACATTTACAGGATTGTTTAATTTAAAAGTGAAACAACGCTAATGTATTAATTACCTCATGAGAATCTAATTAAAACAAGAAACATTATACAGTGGGAATTGGATAAAAATGATATGATTGGGTATAAATTATGCTGCCTCTTTCCTCAGAGTTAGAGATAACCTATCAGTCATATCTGATTGATTACCTAGTCTTTTTGCCTATTGATCTCTCAGCTGGCTTGATCACAATACAAGAGGGCTACCTTGCAAACTCTGAGTGGTCCGAGAATTCCCAAGTTCACATTTGGTGCCGTGACTCAGTTCCCAACATAGGGAACATTTCTCTAGGCTGACTAAACAACCGAAAGTTTGTGTCAGACTCGACCCTGTGGTAGGGTCCCTTCGGTATTTTACCTTCAGACCACTCCTTGTGTCCCAAGAGATTATCTGCCCCTTGCCGAGTGAGACTTGTCCCTTGAAGGGATCAAAAGGGCCATTTGGTCTGTTAGTTTTAGGTAACTTTAAGTCTGTTCTGTTTTTGTTTAATATCGTCTGTTGAAATATGATATGTTTTGTTTAATATGACCGTTTGAAATGTGAGACGTTTTGTTTATGTGTCCGGCTGAAATGTCTGTTTGTTTACTGTGGGGTGACCTTGGTGTTTCTGTGCTCCACACAGAGAACTGACTCTATCAGATATGGCCAGGGGAACCTTTTAGATCATTGAAGATGGAAGGGAGTCTTGGTCATTTTCTCACTCAGTTGTGTTAATATGGCCAGTGGAAATTATGAGATATTAGACACTCCATTGCGTTAATATGATCGGTTGAAGTTATGAGGTTATAGAGAAAGGAGGACAAGGCCAGTTGGTTTTTATTTTGTTGAGCACGGAGTCACAGCTACAATGGGACAGCCCCTCGATGCAGTTGGAAAGACTTCTCCCTTTCAACGATGTATGAGATGATTTCTGATCAGGAAAATGATTCCGAGTGTTTGGAAGCCTCTCAGAAAAATTGGACATTTTGTTAACTCCTTTTGCATGAATTGAGCAACTTGCTAAATTTTAATTGACATTTTAAAGGACACTGTATTTGAATCATTGAATGATTGTGACAGTGTGCATGTGAGAGACATGCATGGGGAAATGATTCCAAAACTATGACTTATTCAAAGAAAAGGGTGAAATGGACAGAATAAACTGAGAAGCCACTGCCACCTGATGGCACATTTAATTGCGATCGAATAAAACAATTGACAGTAAGTTTGAATTCTTCCATTCGGTAAGGGAACCAAGAGACAGGGACAGAGACAGAGAGGGACAGAGAGCGAGACAGAGAGAGAGAGAGACTTGCTGTGAAGTGTTAACCCTTTGTGGTCTGTTTTGAATGTACTTTTTGTTCGTTAGTGATTACTTGTGGTCTTATGTAATCTTTGTTTTTTTTCTGTCCTCTGGAACTCCTGATCTGGGAACGTTTTGATTTAAGTCTACACTTTGGAAATCCTTATTGATTTTAATATGTTGTCTGTGCCTTTTATAAGTTTTGATCGTGCATGTTTCATGTTTTTGCTTCCCTTTTGAAGGAATTTTCTGCACTGATTTATATCTGTATTTGCCAGGATAGGTTCATTGGAAGAGATTAGAGTTGAAACATTGGTTCAATTTATCTCTTGGAATTTGATTTTATCACATTTGGAAATTCATTTTCTGGCCAGAGTTAATTTCCAAATAGGATAAACTAATCTTTTATTTCCAGGACTGCAATCACTTTTGAACTAAATTTTGTTCACATTTTTGACTTTCTGAGAAAGTTGATGGAGATGTGAGGGTGAATTTGAATGATATTTGGATTTTGTGGGAGATGCAGGGACACCTGCCCTTGTATGTGCTGTTGGAGATTGATAATCAGTTATGCTTGCATTTTAAGAATCTCTACAGGATATACTTAAATAAAACTCTCTCTTCTCTGGAAATAAAATGTAGTCTTCTGCTGTGGAATTAAGATGTTGGCATTTCAGTCAGTATTCATGGTTAGAACAGGACAGGACAGGCCCTTCAGCACTTGATGTTGCACCGACCTGTGGGACCAATCTGAAGTCCATCTAACCTACAATTTAAAGCTATGTCCCCTAGTTCAAGCCATCACCATCTGAGGAAAAAGGCTCTCACTGTCCACCCTATCTAACCCTCTGGTCATCTTATATGTCTCAATTAAGTCACCTCTCAACCTCTTCTCTCCAAAGAAAACAGCCTCAGTTCCCTCAGCCTTCCTCAGAAGCCCTTCCCTCCAAACCAGGCAACATCCCAGTAAATCTCCTCTGAACTCTTTCCAAAGCTTCCACATTCTTCCTATAATGTAGTGACCAGAACTAAGTGCGGCTGCACCAGAATTTTGTATAACTGCAGGATGACCTTATGGTTCTGAAACTCAATCCCTCTACTCATAAAACATAACTCATAACACATTGTATGCATTCTTAACAACCCTATCAATCTGGGTTGCAACTTTCATGGATCTATGCACATGGACACCACAATCTCTCTGCTCATCTACACAGCCAAGAATCTTACCATTAGCCAACTACTCTGCATTCCTGTTACTCCTGAGTGAATCACCTCACACTTTTCCACAGTAAACTCTATTTGCCACCTCTCTGCCCAGCTCTGCAGCCTAACTATGTCCCTCTGGAACTTACAACATCCATCGGCACTATCCACAACTCTACCAACCTTGTGTCATCCACAAATTTCCTAACCCATCCTTCTCTCGCCTCATTCAGGTCTTATATAAAACTGACAAACAGCAGTGGCCTCAGAACAGATCCTTGTGGTACACCCCTAGTAACTGAACTCCAGGATGAACATTTCTCATCAACCACCACCCTCTGTCTTCTTTCATCCATCCGATTTCTGATCCAAACCGCTAAATCACCCTCAATCCCATGCCTCCGTATCTTTTGCAGTAGCCTGCTGTGGGGAACCTTATCAAATACCTTACTGAAATCCATATACACCACATCAACCACTAACCCTCATCCACCTGTTTGGTCACCTTCTCAAAGAACTGAGTAAGGTTTGTGAGGCATGACGTACCCTTCACAAAACTCTGTTGACTATCCTTAACCAACTTATTCCATTCCAGATGATTATAAATCCTAACTCTTATAACCTTTTCCAACACTTTACACACAACCGAAGTAATGCTCACTTGTCTATAATTTCCAGGGTTGTCTCTACTGCCCTTCTTGAACAAGGGGACAATATTTGATAGCCTCCAGTCTTCTGGCACCATTCCTGTGATATGGATTTTTTTTTGCTTCTTGACCCTATTCCTGACCCTTTCAGATAGTTTAACATGCAAATATGTCATTTATTCTAAATATTTAATTACAATTATAGTAGCCAATGAAGCAGCTATTTTGACTTTATTGTTGTTTTTATACAATTCAGCTTCTGGAATGTATAGATTGACCTGAGAATTCTAATCATTATCTGTTATATCACTTATTTAGTTTATTTTCAAATTTATTAGGTTAATGACACTTTTTCATTTTTGATTTTGCCCTTTTTTATTTTAAGAAATTACATGATTAATCTTTTCCCTTTAAGTTTACAACTTAGCTTGTTCTCACTGAAATTAAAATATTCATTTCATGTCTGGCCTTAACCTTTAGAATTTTTATTTCTAGGTTTTGTGTCTTTTAAAATCTGTGAGATTAATGAGGGATAAATTTGAATTCCAGTCGTTTAAATCTGACCTTCAGCTACTCCGGCTTTTCAGCATGATTTAATTTGTTTTCACTTGGTTTTTGAATGTAGTATCAAAGGACACTTTGGGTGTGGATTGTTTTATTTCTGTCAACTCTGCTTTGGTCACTATTCAGTTTCATCCGGGATATTTTCATAGTTTTATTAACCAACTTGTCTTATGTTTGTTGTCCACAGGAAGTTTTACTCAAGTGTTTCAGATTAATTTTAACTTCTTTTACAGTTTTTTAAAATTAATTTATATTTGCTGAGTGGAATTTGAGTAATTTTGATTGACTGGATTTTAGTTAGTGTGCACTTATAAGGACAGTTTTCTGAATACAAACCTAACCATATTATATTCATTTTGGGACATTTAGGTCTGTTTGTTATTCTTAATTGATAGTGCAATTTCTAACCATTTGTTCAACGCTGAACTCTCAATTATAGAACTTGGTTATTGTTGTGGTTCTGTTCGCCGAGCTGGGAATTTGCGTTGCAGACGTTTCATCCCCTCTCTAGGTGACATCCTCAGTGCTTGGGAGCCTCCTGTGAAGCGCTTCTGTGCTGATCCCTCCGGCATTTATACTGGTTTGAATCTGCCGCTTCCAGTTGTCAGTTGCTGTCCGCTGCAGTGACCAGTATATAGGGTCTTGGTCGATGTGTCTGTTGATAGCATTTGTGGATGAGTGCCATGCCTCTAGGAATTCCCTGGCTGTTCTCTGTTTGGCCTGCGCTATAATAGTGGTGTTGTCCCAATCAAATTCGTGTTGTTTGTCATCTGAGTGTATGGCTACTAGGGATAGCTGGTCGTGTCGTTTCGTGGCTAGTTGGTGTTCATGGATGCGGGTTGTTAGCTGTCTTCCTGTTTGTCCTATGTAGTGTTTTGTGCGGTCCTTGCATGGGATTTTGTACACTACGTTGGTTTTGCTCATGCTGGGTATCTGGTCCTTTGGCCTGGTGAGTTGTTGTCTGAGAGTGGCTGTTGGTTTGTGTGCTGTTATGAGTCCTAGTGGTCGCAGCAGTCTGGCTGTCAGTTCAGAAATGCTCCTGATGGTTGCTTTCCTAGTTCAGGACTTGGTCTGTGTGTGTGGCTTTTCTGTATACCTGTTGTGTATGTCCAATTGCTGGATATACACAACAGACAACAGGACGCTTTTTGTTCCGTGGGGTCAACCTTCCATGACCGATTTTATGTCCCAAGAATGTCACCTCTGCTTTTGTGAATTCAGTTTTATTTAAGTTTGTCACTGGTTTTGCTTCTCAAAGTCATTCCCAGAGCACTGCCAACTGTACCATGTGATCTTTCCAGGACTTACTAAAGATCATGACATCGTCCAAATAGACAGCACAGTTTGTTAACCCAGCCACAACCCTGTCCCTGAGTCTTTGGAATGTGGTGGGTGTGTTCTTCATTCCAAGGGGCATCACCTTAAACTGAGATAGGCCATTTGGGGTCACAAATGCAGAAATTTCTTTTGCCGTCTTTGATAAAGGTACCTGCCAGTAATCATGCAGTAAATCCAACTTGGTGATGTAACTGGTTTATCCAGCTTTCATGATACAGTTCTCCAATCTAGGAATTGAATATGATTCTGATTTTGTGACAGCTTTGTCTTTCTGATAATCCACGCAGAATCGTTGAGTCCCGTCCAGTTTGGGAACTAAGACGTTCGGTGAACTCCCCTCACTCTGGCTTGGCTCGATGATGTCCTTGTCAAGCATGGCCTCCACCTCCATCTGGATGGGTCTGGCCTTGAAAGGATTAAGCCGATAGGTGTATTGTTTTACAGGAGCAGTGCTCCCTATGTCTACTTCATATACAATAACATTAGTCCTCCCCACCTGATTCTTACATATGTCCTTATCGGGCAGTAACAAATCTTTCAGCTGCATTCTATACTCCTGAGGCAGGTGGCTCACTGACCTATCCCACTCCTCAAGGACCTCTTCATTTTTTAATGTATTTTAAGGCACATCACCATCCACACCATCTGGGTTTGATTCCTCACTCTCTGGGACAGTAACTAACAGCTGTTTCTCCACGTGTTTCTCTCCAGTGTAGTACGGTGTCAACACGGTCACATGACATACTTGATACCTTTTTTATCTATTTGTATATTTACTGGATAGTTCACCTGACTGTCAATTGAAGGATCCACACCATCAAAGAAGGAAAGGATTCAGAAACACAGGGGGGAGGCTTCCTCCACCAGACAGAGGCAGAGCACACAGTCAGCATATCCAGGAGAGTGCGCACAGAGGCAGGAAAAGCAGAGAACACAGCAGAGAGACAGGATGCAGAAGGAGACTGGGTAACAACACTGTAGATGGCTGAATGAGAACAAAGCAGGTGTATCACAGAGACTGGGACAGCAGGGCAGTTTAATCACTTGTTGGGAGTTGGGGTGTTCTAGAAGATAGAACCCACAAGAAGACAAACCATTCTCCAGAAAGATAATTAAAATTTTAATATAATGATGAGAAATAAATTGAGTTAAAACAAGAATATAAATTGCTATCCATGATATCCCTTTTCTGTGTTGTTTTGAATGTTTTGTGCATTTTTATGTTTTGAGTCAGCTGGATTTTTCTCTTGGAGGATCATTGTCCAGGTCGGAGCTCTCACAGCTCACAAACCACCCTCCCAACTGAAGTGTGAATATTCCCAGGATATTTCTGGTTGTTTTCCCTCAGAGTTTGGGTTTGCGATGCAGTTTGTAAGACACTGGAGGAATATGGGTGCAGGGGATTCCCCCGCCCACCCCCCGACCCCCCGCAGTTTTCACACCTGGAACATAATGCCTAATATTATTTAAAAGCTCCAGAAATCTCCCCTCCCGACTCCTTACTCCATGCACATGTGATTCCTCTGTAGCCATTCACTCAATGTCCACGATGTACACTCATCAAATTCCATACAATATCAACAGAAAATATTTAACATTCCCTCAGAGAGTTCCATTCCATTAAAAGCTTCTGTCAAACATCCTGCAATTAATACTGAGAGAAACAAATGTTGCTCTGGACCACACCAAGATTGGTAAAGTGGTTAATTGTAAAGAAGATATCGATGGGTTGATCAGTTGAGCAGACCAGATGGTGTTTAACCCTGATAAGTACAAGGGAATGTATTTTGGAAGAAGACACAAGATGAGGGAATATTTAATGAATGGCAGGATACTGGGGAGCTCAGAGAAATAGAGGGATCTGAGGGTAATTATTCACAGATCCCTGAAGGTAGCAGAGCACATGAATAGGATAAGAAGGCCCACGGGACACTTGCTTTCATCAGCCATGGCATAAGAGCAAGAAAGTAATGTTGGAATTGTACACAGCATCGGTGAGGCCAATGTGTGCAGTTCTGGTCACCTCACTACAGGAAGGATATGATAGCACGAGAGGGGGGACAGGGGAGGTTCACCAGGATGTTGCCTGGGATGGAGAGATTGAGCTCTAAGGAGGGATTAGATGAGCCTGGATTATTTTCTTGAAAGCAAAGAAGCCTGAGGGGGGACATGATTGAGGTGCTTAAGATTATGGGGGATATGAACAGGAAGGTAGAGAGCAGCTATTCCCCTTGGCTGAGGGGATCAATCATGAGAGGCAGAATTCAGAGGAATTTTGGGACAAAACCTTTTCACTCTGAGTGCTGACAATCTGGAATGCACTGCCTGGGAAGGCAATGGAGATCGGAACATTACAACCTTTGAAAAAAACATTTGGATGAGCACCTAAAGTATCATAACGTTCAAGGCTATGGGACAAATGTAGGAAATTAAGATTAGAGCACTCCGAGTGGTAGTTATGTTGGTATAGACTCGTTGGGCTGAATGGCCTTTTCTGAACTGTCTGAATCTATGTGAAGAAACCTTGTGACCCTTATATCTGGTGTATTCTCAATCCGACTGTTTCAAGTGTCAAATCAGTCCCCTTGGGGTAGGGCCTTCCAAACGAAAGGTCACATGTTTAAGATGAGAGGAGAAAGGTTTGAAAGGGATCGGAGGGACAACCTTTTCACAAAGAGGATGGTTGGTGTGTGAAAGGATCTGCCAGAGAAAGTGGGCGATGCAGGTACAGTAAGAACATTTAAAAGACATTTGAACCAGGACATGAATAGAAAAGGGTTAGAGGGTTATGGGACAAATGCCGGCAAATGGGACACGTTTAGTTTGGGGAACCTGGTGGGTGTAGACAAGTTGGACCGAAAGGTTTATTTCCATGCTGTACAACTCAATGACAACTCAAGTAAATGAACAGCATCAGTTATAAATCGCATCATTTTACTTTTAAAAATGTAAGGAGTGATGCCATCATGGTGGAACTAGGTAATTACAATAACTTTATTATACTACAGTCATAGAGATGTACTGCTCAGAAACAGACCATGTCAACCAGATATCCTAACCCAATCTAGTCCCACTTGCCTCTGCACTTGGATCATATCCCTCTGAACCTTTCCTATTCATACACCCACCCAGATGCTTTTTAAATGTTGCAATTGTATTAGCCTCCATCACTTCCTCTGGCAGCCAATTCCATACACGTACCACTCTCTGCATGAAAAAATTGCCCTTTAGGTCCCTTTTAAATCATTCCCCTCTCAATCTAAACCTATGCCCTCTAGTTCTGGACTCCCCCACCCCAGGGAGAAGACTTTGTCTACTTATACTCTCCATGCCCCTTATGATTTTATAAAACTCTATGTCACCCCTCAGCCTCTGATGCTCCAGGGAAAACAGCCCCAGCCTATTCAGCCTCTCTCTGTAGCTCAAATCCTCCAGCTGGCAACATCATTGTGAATCTTTTCTGAACCCTTTCAAGCTTCACAACACCGTTCTGATAGGAAGAAGATCAGAATTGCACACAATATTCCAATAGTGACCTAACCAATATCCTGTACGTCCGCAAGACAACCTCCCAACTCTTACACTCAATGTTCTGACCAATAAAGGAAAGCAGACCAAACATCTCCTTCACTTTCCTATCTACCTTCGACTCCACTTTTTAGTAATTATGAACCTGTACTCCAATGTCCCTTTAGGTAAAAGTGAGGACTGCAGATCCTGGAGATCAGAGTCTAGATTAGTGTGGTGCTAAAAAAGCACAGCAGGTCAGGCAGCATCCGAGGAGCAGGAAAATCAATGTTTTGGGCAAAAGTCCTTCATCATTCCTTTAAGTGTGTAAGTCCTGCCCTGATTTGCTTTTCTAAAATTCAGCACTTCATATTTATTGAAATTAAACTCCATCTGCCCCTCCTCAGCCCATTGTCCCATCTGATACATCAAGAACCCACTGGCCCATCAAGATCCCATTGTAGTCTGAGGTAACCTTCTTGGCTGTCCACTACACTTCCAATTTTATCTCACCTACGAATTTACGAACTGTACCTCCTATGTTGATATATCCAAATCATTTATAAATGATGAAAAGTAGTGGACCCAGCACTGATCCTTGTGGCACACAACTGGTCACAGGCCTCCAGTCTGAAAAGTAACCCTCCACCAACACTACCTTCTGTCTTCTACCTTCAAGCCATTGCTGTATCCATTTGGCTAGTTCTCCCTGTAATCCATGAGATCTAACCTTACTAACTCATCTACTATGAGGAAACTTGTCAAATGTTTTACTGAGGTCTACAGAGATTATGTCCACTTCTCTGCACTCAACAATCCTCTTTGTTACCTCTTCAAAAAACTCAAGTTCGTGAGACATGATTTCCCACACACAAAGCCATGCTTCCTATCCCTAATCAGTCTTTGCCTTTCCAAATACATATAAATCCTGTTCCACAGGATTCCCTCCAACAATATGCCCACCTCCTATGTCAGGCTCACTGCTCTATCGTTCCCTTGCTTTTCCTTACCACCTCTCTTAAATAGTGACACCATGTTAGCCAACCTCCAGTCTTTTGGCACCTCATCTGTGACCATCGATGATACAAAAATCTTAATTACTTCCCCAGCTTCCCACAGAGTTCTAGGGTATGTTACCACCATCAACAAGGCATTAGTCAAGCATGTGTTTGAGTGCTCTCTGCTTGTCTTGATCAATGTAATTCCAGCAACATTTAATAGCTTGGTCCCTCAGGGCAAAGCAGCCCATTTCATTAATAACCTATCCATCAACTTCAGCTTTTATTCTCTCCGCCATCAGCATAATGTGGCTGGAGTGTGTACCATCTGCCAGATGCATTGCAACAGCTCTCCATCCTCTTCCTAGAAATACTTATGAAGCCACAACCTCTACATCCAAAGACAAGAGCAACAGCTTGCATAAGAACACCACCAAGAATGACTATTCTAAGAATTCCTGTCTAAGTCTCACACCATCCTGACATAAAATATATCTACATTCCTTCATTGTCACTGGGTTGAAATACTGGAACTTGCTCCCGAGCTGAGTAGTACTGTTCTAGTATCTTCATCCTGCAGATTTCAGCAGTTCAGGAACTGAGTTCACCTCTGTGCATGTGCAATCATAGCTGGTTTTGTCAATGGTTCTCACTTAAATGCAAAGAAATCCAGACACCACATTTTCAGAAAGTTGATCAGGCCTCAGAGAGGAATTTACTACAACAAAGGCTAAATCTAATTCTAATTAGAATTGGAACAGGGTTGACAAATAGATATGGTTAAGGGGAAATTTAATAAAGTCGTTCCAAATTGTCCACTGCCTGTTCCCAAGTTTTCCAGTCAGTGACAATAAAGCAATATTTGCCATTTTTATCTCCCATTTATGTTCATCACAAGCAGCATTTTTGTTTCCTAATTTCCAGTTTCATTTGGGGGTTTCAGCTCCTTTGTGATGCTTGTGGAGTTTGAAGTCTAAATCAGGTGAAATCATATGGAAAGCCAATGTAATTATTTTTGAGTTCACACCACATACTTTTATTTATGGATGTAGGTTGGCTCGCTGAGCTGGAAGGTTTGTTTTCTGACATTTCGTCATCATCACCCAATGATGCTTGCTTCATTCTTCCAGATTCTAAAATGGTTGATCTGTTTCACAATCCCGATTTGGGGAATAGGCATTGTGTTGAAAAATGCACTTAAAATCACCTCTTCCTCTTTTACCCTCAGATTCCCAAATTTTTCATGTATTGCCCAAAACTGAGATGCAAAACATTTGATAATAATCTGCAACAGCAAGGAGATGTGAACTCCCAGCAAATAGAGATAGCTCAGCATCATGGGCACAATTTCACAGATAATTTCCCAGGGGGTTCAGCTACAGACCACAGCAACACTCCTGACTTTTGTTTTCCTCCAAGTAAGGGACAATTTGAGGCAATTCAGAAATATCAACCACTTGCAGGTATGGGACTGTGTGGGTTGGTTATGAGCTCAAATGTTACGAGTATATCACAGGCATGTGTTTTGTCACTTGAACAATGTCATTACCAGGAAAGGGGAAGATTTCACCAAACCATGCAAGGGAAACCCACCTCTTTCATTTCCATTTTGTGTTTTTTATGAAGTGGAAGGCAAGCTGTGTGCATGTTGTCTGGGAAACAAAACAAAACATAGTGAGCCAGCAACTTTACAGGAGCTGCTGCTCATCATTAATGAGGAGTTCAGTGCGGTGATGGAGTACAGTATTGGTGTGAACGTTCAACATTGTTACTCTGTCAAATGTGCATGTTGAGGGCATTGAATTATTTAGGCTTAATCCTTGGAGATTTTCTTTGCAATAAAACAGTTTGCTGTAGTTTCCTTTCAATCAAAGGCCACCTATCTATTAAAGCAGAGACCAACGCCATTGTGTGTGAGTCCCTTCAAGCTCAAAGTAATCTCTCATAGATTTCTCATTGAGTGAATAATACAAAGTTTATTGTCGTACTGCAACTATTTACAAATTATATGAATATATCCTATATTATAACAGAGGTTATTAGGAGAACACGAAACCCAGTCTGTCCCTGACAAGTTCCCTCTTTACTCTGACAAAATCTCCACAACCCACACTAAAACCAGCATTAACCCTTTCAGCTCCATGTACAATATCGGCTGTCTAATATGAATGGTGGAGTAATTACCTCTTATCTCTCAGGTCCATCATGTCTGTAGGTGAATGAGGAAGACTGAGCTGGGTTTATGGAAGTGTGGAACAGAAGGTTGCAGCAACATCTTGCACATGACATTTCAAAATGCAATTTGCAAAGTGTTTGGCCAGCTCATTTGCATGTTCCTTGGGAAGAACTGTTGTTTCTCGTGCACAGCTGGGACTGATCGGCTTTTCCCACATGCTTTGGTTCAATGTGAAAGCTGCACAGAAGCACGGAGAGAGGCGATGGATGGTTCGTTTGATTAAAAGGGTCAGGTTGAAGAGATATCTCTTTTATTGGTCCTTAAACAGTGAAGGAAGCATGTGTCCTCCAGAAAGAAATACGCTCAATGGCTCAACTCTATATTTTTTCTTTCCATTTTTTATATGGGTTGTATTTATTATAATCCTTCTTACACCCACTCCATCCTCCCTTAAGCTATGTTTTCTAAGCATTTGCATAACTCAAAGAAGCCGTCAGATCTTGCATTTATTTTTATTGATGTAGCACCTTTACTTAGAGTGGTTAGAATGTGGAACTCACTACCAGAGGGGATACATGAGGTGAATAACATTGCTGCATTTCAGAGGAAAGCTAGATAAACACATGAGGGAGAAGGAATAGAAGGAGACATTGATCGAGTGAGATGAAGGAGCCTGGGAATAGGTTCACGTGGAAAATGGACATTGACATTGGTCAGTTGTGTCATGTGCTTAAAAATGTATTGCTGGAAAAGTGCAGGTCAGGCAGCATCAAAGGAGAAGGAAAATCGACATTTCGGGCATAAATCCTTCTTCAGGAAGGGCTTATACCCGAAACGTCGATTCTCCTTCTCCTTTGATGCTGCCTGTCCTGCTGCACTTTTCCAGCAACACATTTTCAGCTCTGATTTCCAGCATCTGCAGCTCTCACTTTCTCCCAGTTGTGTCATGTGACCTATTTCTGTGCAGTAGATTCAACATAATTCCTTGTAAATTGTCTCCCTTTTATTCTTACTGTCTTCCTCTACGTTTCAGCACAAATGTGTAATTATCCTCAGAAACTTCCTTGAAATAATCACCTAACATGGCTCCTGTTCATACACCCCATCAAAGATATTTCCACACAATGTGTCCATTGCCATTTCCAAGTGGCTGTCGCTCCCTCATGCAGCGTGCCAGAGTGACCTCTTGAACCTGGCCTCATCCTTTAGCCTCATTCTCCATAAAACACAACATTCTCTGCTTTATCTGCTCCCTGTGAAAACCTGACAATCCTCTGTGTAAAGAGATCCCTTTGTTCACACTCTGCCCTGATATGGGAGTGGGAGAAGAAGTGAATGTGTGGGTTTATTATCACATCATTGAGGTGATGTGCCATCTTTCCAGCAATAGCCTAACCCTGAGCCACTTCCCGAAAGGCTGAGTCCCAGTTGGAATGGCGACCTGTTCTGAAGCAGCAAACCGGAAATGTAACTAAAAGGAGAGTGAAAAGGATTGATCAGAGGAGCCTCAGAGAAATGTTTCAGTCTGTGTGTAGTCACTCTCTCCCACACTCTTTCCCACACCCCTACCCAGAGGGCATGGATAGTGTTTGAGCTGCCTGTCTGGGGATGGTCTGGAGGTGGCAGATTGCCAGTCCAGGCAGCCTGAGGTGCCCCAGTGGCTGCAGGTTTCCCTCCACAATATTGAGCTGGGAGCTGTGCCCATGTTCTTTAATGGAAACCGTCTATAAATGCTGAGAGAATGCTTCAAGAAGGAAGCTACCTGTCTCTCCCTTACATTGCCAAGGCAGGGTGCAGCTCCTTCTCATTGAACCCTACAGTGTGGAAGCAGGCCATTCAGCCCATAGCGAAACTCCAAAAACCATCCCACTCAGACCCACCCCCATCCCTGGAACCCTGCATTTCCCATGGCTAATCCATCTAGCCTGCACATCTTTGGATCATCAGAGGAAACCCACAGAGACATGGGGAGAATGTGCAATCTCCACACAGAGAGTGACCAGAGGATTGAAGCGATCCCATGCCCCTGGTGCTGTGACGCAGCAGTGCTAACCACTGAGCCAGCGTGCCACCCCCATACTGGACCAGTATTTCTGTACTGCTAGGCCTCACAGTTCCTCAGGCTTTGAAAGCCCAGCCATCATCCTTCACTGGACAGTCAGCATACCCTCTGGACTATTGATTGGTGACTGCTCTTTACAGTGCAGAACTAAATTTGAGCACCGAACTCAAAAAGGAAAACCCTACCATCTAACTCAGGAAAGAAACAGCCTTTACCTCTTCACCTGAACAAAGTTTTTATAATTTTAAATATCCTTATTAAATCTTTCCTCACCTTTACAGCTCTGATTGAATGGATCCCAATATTTCAAATATCATCCCACACCTCGAGTTTCTGGGACTGGCATCATCTTTAAAAATCTACGCTACATCTATCATTGTTTAAACATATACACTGGGGTATCCATAATATTGTTAATGCTTTCTGCAATAAACCATGAATTGTTTAATCTTGTATTCTATAACCCTTCAAAGTTTGTGAGAAGATTTGTAGCTCGGGTGCTCGTTGTTGTGGTTCTGTTCTGGGAATTTGTGTTGCAGACGTTTCTGCACCTGTCTAGGTGACATCTTCAGTGCTTGGGACCCTCCTGTGAAGTGCTTCTGTGATGTTTCCTCCGGCATTTATTGTGGCTTGTCTCTGCCGCTTCCGGTTGTCAGTTCCAGCTGTCCGCTGCAGTGATCAGTATATTGGGTCCAGGTCGATGCGCTTATTGATTGAATCTGTGGATGAGT
Source organism: Hemiscyllium ocellatum (assembly GCF_020745735.1). NCBI lineage: Eukaryota > Metazoa > Chordata > Chondrichthyes > Orectolobiformes > Hemiscylliidae > Hemiscyllium > Hemiscyllium ocellatum. The sequence continues at coordinate 149,876 of NC_083432.1, read as the reverse complement.
GCCGTGCCTCTAGGAATTCCCTGGCTGTTCTCTGTTTGGCTTGTGCTATAATAGTAGTATTGTCCCAGTTGAACTCATGTTGCTTGTCATCTGCGTGTGTGGCTACTAAAGATAGCTGGTCGTGTCGTTTCGTGGCTAGTTGGTGTTCATGGATGTGGATCGTTAGCTGTCTTCCTGTTTGTCCTATGTAGTGTTTTATGCAGTCCTTGCATGGGATTTTGTACACTATGTTAGTTTTGCTCATGCTGGGTATCGGGTCCCTTGTCCTGGTGAGTTGTTGTCTGAGAGTGGCTGTTGGTTTGTGTGCTGTTATGAGTCCTAGTGGTCGCAGCAGTCTGGCTGTCAGTTCAGAAATGTTTTTGATGTATGGTAGTGTGGCTAGTCCTTTGGGTTGTGGCATGTCCTCGTTCCGTTGTTTTTCCCTTAGGCATCCGTTGATGAAATTGCGGGGGTATCTGTTTTTGGCGAATACATTGTATATGTGTTCTTCTTCCTCTTTTTGCAGTTCTGGTGTGCTGCAGTGTGTTGTAGCCGTTTTGAACAGTGTCCTGATGCAAATTCTTTTGTGTGTATTGGGGTGGTTGCTTTCGTAGTTCAGGACTTGGTCTGTGTGTGTAGCTTTCCTGTATACCTTTGTGGTGAATTCTCCATTCGGTGTTTTCTGTACCATCACGTCTAGGAATGGGAGTTGGTTGTCCTTTTCTTCCTCTCTCGTGAATCGGATTCCTGTGAGTGTGGCATTGATGATCCGGTGTGTGTTCTCTATTTCTGTGTTTTTAATGATCACAAAGGTGTCATCTACATATCTGACCCAGAGTTTGGGTTGAATTTGCAGTAAGACTATTTGTTCTAATCTTTACATGGCCACTACTGCTATGAGCCCAGAGATGGGTGAGCCCATGGGTGTGCCGTTGATTTGTTCATATATTTGGTTGTTGAATGTGAAGTGTGTTGTGAGGTACAGGTCCAGTAGTTTGAGTAAGCAGTCTCTGTAAACCTATCTATGAAACCAGAAATAGTGTTGGGCCATTTATGTGACTTTATTTATTTACACTCAAAATATGTAAATTCTATGTTTGCACCCTTCAATCTTTCTGTCGATCCACTGTATTTTCCATTCAGTGTGCACTGTCACTCCTATTTATTTCTGCAAAGATTAGTGCATCATAGATTCCCTCCTACATCAGCACCCTTTCCATCTCATCTACCGAGATCTGAAGGGGATACTGTTGCAGAGGTAAAGCTTGCATTTTCCAGCATGACCTCCTGTGTATGGGAGATAGTGAGTGAGGAGGAAAGGGAATATACCTGTTGGAGTGAGGATGAGAGAGAATGTGTGTGTGAGTAGGGGAGAGCAAGATAGAGGGTATGTGTAATAGACGGAGATTATATGGATGAGGGGGAAAGGGTGGGTGCAAGAAAGGAAAGGATGGATATTGAGGGCATGTGTATGCATGTTGGGAGGAGGAGAAAGGAAGGAGCAGAAAATTTGGCAGGATATGGAAATGAGAGAGCAAGAGAGTGAGAGGGAGGGAGGGAGAGAGAAGAATGTGGACATGAGAAGGAAAAAGTGTGAGAACCGTGAAAATTAGAGTGAGCCGAGCACTCACAACCTTTCCTTCCTCTTCCTCCCTTCTCAAAACCCGATCTACACAGCAGGGGAGAAACCCCAAATTAACCCACTTTCAACCCCCAGTATCATTTGACGACTTCCAAGGCTAGCCCAGAGTGTGCATCAACGAAAGTGAATGAAGATCAATGTACAATAGCCCAACTCCCTGGCTACACTCTTTCCCCTTCTTTGGGATCAGGACTTGGGCCTATTCTGGGATCTCTTTGTAGATCTGCTTGTTAATTGAAAGGAAGAAAAATCTTAGTTCTGTGTTGGCACTTTCCCATGGCCATTTTTATTATTTATTTGTTAATTCAATTATTGGTTACTGCTTTGGAACCTTTTTTCTTCTGAAATTCACGTTTTCAGTTTGACATTAATCCCAGAGGTCGGTATCCCATCACCAAGTCACCCTTTGTTTACACATGCAAAGGACATGGACTCTGACCAGCTAGCTCAGAGCCAGTCCCTATAAAGAGGAGGCTCTCAGAGACTTCTGTTTATATTTCTTAGCCAATTGTACAAACTTTCAGTAACCCACTCTCAAGGAAAACTGAAAGGAAAGGGCTCCATCACTCCCCATACCCAAACATCCTGAGTGAGCAAGGAGACAAACTAGTTGCACAACAGAGTCTAAGGGAGTGGATAACAGTGAGTTTATTATAAGGATGCTAATCTAGCTTCCAATTACTGTCATTTAGTAACCTCTGCCCCATTATCTTGTATGACCAAATGTATCTCAAATGATGCAAATAAAACTCTCTCAGATTATCACTCAGTCTGTCCTTGTGTCTCGACACGTGTTAATCTAGTTCCCTCATATTTGCTCAGTAATCCCTCCCAGCCCATGCCCCAAGTTGTTGGCTGTGTTTTTTTTACTAATGTCATTGCCTCACCCTACCAAGTGTTCAGTTATAAAGGCTGGTTATAATGTTTAAACAAATGTACCAGAAGACTCTGTAATTATTCAATCCTGTTCACAGTTAAATTTATTGAAAGATAAAAAGTGCAGCGTTTAAGAGGAAATGTTCATTGTGGTTAAAACAATCAGCTGCTGTACAGATGAAAGGAGGTTTGATGACAGAACAAGACTTACCTCACCCTGCGGCAAATTGTGCTTCATGCTACATCTAACTAACCTGCAGTTGTCACGCTGGAACTGTTCTGTATAATACCCCTCCATGAGGATCAGGAAGAGCTCTCCCAGTCTCCAGTCTTCAAATGGAACTCGACGTGTAACCTCCACTGCACTTTAATTTGAAATGCAGCCAAAACACAGTCAGGTCGAGAAAGCCTTGAATTTGTTTCACCATGTTAGGGTGTACCAAAACATTTTGCACTCAATTAAGCAGTTTTGTAAATTAGAAAATGTGACGGCTAATTTGCCCACAACAAGCTTCTACACTCAGCAATGTGATAATGACCAGACCAACCTGTGAGAAAGGAAGCTCACTCACTGCAATCATTTCAGTCCGAGACAAGATCTGAAGCAATCAGCATGTTTATTATACACTTGCAAGCATGGTGCCTAAAATAGACACGCAGAGTTTAGCAAGTCCATATCTTATATAGGATTCACTCCTCCAAACCCAGTGCCCATTACTATTGTTTCTCTCTTGCCTTATCCAGCCTTGTGCATAACAAAGTACAAGTTTTACTTGGCCATTTCACCACATCCTGCTGTGGCCCATCGTTAGGTACATCCTCCTTCACTGCCATCTATTTCTCCCACTTGTGACATTTCCTCCCATTCCCCAACCATATTGAGCCTTATGACCTTTTAATTGGGGTTTGTTTTTGTTTGTTTTTGCAGAAGTGGGAAACAGATGCTTGTAACTATTGTTTGTACAAACATATCTAGCTTAATCTACACCCTCACAACACCTGATCGATCTGTCTGTAACCTACACCCACACAGCACCTGATCGATTTGTCTGTAACCTACACCCTCACAGCACCTGATCGATTTGTCTGTAACTTACATCCTCACAGCACCTGATCGATTTGTCTGTAACATCTACCATTGTTTGCAGGCATGTTTCATTCTTGTATGTATATTTTAACTAATACCAAAACAATTATATATTTCCTTCACATAGTTTTCATTCTTGTTAACTCAGCTCTTGGTTGAAACAATTATACACTGGTGGGAGTTCATTTACCTTGCATAAGTAATTATGATTGGAGAAGTAACACTACTTTACCTATATCCCACAAACCTTTTCCTTCCAACTGCCCACATTGAGTGTTCTGTGAGTGGCTCAGCAGCTGGAGGCTGGATGTCATGATTCTTTCATTCCAATCTCAGTGTATTGACTCTGATTCACAGTCGAAGGTTGGCAGGGAGGCAAGCTGAACTCTCTCTTCACCATGGAATGGACCCCCACCATAACATTGGCAGTTCCCTGGGAGCACAAACACAATGTCAGCTGGAACAGGAATAGAACCCACTGTGCATCATAAACAAGCTGTCCAAACAACTGAGCTGACTGACCCTCATCCTGTTCAATTCCTGTCCCAGCTAAGGTCACCATGAACAAGCTGTCTGCTCAACCTAGACCCTTATTTGAGGCATAGTGTCCTTTAGATTAAAGTCATCACCAGTCTTCTCCCCCAAATGGGAGAGCAGTCCTACCGTCCTCTGGATAATGATGACTTTACCATTTTTACCCATCACAGCCAGTACCCTCATCAAATGAAGGTCCCAGGGGAATGTGGCAAAGGGCTGAAGGGGAAGACAGAAACAGGCAGTGACCCAGTAAAGGGGAAGGTGTGTGCTGAGGCATTGAGCAAGGGGTCAAATAACAGGTCACCATTAGGGGAAGCAACCCTGAACCGAACCTGGATCAAACCCATCTGAAAAAGGGTTACTTTTAACCCGTTAATGGCTGAGCTATTTCATTGGTCTTCACCTCGAACCTGAATATTTTGATATCTTTTTGTAACTTTTAAAAACAAATTTTGTTTGAAGAGTATGACTGAGGGATTACTGTCAGTCATTAATAAATATAATGGAAAACTGAGGCCCTAATTTGGGTTCTGGGGAGCGGAGTGATTGTTACGATGTCAGCCAGCTGGATCTCATAGAATAGGAGTTCCCTAACTGGGCTGTTAACCTGGTCCAATCAGGGAGCCCTGGCTGACAGGATGCTCTTAACATGATCTTCAGGGTCTGAAGCCACCTTTCCAAAGCTCCCTGGGATTCATGATGGTATGCACTTTATTTAAAGTGCTGTATGTCTAAGCTGTCCATGACTTATTTAAACAGTCTAATAGTAAAATTAGACTCTTGGTCTGACTGAATCTCTCTGGGTGGCCCATAGTCCATAAAAAAAAGCTGCTAACTCCTCTCCCACCTTTTTGGCATGAATACTCCACAATGGAATTGCCTTCGGAAATCTGGTGGACAAACCCATTATGGCTAGAAAGCACTGGTTCCCACTTTTAGTTTTAGGAAGAGGACCTACACAATCGATGATAACCCGTGTCAAAGGTTTTTCGAATGCAGGAATCAGCAACAAAGTTGCTGGTTTTATTACTGCCTGTGGCTTCCCTACCATTTGGCAAGAATACAGATACGGCAAAATTTATCAACATCCTAGTGCAGTCCAGGCCAATAGAAATGATTTTGGATCTCAGCCTGAGTCTTCTTCACACCTCGGTGACCGCCTCCTGATGCTACCTGTAACACTTCCTGTCTGTATGCTCCCGGCAACACAATCTGGTGCACTTCTGTCCATTTCCCCTCGACACTAACCTGCCACGGTGACCTGGTGATTGTTAGTCACTCATGGAAGGAACATTGACAGTTTTATCAGACTTGTTCGATTGACTTCAGGAGAAAAGCTTGGTGGGAGTCCGAGCTAAAGGTGAATTTGCCAAAGTCCATGCCACCTTCCTGGGCCATGTTACTGGACACGGACAAATGGCCCCACGGAATGGGAAAACAAAAGTAATTGGGAAATCTCTCACACTGTTGATGAAAGGAGCAGCATGACCATTACTTTGAGTGGATTGTTTCAGATTTTAGCAGAGTCGTTCCTCTACTCACTAATTGCTAAAAAAAGGGCAAGAGGGTAAATGTCAAAAGGTATTTGACAGCCAAAAAACTGTTAGCCACTGCCCCAGTGTTAGCCACACCTGTTTACGTGAAGCCTTTGAAGGTGCCTATCGATGTCAGTGATGTGGGTGTCGGTGCGGTGCTCCTGCAGGAGGGCGATGGGGGAATAGAAAGACCCATTGGGTAATTTTCCAGGAAGTTGAACATTCATCAACAGAAATATTCAACGATGGAGAAAGAGACTTTGAGCTTGGTGTTGCCATTATAACATTTCAGTGTCTGTATTACCAGCGGTGTATCTGAGCCAATCGTATTCACTGATCATAACCCATTGCCATTTGTGGAGAAATTCAGACGGTTTCGATGGAGTTTGTGATCACAGACATTCCATTTGACAATTGTGCAGGTGGCAGGTCGGGAAAATGGGATTGCTGATGCGTTATCGAGACTCGAATGAGACATGGAGGTGTTCGGTGGTGGGTGAGCCCCGGCCTGAATTTGCATGTGCCTGTGTATGTTTGCAGGGGTGTAGTTAGTATTGTGTGTCTGTGTGTTTCAGCTACTATCCAGTTATTTATCAGATTTTTGGAGATTTTCTTTAATGGGAATGTTAAGGGAGAAAAGCTGCTCCTTTTCTCAAGGATACTGTGCCCTTGTTTTGATTTGGAGATGCTGGTGTTGGACTGGGGTGTACAAAGTTAAAAATCACACAACACCAGGTTATAGTCCATTTGTATGATCTTTTGACCCTTCTGGCCATTGACCTCTCTGCCTAGAAATTCTGGGCCTATGTGCTTCTGTCTGACATAACCTACCAAATAGCAACACTCTAAAACCTTGTGTTATGGACCAGGCTAGACCACTCAAAATATTCTGAAGCAGCCAGCCCAGACCAAAATATTCTGAAGCAGGCAGCTGCACCATGTGTATAGTCCAACAGGTTTAATTGGAAGCACTGGCTTTCAGAGTGCACAACCACTTGATGAAGGGGCACCTTGTCTGCACGTGAGAGATAGACAGCATTGACAGAGACACATGAATACTTGCAGTGTACGTGGTGGTGGTGTTAACACGTGTGATGGTACAATCCATGTTGATGATCAGACATGTTTTGCAGTGGTTGCTATGACAGGGTTGTGTGGTGTTTTGTTTGATGTTGTCCTGAAAGCTGGGTAGTTTGAGGTGAACGATGCTCTGTTTGAGGTTTTGTGGGTGTTTAAAGATGAGAAGTGGTAGTGTAGGGGTGGCTTTGACACGATGCTCGTTGTCATTGATGACACGTTGAAGGCTGTGATATACACATGGTGTAGCTGCCTGCTTCAGAATATTTTGAGTGGTCTGGCCTGGTCCACAACACAAGGTTTTAGAGTGTTGCTATTTGGTAGGTTATGTCAGACAGAAGCACATAGGCCCAGAATTTCTAGGCAGAGAGATCAATGGCCAGAAGGGTCAAAAGATCATACAAATGGTGTGAATGGTGTGTCAACAGGCTGAATAATGGGCCTCTCCAGGTGATCGAGAGTGTCAGGCAGTGTGAGTAAAGTGTCAACAGATAATAAACAAATAAAGGGTTTGACCAATAATCTGATTAAATGAGGCATAGAGATCATTATAAAACATTACAAATAAGGTATTGCTGGAGACGTATAAAATTACTGCAATAACATACTAGCTACTAGAGATACATGCTAGTGTCAAAGCAAAATAATAAGTAATGCAGAACTGTAGAAAGTACTTCAGGAAGAGCGATCATAACAATTTATGATGGTGCTGATCAAAACAAGACAGTAAGGAGGATTTTACAAGCACAGAACACCGAGGGGGGGACATGTGTACTGTGACATGAACCCAAAATCACAGTTGAAATGGCTTTCATTGGGAGGGAACTTTCTGTTCGTCAATTCTATGTTGTTGTGTATCTGGAAGGCAGCCTGAGAGGATGCTTACACACAGATCAGAGGCTGAATATCCTTGACTGCTGAATTGTTCCATTCCTGTCTGGCCATTGTTGCATGGTGAATAGTCATCCATTGTCAATGCATTTACATGGTACCATCAATGTACCATGCCTCGGGGCATCCTTGTCTGCATGTATGAGATAAGCAGCATTGACCGAGTCACATGATAGCCTGCAATGTACGTGGCGGGTGGTGTTAACACGTGTGATGGTAGGATCCATGTCGATGATCAGAACTCAATCATGTCTTGACAGAAGCTGGAAGTTCATCATACAATGGGTTTCAAGATGGCTCCGGTATCACCAGGAAGTCTCTCACACAGTGTCCCATTGCCTGATCCAACTGACCGAACAGTGTATTGGCTTTGTGTATCTTCAGATGGCAGCAGTAATCTCAGATGTGAGAAGAATGAAGGACAAGAGTGTAGATGATACTCTGAAGATCTGGATCGAAGGTCTTGATCAGTTCATTGAGTTGATGTTCTTTGGTTGGTTCAGTAGGTAGTTGTCTGTCGTGTTCCTGGGTGTTCACTTGTCAGCTTCTGTGGAGTAATCCATTCTATGATGTATAATGATGGCTCTTCCTCTGTCTGCTGGTTTGATAACAATGCCATGACTTGTCGCGAGAGTATGGATGGTGCTGTGTTGTGAATCAGTGACATTCTGCACTGCCTTGTGAGTGCAGCTGATGAATCTGGCTTTACCACATCTCCAGGCTGATTGAGCAGACATGGCAAGCCGAGGGCAGAGGGCCTTCTGCAGGGGACCAATTCGACTCTTTCTTCTTTAGTTTCTGCACCGTGGATCTCTCCAACAACTGTTCCGGTTCATTGGTTCTCTCATTGGGCTGACTGCTGACATCTTTCGGTTTGTGGAAGAATTCCCTAAACCTCATTTGCCTTACGACTTCCTCTGTGTCTAACACGAGACTAGTGGGGCAGACATTTTGTTATAACAGAGAACAGAATTGAAATACAGGCAGTTGAGCCAACAGATTAATTCACACAAGTCATTCACGGTGACAGCATTAGTGTAATGATATTCCTGACTACGTCCATATCGATGGCACAACAAGCTCCACATGAAGAGACAGATGACACTCGAGAATGTCACAGAAGAAGCTCGAGCTGTTGAGTAATTCCACACCGTCCTTTTTAAAGTCTGATTTCCAACATCAGCTATTGTTAACTTTGACTTGAACATGTCCCAGTGTTAGTCACAGGGCAAGAACAGCAATGACCTCATGCATATCATTCTGCAACCTCATGGTTTACAGACACTTACCAGGTACCCCAATGACCGCCAGCATCAGGTAATATATTTTTCTGACCAACTGAATTGTTCGATGCATTTTCGTTATGAATTACTCTGTCCCTTCATGTTGATGGGCAAATCACTGAATTACTCTCATTTCCAGAGCATGTATCTTATGCCCTAAAAGTTATTCACTGGGACACTGAGTTTTCAACATTGCTCAACCTGTTTTTCGCCTCATTTGAGCAAACAGCTTGCGATTATTGCCTTTATTCCCTGTTGATGGGATATATTTAGTGATAAGGTGGTGCAACGCAATGTTCTCATGGGGTTTATCGAATTGCTGCAAGGACAACTTCATTAGTACCAGCCCCCTCCTCGTCCCCGTTGACCTGTGGGACATTGTTGCCTCTCTCTGTCAATGAATTGGCTTCTGATCGAATCCGGCCTCAGAATGTTATCAGCCCCTTCATTTCAGATAATGCCATGAGGCAACTTTACAATGTTATTATCACTAGATTATTGCTCAAAAGAACCAGTTTATGTTTTCATAGGGATCCAAGTTTAAATACAGGGATGGCATTGTCAAGGGTTCTGACATCAATATTTAAATAAAAATATAATTAAGGTTCTGATACTGAACAGGAAACAAATTCTTAATGTCAGAACAGCCCATCTGCTTCGTTACTGTCCAAAGTCAAAAGTCTCATGGCATCAGGTTATAATCCGACAGATTTATTTCACGTCCCAACTGGAAACGCTTCAACTGATGGAGGAGCAGCGTTCCCAAAGCGGGAGATTCTGAATCAATCTGTTTGACGAGAACCTGGGGTTGTCTGACTTTTGCCTTTCCCCGCTGCAGTTCAACATCAGCATCTCCACATCATCACTATTGTACATGAGGGAAGGAAATGTGCTGTTCCATCTTGGTCTATGGCTACATGTGACTCCAGTCCCATGACGATGTGATTGACCACTAACTGCCCTCTGGGTAATGGAGAATGGGTAAGACATGTTGGCCCAGCCAATGACCCCGCATCCAATGAAAACAAAAAATTTATACAACGTTTAAACATCTCTTTTGATATATTTGCTTCTTCCTTCAATCCCCAAATTGGTGTGATTTTATTTTGACTCCTTGTCTTGTTTTTCTGTTGATTTTGAATGTTTGAAGACTCCATGATTTGAAGATCTTTATCACACTTCGTCTCAAGTTCTGCCTCCCTCTGGGCAAAACATAGTCCTTGTCCGACCCATCAACTTGATGCAGCCCTCACCCCCGCCCCGTTTTCTGTGCACTGTCTGAAACCCTTCAGCCGTTCCTTCAGTGTGGCCGCCAGAACTGGGAAGTTTGGAGAGATTAGGAATTGCTTTCATTCCAGTAAAATCGTTTCTATCCTGGTCTCGCCATCCTGTGTTTATATCTACGCCGTGCCCACCACGGGTGATGTCTGTGGGATTGTGTTTCTTTCACACTGAGCTGAAATATTCAAACAACTTTGAAGTTTGTTTCTGTTCCTAGCTCTCCTACACACTGGAGGAGTTCATACAATCGACCTCTTCCTATAGACACTCGATCTCCCATATTTCCGTTTCTCAGATAATGTTACTTTCCAGCTCAAAGCATCAGGCGGAATTTCACTTTATTACATTGATGGACCCCGAACGGATGGACTCCACGGTCCTTGGAAATATCTGTCTGATTAGGCCTGCCTGCCTCACACCTTCCCTTTCTGTTCAAGGAGCAGAACTCTATTCCCATGAACATCTCCACTTTAAAAACAGAGTTCCATCTCATTTTCACCAGGGCTCCCAAAAAGTCATAAACAAACTTTTTTTTAAAGTTCTATTTCTTGCCCTAACACATTGTCCCGAACAACATTGGGTGTTACCATGAGTTTCCTTCCTCCCCAACCTTTCCCCTCCCCTGAGGGATGGTGACCGTCAGGAAAACCAACCATCAGTCTTCGCTGTGTCAGGACAGAACAGGGCAATGCTCCTCTGGGACTAGAGCGACTTACATTTACATTAACTACAACTTACACTTGCACCCCCTCCCCCGACCCTTCCGCACTGTTTCTAGTTTTGAAAGAAAAGTAATGTAAAACCCAGACTGTCGGTGGACATTTTGTGCTGATTAGAAATGGACCCATCAGTGGCTGGATGAGATGGGAGCTGTCTAAGGTGGGAGAACAGCCCCTGGTAACCACATTTCCCCTGACAGGAGGGAACCTGGGGCAAGAGAGCACATTCTATCTGCTGGGATGACCGTTTCTACTGGGAGTATCTCTTGACCAACTTTTCATCGTTTTGAGAGTGGCGATTATGGCCCTTGAGAAATCCAGTCCATGTATCTGAAATTGATATTTATTGAATCTCCTTCGATTTATCCCATTAATCAAGTCATTATTTTACCAAATCGTGTGTCTGTATTCACATTGGCATGTCAACAATGCCCTTTCTGCCATTCCTCCATCGTCTGGGATTAACTCCGGATCAATCCTTCCCCTTATCTGATCTGTTCTTTGTCGTCCTGCTCAGGCTATTTCCATGCAGGTGATATCCTTTAAGCTGAAGTGTCCCTTTCCCTTTTCTAATAAGCCCTGACAATGTTTGTTCACTGAAGGGAAGTTGGCAGCTGTCATTGTCCCCAATGTCCCACACGGTGCAAGCAGGTGAAACACCTAATTACTCACACATTTGCAATTCTTCTTTTTATCAATCCCCAAGGTGCAATTTATCGGGCAACAAATATGAATTGAGTGATGACTTGGTGCAACATTGTTTAATCTCAATCATTAATAGCTGGAAGTGAATTTCGGGCGAGGGGAACATGGGTCGCTTGTCTGGAACTGCCCAGCGGTGACACCACCCCCATTGTTTGGGATCTGCATTCCCCAGATTAGAATGGGGCAGCTCAGGCCCTCAAGGCAATTAGGACACCAGGGAGTTTTATTGGCTATCGACAATTATTACACTGTCACCATTAGTCCAGCTTTAAATTCCCGATCATCTTCATTAAATTATTATTCTTTTTAAATCACTACATGCTCCGGTAAGATTTGAATGTGTGTGTCCAGAATCATGTAGTGGCACTCTGGGTCACTAACACACAGATATTACAGTTACATAAAAGCCTCTCCGCTAATTCAGCTCTGAAATCTCTCTTGTTCCCTGAAACAGTTTGGAACGCAAACATGATTTCAAATGGATTATTGATCCATTTAGTGATGGGCCAACACCCGTCCATTTGATGCTCAGAGCTTTGCACAGAGAGAATGTTGGCTTGTTTTTGCTGTGCACCAATCGCCAAATGTGAATCTGAAGGTTATGTTCTGGCCCAGACCAGACCACCTCAAAATATATGAAGGGGACAGCGGGGACGCAACGGTGTTCTTATTTTAAAGGCAAATCGACAGCAGCTGTTTGAGATGGAATGTGAATAATTAAAGGATTGAACATTCAGCAAAATACAATTCATTTAAACACTCTTTAAGACACAAGTGAAGTTAGAGAAATTTGGAGCAACATAACTCATAACTTCACAGAATAATGAATGCAGTAACCATTTATAATTAACGATGTCAATATAGTAACATCCCATAAACAAATGCTTGGGGAAGAAAGGAAAATTCAGACACAGATTCTCACATGGAATTCTCCACTTCAGGAGGGAAAAAGAAACATCAAAAGAAATTTCAGAGAGAGGAGCAGCCAGGAGACATTCACTGAAGCTTCCGACTTTGTTGAGATCCCCATTGATTCTGATGATACTCCGAGCTCCTGGTCTGTGAGAGCTGGTCACACACATTCAGGCTGCATTTCAAAACATCCAAGGCCTCCTCAGCTGTTCACTCAAGTGGGCTTCAGTCGTCAGAGTTAGAAATCACAGTGCACCAGGTGATAGTCCAACAGGTTTATTTGGAAGCACAAACTATAACCTGGTGTTCAGGGATTTTTAATGTTGTCCACTCCAGGGTAACACTGGCACCTCCCATCACATCTTCAGTCATCAGCTCAGTGCCCCTGCCTTACACCTGCCCTCAAATAAAAGAACAAAATAATCTCTTAAAGTGACAGTATCGGCACAGTTGAAATGAAAATCAATTTGCTCATCTTAAAGTCTGTTTTATTAAGACAGAAGAAGGTGTTAAAATCTCGGTTTGGAATGAAAGCTTGAATAAGTAATATTAGCGTTTGGTAAAATTAGTCAGGCAGTAAACAGAACGTTTACGTTATATTTTTAAAATCATTTTCGAATTGATAATGAGGTTTTGGTTAATTTTTGTTTTGGAACTGCAAACAGAAAACTAAAACAAAAAGGAAAAGGATAAAGATTGAAACATGAGGAAATAGTCCTGAAACAAGAGGCCTCAAAGTACATGAACTTCTCATGGTCATGAAAAATGGGGATAATCTCGAGAAAACTCTTCATCTCACCAACAAGCAAACGTTTCACCTTTGTGGGTGGCACGGGGACTCAATGGCTCGCACGAGTGTCTCACAGCGCTCGGGGACCCAGGTTCGATTCCAGCCACGGTGACTGTCTCTGTGGGGTTTGCACATTGTGCGGGTGTCTGTCTGGGATTATTCCCATAGTCCAAAGACATACAGCTTCAGTGAATTGGCCATGCTGAATTGCCTGTAGTATTCAGGGATGCCAGGTTTGGTGAATTGGCCATGCTGAATTGCCTGTAGTATTCAGGGATGTACAGGTTTGGTGAATTGGCCATGCTGAATTGTCTGTAGTATTCAGGGATGTGCAGGTTCTGTGAATTGGCCATGCTGAATTGTCTGTAGTATTCAGGGATGTGCAGGTTCGGTGAATTAGCCAAGCTGAATTGCCTGTAGTATTCAGGGTTGTGCAGGTTTGGTGAATTGGCCATGCTGAATTGTCTGTAGTATTCAGGGATGTGCAGGTTCTGTGAATTGGCCATGCTGAATTGTCTGTAGTATTCAGGGATGTGCAGGTTCGGTGAATTAGCCAAGCTGAATTGCCTGTAGTATTCAGGGTTGTGCAGGTTCGGTGAATTGGCCATGCTGAATTGCCTGTAGTATTCAGGGATGTGCAGGTTCGGTGAATTGGCGGTGCCAAATTGCCTGTAGTATTCAGGGATGTACAGGTTCGGTGAATTGGCCATGCTGAATTGCCTGTAGTATTCAGGGATGTGTAGGTTCGGTGAATTGGCCATGCTGAATTGCCTGTAGTATTCAGGGATGTGTAGGTTCGGTGAATTGGCCATGCTGAATTGCCTGTAGTAGTCAGGGATGTGTAGGTTCGGTGAATTGGCCGTGCTGAATTACCTGTAGTATTCAGGGATGTGCAGGTTCGGTGCATGGATCAGGGGTAAATCTAGAGTAGTGGGGGAGGGTAATGGATCTGGCTGGGTAACTCTTGGCAGGGCCGGTGTGGACTTGTTCAGAGAAATGGGCAGTTTACACCCTGTAGGGATTCAACCATATATTCAGGGAGGAATATTTGCTTCATACCTCACCTCAGTGAGAAGGTAAACAACATTGTGTGTATTGATGAAAATGCCATGAATTTGAAGTCCCTCTCCAGTCACACTATGCTGAAACAACATGGTTTCACAAGGAAAGGTCTTGAGCACTCATCTCTTTTAGAAAGATTTAAACGTGTTTGTGAAGAGCCTAAATGTCTTCTTCACAGAAAGCTGTACACACTCAAATTCAGAAATGTGTGATGGAGAAAAGGGAATCTCTGCAGAATTGGGAAGAATGAACTGAGTGACCTTCGAGGCGGGCAGAAGGTCAAAGTTGCTGGACGAGATTTTAGAGAATACTCGGGAAGTTATTGTCATGGAAGAATTCAAAGACAGTGTCACTTTGTGAACTGTGTACATCAATACAAAAGATCACCCTGAAGAATTTGCAATCTCCTTGATCTGGACCAGCATCGTGACTTGTTCATTTCTACATTCTGCTGAGGTCATCAGGATTGTATCCCCCTGCGTTCAGTCAATTCGATTCACTGAAGGAGAAATTAGGAAATGCCAGTTGGCATATAATCTTCCAAACGCTATACGCAGTAATACCATTTCGACAATGGGACTAAAGATGTGTGTTTTCCATTTCCAGCTGCATCCCGAACCAAACATCCAGCACAGTTAGAGAATGTGGTGCTGGAAAAACACAGCAGGCCAGGCAGCATCCGAGGAGCGGGAGAATCGACGTTTCGGGCATAAACCCTTCTTCAGGAAGATGCTGCCTGGCCTGCTGTGTTTTTCCAGCACCACATTTTTCAACTCTGGATCTCCAGCGTCTGCAGTCCTCACTTTATCCAGAACAGTTAGACCAGACACCTCGCAGGAAGTGTGACAAATAATCTGGCTTTGTCCTATCACCACGAAGGGAATAATATCCAACTCCACTAATTGTTGTCCTATTGGTATTCACTGACCTGATCCACAACTGATGGTGCTGTCATCAGCAGTGCTAGCAAGTAGTGTCTACTCAACTGTAACCTCTTCAATGACAGTGAGATTGGGTTCAGACAGACACGTTTTGCTCCTGACCTTTTTCAGCACACTGTACCTACCTGGATAAAAGAACTGCAGAGGTGAGGAGAGAGTGACTGCCCTTTACATTGAATGACATTTGCCTGAGTTTTGCATCAAGGCATCCTGAGAGTTGTGGATAAACAGGTTAGAGAGTAAAATCAGGCAAGTGGCTGAAGCCGTGCTTGGCAGAGGAAGATGCTTGTGTTGTTCAAGGTGCTCATCTGAACTCCCAAGTCATATCTGCAGGAGTTCCTCAGGGTAATGTCGTTAGCCCAAACATTTTTACTTGTTTCCTCAGGAATGTGCCTGGATCAGCATTTTCGTTGATGAGTGCAAAACATTCAGCAACATTGGTGACTCCTCATGACTGAAGCTGTCCCCGTCCAAACAGAGTGCACTCTGGACAATAATGAGGATTGGCTTCATTCTGAGAAAGTCAAGTTCCAGACTCACATGAGTATTTTCAGACATTAAGAATCTTTTCATTCTCTGTTGATCGATCTACACAATACTTGACAAGGAAAGGGAGCATGTGATTAGAGTCATAGAGTCATAGAGATGTATAGCACAGAAACAGACCCTTCAGACCAACCCATCCATACAGACCAGATATCCTAACCTAATCTAGTCCCATTTGCCAACACCTCACCCATGTCCCTCCAACCCTTCCTATTCATATCCCCATCCAGATGCCTTTTCAATGTTGCAATTGTACCAGCCTCTTCCACTTCCTCTGGCAGCTCATTTCATACACACACCACCTGCTTGAAAAGATTGCCCATGAGGTCTCTTTTATATTTTGCCTCTCTCACCCAAAACCTATGCCCTTTAGTTCAGGACTCCCCCACCCCAGGGAAAAGACCTTGTCTACTGGTTCTATCCGTGCCCTTAATGATTTTATTAACATCTCTAAGGTCACCCCTCAGCCTCCAACGCTTCAGGGAAAACAGCCCCAGCCTATTCAACATCTCCCTATTGCTCAAATCCTCCAACATTTGCAACATTCTTATAAATATTTTCTGAACACTTCCAAGTTTCACAACATCCTTCCAATAGGAAGGAGGCCAGAATTGCACACAATATTCCAAAAGTGGCCTAACCAATGTCCCGTACAGCTGTAACATGGCCTCTCAATTCCTATACTCAATACTCTGCTCAATAAAGGAAAGCATACCAAACATTGCCTTCACTTTCCAATCTATCTGCAACTCTGATTTCAAAGAGCTATAACTTGCACTCCAAGGTCTCTTTGCTGAGCAACTCTCCCTGGGGCCTTACCATTAAGTGTATAAGTTCTCCTCTGATTTGCTTTCCCAAATGCAACACCTCACGTTTATCCAAATTAAATTAAATTAAATCCTGCCTCGGGCAACTGTCTGCGTGGGTTTGCACATTCTCCCCGTGTCTGCGTGGGTTTCCTCCGGGTGCTCCGGTTTCCTCCCACAGTCTAAAGATGCGCAGGTTCGGTGAATTGGCCATGCTAAATTGCCCATAGTGTTAGGTGTAAGGGTAAATGTAGGGGAATGGGTCTGGGTGGGTTGCTCTTCGGAGAATCTGTGTGGACTTTTTGGGCCAAAGGGCCTGTTTCCACACTGTAAGTAATCTAATCTAATCTAAACTCCATCTGCCACTCCTCAGCCCATTGGCCTATCTGATCAAAATGGTATTGTAATCTGAGGTAAGCTTCTTCACTGTCCATTACACCTTCAATTTTCATGTCATCTGCAAACTTACTAATGATGCTCCCTATGTTCACATCCAAATCATTTATAAAAATGAAAAAGTAGTGGATCCAGCACCAATCCTTGTGGCACTCCACTGGTCACAGGCCTCCAAACTGAAAAACAACCCTCCACCATAACCCGCTGTCTTCCACCTTTGAGCCAGTTCTGTATCCAAATGGCTAGTTCTCCCTGTATTCTATGAGATCTAACCTTGCTAACCAGTCTCCCATGGGGAACCTTGTTGAAGGCCTTACTGAAGTTCATATAGATCACGTCTACCGCTCTGCCCTTGTCAATTTTTTGTTTTGTTTTGTTGAAAAGTATCTATTCTTGGCCAGGAAGGACAGCAAGACATAGAAAGCTGCTGGGCCCTGGTCTCATCGATTCGACAGGAAGTGCTAGATTCTGGTGCAATGGCTCAGTGCTGTCGGCTCTGACCTTGAAGTTTGTTGTTTGGAGACCACCCCGGATGAAGCCCTCCAGACTGTTACCCAATCACCTTTCCCTGTGACATGCTCCTGGATTCTGAGGGAGCTGTTGGCAGCAGGAAGATTTCTCCCAAACACTGTCAGCCCCAAAGGGATCGAGCAAGTCCCCAAACAGACAGATTTTTAACTTGGAACAGAAGCAGGAATGACAAGGCGATTGCATTTTCGTACACAGCGATGAATAACATGATTGTGTCTGTTCGACAGTCTGAAGAGTCTGAGTGATGAATTACTTATACAACTGCTCAGCGGCTGGGATTCTAACCTTTGCCTCCAAACAGATTCAAACCTTAGTCCATCACCACCTTCTGGAAAGTTTTCAGGTGAGAAACCGAAGTGAGGGAATGAAATCACGAACCAAAGGCTGAATTTGAGAAGGTTTCCCATTGAACCAGCCCCGTGGCTGTGACTGCTTCACAAGGAGTAACCTCTCCAGGACACTCATCGTTCCAACTCAAACAGTGCAGTTTGAACCCAGAAATCAAACTATATCTGACTCCATTCAAGCAATGAAACATTTGTGATATTTAAACATATTCCATAATGTGAACATGTGCTTCCTGTTTCTCGTTATTTCCTGTTAATTTTCTCCTGTCTTTCATTCAATGTAATTCTTTATAAATTAATCTTAGAAGCAAGGGGTTGGTAGTGGGAGGGGGAGATGTGGATATTCTTGTGCCTTTTTGCAAAGCAAAAGACTCAATTTTCTGATAAAGCTTATGAGACCGATAGCATTATTTGTTCGATGTCTTACTGCAGGACAGATATTTCTGGGCTGTCTGCTGAGATAAATTCACCAGAAGAGACTCGGACAAAAACTGGGGAAAAGCAGAGCATGAGCCCTCAGGTGACCATTTCGGGAAACAACGGTGAGAGGGAGGCTAGAACTCACACAGACAAAGCCCAGTGGCTGAGCAATGCAGCGTGGGGGAAGGCCGGCATGGGAAGCAGTCCCAGGGAAAACTGAACTTGGAGCAGCAGCTCGCCGGCATGGAGCGGACTGGAGGCTTGGAGCAAATAGGAAATGGTTGTTGGACTGGTGTTTGGAGCGGGCCCTGGGGTTACTGTCAGTCCATGTGCATCGGGCCCTGTGCTGAGCAACTGCAATGGAATGTTTATGGGGGATTTGTTTTCTCACTGGAACGTCCAACCTTCCAAGTATATCTTATTTGTAACACTGCTTTTGTTTTTTATTCATCTCTTTGTATCTAAGATCTGTCAAAGTTCGGCGGACTGACTTCATTGGGTATCCATTTTTATTTAATACACTGTATTGGTGATTTTTATCTGCCCTTCTTTGTCCCTCTATGCTGCAGTGTGTGGTGGCTACAAGCAAAACTGTTGTCATTGACAACACATCCATATTCGGACATGCCGAACAGAGACACCCACAGGAATTCCTAGTAACATGGCATTCCAACTGGAATTCCATCAATAAATACAATGACTTGGACCCCAATTACCACTGTCTGAGAAAAAGAAGAGGAAATGACATCACCAAACCAAGGAAACCTAAACACAAATAGAAAGCGGGTCACTAACATCAGTGCTTCACCGGAGGCTCACTGATGATATTACCGAGCATGGTGATAAAACATTTGAAAATGAACCTTGCAGCTCAGTGAGCAAACTTACATCAAAACCTCAACCTGAGCTACAAACCTTTCTCAAGTCTCATTAAGGGCATTTAAATGGTCATTGGATAAACATATGACTGAAAATGGAATACTGTAGGGTAGATGGGCTTCAGATTGGTTTCACAGGTTGCCACGACATTGAGGGCCGAACGGCCTGTACTGCTCTGTCATGTTCTATGTTTGATTCTCTATTCAGGTGCCTCTGTTGTCAGCCTTCTGCAGGGACCATTCCCTCCGTGAAAACATGGCCCTCTCCTTCGTCACTCTCAACAGGTCCCCACAGCCCACTGCAGGTTCCCCTGTAACACCCACCCATTAACTCTGTCTCTGTTCAGTGTCCATGTCCTACACATACCTTCTGCATCAAGCAGCATTTCCCCTGCACCTCACTGTATCTGAATTCCCTGAGAATAGTTTTGTCACCTCTGTATTGGGACAGGAAGCACAGACTGGGTCACTGCTTTACACAACACCTGTGTTCTGTCTGCAACAGTGAAATACTCATTCTTTTGTCTGTCCAACTGTTTTACTCTCTCATTAGGCTCCACCTCCACCCATCATTTCTTCCTTCCCCCTCGCCCACTCCATACTCTGTATCAATAATAACCTTTTCAGACCTACCATCAGCTCTAAGTGTGAGAAACGAATCTCACTGTTCAATAATTTCAGTCCAAGTCAAATTCTGAAGCAGTCTTTGTTCATGTGGTCTTGCAAGCCCGGGACACCACAATGTAGTCACACCCGATCAGGGGGTTACATTATAAATTATACAGTTCAGTTGAGTCTCTCGGTACTCCCCTTTTACCTCATGCGTGATAGTTGTATTGCTCTGTGCAATTGCTAATCTAATTTGTTTACCACATCTGTCTGTGGTCTGTTGTTGGCGTGTCACCACCCCCTGATAGCTGAGTCTTCTTAATTTTGCTGACGCAACACTGGGTCTTATTTGGTTTTCTTGTCCATACTAACTCCCTATCTGCATGACAATTGCAGCTGTCATGTCAATACATCTGTTTCTACAAGTCAACCATCTCCATTTACAGTTAGTTATTTCTTGGTGTACACCCATGTGATTCCGCCTTGCGATTTTTGCAGAAGCAAGATACAGCTACTTGTAACTCTTTGTGCAAGCGTATCTAGCTTAACACATTCGCCCCCCCCACCCATGACTCAGCCTTATGATTTTTGAAGAAACAACAAACTTCACAGTCGCTTCTCACAATTTCCCCTTTTTTAAAAAAAAATTGTTGTTTTCTGCATTTCTCTCATATATCGCCCCAAACTTCCAAGCATCATCTCTGAGACTTCATCCATCTTTGCCTCAAGGTCACCCATCCCCTCATTGTTCAAGAGGTAGAGTTCCTCTGCCTGATTACCCTTCAGGGGCCTCTGTTTTGCTGAGGCTGTCTCAATCAGCCGTTGGGTGAGTCCCCGTACACAAGATATGATACAACAGCCAATTGCTACCAGTACCTCTGCTACCACTATCAGGGAGGCGAGGATGGAGACTACCACTCCCTTCCATTTCCTAAACCATGATTCCAGCCATTCCATGAGCGAGGTGTCCACCCCTGAATTCTCAGCCAGTTCTTCTGCCAAGGTGGTCAATCAACGAGTGATTAACCTGTCAGGTGCCGTATTATTTGGAATAAAAGTACAATAGCTCCCTCCTAACATCACACATACACCCCCTTTTTCAGCTAAGATCATATCGAAGGCCATTCTGTTTTCCCAGGCCATTCTACTGGTTGCATCAAGCTGTCCTGTTCTGCCTCTGACTGCATCCCGAGTGTAATTGATGAATCTTTGCTGGTTATAGAGAATATAGTTTATCCCGTCCACATTCTTGTTGATCGTTACCCACCAGAATGGAACCGATTCAAAACCTGCTGCAATCTGATTGTGAGCCTTGAACACATCCGATACCCCTCTAGGAACTCCGATTGGGTCTAGATAAATCCTATCATCAAAAGAGGTGTCTAATAATGATTTTTTACTCCTCCCCCTTTTTGTTGCTATCTTCTCCTTTTCAAATGCCGAGGTGAATGGGATTGCCAATTGTACAATTGCACATCTCCCTCTCCAATTCTCTCAATATTTTGCCTCCACAGTACCACCACAGATCCGCTCGGGGAACCTTCAGTGCTGAGTAGTTCCCTCCCTTGTCTGTTTCGGTGACATTCTCAATCTCTGTACATAATTTCAGCTTCCCCAAGTCTCTGGAGCGATTTGTACCTTGTCTACATACACACGGTGTGTGCTTTCCGACTGCGGCTGAAAACCTAGGGGGGGCTTTTAATTCTTTCTTCTCCAAGGGAGGGAACATCAGAGATAGGGAGGTACAGTTCCTATCATTCCATGCAGTCTCATCCTGGTACAGGGCTATCATACATTTCATGCCCTTCCTGTCTTGCTTCCACCCGAGCGGAAAGGGAACCACCTGGGCCACTGGCCTACCGGAGGCACATGCATAGCAATTGCTCTTATTTAGACTTTTTACAGTATACTTTACCCATTCAACCCAGGCATCTGTATCCCCATATCCAGTTTCTATTTCAATGGTCTGTTTCAAGTCCTTCATCTCTATAATTTTTACCACCTTTGGGTCATCGGGAGGGGTGAAAGGTTGTATCTTATCATCCAGTTGTTCTGCCCGTTGTCCCTTTCCTATTCCTATTCCTGCACTATTTCGGAAACAACAGCCCTAGGAATCATTCCCGTTTGTTTTCATTTCTATCCCAAATGTTTCATTTAATTGTACCTGATAGGTGCTCCCTCCTAGAATCACTTCGTGCCATGTGGTTTTCTTTATCGTTAGGTATATAGGGTTACACTTTTTATCGGGACAACCGAGAGCTGGTTGAAAGGGGGCCCGGTGTACTGTGACAAGACCATTATACCAAGTACCATCCCCGAGACCATCCCCATAGGACTTAAGGTGTATCTCTGAGATGCTGTACAGTCTCTGATTGTCTACATCCCCACAATTTACTAAGTTGCATGCATCGGCATCTATTACTTGTGGATTATCAGACTCAGGGACCGTTAATAACAAGTATGAAGAGAATATTTGACAAAATCCCAATACTAAGAGAGCTGATATCATCATCCGAAGCATTCCCTGCAGTCTATAATAGTATTGAAGCACAGAGAGACTTTACATGTAATCTATGAAAAAAACATCCAACACTCGCGTCGCCACGGTATAATCAATCACTTAAAGTCTTTTTAGCCTGAGTTTCAGTGGTTCCAGTGGGTCTTGCATTGATTCGGCTTCCAGGCTTCTTTCTCAACCGGGGATTCCACTGGTCCCTTAATCCCGGTGGAGTGAGTCCAGCCTTTCTCCGCCGTTCCTATCACCGTTTCGGTCGGCAAAAGAGCCTGGTACGGTCCCTCCCAATCCGGTTGCAATTTAGTTTCTGTCCATGACTTAATTAGGATCCAATCTCCCGGCCGGGTGGGATGGACGGTGAATACAAGGGGCGGAGTCTGTGCCAACAAATCCTGTTTCCTGAGGAAACACAAAGAGGAGGAACAAGCCCAGTACATAGTTCTTTAAGAACAAATCTTTAGTTTCTGGGATTGGCAGTTCCCCTTTAGTTCCCAAGTAGGGCAGGCCAAACAATATCTCATAAGGGGACATCCCCAAATCTTTCCTTGGGGCCGTCCACACTCGCAAGAGGGCTATAGGTGAACACTGAGTCCAAGGGAGTCTGGTTTCTATTATTAATGTAAATAACTGCCTCTTGAGTGTTTGGTTCATTCTCTCAACCTTTCCTGATGAGGGTGGGTGCCAAGGGGTGTGGAATTCCCTGGAGATTCCTAACCCCTTCATCACTCCCTGGAATACCCTTGAAGTGAAGTGAGTTCCCTGATCTGAAACTATACACTCCACTATCCCGTATCTGGGAACTATGTTTTCAAGTATTATCTTGAACACCCCACTTGTGGTGGCAGTGGCCAGAGGATACGCCTCCACCCATCCAGATAAATGATCAACTATTACCAACATATATCTCAGCCTTCCCACTCGGGGTCATTCGGTATCATCTACTTGGATGCTCCAGAATGGTCTGAGCCCAGGTTCTCTCCATCCTGGGACTTGTTTCCTTAACACCTTCTTGTTTCCCTTCCTGCATGTTATACATCCCTCACATATCTGTTTGGCTATCGTATATATCCCTTTGCATCCATTTTTCCAGAAGACTAAATCACACATTGCTTGCACTCCCAATGACTCCCCTGATGTAGGACAGGCATAATCTCTCGCATCATCATTTTATTCAACATCTCCCTCCCATCGGGTACGGTCCAGTGCCCATTCGCTGTCTTCGCAGCTCCGAAATCTTTTAGTTCCTCCTCCTCCTTTGCAGTAAACAATGGGCTACCCTGAAGATCCGGAATTATGGTTATTAGGGAGGATATCGCTGCTCCTTGTGGATTCAGGGCCGCTTCTTTAGCTACCTCATCGGCCAGTCTATTTCCTCTTACTTCCGGATCATTCCCCTTTTGATGTCCATTGATATGAACTATCGTTATTTCCCTCGGGAGTAACAGGGATTCTAGCACTTGTTCTATCAATTCCTCATGTGCTAGTTCTTTTCCTCGACTATTTATTAGTCCTCTTTCTTGCCAAATGTTTCCGAAGGTGTGCCCCACTCCAAATGTGGATTTGGAGTCTGTGTACACCGTTCCTTCCTTGTCTTCTAAGGCTCTGGGAGCACTTTCTAGCACATAGAGTTCACAAGTTT
Organism: Hemiscyllium ocellatum; assembly: GCF_020745735.1. Taxonomy (NCBI): domain Eukaryota; kingdom Metazoa; phylum Chordata; class Chondrichthyes; order Orectolobiformes; family Hemiscylliidae; genus Hemiscyllium; species Hemiscyllium ocellatum. The sequence continues at coordinate 125,872 of NC_083432.1, read as the reverse complement.
GTGCTGGCCAGCCGTTAGGCAGTCTCCCAGCCTTGATAACACTTCCCTCTATCTCGTCTACTACAGTATATCCATTGTGCCTTTTACCCTCAGTCACCCGGAAGGGCCCATCGATAAACAACCGAGCTCCTACATAGAACGGGATGTCCCTTAGGTCCATCCGCACTTAAGTCTGATGTTCAATAATATCAAGGCAGTCGTGTTCTGGATTACCAAGGGCCTCCCCCTCTCCCCGCCACAGGAATGTTGCCGGATTTAAGCAACTCTCTGTGACTAACACGTGGTCATCCTTCTTTATTAAAATTGCCTCATACTTCAAGGTCCGAAAGTCTGTGAGCCATCGTCCTGCTTTCTGATTTAATATGGTCAGTACCTGGTGTGGAGTGCTGACTGTTAGGGCTCCCCCAAAGGTCAGTTTTCGACTTTCTTCTACCGATAAGGCTGTTGCTGCCACTGCCTGCACACACTCTGGCCACCCCCTTGAGACCGGATCTAGCAATTTAGACAAGTAGGCAACCAGTTGTTTCATTTCCCCCTATCGCTGGGGTAGGACCCCTAGAGCCACCCCCCAATCCACTGTGACAAACAAATGGAAGGGCTTGTCTAGGGAGGGTAATGCAAGGACAGGGGCATGGATCAGGCTCTTCTTTAGTTCTTCAACCAATTCCCTCTCTTCATCTGTCCAATTCAATACCTTAGGTTCTTCCTCCAATAGTTTCAGATATAATTTCTTTGTTTTCTGTGCATATGAGTCTATCCATAATCTACAGTACCCTGTTAACCCCAAGAATTTTCACAACTCCCTTTTAGTCTTGCCCAGTGGCATTTCCACGATTCCCTTTATTCTTTCTGAGTTTATTTTTCTTTTTCCTTCACTGATTAGATGTCCCGAATACTGAACTTCCTTTTCTATATACTGTCATTTCTTCTTGGAGACCCTCAATCCTTGTTGTCCCAGAAAGTTTAGTAATTTGTTTGTGGCCTCTATTGCTTTGTCTCTCCTCCTGCCTGTTCCCAGAATATCCTCTACTTATTGTAACAGATTAGTCCCTTCGGGATTACTGAATTCCTCCAAGACTTGTTCCAACACCTGACCAAAGAGATTCGGGGATTCAGTGAATCCTTGTGGGAATACTGTCCACCTGTCCTGTTGTTTTCATTCTGTCTTTGGATCCTCCCACTCAAAGGCAAATATATTCCTACTTCCTTCCGCCAGTGGACATGCCCAGAAGGCATCTTTTAGATCCACTACACTGAACCATTTCTGGTCATGGGGAACCTTACTCAATAGTGTATCGGGGTTAGGGCCCACAGGGTGGTGGGTTTGTACTGGTTGGGTCAATGCTCTCAGGTCTTGTACCAGACGGTAAGTGCCGTCCGATTTCTTTACTGGAAGAATAGGGGTATTGTAAGGGGACATACAGGGCTCCAATAATCCATCTTCAATCAACCCCTCAATCACCGGCTGCAATTCCCTGTGTCCCTTTGTTGAAATTGGATACTGTCTTTTGCTCCCTTCCCGAGCCCATGCCATGGGTTCTATTTCTCTCTCTTCTTCCTCGGTCGGGATGGCCATTTGTATCACTAATCTCTGGTCCCATACTTCAATTTTCAGTCCGAAGAGTATGATTAAATCCCTCCCCAATAAATTACTTCCAAAATCAGGGATATATAACAGTTCGCCTTTGACTATCTCTCCTCCACTTTCAATCATCATAGGTTTAAAAACTGGGACTGTAAATCCCTCCCCTTTTATCCCAGAAACTGTTACTATTTGCTTTGAAATTCCCACTCCCCTGGGCTTGAAATTTAGAGATTACCTCGCTGCCCCCGTATCGACTAAGAAAACTACATCCTCTTTATAAGGTCCCACCTGTAAGTTTATCAGGGGTTCCTGGTGGGTCCCCGGGGGCAGGAACCCCTGACACCCCGATTCTTCATCAAAGTTCATAAGCGGTATCGTCATCCCTTCCCTTTCTAAGATCCAGACACTCCCGCTTAAAGTGACCTGTCTTTCCACAGCAGTAACATCCAGCCTGTGGGGATTTCCACCTTAATCCCTGTCCCTGTCAACTGGACCCCCTCATGGCTCCCCTTCATTCTGTGCCCCTACCTCTGTTTACAACAAGCTGCCAGCCATCACTCTGGTCACTTACTATCGGTTCCATTCTTTTCTTAACTACCTGATCAACCACGGCTACCAGCATTTTTACCTTCTGTTTTTGTTTCTCATTCTCTCTCCTCACAAACACTTTCTGAGCTTCCCGCAACAACTCATCTAGGGGCTTCTCGCTCCACCCCTCTATCTCTTGAATCTTTTTCTGGTTGTCTGGCCATGATTTTGTTACGAAATGTACCCTCAGTAGCCCTTCCGCTACTGACCCTTCCTGGTCTATTCCAGAATACTTTCTCATAGAATCTCTTAACCTTTGGAGAGAGGCCGAGGGACTCTCACCCCTCCCCTGGCACACTTCAAACGCCTTTGTCAGATTTTGTGACTTCGGAGCCACTTCTCAGATTCCCTTTAATATTAAGTCTTGGAGCTCTTTCATTTCCTCTCTCTGACCTTCATTTTGATTATCCCACCCGGGGTCCCTGAGGGGAAACCTTGCTTCACCTTCTCCAGCTGCCCGCCCCTGACTGGATGCTCCCTCTCCCAGATCTTATTCACGGCTCCTCTAATGAGTCCTCTTTCCTCTCCAGGGAATAAAATGTTTAATATAGACATTAGTTCCGCCCAGGTGTATAAACTGGGACCTAGAAATTGGTCAATTTGTTCGGACAATCCCACCGGGTCTTCAGTGAGGGCCTTCATTTCCTTCTTAAAGGTCCATACCTCCCCGCTCATTAGGGGTACACTTACAAACCCAATTTCCTTGTGGGTCTTTGTCTAACTTTTCCTTCTGCCTTTCCTTTTGTTTGTGGGTAATCATCCCTGTCGTTCTAATTTCTCCTGGTCCCGACCCTGGTCCTGACTTTGACTCTGGCTCTGGCCCTGTCTCTGCTGCCGATCCCCCTGTCCCTGCTCCTCCTGAGTCCCCTTCTGCCCTATTTGCAGGTTCGTTATCTGGGGGTGGCAGATTATCTAATCCTTCCCACGGAGGCAGTGCCGTGGGAGAGTCTCTCTTCTCTGCTTTAAATAATGAATATTTGTTGCTGAACCCCTCCTCCAACATGAAGCATAATCTGATTCCTCCTGACTGAGGGGCTGTTTGCTGTTGACATATAAGTTCAAATATTGATAAACCCAGCCCTCGTCCGACCTGTACTTTGGCCAGAAGACAGCGGGATGAAGAATGGGCTCCTTAGTCCAGACAAAATCAAAATATTAAATCATCTTCTTCTTATCCTTTTCCCTTGTACAAGTATTATGTTCCCAATTCCTCAACATCCTCCCTAATGGACTTTCTGGAGGTATGTTGCCAGGAACCCCGCCTCTATTTCCATTTCCTTTTTCCTTCTTTACTCCCAGCACTACCATGTAAAGCTCTTTCGTTAGTCCCTTATTAATTCCTATAACTCAATCCCAGCCACCAAGGTAGTCCTTAAAAGTCAGTTTCCTCACCTTGGTCCGTGCACGGAGTTGCCTGGCTTGGCGTCTCCCTGAGCCCACCATTCAAGTATTACCACTTAACTCTTTCCTGGTTCAGAATGACTCTCTGAGGACTCTGTCAGTCTACCAGGAGGGGCACCCACCGTTGAGAAACACAGGCCCATTCTAAAAGGTAACGGGACGCGTCGTCCCAGCCGTCGCGTCGCCTACTCCGCCGGTGATAACAGGATCCCGGACACGAGCTCCAGTTGTGAGAAACAAAGCTCACTGTTCAATTATTTCAGTCCGAGTCAAATTCTGAAGCAGCAAATTTTATTGAAATGTTCTGGCAAGATGGGTGTCTAACAAATAGGCACCTCGATCAGAAGGTTACATTACAATTTATACAGTTCAGATGAGTCTCTCGGTATTCCCCTTAACCCCGTTGGTTGCTTTTGCTGTTGTGCATAGCCTATCACAAGCTCTAGCTTCACACCGCCTCTGTTTACATCTGCCACTACTCCAAACCTGTCGCCCGCCCCCCCACTCATATTTATTTTATGCCTTATTTGGTTATCTTGTTCATACTAACTCCCAATGTGTGTGACAATTGCAACGGTCATGTCAACACATCTGTTTGTACCAGTCGACCACCTCCCTTTTCGGTTAGTTATTCCTTGGTATACACCCCCCTCATGTTTCCACCTTGTGATTTTTGCAGACACAACAACATTTGCAAGTGCCTCTCACAAAATAAACTAAATAAGTGATATAACAGATAATGATTAGAATTCTCAGATCAATCTATACATTCCAGAAGCTGAATTGTATAAAAATAACAATAAAGTCAAAATAGCTGCTTCATTGGCTACAATAATCGTAATTAAATATTTAGAATAAATGACATATTTGCATGTTAAACTATCTGAAAGGGTCAGGAATAGGGTCAAGAAGCAAAAAAAGATAACATTCATCTCACAGGATTGGTGCCAGAAGACTGGAGGGTATCAAATGTTGTCCCCTTGTTCAAGAAGGGCAGTAGAGACAACCCTGGAAATTATAGACCAGTGAGCATTAGTTCGGTTGTGTGTAAAGTGTTGGAAAAGGTTAAAAGGGTTAGGATTTATAATCATCTGGAAAGGAATAAGTTGGTTGAGGACAGTCAACAGAGTTTTGTGAAGGGTACGTCATGCCTCACGAAGCTTTCTCAGTTCTTGAGATGGTGACCAAACAGGTGGATAAGGTAAAGCATTTGATGTGATGTATTTGGCTTTCAGTAAGGTATTTGATAAGGTTCCCCACGGTAGGCTACTGCAAAAGATACAGAGGCATGGGATTGAGGGTGATTTAGTGGTTTGGATCTGAAATCGGCTAGCTGAAAGAAGACAGAGGGTGGTGGTTGATGAGAAATGTTCATCCTGGAGTTCAGTTACTAGGGGTGTACCACTAGGATCTGTTTTGAGGCCACTGCTGTTTGTCAATTGGTCATCCTGCAGTTATACAAAATTCTGGTGCAGCCGCACTTGGAGTATTGTGTACAGTTCTGGTCACTGCATTATAGGAAGAATGTGGAAGCTTTGGAAAGAGTTCAGAGGAGATTTACTGGGATGTTGCCTCGTATGGAGGGAAGGTCTTCTGAGGAAAGGCTGAGGGAACTGTGGCTGTTTTCGTTGGAGAGAAGAAGGTTGAGAGGTGACTTAATTGAGACATATAAGATGACCAGAGGGTTAGATAGATTGGACAGTGAGAGCCTTTTTCCTCAGATGGTGATGGCTTAAACGAGGGGACATAGCTTTAAATTATAGGTTAGATGGACTTCAGATCGGTCTCACAGGTCAGTGCAACATCAAGTGCTGAAGGGCCTGTACTGACCTGTAATGTTCTATGTTCTAACCATGAATACTGTCTGAAATGCCATCATCTTAATTCCACAGCAGAAGACTACATTTTATTTCCAGAGAAGAGAGAGTTTTATTTAAGTATATCCTGGAGAGATTCTTAAAAAGCAAGCATAACTGATTATCGATCTCCAACAGCACATACAAGGGCAGGTGTCCCTGCATCTCCCACAAAATCCAAATATCATTCAAATTCACCCCCACATCTCCATCAGCTTTCTCAGAAAGTCAAAAATGTGAACAAAATTCAGTTCAAAAGTGATTGCATTCCTGGAAATAAAAGATTAGTTTATCCTATTTGGAAATTAACTCTGGCCAGAAAATGAAATTCCAAATGTGATAAAATCAAATTCCAAGAGATAAATTGAATCAATGTTTCCACTCCAATCTCTTTTAATTAACCTATCCTGACAGATACAGATTACATAAAACCACAAGTAATCACTAATGAACAAAAATTACATTCAAAACAGACCACAATGGGTTAACACTTCACAGCAAGTCTCTCTCTCTCTCTCTCTGTCTCTCTCTCTCTCTCTGTCTCTCTCTGTTCCCTTAGCCTAATGGAAGAATTCAAAATTTCTGCCAAACGTTTTATTCGATCACAATTAAATGTGCCATCAGGCAGTGGCTTCTCAGTTTATTCTGTCCATTTCACCTTTTTTTTGAATAAGTCATAGTTTTGGAATCATTTCCCCATGCATGTCTCTCACATGCACACTGTCACAATCATTCAATGATTCAAACAGAGTGTCCTTTTAAATGTCAATTAAAATTTAGCAAGTTGCTCAATTTATGCAAAGGGAGTTAACAAAATGTCCAATTTTTCTGAGGGGCTTCCAAACACTCGGAATCATTTTCCTGATCAGAAATCATCTCCTACATCGTTGAAAGGGAGACGTCTTTCCAACTGCATCAAGGGGCTGTCCCATTGTAGCTGTGACTCCGTGCTCAACAAAATAAAAACCAACTGGCCTTGTCCTCCTTTCTCTATAACCTCATAACTTCAACCAATCATATTAACACAACGGAGTATCTAATATCTCATAATTTCCACTGGCCATATTAACACAACTGAGTGAGAAAATGACCAAGACTCCTTCCCATTTTCAATGATCTAAAAGGTTCCCCTGGCCATATCTGATAGAGTCAGTTCTCTGTGTGGAGCACAGAAACACCAAGGTCACCCCACAGTAAACAAACAGACATTTCAGCCGGACATATAAACAAAAAGTCTCACATTTCAAACGGTCATATTAAACAAAACATATCACATTTCAACAGACGATATTAAACAAAAACAGAATAGACTGAAATTTACCTAAAACTGACAGACCAAATGGTTCTTTTTATCCCTTCAAGGGACAAGTCTCACTCGGCAAGGGGCAGATAATCTCTTGGGACACAAGGAGTGGTCTGAAGGTAAAATACCGAAGGGACCCCACCACAGGGTTGAGTCTGACACAAACTTTCGGTTGTTTAATCAGCCTAGAGAGATGTTCCCTCTGTTGGGAACCAAGTCACGGCACCAGATGTGAACTTGGGGATTCTCGGACCACTCAGAGTTTGCAAAGTAGCCCTCTTGTATTGTGATCAAGCCAGCTGAGAGATCAATAGGCAAAAAGACTAGGTAATCAATCAGATATGACTGATAGATTATCTCTAATTCTCAGGAAAGAGGCAGCATAATTTGTACCCTGAATGTGCACAATCATATCATTTTTCTCCAGTTCCCACTGTATAATGTTTCTCGTTTTAATTAGATTCTCATGAGGTAATTAATACATTAGCGTTGTTTCACTTTTAAATTAAACAATCCTGTAAATGTGGTGTTATTGTGTCACTGAGATAATACCGAGGTTACAATCTGTATTACGTTATAGTGACTGTCTGGGAAACAGGCAGTAACTTGATTATGCCAAGATTCATCCATTCCTTATTCCATTCCCATGGTCACTGCGCTTGGCCATTTTAAAAGGCAAGTAATTATTGTGAAAAGGAGACTTACAAAATGGAGGATTTTAGCTCTTATTTCCCGAATACTTCATCCCTCTCACCCGTATTAGACAAGGCTGGATAACCTCTCCTTTACTGGCTGCTGCATTACAGTTAATAGAAATATGCCAAGGGCTTGAATTTCTACATGGAACTGCAATGTAGTTCCCATCAGGGAGACATGGTCTAGAGAGGGTCAGGAATAGGAACTTCCCATTCTGAGGTACAGGATCTACAAGAGGACAATCCTGGATGCAAGTGTGGAAGGGCTGCTGTGGCGTCGGTTATTGTGGGGAGGAAGGATGATATCTTTGATGGGTCGTCAAATGGGAGACTTCCAAAAGAGGGTTGAATAGGGTACAAGCTGATACATCCCCATGAGAAATAAATCTTGGCTATCCAGAGCGAGAGGACCCTGGATGACTAACGATATTGATAAGAACATGAAGAAGAATGATGAGATATATGATGTAAACCAGAATAGAAAATAGCAATAAATATCAGAAAGGGAATCTCAAATGCAGGAGAGAGCTTAAGGCTACAACAAGGAAGGCTCAGAGAAAGCAGAAGGTGTGGATGGAGAGTTGTTCTCAACATAGAGTAAAATGTCCTTCAAACATTTTAATAATAAAATATTAGTGAAGGATAGAGTGGGGCTGTGAGAGAAGGGGAAAACATTTTGCTTAATGACCATTTTGTTCACAGAAGCCAGTCTATCCCCTGTTAAAAGAGGGCCTTCCCATAATACCATTGATGGTTCACGTTAGCTCTACCCAGGAACTGACTGTGAATGGGACATTACCGAATCGGAGGGAACGCATTCTCTAAACAACCCGCTAATGAAATTCTCTCCCTCACAATGTCACAGCATCTCCAGAAGCCCCGAAGACTCTCTCTGTCTCTATGGGACCCCAGCTGACACAACACTTCCACAGACAAAATGTCACCAAACTAACCACTATGGAGGAGCTGAGCCCTACTGTGGACAGGGTGATACTGAATCGTCAATCAATGGTCTTTGATTAGCAACCCTCCTGGGGCCATTGATTAACTGATGGATACTGGTTAAACATTGTTAGCTCTCTTTCAATACAGTAAAACTATCCACTGTAATTAAACCTGTATTGTCTTATAATCAGCTATCAACCTCTTATATCCCTCTAAGACCTGGATAAGCCTGTACTTTAGGGAATAGGCTGAGACTCATCTGTGTAGAGTGACCATTCTGTGTATGAGCGGTCCTTGGCTCCTTCTCACAATATCATGAAATAAAAAAAGCATGTCAATGTTGTGGTCCTGTTCGCCGAGCTGGGAATTTGTGTTGCAGACGTTTCGTCCCCTGTCTAGGTGACATCCTCCGTGCTTGGGAGCCTCCTGTGAAGCGCTTCTGTGATGTATCACTATAAATGCCAGAGGAAAGATCACAGAAGTGCTTCACAGGAGGCTCCCAAGCACTGAGGATGTCACCTAGACAGGGGATGAAATGTCTGCAACACAAATTCCCAGCTCGGCGAACAGAACCACGACAACGAGCACCCGAGCTACAAATCTTCTCACAAACTTTGAGCGTGTCAATTTCACAAGGTCTGAGTACGAGCTCCATTTGAAATTGGACAATACTTTGACAATTTGGCGTTAGTTGGCAGGTCCCATTACTTAGTACGGGGATCAGGACCAGACATAAATTTCAAAGACGTTCCCATTTGTGTGATCCTCCCCTCAGCCAGCGTCCCTCTACTGGAAGAGGGCACATGACAAGGCAAGAAGGAAAACAGCAAAGATGTCAAAATTTTTAAGTTTACAAAATTGTCCCAAAATGTCGTCACTTGCGTGATCCTCGCCTGAACCAGCGTACTTGTAGTGTAAGAGGCGAGACAACTAGGTAAGAAGATAGACTGGAAAGATCGCCCCAATTTAATCCCTGCTACATTTTTCATAATTCTGCTCTGAGCACGATACTGATCTGAGCCAGTGATTTAGTGCTGTAAGAGAATGCACGGTCAGTGAGAGGGAAGATTGGAGAGATCTATCCTTTACATTTCTCAAGTTCAGAGTAGGGAGACCATGGGAACTTGACCAGGCCCCCTGTGCTTGTCTTGTTTGTTTATTCAGTGTCCTGTCCTGTCTGTGTGTCCTCCCTGCCTGTCCTGCCCTGTCTGCGTTCATCCCTGCTGTACTCTGTACTTTGTTCCCAGTGTGACTACTCACAGCTAAATGGGATTGTGGGACTCGATACTGTCCAGAGAAGGACAGCCCCTGGGGACCGGTCTAACTTGTCCCTCTGGGGTGGGTGGTGCGCGGCCACTGACCCTCTCGCAGTAAATGCAGAAGCACCATGATCGATTGGCGTACTGCAAGAACAAGGTAGGAGATCCTCTGGTTACACCAGGCCCACCAGCTCTCTTGGTATGGAAGGAAACTGGGGACAGGAGATATATAACCCCCTTTTAGCACCAATTTGAACAGTTGGTCCCACAGGAATTAGCCATATCAGGGCTCCTTCAAACCAGACAAAATTGACCATGGGAGGACAAATATTGCGGGCAGGTATGGAGATCCCTCCTGGGACACTGGGTAGATGCTTCAGAGCTGAGACAAATTTAAGGAAGTTACGACTGGACATCAGCCCCCTGAAGTTACAGAGTGTCGTCTGGCCTCAGACCCAACTCCATCCGCCGATTCACTGCCCACTGCCCTGCTGTCATACACACACCCCCACCCCCTCCCGCACCCCCCCCCCCCCAGTACCCTAAGATTTCCCTCCTGACCTCAGAGCCAGACCCACTGGGAAACAAGCTCACTGCAATCATTGCCAGGTGATCACACACCCTCCCTATTACTGCACCTCAGGTAGTTCAGGAGGTGGCAATTGGTGGGTGGGCATCAGGTACAGAGCAGCCTGATCAGGCAGCACCCGACCCTGCTCCCAGCACCAGGCGGAAACACCGTGAGGCTGCAGCTTTGAGATCGCAGACCCGTGACCACCAACACCCCCACTTCATGGTATACACTACACCTCTGGACAGGCCCTGGACACACACAGAGGCCTGGGGTATGCCCCAGGATGTCCCAGATCCTCAGGATGCCCAGACCCTCCTGCAATTGGCTGACAGGAGTCACTGGGCACCTGCCCGTCTGTCTATTAAAGTTCCAGCCGGACTGTGGAATAGCAGCAGGAGCACAGTCGCTGGTTCGAAAATCCTGGTCACACCACCATGAAGGCAGCCGCAAGGCCACAGGCTGACTTCAGGGGAAGGTCCCCATTACCTGCAGAAGGTCAACAAGCCTGTCCCAGATTTTATTGCCAGCTTTAAGGATATCTGAGCCTCCTCAGCGGGCATCCCTTGGTCAGAAAATGAAAAGTTAGTGATGCAGATTCTTGTGAACTGCATGCTGCCCTGACATGCTCAAGTTTATAAATCACACACCCTAACCTGGCAGACAGCCGAGGGGTGTGGGGTGGGTGGGGGAGATACACTAACCACTTGAACCAATTGGGACAGACAGGGACTGTTTGAGACTATGAAGTGGAGGGAGACATACCCCCAGCTCGTGCAGCCAGAATCCCAGGGAGGAAGTCGGAGCCCGGCACAGAGAAGTCGGGGCAGGAATAGGGATTAATGTCGGGGATGTGGGAAGTGGGGTCACTGGGTAAGGGAATGTTGGGCAGCGGCCCCTCAGCAGCAGTGAATGCTTCCACCCATGCACTACCCTGGCAGACTCAGCGACACCGTGCCCCTCCACAGAGGCAGCATCAGCAGGCAGCCGACACTGTCAATGAGCCATGCCCCCACTCCCCGAGACCCTCGGGCTGCCACGGGAGGGAGGCTGCCTCTAGACACCTCTCACACTCCCTGTCTGAGAACCCAATGATGGATATGGAAGTGTGGGGGTTGTCTCATTTCAGTTTTGGTGGACCCCTGGGTCACTCACTCATCTGCACCTCCCTCTGCAGAACTCCCCCTCAGTTCCCAAACTGTCCACACTGTGGGTATGTCCGGAGTATCCATGGTAGAACCACTCTCCAATCCAGTCCCCCCTTTAGTGTCAGGTCTGTGACAGTCCCCAACACAGCTATACCATCCTCATCCTGTCCAGTAGCCCTGTTGGGTTGTAAATTAAATGCCTCCATTCACTGCTCGCCCCAGGGTCCCACCTTAGAAATTGTAATTCTTCCCCTTATCACGATCCTCATTGTGTTTGTGAAACAGTGCTGTGTGTGCACTTGTGTTCACTGCTGCTGTCCCCCTGCTCCACTGAACACCCAGATCACCAAGATTCACCTTAATGATGACTCTGGCCAAGATTCAGAGCACCCAGACACAGAATACATTGAGACCGACCAGTCTGAGTCTCAGGGCTACCCGTCTGATAATGACCCTCCCCCACCAGACAATCCCGGCGTTGGTGATGTTCCCCCTTTTGCAGCAGGTCCTGGTTATAAAAAGGGTGGAATTGTGAAGAAGGGGAACACATTTTCCCGAGTGACCATTTTGTTCACAGAAACCAGTTTGTCCCCAGCTAAAAGAGAGCCTTTCCATAATGCCATTGATGCCTCACATGAGCTATCCCCAGGAACTGACTGTGAATGGGACATTACCGAATCGGAGGGAACACATTCTCTAAACAACCCGCTAATGAGATTCTCTCCCTCACAATGTCACAGCACCTCCAGAAGCCCCGAAGACTCTCTCTGTCTCTATGGAACCCCAGCTGACACAATACTTCCACAGATAAAATGTCACCAAACTAATCAATATGGATGAGCTGAGCCCTACTGTGGACAGGGCGACCCTCCTGTGGCCATTGTTTAACTGATGGATACTGGTTAAACATTGTTAGCTCTCTTTCAATACAGTAAAACTATCCACTGTAATTAAAACTGTATTGTCTTACAATCAGCTATCAACCTCTTGTATCCCTCTAAAACCTGGATATGCCTGTACTTTGGGGAAGAGGCTGAGACCCCTCTGTGTAGAGTGATGACCATTCTGTGTGTGAGCGATCTTTGGCTCCTTCCCACAATATCGTGAAATAAAAAAGCGGATCAATTTCACAAGGTCTGAGTAGGAGCTTCATTTGAAATTGGACAATTCTCTGGCAGGGCCCAGACTGAACACACAGCAAAGATGCTCACTGAAGCAAGAGGGAGAGTACTAAAGGAAGTCATTACACCTGTCCTTCCCAAATTTATTACTAATTGCTAAATGGTGACAATGGTCTTGTTGAAAATGTGAGCGTTGAGCAGCTGGGATTTATCGTCACAGCTAATGAAGAGGAGTTGAAAAGCCTGCAGCACTCCCAATGAAAATTACCTGGTCCTGGCAGGATACAGCCTGGATTGCTGAAGGGAGCAAATTGCAGGGTCATTGAAAGAAATTCTCCGAACACAGGATTAGTGCCAGGGAACTGGAGGATTGCAAATGGGACACCATTGTTTCATAAAGGAGCAAAGGTTAATATTGTTAGGCTGGAACCTCGGGATTCCAGTCTTTGCGAGTTCTTTGGAAGGAGAGACTGCACCAGCTTCTTTAGTTTGGAGCAGAGCACGGTTTATTTTACAGAATCAAAACTGGCAAACTATACAACAAATTCTACAGCATGCAATTCGTTGGAGAAGGCGTTCTGCTTTCCCCTTTGGACTTGGCTCAATTATACTTTGCGCTGCCAGGAGTTCCCGGTCAGTTCTCCCTCACTCGTCCCCTCATTGGTCAGTACACCTGAGAGCGAGGGGGCCTGCGCCTCTATTGGCCGCATCGAGGTGCCTGTCCAGCTCCCGCTGTGCCGGACAATGGTACAGACATCCTGGGGTCGGCAGTTCCGACCCTGCAATCAATAGTCCATTGTTCAGAGTATCAATCTCATTACTATGTGTCTGACAGGCTAGGTGTTTTCCATAACAGAGTCAATGGTTTTCCGCAAGCGAATTAACAATCATTATTACTTATCATGGGTTTCGATGGGATTCTGTTCTAGTAGGTACATTAACAGATGCTTTAGCAACCATGTACTCCAATAGCGCAATTCACACCGTTCGACAGCTACCGGTTCCTTTATTAGTCATGAGTTCTCAATGGGACAGTCTGATACTGGCTGACATGATCTAATCAGCGAGGAATGTTACTTCAGACAGGTAGCCCTGCAGTTGCTAGGTTCTCCCCCATGGCTGTGATTAACTGTTTGGGGACTGGAACTGGTAATGTCTGCTGTAGCAATAGTGCTACCCTCCCTAGCCCCACTCTAGGCAATCTGATGGTGTATTCTCCCCAACATTCCCTCCCTTGGCCTCTTTTAGAGGCTACACACCCCCCATCGCAATGCCCGCGTAACAAGGTACATACAGAGAATTTAAACAAAAACATGCAAATCCAAAGTAAGGTCCCGCTCCGGGAGGGCTCCTCTGCAAAGGTAACAAAAGGACAAATTAATCAATTATGGTAAAACGACAGACAGAGGTCGAGGAAGTGGTGAAGGTATGAAGGTATCACAGATTAGTACAGTAACGGGCAGAAGAGTTCTAGAGGGGAGAAAGAAGAGCAATAAATCGGCTGGGGGATTAGGTCTGCAGTCCACGGAACACCCAAGTGTAAATTTGTGAGGGATACGAAATGGGGCACTAGTAGCGGTCTTGTTCTCGGCAGTAATCAAAACGCAGCGAACAGGTGTACTGTGGCCTGGGTCTGGTGCAGAGCAGAATGTCTCATAGAACCATCATGAGTCGCAGACATTGGTGCGAGCATTGAGTATGACTCGAACGTAGGGCCCCACAGTTTGACTGTGCCTGCTTTAGGTAGCCTCTCATCTGAGGAGGCCCACCCGTCCTTGGCTAACCAGTCATCAATCCTTACAGCGAAGGGTGGTGGCCAATGGCTGTTCCTCGTGGTCGTTAGGCGAATCCGTTGATAGAGGCCATGCGCTATGATGGTTAGGCGAGTCGCCGGGGCACACAGTGTTCCCTGATGCTGGCATGTAGCGGACAGTGCTAGTGTGCACGTTGCCAATGATGGAAGGGGTATCTGGACAGCAGACCGACCCACCCCAGGGTTAGTACGGGGTAGGGGGAGTAGGAGTAAACACATACAGATAGAACCCTGCTATCTGTCCGGAACAGAGGAGCATGAAAGGTAGTCGCCAATGTGTGTACATTAGTCAAGGCAAGAGCACTGTTTTAGAATTAGTACAACAATAGTCCCCCTTGCCGTTAGAGAGAGCGTCTGACCGGTAGTGGTGAGCAGGATGCAAAAATCGTTGAAACCGCCAAGGTTAAGCCGACTCGAGGAGTGTACACAGAAGCAACCGTGAGTGCGTGAAGTAACTCCCCCCACCGCCCCCCAGGCAGCAGCTGTGTAAACGGTGGACGTAGGAAGGCTCAGTGGGGTATGGCTGCAGGGCAACGCGACGGATGTTACGATCGGGGCCCCGCCAGTTGCCAGACTCACACCAGGGGGTAGAATGGGGAACATGCAGGGTCACAGCGGAAAATCGTAGACTGTATTGTGCGGCGTCCGCAGTGATGCGGCCCGTGTTATATGGGGATCTAGGGGAACGTGGCCCTGAGGGGACGTAGCGGGCAGCCGGTGTAGCACCACCGCCTGGTAGGCGGGTGTGGAAGTGCTCGTTCCCGAGAAAAGTTAGTACTGAGTAGCATCAAGAGCAGAACCGTGGCGCACCACCGTGGGCGACGCGATCGGATGAACTCGAAAGAAAGCCATTGAGACCGCTGACATGCACCGGAGAGATAGTATTTAGTACGCCTGCACCCGTAGCCCATTCAGAGGTGGTAGTGCATCATTGGAGAGAATAACCGCCAGATCCCCACTCGCCTGGCTTCCCATCGGGAGGCGTGAGTCACTTAATGCAACCGGCCGCACGGAAAACCGGCTCCACGGTTCATGAATGGAAGTCACCTTACAGCATGTATTCCATATGTCCCTCCCCGTTTGTAGGAGATCACACGCAGGCTGTCGTGTACTCAGAGTTGGTGGCGGCGCAGGCATCTGTTGAGGAGTGCAGAGCCCAGCATATGGGGGGTTCGGTTGAAAAGTAATGATACCACATTACATTTAAACCAGGGAGATGGGGCTGCAGAAATGTGGTGAAAAGAGTCCTGCCCTCCCCAGGGTGACATTTGGTGAAATCAGCCAGAAAATAAAAGCATTGTATTTAACAACCGCCATTAGCACATTCCTGTGAAGGCAGAGCCATTGGGTGAGCTGATCTCGAAAAGCTCCTTGCTATTAGACTCAACGGACATCACCATGCCAGTACTTCTGGATGTGAAGTCTCATCTAGTAAAAGGAAGAGGGGGCCAGTGCGAAATGTCCAATGCATTCACTAAGATTGCCCCCCACCCAGTTGTGCAACAGAACTGGAGAAACCAGATATCAATCAAGACAATGAGAGGAAAAAAAAATGAAGGTAGGCCTAACCCCTAACCTTTCTCACAGCCCATGGACCTGTACGAAGCTGTCACCTAAAAAATAGAGTGATCCCAGTGTGAGGTAAAAGGAGTGGTTCCGTCTAAAAGGAAGAAATAGTACCTTGTACAAAGGAGTGCAGAGCAATTTGTGAACTCCAATCAGAGAGAAAAAAAAAGGTCCCTGACCACTGGCTGCCACAGAAGGCAATTGAAACAAGGGGAAATAGATCATCCTGTAGGGGAATTGTTCGTGTTATTTTTAAAGAGTCAGAAAAAAGCGAAAAAATGCAGCCACCCCACTGATTCAGTATTGGGAGAGGTAACTGCGGAAAAGCAGTCACGCAAAAAGATACCAAGTAGCAGCATTTCTTAATCAGAAAAAGGTGAAAAAGCAAACGTGCACAGGCTGTGGAAGACATTCAGTAGGAAAGGCTGCGGCCAATTGGGAAATAGCACTATACAGGGCAGATAGATTCCGGGACAATGATGAAAATGCAAGATAGTACGAGTCTCGGTTATAGCTTGCCGTGCATCTGCACTAGCAGCTGCAGGCGCAAAAACGTCGTCATGCACATGAAATAACCAATGTTGGAAAGTAAAAATATCCGGTCAAGAGCTCTACCGAAAAAATAGGGTGACCCCCTAGAGGGGTCAAAGGATTGACAACAGTTAAAAGGGGAGAAATAGTACACCGTATAGGGGAAGGCAAACTATGACCACTGTCACCACAGGTGATTAAAACAGATTGTCGTATGCGCAGGTTACTTCCCTAGGAGGCAAACCGAAAAAACAGGAGGAATATAAAGTAGGTAATCAGTTCAGATGAGCTGGACATGGGTGAATGCACCACGCATCGCGCAGGAACTGTAACAACTGCAGCGTGTACACTATGTAAATGACAAACCAGAAAGTTGTCGGGTGTGAGATCACGAACATACAGGGTCGGCTCTGTTGCAGTATGGGTGACCCGTGGCAACAGGACAATAGAGCAGCTAAATTTCCACAGTGTGGTTACGAAAAACATGGCGCAGGGGGCCCCCTAATTTCTCAGGGTGCGCAGCATAACTCGCACGTAGGGGAGAACCCCGAGCTGTTCGTAAATATTGTTGAGAGGTAATTTAAAAACACAAAGGCAACTCAGAAAGCATGGGTAACATCAACAAAAAAGGGCGAATTGTTCCCTGCTCTTCCCAGATATTCATGTACGTCCTGCCCGTGTTTTAGCCTGAGGGTCCCCCATGCGTCCAGGGAGAGGGTGGTGGGGAAGCTATCTGGTGGGGACTGCCGTATAAGATTTCAGAAAAGGTCAAACAAGGCCGTCTCGTCTGTCCGTGGTCCTAAATTATCTCATGGCAGGTTTCTCTCTCAAAAGTCGCTATGTGACCAGGGGACCTAATTCTCCTCCCCCACACTAGTGGCGAGGAGAGGCGCTTGGACGGTTGGCCTAGTAGCAACGGCCCCCTTTAGCGGGCTACACCCTTCCTCACGACCCGCAATAATCTCCCCCTCGTCCAGCTGGGAGGTGATGTCAAGAGGGGATTCGAACTCATTACCCTAGGTGGGTTCCCCAGGGCCAAGGTTGAAGACAAATTTAGACAAAATGCACGTAAAACATCAACCACGAGCACAATCTTACTTTTACGACTACCCGCCTGCTCGCAGCAGAATCCATGGTGA
This sequence comes from Hemiscyllium ocellatum, assembly GCF_020745735.1. Taxonomy (NCBI): domain Eukaryota; kingdom Metazoa; phylum Chordata; class Chondrichthyes; order Orectolobiformes; family Hemiscylliidae; genus Hemiscyllium; species Hemiscyllium ocellatum. The sequence continues at coordinate 108,351 of NC_083432.1, read as the reverse complement.
ACAAGGTGGATCACTCAGGACAAGGGTCAGTGAAGAAGCTAGAGAGCCAAAAGCATTCCCAAAATACCAGCAAAGATATCACAGAACAGACCTCGTTCGGTGTTGACGGACAATGACCCTATCACTACGCAGAGACGTAGGGCAAAGCAGGGCTCTGTTACGCCCCCTCATTTCCCACGTCCCTGTCGGGCTCAGTCTCCTGAATTGAATTCAGGGCAACGTTTGGCCTCCCTGACCTGGGGCAATGGGGGAAATGGTGCCAGTTATTGTCATCCTCCCTTCAGACCCTGCACCCAAGTTTTCCATATGTTACCGCAGTCAGGGGCCCACCAGCGGTTGTGAACGGACTTACTGCCTTGGGCAACTCTCACATGCGTTGCCCCATGTGTTTTCAGCCCGTTCAGTATAAGGGATGGTGATGATTATGGAGAGGGGGCCTTTGTCACGGGGACCCTGGTGAGTAACGTAAAACTCTGGGCAATTAGGAGATTTGCGGTGGGACGAAATTGGACTGTTTGCCTGAGGGGACTTGTCCCCTGAACGAGATACAGAACGAGAGGTGCAAGTATAATCCTTGTGTGTGCAAGAATCTGTGTGTGTGAAGGGCCGTGTGTCATAGCCAAAAGAGAGTGCGCAGGTGCTGCGTATCTGTGTGAAACAGAGAGTGAGAGCCACAAGGGGCTGCTCAGCTAGCAGAGAGGTTAACACTGTTCTAGCTCGAAATCATCTGATTGTTAGTGAGTGGATGTGTGAGTGTTGTCAGCTAGAGCTTGCACCCCCCTTTTTGACTGTGATATTTATGGATGTGTAACATGATCTTAAAAGACGAAAGAGTGCGCATGTGATTGTAATGAAAAGATGAATGAGCGCGCATAACACTTTAACGTAAGGGAAAATCTGTGGATCTGAGAGAAAGGATGAAATGGGTGTGTAAGATAGGTCAGTAAAAAAAAATTAGAGGACATAGGCGGAAAGATGAATGAGTGCCCCCATCTCGTCATAAAAGAATCCGTGAGCATGAGCGTTGAACAAATGGCTGAAGCACCCATGTCGGCGGACAAAAAATGAGTGACTGGTCGCGAGGAAAAAAGATGAATGAGCTAGGCCAAACCCTTTACTGTCTGCTGAGTCGCAGGTCCCGGTTGGAGACCTGAGATCTGCGGCCACCGGGAAAAAAGGAGGAATAGGCAAAAATAAGTGGGCTGGGGGATGTCAGAGCCTAATGCCGGCTTCGATAATGCCGGGCAAACAGCGGTCGCATGAAAACCACTTTAAAAGGGGCGAGTAGTAGTGGCCACTGTGCCACCGTATGGTAATGCTGTACTGCGCATGTTGTTGTTCGGTATTTTCTATTTAAAAGTAAAAAAAAAGGGTACAACCTGTCGAATAAGATGTAGTTAGAAGCATGATTCATGTCATCATCATGATAATTTAAGAAGACCTTCCCATCGGATTATCCCCTGGACCAGGACAATCGCGCCTACGTGTCCCTCCGATGTAGTGATGGCTTAGTGGTCGACCTGTTAGGGTCGCAGACCCCTGAAAACGAGTAGCCCCTCCCAGAGCGAGCAATCCCGCTGAGAGTGAGTTGACCCGCCAGAACCAAGCTGACCCCGGGACACCCCGGGATTTACCGTCTTAGGACGGCACAACCGTAGTGGTCCGACAATTAAATGCTCCACCATCCCTTACTCTGTCACCTTTCTGTACCCATCTCTACCTTTTCAAGTAAAAGAGTAATTAAAAATGATAGTGGGGCAGTACACAATGTTGGGAGGACAGAAGTCATTAACCCTAAAAATCAATGTGAGTCCACAGAGATAAATCCCAGCCCGTTAAATCCAGGGAACAAAACTCACATACTCGCAGAGCTGCAGATCTGCTCCTGTTTGCTGGACAGCTTTCCACGCTCTCTCTCTCTCTGAGGCTGCCGGTGCAGGTCCGCTGCACCCCGATGCCTCGCTGCCGACGTGGTCTAGCAGGTCCAGACCTGGGAGCAAGTGTTCCTGCAACACTCCCGTTCGCCACGTCCGTCAAAATCACAGCACTCACTCTTTCTCTCTCACTGGGCCGGCCCCACACTGGTTGTCACCCGCATACATGCCAAGCCACGCATACTGTCGGTGTCTCTGTATCCCCGTCTCAGCCTGTCGCAGTCCCCTGCCCTCTGTCTTAGTAACATGCTCCAAGGCTTTACAGCCTCGGCGGTCCGAGATCAGGTCCCCCATGTCGGAACTCCCCTGATGGGAACCGTGATAAAAACAGAGCATCTTTCAAAACCTGACCTTCGCGTGGCAGATCTCTGCTCTTAACAACCGGTCTAAGGCAGACGTCTGTGCGGATAACCCTGTTCAGAAGATGAGATCCGACCTCTGTCCCCCCGGGGTTTGGTAGATGCTAGCAGCAAGTGTGTATAGCAAGATTCGTCGGTCTTAAGTGCTTCGTAACGTGGATCCAAGCAGTCAAGTGCGGTCAGCGCTGCAATAGTTAATCTCAGGAACGCGCTCGGCTCCGTAAGCCACGCGAATTAAACAGACAACAAGGGGCGCGCTCGGCTCCGAAAGCCGCGCAAATTAAACAGACAACAAGGGGCGCGCTCGGCTCCGAAAGCCACGCGAATTAAACAGACAACAAGGGACGCGCTCGGCTCCGAAAGCCACGCGGATTAAACAGGCAACAAGGGACACGCTCGGCTCCGAAAGCCACGCGGATTAAACAGACAACAAGGGACGCGCTCGGCTCCAAAAGCAACGCGGATTAAACAGGCAACAAGGGACGCGCTCAGCTCCGAAAGCAACGCGAAATCAAACAACAGGGGCGCGCTCAGCAGCGAAAGCCACGCGAAATCAAACCAGTTACAAATTAAAAGGTTAGTGGTAGCTTACCAGTCAGGATTCTGCGATGCTGCTGCCAAACTGATCAGTTTTTTGGGTTGGTGAGGTTCAGAGAGCAGACAAGAAACTAACTAAAGAAATTTAACTACTGGAAGCCTTAGGTTTAACAGGCGCTTCCTCACCTTAGAAGGTTTCGGCCGAAGATTGTCTGCCCCCTGACCCGCCAACGTGGCCAACTTGCCGTGGTCTCTTTCCCTTCCCGCGACAGGCTCACCAGATGTTAGGCCGGAACCTCGGGATTCTAGTCTTTGCGAGTTCTTTGGAAGGAGAGACTGCACCAGCTTCTTTAGTTTGGAGCAGAGCACGGTTTATTTTACAAAATCAAAACTGGCAAACTATACAACAAATTCTACAGCATGCAATTCGTTGGAGAAGGCGTTCTGCTTTCCCCTTCGGACTTGGCTCAATTATACTTTGCGCTGCCAGGAGTTCCCGGTCAGTTCTCCCTCACTCGTCCCCTCATTGGTCAGTACACCTGAGAGCGAGGGGGCCTGCGCCTCTATTGGCCGCATCGAGGTGCCTGTCCAGCTCCCGCTGTGCCGGACAATGGTACAGACATCCTGGGGTCGGCAGTTCCGACCCTGCAATCAATAGTCCATTGTTCAGAGTATCGATCTCATTACTATGTGTCTGACAGGCTAGGTGTTTTCCATAACAGAGTCAATGGTTTTCCGCAAGCGAATTAACAATCATTATTACTTATCATGGGTTTCGATGGGATTCTGTTCTAGTAGGTACATTAACAGATGCTTTAGCAACCATGTACTCCAATAGCGCAATTCACTCCGTTCGACAGCTACCGGTTCCTTTATTAGTCATGAGTTCTCAATGGGGCAGTCTGATACTGGCTGACATGATCTAATCAGCGAGGAATGTTACTTCAGACAGGTAGCCCTGCAGTTGCTAGGTTCTCCCCCATGGCTGTGATTAACTGTTTGGGGACTGGAACTGGTAATGTCTGCTGTAGCAATAGTGCTACCCTCCCTAGCCCCACTCTAGGCAATCTGATGGTGCATTCTCCCCAACAATACAGCAACCTGTATACATGTTAGCTCGGCATCAATAGTGGGATAACTGATAGAGGATATAATACGGACTGAGGTAAATACCCATGGATAAAAATAAGTTAATACCAGACAAATAACATGGCTTTGCCAAGAGCAGATCATGTCTAGAAAGAAACTTGAGTTCTTTGATGAGGTGACACAGGCAGAGAATGAGAGTACTCCTGTGGATGTTATATATTGGAACTTTCAAATAGCATTTGATGCCACACAGCAGGATGGTTCCCAAATTAGAAATGTCTGGGACTGGTGAGTCCTCGGCAGCACGGAATTGAAGTTGGTGAAATGATAAGAGACAGGGTGGAGCTGTAGGTGGGCATTTTCCAGTTTGGAGCTGAGTTGGAATTAGTGTTTTCCAGGGATTGGTATTCAGACCCTTGCCCCATCTGATTGAGAGATGGGTGTTGTTGCAAACTCTCTAAATGTGTCGATGTTACCGCGATGGGGAGAATTGTGACTTGTGAGAATAGAGTCATGCAGCATGGAAACAGACCCTTCGGCCCACCCAGCCCATGCACACCATGTTCCCAAACTAAACCAGTTCCACCTGCCATATTAAGGCCCATATTGCTCCAATGCTTTCTTATTCAGGAACTTATCGAAACAAGTTGGTCAAAACGCACAGATACCCGGCAAATGGATGTCAATGCTGAAAAATGTGAGGGATTGTATTTTGTTCCAATAAGTACAGACAGAAACCACAGGCTCAATGTCACAATTTTGAGGGGAATACAGGAGCTGAGGGACTGAGGGGACCATGTGTATAATTCTATGGAGATTATCCGGCAAGTGGCAAGAGCAGGTAATAAGGATTATCGGTTCGTTGGGTTTATAAACAGAGGGATAGAACATGAAAGCACGGGAGTAATACTACACCCCTGCAAATTATTGGTCAGGCTACATTTGGATTATTGTACTCAGATGTTGGAACCTTATACAGTGTTTCCACGAGTTTGTCTGTCAGTATCTGGATGATAGATTACAGAGTTATACAGCACGAAAACAGACCCTTCAGACTAACGTGCCCATGCCGACCAGATTTCATAAAGTGAGGGAGTCCCATTGGACAGCGTTTGGCCCATGTCCCTCTAAACCTTTCCCATCCATCTCCCCATCTGGATGCCTTTTCAATGTTGTAACTGGACCTGTCTCCATCACCTCCTCTGGTGGCTCGTTCCACACACGCACCAACTTCTGTGTGAAAAGATTGCAGCTCGTGTTCAGTTTTAAATATTTCCCCCTCACCTAAAGACAAAGGCCCTGCCTGAAACTGTGTAAACCTCCCCTGGTTTATCGGAGCAAAATGGAAGTCCTCACATTTATCTAAATCAAACTCCATCTGCTATTTATCGGCCCACCAGACCAGCTGATCAAGATCACATTGAATGCTTGGATAACATTGTTTACAGTTCACTATATCATCAATTTTGGTGTTATCTACAAACCTACTCACCACATCTTCTATATTCCCATACAAATCATTTATATAAATGACAAACAACAGTAGACCCAGCACTGATCCTTGCAGCACACTGCTAGGTGCAGGTCTCCATCCTTAACCAAAACCCTCTCCCACCACCCCGTCTCCTACAATCAAGCAACTTTGTATCCAGTTGGCTGGGTCTCCATAGACCCCATGTGGTTGAACATTCCTAACCAGTCTCCAATGTGGAACCTTGGTGAAGACCTTGCTAAAGCCCATGTAAACAATGTCTCCCGCTCTGCCTTCATGTATCTTCATGGTCACCTCTTCAAGAATCACAATAAGGTTTGTGAGACATGATTTCCCTGGTACAACGCCATGTTGGGTATTCCTGACATTTCCAGAATTGGAAGGTCATTCCAACCCACGTGGTGAAGTTTCCAGAAAGGAAAAGTAGTAAATATGGTGTCCTGGGAGGAGCAGAAACCTGTTTTGGACTCATCTGTGGCAGGGAATATGTCCTCACGGTCATTCTCTAGTTTAGATGGAGAGTCACAAGACAATCCCTGATCACAGTATCATGGGAATTTGTAGCTCAGGTTGTGGATGAGATTGTTGACTTGCTCACTGAGCTGACAAGTTTGTTCTCAGACATTTCCTCACCATTCTAGGGAACAGAATCAGTGAGCCTCTGGTGAAGCATTGGTGTTCTGTCCTGTTTGCTGTTTAAGTGTTCGGGTCTGCTGGGGTCGGTCGTGTCATTTACAGCTTTGCTGCTGGTTCTGTTTCTGAGTGGTTGGTAAATGGGGTCCAACTCGACATGTTTGTTCATGGAGTTCCGGGTTTGGTGCCAGGCTTCCAGGAATTCCCATGAATGTAACTGGCGTGTCACAGGATGGATACGTTGTTCCAGTTATACAGTCACAGAGTCATACAGTCCGACAGAATGGAGAGAGACCCTTTGGTCTAAACTGGGTCATGCTGACCAAACTTCTCATCGATACTCAGCCCATGTCCCTGCACTGGACCCTTCTCCATCTCATCCTTTCCTATCCATGTTATTGACCAAATGCCTTTTAAATGTTGTTACTGTACCCACCTCACACACTTCCGCTGGTAACTCATTCCATTTGTATACCACCATCTGTCTATAAACTTATAGAGTCATAGAGATGCACAGCATGGAAACAGACCTTTCGGTCCAACCCATCCATGCCGACCAGATATCCCAACCCAATCTAGTCCCACCTGCCAGCACCCGGCCCATACGCCTCCAAACCCTTCCTATTCGTCTCCCCATCCAAATGCCTTTTAAATGTTGCAATTGTACCAGCCACCAGCACTTTGTTTGGCAGTTCATTCCATACATGTACCACTCTCTGCATGAAAAAGTTGCCACTCAGGTCTCCTTTATATCTTTTCCCTCTCACCCTCAACCTATGCCCTCCAAATCTGGACTCACACACCCCTGGGAAAAGACTTTGTCTATTTACCCTATCCAAGCCCGTCATAATTTTGTAAACCTCTATAAGGTCACCCCTCAGCCTCCAACGCTCCAGGGAAAACAGCTCCAGCCTGTTCAGCCTCTCCCTATAGCTCACATCCTCCAACCTTGGCGACATCCTTGTAGATCTATTCTGAACCCTTTCAAGTTTCACAACATCTTTTCAATAGGAAGGAAACCAGAATTGCACATAATATTCCAACAGTGGCCTGCCCTTAAGGTCCCTTTTATTCTTTCCCCTCTAACCTTAAACTGATGCCCTCTCGTCCTCAATTTCCCAACCCTGGGGAAAAAAAACCTGATGCATTCACTCTATCCATGCCTCTTATGATCCTACATAAGATCCTTCTCTAAGATCCCCCCTCACTCTACTACGCTCCAAAGATGAACGTTTTAGCTTGTCTAACCTCTCCCTGTAACTCAGACCGTTGGATCTTGGTAGCATCTTCATACATTTCTTCTGCACTTTTTCCTGTTTCATAACATCCTTCTGACAGCAAGGTGACCAAAACACAATACTCCAAGTGCAGCCTCACCAATGTCCTATAAAACTGCAACATAACTTCCCAACGTTTATACTCAATGCCCTGACTGATGAAGGTCAGTGTGCCTAAAGCTTTCTTCACTGCCCTCTCTACCTGAGACTCCTCTTTCAGAGAACCATGTACCTGAACTCCAAAGTTCCTCTGTTCCACTGCACTCATTAAGGCCCTACCATTCACCATGAAACTCCTGCCTTGATTTTATTTTCCAAAATGCAAGACCTCACACTTATCTATATTAAACTTCATTTGTCATTTTTCAGGCCACTTCTCCAGCTGATCAAGAACCTTCTGCATTTTCTGATAACCTTCCTCATGGTCGACGATATTATATTATCATCTGCAAATTTACTAATCATGTCTAGAACGTTCTCATTCAAATTATTGATGGAGATAACAAACAGTAATGGGCCCAGCACTGACCCGTGAGGCACTCCGTAGTCACAGGCCTCCATCTGACAAACATCCTTTCACTATTACCCTCTGCTTCCTACTATCAAACCAATTGTGTATCCAATTTGCCAGCTCCCCCTGGATTCCATGCGATCTAACCTTCCAGAGCAGCCTACCACGTGGAACCTTATCAAACGCTTTACTGAGATTCATATAGACAAGTTCTACTACCCTGCCCTTGTCAATTTTCCTGGTCACTTCATCAAAGAACTCTGACAAATTTATGAGACTTCATTCCCACACGCAAAGTCATGCTGACTACTCCTAACCAAACCCTCTCTTTCCAAATGCATGTATACCTTATGTTGAATTGGGGTCGTTCATTGTCCGTGTGTCTGTCCAAGTGATAACTGGTCATGCCTCTTGGTTGCTGGTTGGTGTTCATGTACCCTGGTGGCTAATTTCCTTCCTGTTTGTTCTATGTCGTGCTTTTGACAATCTTTATGTGGTATTTTGTCTCAATTCACCCGTGTTGTTGCTCTCTTCTTCCTTGGTGAATTGCATGCTGGGAAGGATATTGTTGATGTGTTGCTGGGTTTCCTTGGCATCAAATGGACAGATAACCACACTCCAGCAAGAAACACTATGTGGCAGACTGGCCTGTCCATTCTATACTGCATTGCCATAGTTAGACAAGAGTCTGCCTTTTGAGGCACAGTGGCTCAGTATTTAGCACCTGCTGTCTCACAGCGCCAGGGAGTTGGGATCGATTCCAGCCTTGGGATAGTGTCTGTGTGGAGTTTGTAAACTCTCCCCGTGTGTGTGTGTGTGTGTGTGTGTGTGTGCGTGTGTGTGTGTTTGTGTGTTTCCTCCAGGTGCTCCAGTTTCCCGCCACAATCCAAAGATGTGCAGGTTGGGTGAATTGGTCACACTAACATTGCCCGGAGTGTTCAGGGATGTGTAGGTTAGGTGCATTAGTCAGGGGTTAATGTAGAGTAGTACGGTAGGGAATGGTTCTACTTAGGATACTCTTCACAGAGTCAGTGTGGACGTGTTGGGCCAAGTGATTCCCCTCTTAGGGAATCCACGATTCTGTAATCCATTTGGAAAGTAATTGATCATCCGTCTAGAGAATCTCCAATGGAACATATGTCTGAGCATGCAATGAAAGTAAAAGTGTGTTTTTGAGAATGCAAATAAAACAAAACATCATCATTCACAATAACATGTTTTATAAAATTATCATATCATATTAAAATACATAAAGTACAGGAGTAATGAATAATTAATGTCTGAACTTTGATCTAGGTTTGGCTGACAACCAACTTATCTAACTGTATAAGAGGCTGGAATATTCTTTGATGACCTAATTGGTTAATTGGAGATGTTTCATTCCAAACAGCCTGACGTTACATTCATATATTCCACCCGGGGACATCGGACCTGATAGTCATTAAATATGTCAGGTCACCAAATCAGACAATGTGCCCAGGTTTCTGAAACTCAGCCTTTTTTCAATCATCACAATAGAGTCCTCCAAAACACAACTCACACACTGACTGGATTGTACCTTTCCTACACTGTTTGTGTTTTGATTGTTTCTTGAATCATTTTGATATTTCCTTTCAGCTCAAACATAAGAAGTGAACTTCAGCTACAGACTGTGTTTCTCTCATGGCACCGTCCATCCTGAAACTGATCTTCTTCTCATTTGAAATCTCTTCCCTGAGAAAATCGGTCGGCATGTTGTTGTCCGAACCCAGGCATTAAAATCCTTCAGGTATATCGGGCCACAGCAGGTAACACTTATACCTGAAATGTTATCCTTCACATCTCATTCTTGTGCTGCGTTAAATCGCTCTGTAAAACTGTCCTGAATTCTGATTTTGTAGAAATGATTTAATCCGTAAGAGATACTGAGCTCTGATTAAGGCAAAATTAATCAATCAATAATTAATTGATTAAAAAATTAATTAATTAATCAATAGGAAAGGGATGTAAACATAGATTTAAATATTTATTCCAAGAAGATCAAAGCACAGCAGTTGTTCAGACTACATGGAGTTTTTGACTGACGTGATTAAGTAAAAAATACTTTTCATTTCTCAATCTGGTGAACAGAAAAGTCTTTGTGCTGCTCTACAGCATAATGATGAGCTATCTGCTGAGTTGGCCATGAGATACTCCATGCAGAATCACTGTCTCTGAAACATTAATGCAGTTCCTGGTCAGGATGCTGCCAGACCTCCTGTGTCTTCCTTTAGTCTTCTATTCAGACTCCCCGGATCTGCAGTGCTTTATTTTATTGTATTTAATTATATGGTGATTCCTTGATGGACAGCACACATTTCAGAGACATCATGAAACCCGACTTTGATTTGACAGAACACTAACTCTGTGATCAGTAATACTCCTCAGTGGTTCAGGCATTGGGCTTTGTAAAACTTTAATTCAAACCTCAAAAGCCTTGAATGAAGTTCCACATTTGGCTCAAAGTTGCCGTGTTGCCAGAATTCATGGTCCGAGCTGAGTCACACACTGGAGACTATCCAGAGAATGAACATTCGTGAAATGAGTGACCAGAGGCCTCACTCAATGCAATGCTGCTTCGAGACTTGATGGTACATACCCCCAACATTGCCTCACCCTTTTATAATCTTCACTACTTTGTCTTTCCCCCAGTTTCATCTGAACACATTTGCGGTGATGAAAGAGCGTTTCTTTATAAATATGGAAAGCACCAATGGGTGGCCTTTCCTTTCATTGATGTTCCCTCCTTCCCTTGTCAGATTAGCGGGTTTGATCATTCATTTCTGTTCCGTCCTGTGTACGGCTGAGGATCAATGTTCGACTCTGTGAGAATTCTTCTGAGTGGACAGGAGATGGAAAATGAACATGGCTGAATCTGTACGGAAATATTTCGAGACTGTTGAAGTGAAATGTTCATGAAATAACTTTCTTTATAGATTATGATACCTTTGCAAATCAAAGTCAGAAACAGATTGTGTTTAATCAGCGAATATCGATGGAATGCATTTTTGTCAGAATGTGCAACTATTCTGCATGATAGATATTCCACACATTTACAAGAACGATAAGTTGCTAACCAATGAGAAAAATAGGACGAGATCGACAAAATGGGAACTGAAGAATCAATCTGATAGGTGTACCTGATAATTATCAATATTTAGACAGATGACGTCACTCCAATGAGACTGGGACCCAGTCAGCAAGTCACCTTTCCTTTACACGTGTACGGTACATGGAGTCTGCCTCCCTCGCTCAGAGCCAGGCCCTAGAATGAGGCGATTCTCTGAATCTCCTGGATGTACCTATTAGTCAGGGCTCTCTGGCCCAGGGGAACAAGCCCAGGCAAAGATCTCATTGTCAATGAAATCCACCTGGCCCCAGTCCCAGGGATGGAGGCCTGTTCCTTACCATGTAGCTTCTCCTGGGATGTTCTCACCTCAGGTCCAATTCTTCTGTCTCTGACTCAGACGTGAGGGGCATGTATCGGACTGTAGCCCATCTGTTGTATCTGAAGAGGCCACACTTAGAGCTTTGTATTCAGTTCTGCACGCCACATTACAAAAGGGAAGTGGAGGCTTTGGAGAGAGTGCAGAAGACGTTTGCCAGGATGCTGTCTGGATTAGAGGGGATGAACTATAAGGGAGGATTAGAAAATTTAGGTTGCTTTCTCTGGAGGGGTGGAAGCTGAGGGGAGATTTGATAGAAATATATAAGATTATGGGATGTACAGATAGGATTGATCGTTTCTGAATTGCCTCTGAATTGAAATGTGTAATACTGGGGAGCATGCATTCAAGGTGAGAGGGGGTTAGTTCAATATCTTTTTACACAGAGAGTGGTTGGAGTCTTAAACGTGCGGCCGGGGGCCGTGATGGAGGTAGGTATGATCGGGGAGTTTAAGGGTCTTTTAGATATAAATATGCATGAATATGCAAGAAATGGAGGGCTATGGCAGGCAGAAATGTTTAGTTTAATTTGGCATCAAGTTTAACACAACGTTCTGGGCTAAAGGGCTCATTCCTGTGTTTTTTCAGTGCTATGTTGTATGTTTATTTTTGAAGGTTAAATGCAAGAGGAAATAATACAGTCGAAGACAGGATCCTTCGGAGTATTGATATACAGAGGGATCTCGGAGTGACAGGACACAGCTCCCTACAAGTGGAAGTACATGTCGATAAGGTGCTGTAGAGGGTGGGCCATTGATTAGAAAAGTTGGCGAGTGATGCCGGTTGGCAGCTGTAAGTAAACCGTTAGGTTCCAGTGGAGTAGGGAATGCTGTTCTGGTTATCACATGGTAGGCAGGATGTGGAGGCTTAGTGTGTAACATTATGAGAAGCAGGAATAGAGTGCAGAGTCAGAATCATGTTTCGAGGGTGGAAATGTCACATACAAGGTTTTATTGATAAGGTGAGAGGGAGAGGGTTTAAAGCAAGTGTGTGAGGCAACAGTTTCTTTCCTGCGATGTGTGGTAGATGCCTAGAAGGTACCGTGATAATAGCAGACGTGATAGTAACGCCTGAGAGACATTTAGATGGGGATGTGCCCAGGCTGGAATAGAGGGAAATGGATCCTGTGCAGGCAGATGGAATTAGATTAACATTGAATTATTGTCAGCAGAGACATGATTGGCTGAAGGGCCTTTTGCTGTACTGTTCTGTGTGCTATTATAACCACACTAATTTGATTTTTTAAGGAAACCTTGCATCACAGCCTGCCAAGTCAGAGGGCTGGCTCAGTCCAATCCTGGGTTTTCTGTCTTTTTGTTCCCTTTATTAGAGCCAAAGAATCATAGAGATATACAGCATGGAAACAGACCCTCTGTTCCAACTCGTCAATGCCGAACAGATATCCTAACCTAATCCAGTTCCATTTGCCAGCACTTGGCCCATATCTCTCAAACCCCTTCCTATTCATATACCCACCCAGATGCTTTTTATTGTCCCAGCCTCCACCACTTCCTCTGGCAGCTCATTCCATACAATGCACTATCCTCTGCATTAAAAGGTTGTCCCTCAGGTCCCTTTTAAATCTTTCCTCTCTCACCCTCAACTTATGCCCTCTAGTTCTGGTCACCCTCACCCAGGGAAAAGACCTTGTCTATTTACCCTAGCCATGCCCCTCATTATGTTATAAACCTCTATAAGCTCAATCCTCAGCCTCCAACGCTCCAGGGAAAACCCTCCAACCCCCAACCCCCAGTAACATCCTGGTAAATCTGTTATGAGAGAGAAGTCAATATTTCAGGTGGAATTGTTCTTCAGTCCTGAAGAAGGGTGAATACCCAAAACGCTAACTTCCCCACCTGCTGATGCTGCCTGGCTGGCTGTGTTCTCTCAGCCTCCTGCTTGTCTACTTTGGATTCCAGCATCTGCTGTTTTCTTTCTCTCTAACGAATGATAAACAGGACTCGATGGGCCGAATGGCCAAACTTCTGCTCCGATGGTCTTGTGGTCTGACGTTTCTGTGGATCATTTCAGTCCCAGGCTCAAGGAGCTGCAGCGCTCACTGGGAGCAAAGCTCATAGAATCCCTACGGTGTGGAAACAGGCCCTTCGGCCCGACAAGTCCACACTAACCCTCCGAAGAGTAACCCACCCAGACCCATTCTCCTAATCTATTATTCTACATTTACCCTCGGACTAATGCACCACAACTACACATCCCTGAACAATGCAGGATAATTGACAATTCATAATTCACCCTAACCTGCACATCTTTGGACTGTGGGAGGAAACAGGAACACCCAGAGGAAAGCCAGGCAGACATGGGGTGGGGGGGTGGTGTGGAGAACATGCAAACTCCACACAGAGAGTCACCCCGAGGGTGGGATCGAACCCAGGTCCCTGGTGCCGTGAGGCAGCGGTGCTAACCATTAAGCCACCGTGCCGCCCCTGAGCCACCGTGGAGTGGGGGTGGGGGTGGGGGGTTGGGTGAAGGAGGGGTTGGGGGGGTCAGTCCGGCAGAAAACTAAAAAAGCCCACCGACTCTCCCACTGCACCCACTGTCTTGTTAAACTGTTATTAAAACCATGCCAGGACATCTTGTTCTTGTTTAATGTTCCACATGCTGTCAGCCCCATTTACAGGATACCTGGGCTCGGACATGACTGTATATTAGAGGCATATGCTTATTACTTCAGCATCAGATGAAGTGGTAACAGTGTGAAGTTTGGTCCATTCTATGTGTACATGTAACTGGTGTGGACTAGGCCAGACCACTCAAAACATTCTGAAGCAGGCAACCCAGACGAGAACTGTGCAATTTGTTTCGGTACGTGTACAGTGAACATTACCCAGAGTCAGGGAGCTATGTTGACCACCACGTTTCAAAACAGGCAAACATTTATTTACAAAATTACACAATGTAACACATAGAACAGAATAAAGATCCCCTTCAGAAAGTAGTCTCTCCAAACTAGACTCAACTATGTTGTTGCGAACATACATAACAGTCCCAATAAGCAAATCCCCTTAAAAAAACAGTAAAAATGGAACAAATGCTTCCAGGAGGGCAGAAAGAGAGAGAGTTTTCGCAGCCCGTTTCCACACAGCTGAACTCCGAACCTGGATTAAACTGCTCAGCTCGAGAGCTGACCACGCTGACCACGAGAGAATGATGCTTTCATTCTACAGGTCACTTCTAAAACATGACCACTTTGGCCTGAAGTCTCATCTGTTTACACAGAAACAAAAAGACCTCACAATACTCTTTAATCTCTGTAAAAAACAGTCTAATTGGAACCAGGGCTGTTTACGACCACTCTGACAAAACCAAGGACACAGAATCCTTGAGAGAAGGAACAGCTTTTAGAAAAAAGGGATCGGCTTTGTGACATTGCTGATTTATTGTTTTCGATTATTTATTCCGGGATGCAGTTCGATACAAAACAGGCAGGTCACCAGATGCGGCTGTGCCAGAGTAAGCAAAGAAGATGGTTCTAATAGCTCTCCAGTGAAATGTAGGGTCGGTCAGTCAGAAAGGAAAGCAAACAGCTGCTGTTTCATCCAGGTGGATGGGTTTGTAAAGGGAGGCTGTAGTGACAGAGTTTGGGACAGGTACTGAGTAAAAGGTCATCATTTTTACAGCAATAAATGATCTACTCTGGTTCAAAAACACCATTCTCTTGTCTGTACGGATGCAAAATGTCTGCTCAACATCTTTCTGACGCTGCACAGTGTTATGAAGTTGAAGGTATTAGTGATGTCTCATGAACTTAATTGAGTTTTTTGAAGAAGTAACAATGGGGATTGATGGAGGCAGAGTGGTAGATGTGAACTATATGGACTTCAGTAAGGCATTCAAGAAGGTTCCCCCATGGGAGGCTGGTTAGCAAGGTTAGATCTCATGGAAAACAGGGAGAACTAGCCATTTGGATACAGAACTGGCTCAAAAGTAGAAGACAGAGTGTGGTGGTAGAAGATTGCTTTCAGACTGGAAGCCTGAGACCAGCAGATTGCCACAAGGATTGGGGCTGGGTCCACTATTTTTCATCATTTATATAAATGATTTGGATGTGAGCATATGAGGTATCGTAAGCAATTTTGCAGATGACACCAAAATTGGAGGTGTAGTGGACAGCGAAGGAGGCTACCTCAGATTACAATGGGATCTTGATAAGATGGGACAATGGGCTGAAGAGTGGCTGATGAATTTTAACTTAGATAAATGTGAGGTGCTTCAGTGTGGGAAAGCAAATCAGAACAGGACTTATAGACTTAGTAGTAAGGTCCTAGGGAGTGTTGCTGAACAAAGAGACCTTGGAATGCAGGTTCATAGCTCCTTGAAAGTAGAAGCGCAGGTAGATCGGATGATGAGGAAAGTATTTGGTATGCTTGGCCAGAATACTGAGTATAGGAGTTGGGAGGTCATGTTGTGGTTGTACAGGACATTGGTTAGGGCACTTTTGGAATATGCATGCAATTCTGATCCCCTTCCTATTGGAAGGATGTTGTGAAACTTGAAAGGGTTCTGAAAAGATTTACAAGGATGTTTCCAAGATTGGAGGATTTGAGCAATAGGGAGAGGTTGAATAGGCTGGGACTGTTTTCCCTGGAGTGTCAGAGGCAGAGTGTCAGAGGTGACGTTATGGAGTTTTATAAAATCATGAGGGGCATGGATAGGATAAATAGACAAAGTCTCTTCCCTGGGGTGGAGGAGTCCGGAACTAGAGGACATAGGTTTAGGGTGAGAGGGGAAAGATATAAAAGAGACCTAAGGGGCAACGTTTTCACGCAGAGGGTGGTAGGTGTATGGAATGAGCTGCCAGAGGAAGTGGTGGAGCCTGGTGCAATTGCAACATTTAAAAGGTATCTGGAGGGGTATCTGAATAAGAACGTTTTGGAGGGATAGGGGCCAAGTACTGGCAGGTGGGTCTGGATTGGGTTGGGATATCTGGTCGGCATGGACGAGTTGGACCGAAGTGTCTGTTTTCATGCTGTACATCTCTGTGACTTTGTGACTCTGTATGTACTATATCTTTCAAAGAGAGTGAATGCTGATCTGAACTGAGAGATTCCAAGTGTTAGTGTATGTGACTAGATGCCAATCCCAGCCTGGTCATGGCTTGTGTAAAGAATTGTAGCTCGGGTGCCAGTTGTTGTGGTTGTGGGTGTGCTCGCCGAGATGGGATGGTGATTTGCAGATGTTTCGTTCCCTGTCTCGGTGACCTTTTCAGTGCTTTGGAGTCTCCTGTGAAGTGCTGCTGTCATGTGTCTGCTGGAAGTTATGTGGTTCCATTCCTGCAGCTTCCAGATGCCAGTTCCAGTTGTTCATTGAAGTGCCGGTGTATTGGGTGTATGTCTATGTGTTTGTTAATGGAGTTCATGGATGAGTGCCATGCTTCTGGAAATTCTCTGGCTATCCTCTGTTTAGTTTGTCCTATGATCATTGTGTTATCACAATCGAGTTTGCAGTCTTTGTCATCTATCTGTATGGTTACTGGGGACAGCAGTCATGGCATTTAGTGCTTGGTGGTGTTGGTGGATGTGGATTGCTAGTTTTCTGTCTGTTTGTCCTACACAGTGTTGTGTGCAGGCTTGGCATGAAATTCTGTAAGTTACATTTGTCTTGCACATGATGGGTAGAGGCTCCTTTGTCCTGGTGAGTTGTTGATTGGGCGTGGCTGTCAGTTTATGCCCTGTCATGAATCTGAGTGGTTGGAGAATTCTGGCTGACAGTTCTGAGGTGGTTTTTATAAAGGGGAGCGTGGCTAGTGGGTTAGTTCATGGCCTTGTTGCGTTGTTTGTCTGTTAAGCATCTTTGGATGAAGTTTAATGAAGGTGTAAGGGGTACTGTACCTTTAAGAGAGTTGAAGGACTTAGCAAACACACAGACTGCTGGAGAATTTACAATGTTACATGTGGTTCAGCAGTGAGCAGTACCTAGGTTGCCATGAGACAAAAAAAAACAAATTCGGCCAATCAATTTAAACTATGCTCCAAAATACTAATCTCCAATCAATTTTGAATTTAGTATTTTGACAACATTAACACAAATGAAATAATCCGATACTTTGGGGTATCAAACCGAAACAAAAATTGAACAGTTGGAGGAGAACTGCCAAAAGACCAACACATGTAGGCTGCTGGTGAGAACTCTCTGAGAGGGACCTGTCCAGAGAAGGAGTTTGCACAGAGAAAAACATCAACACTGACCTGGAGATCAAATCTACACAGGAAGGTGCAAGGAGAAGATCCAGCTGTTGGCTAGTTTTGAAATTTGAATTTTCTGGTAAATCTTAATCGAGGGTTTATCGGACTAATATTGTACAGGGGAAGGTAAAAGATAGGTTAGAGAAAGGATTTGTAACTGGTTGTTAATTAATTATTCTCTGTTAGACTTTTAAAAAATAACATTCTTAATTTTTACTTTGGGAATAGTTCCTTGCCTCTCAAAGTTTAACAGATTACAGCAGGGATTAAATCATTTCGGTGTTGCAGGTTTACCTTAACGGGGGCGGAGTGGGGCTAACCCTTGTAGTAACAGAAGGTACAGGGATATCTGCTCTTGGGGAATACTCTGTCGAGGTGTTCTTCTTTTTCCCTTCGTGGATGGGGAGCGCTGCAGTGTGTTGTAGCCCTTTTGAAGAGGGTCCTAATGCAGCTTTGTTTGTGTGTTCGGGTGGTTGTGGTTGTAGTTCAGGACGTGCTCAGTGTGTGTGCCTTTCCTGTATAGGTTTATGGTGCATTCACCGTTCTGTGTTCTTTCTAACATCACATCCAGGAATGGCAGTTGATTTTTGTTTCTTCCCTCTCACGTAAATCTGATCCTTGTGAACATGATGTGTATAATCCGGTGTGGGTTCGCGATTTCTGTTCTCTTAATGAAAATGGAAGTGCAGTCCACATATCTGATCCAGAGTTTGGACTGGATTTGTTGGAGAGCTGTTTGTTCCAGTCTTTGCCTCATTGCTTCTGCTGTGAGCCCCGAGATGGGTGAGCCCAGAGGTGTCCCATTGATCTGTTCATAGATTTGGTTGTTGAAAGTGAAGTGTGTCATCAAGCACAGGTCTGGAGTTTGAGTGTGCACCCATAGAGTCATATAGTTAGACAGCATGGAAACAGACCCTTCGGTCCACCTCGTCCATGCTAACCAGATATCCCAACCAAATCTCGTCCCACCTGCCAGTACCTGACCCATATCCCTCCAA
This sequence comes from Hemiscyllium ocellatum, assembly GCF_020745735.1. Classification (NCBI taxonomy): domain Eukaryota; kingdom Metazoa; phylum Chordata; class Chondrichthyes; order Orectolobiformes; family Hemiscylliidae; genus Hemiscyllium; species Hemiscyllium ocellatum. Next base: position 89,854 of record NC_083432.1, on the reverse strand, counting down.
ACTCTTCCCAGTATATACCCATCCAGATCCCTTTTAAATGTTGTAATTGTACCAGCCTCCACCACATTCTCTGGCAGCTCATTCCACACACGCACCACCCTCTGTGTGAAAAAGTTGCCCCTCAGGCCTCTCTTTTACATCTCTTCCCTCTCACCCTAAACCTGTGCCTTCTAATTCTGGAATCCCGCACCCCAGGGAAAAGACTTTGTCTACTTATCCTATCCATGCCTTTATAAGTTCACCCCTCAGCCTCCAACACTCCAGGGAAAACAGCCCCAGCCTGTTCAGCCTCTCCCAGTAGCTCAAATCCACCAACACTGGCAACATCCTTGTAAATCTTTTCAGGTTTCACAACATCTTTCCAATAGGAAGACCAGAATTGCACGCAATATTCCAACAGTGGCCTAACCAATGTCCTGTACAGCCGCAACATGACCTCCCACCTCCTGTACTCAGTACTCTGACCAATAAAGGAAAGTATACCAAACGCCTTCTTCACTATCCTATCTACCTGCGACTCCACTTTCAAGGAGCTATGAACCTGCACTGCAGGGTCTCTTCATTCAGTAATAATTCCTAGGACCTTACCATTAAGTGTATAAGTCCTGCTAAGATTTGCTTTCCCAAAATGCAGCACCTCACATTATCTAACTGCATCAGCTACTTCTCAGCCCATTGGCCCATCTGGTCAAGATCGTGTTGTAATCTGAGGTAATCTTCTTCACTGTCCACTACACCTCCAATTTTGGTGTCATCAGCAAACTTACTAACTGTCCCTCTAATGCACACATCCAACCCATTTATATAAATGATGAAAAGTAGTGGACCCAGCACCGATCCTTGTGGAACTCCACTGGTCACAGGCCTCCAGTCTGAAAAACAACCCTCCACCAGCACCCACTGTCTTCTACCCTTTGGTTAAGAATAAGAAGGAAGCATATGTCAGGTGTAGACAAGATAGATCGAGTGATTCCTTAGAGTAATAAGGCAGGAGGAGTATATTTAAGAGGGAAATCAGAAGGACATAAAGGGGACATGAGATAGAGCATAGAACATAGAAAAATACAGTGCAGTCCAGGCCTTTCGGCCCTCGATGTTGCGCCTATCCAAGCCCACCTAACCTACACTAGCCCACTATCCTCCATATGCTATCCAATGCCCGTTTAAATGCCCATAAAGAGGGAGAGTCCACCACTGTTACTGGCAGGGCATTCCATGAACTCATGACTCGCTGAGTAAAGAATCTACCCCTAACATCAGTCCTATACCTACCACCCCTTAATTTAAAGCTATGCCCCCTCGTAATATCTGACTCCATACGTGGAAAAAGGTTCTCATGATCAACCCTATCTAAACCCCTAATCATCTTGTACACCTCTATCAACTCACCCCTAAACCTTCTTTTCTCCAATGAAAACAGCCCCAAGTGCCTCAGCCTTTCCTCATACGATCTTCCTACCATACCAGGCAACATCCTGGTAAACCTCCTCTACACCCGTTCCAGTGCCTCCACATCCTTCCTATAGTAGACCAAAACTGCACACAATACTCCAGATGCGGCTGCACCAGAGTCTTATACAACCGCAACAGAACCTCAGGACTCCAGAACTCAATTCCTCTACCAATAAGGCCATTTGCCTTCTTCGCTGCACTATTTACCTGGGTGGCAACTTCCAGAGATCTGTGTACATGGACACCAAGATCCCTCTGCTCATCCACACTACCAAGTATCCGACCATTAGCCCAGTACTCCATCTTCTTGTTACTCTTACCAAAGTGAATGACTTCACACTTAGCTACATTGAACTCCGTTTGCCACCTTTCTGCCCAGCTCTGCAGCTTATCTATATCCCGCTGTAACCTGCCACATTCTTCCTCACTGTCAAAAACTCCACCGACTTTCATATCATCCACAAACTTGCTCACCCAACCTTCTAGCCTCTACTCCAGGTCATTTATAAAAATGACAAACAGCAATGGTCCCAAAACAGATCCTTGTGGAATACCGCTAGTAACTGCACTCCAAGATGAACCTTTACCATCAACTACTACCCTCTGTCTTCTTCCAGCCAGCCAATTCCTAATCCAAACCTCCAACTCACCCTCAATGCCATACCTCCGTATTTTTTGCAGTAGCCTACCATGGGGAACCTTATCAAACACCTTACTAAAATCCATATACACCACATCTACCGCTTTACCCTCGTCCACCTCCTTAGTCACCTTCTCAAAGAATTCAATAAGGTTTGTGAGGCACGACCTGCCCTTCACAAAACCATGCTGACTATCCTTGATCACATTATTCCTATCTAGATGTTCATAAATCCTATCCCTTACAATTCTCTCTAAGACTTTGCCCACAACAGAAGTGAGACTCACTGGCCTATAGTTACTAGGGTTATCCCTACTCCTCTTCTTGAACAAGGGAACCACATTTGCTATCCTCCAGTCTTCTGGGACTATTCCTGTAGACAACGAGGATATAAAAATCAAGGCCATTGGCTCTGCAATTTCCTCCCTTGCTTCCCAGAGAATCCTAGGATAAATGCCATCAGGCACAGGGAACTTATCTATATTCACCTTTTCCAGAATTTCCAACACCTCTTCCCTACATATCTCAAAGCCATCCATTCTAATTAATTGTGACTCAATATTCACATCGGCAACAATGTCCTGTTCCTGAGTGAATACTGACGAAAAGTATTCATTCAGTGTCTCCCCAATTTCTTCAGCCTCCACACGCAACTTCCCACTACTATCCTTGACTGGACCTATTCCTACCCTAGTCATTCTTTTATTCCTGACATACCTATAGAAAGCCTTTAGGGTTTCCCTAATCCTATCAACCAAGCATTTTTCATGTCCCCTCCTTGCTGCTCTTAGCTCTCTCTTTAGATCCTTCCTGGCTACCTTATAACTCTCAATCACCCCAATTGAACCTTCACGCCTCATCTTTACATAGGCCGCCCTCTTCCCTTTAACAAGGGATTCCAATTCCTTATTAAACCACGGCTCCTTCACACGACCCTTTCCTCCCTGCCTGACAAGTACATACTTATCAAGGACACTCAATAGTTGCTCCTTGAACAAGCTCCACATATCGATTGCATCCTTCCCATGAAGCCTACTTTTCCAAGCCACGCATCCTAAGTCATGCCTCACCGCATCATAATTTCCCTGCCCCCAGCTATAACTCTTGCCCTGTAGTGCACACTTATCCCTCTCCATCACTAGAGTAAAAGTCACCGAATTGTGGTCACTGTCTCCAAAGTGCTCACCTACTTCCAATTCTAACACCTGGCCTGGTTCGTTACCCAGAACCAAACCCAGTATGGCCTCACCTCTTGTTGGCCTGTCTACATATTGTGTCAGGAAACCCTCCTGCACTCATTGAACAAACACCGACCCATCTAACGTACTCAAGCTATAGCTTTCCCAGTCAATATCTGGAAAGTTAAAGTCCCCCATAACAACACCCTATTACTTTCACTCTTCTCCTAAATCATCCTCGCAATCCTTTCTTCTACGTCTCTAGGACTATTAGGAGGCCTGTAGAAAACTCCTAACAGGGTGACCTCACCTTTCCTATTTCTAAGCTCAGCCCAAACTACCTCAGATGGCGAGTCTTCATCCATTGTCCTTTCCATTGCTGTAATACTACCTTTGACAAGCAATACCACACCTCCCCCTCTTTTACCCCCACCTCTGACCCTACTAAAACATTTAAACCCTGGAACCTGCAACAACCCATGTCTCCGTAATAGCCACAACATCGAAATCCCAGGTACCAACCCACGCTGCAAGTTCACCTACCTTATTTCGTATACTTCTTGCACTGAAGTATACACACTTCAAGCCACCTTCCTGTTTACAGGCACCATCCTTCGAGATTGGCATGGATAACAAACCAGAGCCAACAACTCTGTTTGTTCTAACTCTGAGCTTCCAACCTAGCTCCCTGAAAGCCTGCCTAACATCCTCATCCCTCTTCCTACCTATATCGTTGGTGCCAATGTGGACCACGACTTCGGGCTGCTCCCCCTCCCCCTTAAGGACCCGGAAAACACGATCAGAGACCTCACGTACCCTTGCACCTGGGAGGCAACATACCAAACGTGAGTCTCTCTCGCCCCCACAAAACCGCCTATCTGTGCCCCGAACTATCGAGTCTCCAATAACTATTGCTCTGCTCTTCTCCACCCTTCCCTTCTGAGCAACAGGGATAGGCTCCATGCTAGAGGCCTGAATCCCATTGCTTATCCCTGGTAAGTCGTCCCCCCACAAGTATCCAAAACGGTATACTTGTTCTTGAGGGGAACAGTCGCAGGGAGTCTCTACACTGGCTGCTTCCTCCCAGTCCCCCTCACTGTCACCCATCTGTCTGCAATCTTTGGAGTTACTACTTCCCTAAAGCTCCGATCTATGACCCCCTCTGCCTCCCGAATGATCCTAAGTTCATCCAACTCCAGCTCCAGTTCCCTAACACGGTCTTGGAGGAGCTGGAGATGGGTGCACTTCCTGCAAGTGTAATCAGCAGGGACGACCATGGCATCCCTCACCTCAAACATGTTGCAAGAGGAACATTGCACTGCCTTCACTGCCATCCCTCTAAAAGTAACCTTTAAAAAAAACTAGGTCTAAACACTAGAATAAGCAAAATGCAGCACTTACCTTCTTACCACAACGGGTCTTATTATTAGGTGAGAGGAGGAGGGCGGGTGGGAGGCTCTACCCCTGTAGTGCCTCGGGTTCCTCTCCTGCGCGCCTTTATATGAAAACAACTTACCCAGGTAAGCTTGCACTGCACTAGCTTCCGGGTCCACTCCGCACATTTTTAAAAAAAACTTTCAAATTTAAACCATTAAACAAATATCACCGAGCCTTCAAGCAGCCACTGCCAAACAGCCCTTAACCTGCTCTGCTGAGAGAGTGAGGCCAAGGCCTTGAAGCTGCGTGCCTTTATAGGGAAAAAAAAAACAACTTACCCAGGTAAGCTTGGGCTACACCAGCTTTCGGGTCCGCTCTACGCTTTTTAAAAAAAAACTTTCAAATTTAAACCGTTAAACAAACGAGATAGCTTTGACAAATAGAGTGAAGGAGAATCCATCGGGTTTTTACAAATACATTAAGGACCAAAGGGAGAGATATCCTTATTGATAGGTTCCCCATCGTGCTGTCTGTTCTGTTTGTCCAGGAGTTTGGCTATTGTCTCTCTGGCTAGAAGGCAGAAGTGAGGACTGCAGATGCTGGAAACCAGAGTTTAGATTAGTGTGGTGCTGGGAAAGCACAGCAGGTCAGGCAGCATCCGAGGAGCAGGAAAATCCTGATGTAGGACTTTTGCGCGAAACGTCGATTCTCCTGCTCCTCGAATGCTGCCTGACCTGCTGTGCTTTTCCAGCATCTCTCTGGCTAGGGTTATGTCAGTCGAAGTGAACAGAGCCGTTATATCCAATGAGACCATTACTTCGCCCTTGTCTATGTTTATGTTCTTGATGTTGTTTCGGAATTCCTGTGATGATTGTACGGAGTATTTGGATCCACTGATAAGATGTTTCAGATTTTGTTGAAGTCCTTTTGCCATTTTATGTGATGGAGTTTGAGAGAGTGCCTCAATGGGTCTAAGTGGGATGACTGGTTGGTGTACTTTGGGTAATCCAGAAAATCTTGGGGTGTTATTGCTTTCTGGTTTCATCCTTTATCGGTCAATTCTGGTAATGAGTCTGTTTTTTGTTGGTTCCGTAGCGTGTTGTTTATTCTATTGGTTACTGTGGTGTGGGGTCACACTCCCTCTGGAGGTAGGTCTCGGTATCTGCAAGTAATTTCTCTGCTCTCTGAATATATTCGGTCTGGTCCATGATAACTGGCGTTCTTACCCAGGTGTCTGTCGTGTTGTCTTCTCTGCTTTGGTGAGCTTTGTCATTTTGTCTTGTCGTGCCGTTTTCTTTCGGTATGGACATAATTGTTCATTCTGAGTGATAGTCGGGTGTCTCTGATTTTGTTTGTGTCCACTGTGTGATAGCTTTTGGTGGATAGACTACCCAGTTCTGTCACTTCCACCTGAGAATCTTCTATCTTTCAGAAATGACTCCTCTCAATCTTCCAAACTCCAGCTCCAGTGGATTACCGTTGGTCATAAACTGATGTTACACACAATAGGAAACCCTTCTGCTAATTAAACAAAACACACAGAAAACCTCACCATGCTGCCTCATCTGTTAAAGTAGGAGTGACAGAGAACGAGGTAAAAACAAGGACTGCAGATGCTGGAAACCAGAGTCTAGATTAGAGTGGTGCTGGAAAAGCACAGCAGGTCAGGCAGCATCCGAGGAGCAGGAAAATCGACGTTTTGGGCAAAGGCCTTTCATCAGGAATAGAGGCAGGATGCCTGCAGAGTGGAGAGATAAATGAGAGGAAGGGGTGGGGGTGGGGAGAAAGTAGCGTCGAGTACAATAGGTGTGTGGGGGTGGGGATGGAGGTGATAGGTCAGAGAGGAGGGTGGATTGGATAGGTGGAAAGGAAGATAGGCAGGTAGGACAGGTCATGAGGGTGGTGCTGAGCTGGAAGGTTGGAGCTGGGGTGGGGTGGGGGACAGGTCATGAGGGTGGTGCTGAGCTGGAAGGTTGGAGCTGGGGGGAGGTGGGGGACAGGTCATGAGGGTGTTGCTGAGCTGGAAGGTTGGAGGTGGGGTGAGGTGGGGGACAGTTCATGAGGGCAGTGCTGAACTGGAAGGTTGGAGCTGGGGTGGGGTGGGGGGACAGGTCATGAGGGCGGTGCTGAGCTGGAAGGTTGGAGCTGGGGTGGGGTGAGGGACAGGTCATGAGGGTGGTGCTGAGCTGGAAGCTTGGAGCTGGGGGGAGGTGGGGGAAGGGGAAATTAGGAAACTGGTGAAATCCAGAGAACTCCCCAAGTTCCACTGTTGAAAAGAAAAAATATCAATTTTATTCTTTAATTTTAAAAATGAACATTAAACAACAACTACTTGCAACTTTCCACCTCCTTTCCCTTAAAGGTTTGTTATTTACCTCTCCCTCTATAATAACATACTGATCCAATAAAAACACCTAATAAAATTACAGCAACTTAATTTTCAAAACCAGGCAGTGGCTGTGGTCCCCAGTGTCTGTCTCCCTCTGTTTGTAGATCATCCTGAATCATCTTCACTCTTCTGCTGCACAGATATTTTTAATGAAAATGGTACCTTTGAGTGTTTTTCATGCAGTCTCTCAATAGCCGTTGGTGCTCTCTCTCTCGCTCTCTCTCGCTCTCTCTGGCTCACTTACACAATGCCAGATTATTTATACACCAAACATCATTCATCTCAGTGGTTTGATGCTGTCAAAACAATTCAAAATTCACTGGGATTTAGTATCCTGGGACATAATTTAAACTCGAGAGTGTGGTACTGGAAAAGCACAGCTGGTCAGGCAGTATCCGAGGAGCAGGAGAATTGATGATTCCCATGTTCCTCGGATGCTGCCTGACCGGCTGTGCTTTTCCAGCACCACACTCTCGACTCTGATCTCCAGCATCTGCACGCCTCATTTCCTCCTCGCATAATTTAAACAGATTGGTTAAATTCAAAGGGTGGTCTAAACAACTGAGGTGTAGTTTACAGCCAAATGTTACAGATTTTCAATTTTCCGGTATACTCTGAGACAGCTCGTCAGTCACATGACAGCTGCCTGCACATTCCCACTGCCGAAACAGTCTCACTCTCTCTTAATGCTAGAGTCCATGCTTTCAGCTTCATAACACCTCCCCCCTTAAGAAAGAAATGAACAGTTATAATGAAAAGATTGTTTCATTTTTTTCTCCTAATTACACTGAAATATGTATAATATATGTACAAAACATCAGAATCTGTTCAATCTTATCTCTGCTTTATCGAATAAATTCTCGATAATGTATCTGATGTCACATTCTTACAACCCGCAACATGTACAATGTGGAAATTAAAAGTCTGTAACACAAGACCCCAATGAAATGGTCTCATTTACTTGTCTTTAAATCATTCCAAGAATGTGAGAGGATTGTGATCTGTGTACCCAACCGTCTACGACTCATTGTCATGACATTAACATTAAAACATTGCAATGCCAGGACCAAACTCAATAGTTCCTTTTCAATCAGAGAGTATTTTCTCTGGTGGGTGTTGTGTTTCTTTGAAAAGTAACCGACTGGCAGTTCAATTCCATCCTCACCTTCCTGGAGCAGTACAGTTCCAAATCCTATGTCACTAACATCGATTGCAATTTGAAGGGTTTCAAAAAGGTTGGTGTCGCTGAAACTGGTGCGGTGGTTAATACAGCTTTCAAATAGTCCAATACCTCCTGGCATTGTTCTGTCCACCAAAATGTTGTCTTCCCCTTCAGTTAACGGTGTTAACGGTGAGACTACACTGGTGAAGGTTAGAACAAACTTCCGGGAGAATCCGCTTCGTCCACAAATCGAAGCACCTTTTTCTTCAAGGTTGGTCGTGGAAATTCCTCGGGATCCTTCATCCTTGTGTTCCTTCGGGTCAATCTTCCATTACCAATGTTATGTCCCAAGAACATCACCTTTGCCTTCGCTCATCCTGCTTTCTCTAAGTTTATTATCAGTTTTGCTACTGAGAACAGTTCAAAGAGCTCTGCCGACTATACCATGTGATCGTTCCATGGCTCACTAAAGACCACTACACCATCCAGACAGACTGCACAGTTTGTTAACCCACCTTTCCAACGTCTGTCCCTGAGTCTTTGGGATGTGGCAGGTGCATTCTTCATTCCAAAGGACATCATTTTGAATTGATATAGCCCATTTGGGGTTACAAACACAGAAATTTATTTCACTCTCACTGTTATAGGTATCTGCCAATACCACACAGGAAGTCTAACTTTGTGATGTAACTGGTTTATCCAACTTTCTCTATACTGTCCTCTAATCTTGGTATTGGGTTTGAGTCTGATTTTGTTACGGCATTGACCTTCCAATAATCCACACAGAATTGTTGAGTCCCGTCAGGTTTGGGAAGTTAGGTGATTGGTGAACTCCACTCACTCTGACCCAGTTCGATGATATCCTCATTGAGGATCACATGCACCTCCTTCTGGACCTGTGTGTCTTTGAAAGGATTAAGTCTGTAGGGGTGTTGTTTTATCGGAACAGCATCCCCTACATCTACCTCACGTACAACAGCATTAGTCCTCCCCATCTTATTCCTGCGTATGTCATCATCCTGCTGCAACAAGCCTTTCAACTGGGTTCTTTGCTCCTGAGACACAGCTCACTAACCTATCCCACTCCTCAAGGACTTCCCCATTCTTTAATGTAATTTGAGACACATCAAACTTCACAACATCTGGATTGGATTCCGCACTCTGTGGGATAGTGACTAACACCTGTTCCTCCATTTCCTTCTTTCTATTATCATAAGGTTTCAACATCTTCACATGACAGACCTTGTACAGTTTTTTTTTCCAATCCGGCATCTTTCCCAGATAGTTTAGCTGGCTCAGCTTTTGCTCAATTTGATCAGGACCGCTAAACCTTGCTTTGGAAGGATCTCCGATCACCCATGACAATATTAATAAGTCATCCCAATGGGAAAACATTCAAATTTCAGAATGTTCACTGACACCTGCTTCATTCTACACTGTGCCCTCTTCAGGTGCTGTTTAGCTAACTCACCAACCTGATTTCCTCTCTCCCTCACCTCTGATATATAATCCAAGTGTGAGATCTCGTCTTTGCTCCTGTCAGCTTCTCTTTAATTAATTTCAAAGGCCCTGTCACATCACATCCAAATATAAACTCAAAGGGTTTAAACTGTGCAGATTCATTTGGGGCATCTCGAATGGAGAACAATACAAATGGGATACCTTTATGGTAATCATTCAGGTCATCCTGACAGGATGGTCTTCCCATGATCTTCAGGGTATGATACCACCTTTCTACAGCTCCCTGGGGTTCAGGGGGATACACACTTGATTTAAAGTGCTGTCTGCTGAAGCTATCCATGACTTCCTTCAGCAGCCTGAGAGACAAAAAAAACCCTGCTGATGCTGGAATCCAAAACAGACAGGCAGGAGGCTGGAAGGACACAGCAAGCCAGGCAGCATCAGCAGGAGGAGAGTCAATGTTCCAGATATAACTCTTCTTCAGGACTGGGGGTGTGTGTGGGAGGGGCTGCAGATAAAGGGTGTGGCAGGTGGGGAGAGGTTAAGACAGGTAGAGGGTACGACCTGGTTAGGTCAATGTGTGGAATGAATCCGGTTGGGGCAGGGACCATTGGAAGGGAGGGGAGAGGCTGGGAAGGGAGTTGGGGGATGGGGAGGGATGTTATTTGAAATTAGAGAACTCAATTTTGAGTCCTCCAGGCTGTAGGCTGCCAAGGTGGAAGATGAGGTGTTGTTCCTCCAATTTGCACTGTGGTTTATTGCCGCAATGGAAGAGGTTATGCTTGAAAGGGAGTGGTTGGGGGAATTGAAATGGGTGGTGACTGGGGGGTCCGGTTGGCCCCTGTGGGCCTGGCTGTGATGCTCGGTGAACAGAATGCCTAAGTTTACATTCGGTCACCCCGATGTAGAGAAGACCACATCGGGAGCATCTGATGCAGTAAACTAGTCTGGAAGAGAGGCAGCTGAATCTCTGTCTCACCTGGAAGGAGTGTTTGTGGCCCTGGATGGAGGTGAGGGGGGTGGTGTGCCAACTGGTTTGGCATCTTTTCTGGTTGCAGGAGAAGGTACCTCGGGGTTCAGGGGTGTCGGTGGGGAGAGTGGGCACAAACCAAGGATTGTCAAAGTGAGTGGTCCTTGTGGAAGGCAGAGAGGGGTGGGGGAGAGGAAGATGTGCTTGGTGGTGGGGTCTAGGTGGAGTTGGCGGAACTGTTTAAGGATGAAGCGTTAGATGCGGAGATTGGTGGGTGAGGACAAGGGGGACTCTGTGTTTAATGTAATAGAGGCTGTTTGGCTCTTTAATGTAATAGAGGCTGTTTGGACCAGAGGAACAGGGAATGGAGGTGGTGTGGAGGAGGACTGTCTGGATGATGAAGGGAGGAAAATCACATTGTTCAAAATATGTGGATATCTGGGATGCTCACGTGTGGAATGTCTCCTCGTCCGAGCACATGCTGCAGACACAGAGGAAGTAGGAGAATGGGATGGAGGACACTGGGTGGGAGGGGGAGTACTCCAGGTAGTTATGGGAGTCTGTGGGCTTGTCACTGGAGTCTGTCACGGAAGATGGAAACGGTGAGGTCAAGAAAGGGGAGGAAGGTGTCTGAGATGGACCGAGTGAGTTTGAGGGTGGGGTGGAAGGTGTGGGTGAAGTCGATGAGCTGCTCCGGTTCAGCCTGGGCGCAGGCCGCTGCACCGATGCAGTCACTGATGTAACAGTGGAAGAGTTGGGGCACAGTTACTGTGGAGGTACTGAAGAGGAACTGTTTGATAGAACCAACAAAGAGGCAGGTGTAGGCGGGGCCTATTCGGGTGCCCATGGCCACTCCCTTGATTTGAAGGAAATGAGAGGAGTGGAAGGAAAGGGTTTTGAGAGTGGGAACAGTTCAGCGAGGTGGAGGAGGGTACTGGTTGAGGGGGACTGGATGGGTTTGTTGAAGAGGAAGAAGCAGAGGGCTTGGAGGTCTTCCATGTGAGGTCTGGATGCATCTAAGGACTGTACATCCATAATGAAGATAAAGCGCTGAGGGCCGGGGAACAGGAAGCTGCTGGAGAGATTAAGGACATGGTTGGAATCATGAATATCAGTGGGAAGTGCCTGAACTAAGGGGGAAGAGGAAGGAGTCGAGGTCGGTGCCAAGACGACAGGTCAGGCAGGATAGTTGGGCTTGTGGATCAGCCCCTTGGTCTGACTGAATCCCTCTGGGTCACCCATACTGCACAAAGACAGCTCCTAACTCCTCTCCCACCCTTTTTATGTTCATACTCTGTAATGGAATTGCCTCTGGAAATCTGGTACACACATCCATTACGGTGAGCAAGTACTGGTTCCCTCTTCTAGTTCTCAGGAGGGGACCTACACAATCCACCATAACCCGGGTGAAATGGTCTTCGGGCTGTGGGAATTGCCAACAAAGTTGCTGGTTTTATTCCCGCCTGTGGCTTCCCTACCATTTGCCGTGCATGACACGTACGGCAAAAGTTACCCACATCCTTGTGCATTCCAGGCCAATAGAAATGCTTTTGTAACTTAGCCTGGGTCTTCCATACACCTGGGTGACCTCCTCCTGGTAATTCGTGTACCACTCCCCCATCCCCGTGTCACTTCCTGTCTGTATGCTCCCGGCAACACAATCTGGTGCACTTCGGCCCATTTCTCCTCGACACTAACCTGCCGTGGTCTCCATTGTCATCTTTAAGATAATTCCCCTCAGGAATAGTCTCTGCCTCCTTTCGGAGTGTGCAACAACTTTGATTGCCTTGCCTTTCTGCTGTAAGGCCATGAGCCTTTCAGGCCCAAACACTTCTGCCTGACCCTCTGCCTGGTCAGGGTTTTCCTGCACCGTTCCCTCAAACAGGGGGGTCCGCTCACTGAAACTCAACTCCTTCATCTTGCTCTTTAGTTTTTGCTTCGTGCTGTGACTTATGACAGTGGGATCTTGTTACTCCACTGTCTGGGAAAATTCCAGGATATTTTTTTCTTTTAATTCCTCAGTTTCCTGGTCTTCCTTGGGTTTCTCTACAACAAGGAATCTCAATCCCACCCTGGATCCTACCACATTGTTCCCAAAAACAAACTGGATTCCTGGAACTGACACTCTGTCAATCACTCCCACTGTAACTTGCCCAGCCTTGAGTTGGCACTCCAACCTGATCTTACATAGGGGAAGGTATGGACATTATTCTAGCAGTTATGTAGTTAACTTAGTGTTGCAATGTATGCCCGGGATCATGTTATAGGGCTCCAGTAACAGATAATGGTAGTGCATTGTGATCAGTTAGTTAAATCACTGGGAGATGAGCTAATGCTGAAGATGATGGTGTTGTAATGTGATGGGTTAAATGTGATGGAGGGAACTAGTGTGGCAGACGATGATCAGGTTAGAAAGGTGAAGGAAGCCAGTGGGATTGGGGATGCTAATGCTCTCAGATCGGCACGGGAAGGAGATCTGGATGAATTGCAGGAGATCAAAGAGATTGTGGGAAGTCAGGAAGACATTTTGCTGGTTCCCACAGCTTTGATTTTGCAAGATTAAAGTTTAATTTCATGAAGGATTTTCTGCATTTCCTGGTAATTTTTTAAATAGAACATTGAGTGATTCTTCCACAACAAACGCTAAATTTCTGTCCATCTGTACTACAACGTAGCATTCTGTTGGGTAACAGGTCAGACAGAATGCAAATAAGTTCATCTCTTAATATTAGAGACTGGTTAAATCCTGTATCTCTCAAAATTATAACTTCTTTCCTTTCTCCCCCGTTCTTCCTGAGTAACCTTTACCCACTGAGGCGAATCCTTTATAGAGATCAGGTACAGCCGCCATACCCAGCCCCTGCGTAGGCTGTGCACTCTCCTGCACTCCTCAAATTGTTCTGAGTTTCCTTTACTCCTTTCACTAATGCCACTGGCTTAGCCTCTTTTCCCACAATGCCTTTCTTTACTGACCAGCCCTGTGACTTGCTGTGTCCCACGTTACCGCAGTGGAAACATATGAGGCCTTTTACCTCCTTTCCACCCTCTTGGGCTTCTTTTTTAACTGGTGGTAAACGATTCCCAGTGTTCTCTACTCTGTGTGTTGTAGTGTAGGACCTCCCCTCCTCCCAATTTCTCACCCTCACTGATGGAATTCTTGCTGGAAGCTAAACTCCCCCTTTAACAGATTATGCACCAATGTATATTCATCCGCCATCTCTGCTGCTCTACTCAATTCTTGAACTTTCTGTTCATCCAGGAGGGAGCTTTTAAACTCCTCTTGCTGAATAATCTCTCTTACAGCCTCATAAGTCTTATCTATTTTTAAAAATTACCGTGTTTAATGCTTTCGAAGTCAACATAAGTCAGACCTGGTTCTTACTTTGTGTTTCTGAATCACTGTGTATTTGCTTCTGGTACCAATTCTTAAGCATTCAAAACAGCTTGTTTGACATCTGTATAACCTCTTGACCCCTCATCTGACCGTGCTGCAAGTCCCTCACTCGCTCTGCCGACCAGCTCAGTCTGAACTAGCATTACCCACAAGGCCTCTGACCACTCCATCTGCCGAGCCAACTTTTCAAATGAAATGAAGGAAACATCAACACCGTTCTCATCAAAATGTGACAGAGTTTTAACATATTTATATATATAACTACCTCCTCATTTCACCTCCATCCTGTTCACTTCACTTTCCCAACGAAGTCACAACTTCTGAAGTTCAAATTATCTCTCCTTTTCTCTTTCTTTTCTTTCTGTGTTCTTTCTCACTTTCTTCTCTCTCTTTGCTCAGCTCAGAACTTCTCTCCCTTTTTTCCTGTCTCTCTTTCTTTTCCTCTCTCTTTTTATTCTGTCCCTCTTTCTTCTTTCTGTCAGTGTGGGCCGCACCGTGGCACAGTGGTTAGCACTGCTGCCTCACAGTACCAGAGACCTGGGTTCAATTCCCAACTCAGGCAACTGTCTGCGTGGGTTTGCACATTCTCCCCGTGTCTGCGCAGGTTTCCTCCGGGTGCTCCGGTTTCCTCCCACAGTCCAAAAATGTGCAGGTTAGGTGAATTGGCCATGCTAAATTGCCTGTAGTGTTAGGTGAAGGGTAACTATAGGGGAATGGGTCTGGGTGGGTTACGCTTCGGTGGGTCAGTGCGGACTTGTTGGGCCGAGGGGCCTGCTTCCACACTGTAAGTCATCTAAGAATCCTAATCTGTTAAAGGGGGAGTGTCAGAGAACTCCCCAAATCGTTTCCATTCTATTCTTTGACTCCAAAAAAGAACATTAACCAACAACTATTTCCAACTCAGCACCTCCTTCCCATTAAAGATTTGTATTTACCTCTCACCCTATAATAAAATACTGATCCAATAACACCACCTATTGTTAAAATCACAAGAAATTAATTTTCAAATCCAGACAGTGGCTGTGTTCTCCAGTGTCGGTCTTCCTCTGTTTGTAGATCACTCCTGGGTCGTCTTCAGTTTTTTACTGCAAAGGTATTTCGTATGAAAAAGGTATCTTTGATACAGTGTGTTTTTCAGGTAGTCTCTCAATAGCCATTGGTGCGCTCTCTCTCTCTAACTTTCAAAATGCCGCTTATTTATGTCCCAAACATCATTAATTGTTGTCAAAACAGTAACATGCAAATTGGATGGAGTTTTAGTTTCCTGAAGCATAATGTAAACTGATTTGTTAAGTTCAAATGGTGGTCTAAACAACTGAATTACACATTTCACAGCCAAATGTTACATATTTTCAAATTTCTAATACACTGAGACTGCTCATCAGTTACATGACAGTTCACTGTGCATTCTGCCTGTTCTTTCTGAATAGAGATGAGGAGCTGACAAGTCAAACATTGCAGTTGGAGGATGGACTGTACACATGATTTCCCTCCCAGTGCTGCAGGGTCTGTCATTCCCACCTGCTGGACTCTTTCTGATCACTTCTTCAAATCTTAGCTTTTTTAAGACATTCACCATGTTTTGCGTGACTAATTTCTGCCATTCTCGTACCTGTAGGTCACATGATTAAATGTATTTGATTGCCCTATTGATCTTTTTCCTCCTCACTGACTTGAGGTGTCCCGGGTGTCAGATTTCATAACGGTTCTCTCCAACGTCCAGCTGATGCTGTGAGTTTATTTCCAACTGTCCATTCCAACGTAACTGCTCACACAGTCAATAATTATACTTTTCTAGTTCCTCCTCCAGGCATTTTCTTTCCGATCTCGAGCAATCAGCATTGGTCTCCATTGCTCCCAATGGATTTTGCTGCAGGTCCCATTGAACAACTCAGGAGAAAAGAACTTTCACTGTGTTCCTAATTTTCTCCCGAAACTTGGACAGTGTCGCTACATAAATAATAGTATTTGTGCAGGAACCTAAATCCCAAAGCATGTATGTGATTTTTTCAAACATATATTCAGAGTCACCATCTAACAAATGCTCTAAAACTTCAAAATAATCTAAGAGGTACCACAGCCACAGAATGATGAAGCTGCCAGATATGGTGAACAGTAAAATCATAGCCTTCCTTCTGCTCTCCATCTCAGTGTCAGAGTGATCCTGCCTCTGTTTCTGACCCATCAGTACTTTACGAACACGACTGGCTACAACAATGTGTCTGACAGTTAGAGTGTTCAATAGCAAAATTAAAATGAATGGGAGCATTGGGGTTAGAACCTTTTCAAATAGTTTAAATCGCCTCCATACAGGGTCATGATAGTATGCTTGTGTGTTCACACATTCCCAGGGTATATTGTTGAAAATCTCAGAAGGCCTAAATCTAAAGTAGGTTGGAATATTTTTCAGTGAGAGCAGAATGCCACTAGTTGCGAGAACCATAACTGCAGTTTTCTCATTGCAATACTTTGATCTCAGCTTTGAGCAACAAATGCCGATAAAACGGTCAAAAGTAAAGGTGGCAGTGAACCAAACAGAGCAATCTGTGACTGCACGGCGGAGGGCATAGCGAACAGCGCACACAGGGGTAATGTCCAGGAAATTCCAAGGGAAAAAATACTTATTGAATCGGTGCATTATAATCTCAAGTATAATGAACAGCAGATCTGTCACTGCCATTGCCACCAAATAGCGTGTGGTACAAGTGGAAACACCACATTTTCCCTTGGACAAGACCAGAATAGCCACTAAATTCACTATAAGAGAGAGAAAAGGAAAAAAAGAGATTAGAAATTATTGATCAAAGTCAATTCCGTTTCTTAGTAATTGATGAATGTTTAGAAGGCCACACAAACTCCGATCAGAGCAGAATTTATTGAATCTGAAACATGAACTCAACATTGCTACAAAGTGTGCAACTCTCAGTCTGACACATCTGACATGGGATATCCAATCAGCTGCTCCCAGGAGGCAGAGCTGCAGTGTGATGAAGAATCCAAAAGGCAGGTCACTGAGAGACACCTGCTGAGGTTAAACATATTCCCTGGGATGGGATGATATCACCATCGTCCTCTTGGATCATTTCTGGGATTAGGGAACCTTCCTTCCAATTTCGTACAACACAGTCAGGCTTCAGGCCCTCGGCTTTCTCGGACATTGCACGATGATTGGTGCATAACGGATAGAAGGGTGTAGACAATTAATGTTTAAGATTAAACTTCCAACTTGAAGGTATGCTCCAAGAACTGGTTTTCAATTCAAGAGGACGATCAATAAACCGAATGAAATTTCACAATAACACAGACTTTGGGGAGCGCAAACCTTGATTATATTATGCAATACTTGTCTTCACCTCATAAAACTATCGCCATTTGGAGCATGTATTCGGTATCATGATCACACTGTGCCTGAGACGTTTAAAAAAATTGCTGGGAAACTTGAAGTGGATTGTGTCCATTGAATAGCTCCTCAAACCAATGAAAGGTATGTCTGAAATTGCAATAGAGTAGATCACTGGAACTGGATCTATGGGCAACCACGGTGCAATTCTGAACAATTCCCAACTGTCTGCACATGCTCCATAACCTTCTGCCATCTGCCTGTCTCTGTGTCTGTGAAAACGCATCTTAAACATTGTTACCTTATCTATTTCTATCACCTCCCATCAGCACATTCCAGGCCCCGAGCACCCTCTCTGTAAAAACAAGTGATTTAGTTCACTCAGATCCTTTCGAGATTTACCATTCCAGCCTAAAACCGTGTGCTCTAGCATTTGTCATTTCCACCCTGGAGACAATATTGTGTCTATCCACCTCACATATAATCATAAAATAATTTGTAACAGTGTCTCTCAAAATCTCGACTTCCATCAGGCCCCAGCTCAGCCTCCAACCAACACAGGCCATTCATGGAGGAGGCTTCGAGACAGACAGAGCAGGGTTTTGCCGAATGAACAGTTTGTGTGCTGCAATTCCTTGGCTCGAATATTGAATCAGTATTATCCCCAATGTTTTTGTATCTATTCTAACATTAAACCTGATGGTGATCGATGTGCTTCCACATAAAGATACTTGGTAAAGCTGTGTCTACCCACGAATGGAAGGACTTCATGGCCTTGTTCAGGAAGGATTAGTAATCAATCCCAGATAGGTCTAAGTCAAACTGAAAAGGTACAATGATCGAGGAGGATGCCTATAATTATTCAATACTAATTACGGGAGATCATACATCATCTCTGGGGCACAGAGATGCATTCTATTCCAGGGAGTCTACTTCACTCCCGATATTGTTAGCGGGCAGTTAATGCCATGAACCCATGGACATTTGTTGACATGCCCTTACAATGATGATGACACACGCTCAGTGATATTCTACACTGAAAGATGATCCCAGTCTTACTCTCCTTCACAGTGTCCTTTCACAATCAACAGGACAAAACCCTGCACTGTGATGACTCACATAATCTTCCCAAGCTGCTTTGAAATAAGGAGAGTTGTAGCAAGAGTAAAACCACAGGCAATGTATGACCCTCTCCAGCTAATAGCACTTCAATAGGAGGCTGTCACAGAATTGCAGAATTGGTCCTGCACATGAGGAGACCATTCACCCCTCTGTGTCTGTACAGCCCACTCAAACGGGCAGCTTCCCCTGATATCAATCCCCTGCTCCTTCTACAGAATGTCGCACACTATTTCAATCCAAATAATGATCCCGTGCCCCTTTGAACGCTTCGATTGAACATATTTCCATTATATTTCCACACACTTTACCCTAACTACTGACCATGTGAAAAAGCTTGTCTTACAAATCACTCATAATTCACATTACACATTAAATTGTTCCCCTCTTATTTTTCTTGTGATTTCACCAGCAATAACAGCAGCTTCATATCTGTTCTTTACAGCTGGCTCATGATTTTGGAAATCACAATCAAATCTCACCTCCACCTCCTTCCCTTCAGGGAGAACAGTTCTAACATCCTCAACCTGTCGTCATTACTGAGCTTTTCCTTTTCTGGTATAGGCTTATACAGAATATTTAGAGCAGAGGATATTTGAATTAATGAAAATATGTTGTTGACTAGCTGTCCTTCCAACAGTTCCATCAGATTAGCAAGCGACATTCTCAATCACAGTTTAATGGCAGAAAACAGCTCACTCAGAATTATGCAGAACCCCAACGGTTATAGTCACTTACCAGGAAGGCCAATTATACCAAGGATCAGATAGAATATGTTCCTGACTGTCTGAATGGGAAGATGCATTTTCTACCAGAAATGATACATTCCTTCAAGTGTCAGGGTGTCAACGTAAAACATTTTCTGATATGATACAATCTCTTTTTATATCACCTGCATGGTCTTTCTCAGGATCTGAGGTTACAGCACTCTCTCTGATGTAATGTTTGAATAAACAGAATGCAGCAGCTGTGTTAATTCCCTGATGTTGAAATATATTTAGAACAGGGAATTAATTTGACTAGCAACCAGGCATTACAACAGGACAAGCCTGATCTAAGAATGAGTAATTATTCATACCCCTAACCGTGCTGGAAAGTAATGGAGTTACTGTTTCTAACATTGCTCACACCATCCCTCACCATTTTAGAGATGGCCGCTGCAGACAAGGAAGTGCTCTGCAGAGTGTACCATCAAACTGTGCAGTGTCCTGTTGTTAACCAAGCCATTGGACTGGGACAGCACCATTGAAAGTGATAATGGTTGGTAATGCTATAATTAGGAGGACAGATAGCATCCTTTAAGTGACAGATAAGGGGGTAGTGTCCCAGTGGTATTATCAAAAGAATATTACTCACGAGACCCAGGTAATATTCCAAGTTTCAGGGTCTGCGTCTCCTCATGACAGATGGTGAACAAAATCTAATTATTAAAAAAACCCTGGAATTAAGGGTCTAATGTTGCCCATTGCCGATTGTCAGGAAATAATATCCATCGAGTTCAATAACTTCCTTTCGGGAAGGAAACTGCCATCCTTCCCGTTTCTGACCCACATGCGAGGCCAGACACACAGCAATGTGGTTTACTCCGAACAGCCCTCTCAGCAATTAGGGATGGACAATCAATTCTTTCCGAGCCACTGAATCATTAAAAATATCAGATGGGGGTCTGTGTGTCTGATGCCACTGTGAGGCACAACACAAGTGGAATTGAGAGGATACTGGTGAGGGAACAGGAGGGGTTCATTGTCCTACAGAATCATAGAATATGCAGAGTGTGTAAGCAGGCCCTTCAGCCCATTGAGTCTGTACTGACCTTCGGAAGAGCATCACTCTCAGACTCACCCCATTCCTGTAGCCACACACTCCCCATAGGCTTATTCAACCATCTTACATATCCGGGGATACAGTGAGCAAATTAGCATTGCCAATCTACCTCACGTTCGCATCTTTGGACTGTGGGAGGAAACCAGAACACCCAGAGGGACCCACGGAGACACACGGAGAATGTACAAATTCCACATCCCTAAGGTTGAAATCGAATGCAGGATCCTAGCGCTGTGAGGCACTACTGAGTTACCGTCCTGTATCATGGTGCCTGTTAACACCAAATACATCGGCAGGGACAGGCAGGAGGGACTGTTTGGGGAATCTCAGTAATTAGGAACAAAATCTGTTTAAAAAGGACTTCATGGAATGGAATCGCTGAATTATTACCAGAAAATGTGTAAAATGCCAAAGACGTGAGAAGATGAGGGAAGTAAACACATGGGTGAAGGAGTGATGTGGGAAAGAGAGATTCACATTCGTGGGGCATTGATGTCTTCATTGGGACAGCATGGGATTGCACCATTTGGACAGGCTCCACCTGAACTGATCTGGGACATAAGGATGTAAGCACTAGGAGCAGGAGTAGGCCGTCCGGCCCTTCGAGCCTGCTCCAACATTTATTAAGGTCGTGGCTGATCTATTCGTGGGCTCAGAACCACTTACCCACACTCTCACCGTATCCCTTAATTCCTTCAGGTTTTCAAAACATGATCTACCTTCACTTTAAAAACGTTTACTCAACCAGCGTCAACTGCTTCCCTGGGCAAGGAATTCCATAGATTAACACTCTCTGGGTGAAGAGGTTCCTTCTCAATTTAGTCTGAACTCTGCTCCCTCTAATCTTGAAGCGATACCCTATTGTCCTAGTTTCACCAGACAGTGGAAACATCCTCTCTACTTCTATCTCAACCATTCCCAAAGAAACACCCACATTCTTCTGAATTCCAATGAATATAATCCCAATTTACTCAGTCTCTCCTCATAAGCCAACCCCCCTCAACTCCGGAATCAACCTAGTGACCCCCCTCTGCACCAACCCCAGTGCCAGTCCATCCTTTCTCAAGTAAGGAGACCCAACGTGCACACAGTCCTCCAGGGGTGGCCTCCCCAGCACCTTGTACAGCTACAACATTACCCCCCTGCTTTTAAACTCAATCCCTTTCACAATGATGGACAAAATTCCATCTGCCTTCCTAATTCCCTGTTGTACCTGCAGACCAACCCTCTGTGATTCACACACAAGGACACCCAGGTCCCTCTGCACAGCAGCATGCTGCAATTTATTACCATTCAATTAATAATCCGTGTTCCTGTTACTCCTCCCAAAATGGATGACTGCACATTTATCGATACTATATTCTATCTGCCGAATCTTTGCCCACTCACTCAATGTGTCTGTGTTAGAAGATAGGACATTGCCAGCGCAGTACAGACCCTTCGGCCCTCGATATTGCGCTGACCTATGGAACCAATCTGAAGCCCATCTATCCTACACAATTCCATTCTCGTCCACATGCCTATCAAATGACCATTTAAATGCCCTTAAAGTTGGTGAGTTTGGCTGCTGTTGCAGGCAGTGCATTCCTTGCCCCGATTAATCTGAGTATAGAAACTACCTTGGACATCTCACCGATATCGATCACCCCTCAATTTAAAGCTATGTCCATTCATTCTAGCCAGCGTCATCTGAGGAAAACGACTCTCACTGTCCAAAATATCTAACCGTCTGATTATCTTATATGTCTCAATGAAGAGCTAACAGCAGCAAGGAGGGGACATGAAAAGTCCTTGGGTGGTAGGATTAGGGAAAACCCAAAGGTTTTCTATAGGTATGTCAGGAATAAAAGAATGACGAGGGTAGGAATAGGTCCAGTCAAGGATAGTAGTGGGAAGTTGCGTATGGAGGTTCAAGAGATTGGGGAGACACTGAATGAATACTTTTCGTCAGTATTCACTCAAGAACAGGACATTGTTGCCGATGTGAATATTGAGTCACAATTAATTAGAATGGATGGCTTTGAGGTATGTAGGGAAGAGGTGTTGGAAATTCTGGAAAGGGTGAAAATAGATAAGTCCCCTGTGCCTGATGGCATTTATCCTAGGATTCTCTGGGAAGCAAGGGAGGAAATTGCAGAGCCATTGGCCTTGATTTTTATGTCCTCGTTGTCTACAGGAATAGTGCCAGAAGACTGGAGGATAGCAAATGTGGTTCCCTTGTTCAAGAAGGGGAGTAGGGATAACACTAGTAACTATAGGCCGGTGAGTCTTACCTCTGTTGTGGGCAAAGTCTTAGAGAGAATTGTAAGCGATAGGATTTATGAACATCTGAATAGGAATAATGTGATCAAAGATAGCATGGTTTTGTGAAGGGCAGGTCATGCCTCACTAACAAAGAATTATTGAATTCTTTGAGAAGGTAACTAAGGAGGTGGATGAGGGTAAAGCGGTAGATATGGTGTATATGGATTTTAGTAAGGCGTTTGATAAGGTTCCCCATGGTAGGCTACTGCAAAAAATACGGAAGTATAGCATTGAGGATGAGTTGGAGGTTTGGATTAGGAATTGGCTGGCTGGAAGAAGACAGAGGGTAGTAGTTGATGGTAAAGGTTCATCTTGGAGTGCGGTTACGAGCAATGTTCCGCAAGGATCTATTTTGGGACCATTACTGTTTGTCATTTTTATAAATGACCTGGAGGAGGGGCTAGAGGGTTGGGTGAGCATGTTTGCGGGTGATACGAAAGTCGGTGGAGTTGTTGACAGTGAGGAAGAATGTGACAGGTTACAGCGGGATATAGATAAGCTGCAGAGCTGGGCAGAAAGATGGCAAATGGAGTTCAATGTAGCTAAGTGTGAAGTCATTCACTTTGGTAAGAGTAACAAGAAGATGGGTTACTGGGCTAATGGTCAGATACTTGGTAGTGGATGAGCAGAGGGATCTTGGTGTCCATGTACACAGATCTCTGAAAGTTGCCACCCAGGTAAATATTGCTGTGAAGAAGGCATATGGCGTACTGGCTTTTATTGGCAGAGGAATTGAGTTCCAGAGTCCTGAGGTCATGTTGCAGTTGTATAAGGCTCTGGTGCAGCCTCATCTGGAGTATTGTGTGCAGTTTTGGTCGCCATACTATAGGAAGGATGTGGAGGCACTGGAACGGGTGCAGAGGAGATTTACCAGGATGTTGCCTGGTATGGTAGGAAGATCGTATGAGGAAAGGCTGAGGCACTTGGGGCTGTTTTCATTGGAGAAAAGAAGGTTTAGGGGTGAGTTGATAGAGGTGTACAAGATGATTAGGGGTTTAGATAGGGTTGACCATGAGAACCTTTTTCCATGATTGGAGTCAGCTATTACGAGGGGGCATAGCTCTAAATTTAGGGGTGGTAAGTATAGGACAGATGTTAGGGGTAGATTCTTTACTCAGCGAGTCGTGAGTTCATGGAATGCCCTGCAGGTAGCAGTGATGGACTCTCCCTTTTTATGGGCATTTAAACGGGCATTGGATAGGCATATGGAGGATAGTGGGCTAGTGTAGGTTAGGTGGGCTTGGATCGGCGCAACATCGAGGGCCGAAGGGCCTGGACTGCGCTGTATTTTTCTATATTCTATGTTCTATGTTCTATGAAGTCACCTCTTAACCTTCTTCTCTCTCACAAAAACAGCCTCAAAGTCCCTCAGGCAAAAGTGAGGGCTGCAGATGCTGGAAACCAGAGTCTAGATTAGAGTGGTGCTAGAAAAGCACAGCAGGTCAGGGAGCATCCGTGGAGCAGGAAACTCAATGTTTTGGGCAAAAGCCCTTCATCAGGAATGAAGGCAGGAAGCCTTCAGGGTGGAGGGATTAATGAGAAAGTGGTGGGGGTGGGGAGAAGGTTGCAAAGAGCACAATAGGTGGATGGGGGTGGGGATGAAGATGATAGGTCAGAGAGCAGGGTGGAGCAGATAGGTGGAAGGGAAGATTGGCAGGTAGGACAGGTCATGAGGACGGTGCTGAGCTGGGTGCTATTGCTATTCTATCCACCTATTGTACTCTTTGCTACCTTCTCCCCAACCCCACCACCCCTCCCATTTATCTCTCCACCCCGGAGGCTCCCTACCTTCATTCCTGATGAAGGGCTTTTGCCCAAAACGTCGATTTTCCTGCTCCTCGGATGCTGCCTGGTTTCAATTCCTTCAGCCTTTTCTCGTAAGACATTTTCTCCAGACCAGGCAGCATCTTAGTAAATCTCCTCGGAACATTTTCCGAAGCTTCCACATCCTTCCTATAATGCGGTGACCAGAACTGTGCGCAATACTCCAAATGTAGCCGTACCAGAGTTTTGCACAGCTGCAGCATGATCTCATGGTTCCAAACCTCCATCCCTCTGCCAATAAAAGATCACACACTGCCTTCTTCATGACCCTCTCAACCTGGGTGGCAACTTTCAGGGATCTGTCTGCCAAGACACTGAGATCTTGCTGCTAATCTACACGACCAAGAATCTTACCATTAGCCCAGTACTCTGCATTCCTGTTACTCCTTCCAAAGCGAATTACCTTCTACTTTTTCACATTAAGCTCCATTTGCCACCTCTCAGCCCAGCTCTGCAGCTTATCTATGTCCCTCAGTAACCTGCAACATCCTTCAGTACTATCCACAACCTTCATGTCATCTGCAAATTTACGAGCCCATCCTTCTATGCCATGATTCCAGGTCATTTATAAAAATGACAAATGGCAGTGGCCCCAAAACAGATCCTTGCGGTACCCCACTACTAACTGAACTCCAGGATGAACATTTCCCATTGGTCCAAAACCACTAAGTCACCCTCAACCCCATGACTCCATATTCTGTGCAATAGCCTACCGTGGGGAACCTTATCAAATACCTTACTGAAATCCATATACAACACATCAACTGCTTTACCCTCATCAATCCATTTGGTCACATTCTCAAATAAGGCAATAAGGTTTGTGAGGCAGGGCCTACCCTTCACAAAATCATGTTGACTATCCCTAATCAACTTATTCATTTCTAGATGATTATAAATCCTACCTCTTATAACCTTTTCCAACACTTTACCCACAACCGAAGTAAGGCTCACTGGTCTATAATTACCAGGGTTGTCTCTATTCCCCTACTTAAACAAGGGAACAACATTTTTATTTTTGAAGAAGTAACAAAGGTTGATGAGGGCAGAGTAGAAGATGTGATCTATGTGGACGTCAGTAAGGCATTCAGCAAGGTTCCCCATGGGAGATTGATTAATAAGGTTAGATCTTATGGAATAAAGGGAGAACGAGCCATTTGGATACAGAACTGACTCAAAGGTAGAAGACAGGGGGTGGTGGTGGAGGGTTGTTTTTCAGACTGGAGGCCTGTGACCAGTGGAGTGCCACTAGGATTAGCGCTGGGCCCTCTACATTTAGTCATTTACATAAATGTTTTGGATGCGAGCATAAGAGGCCCAGTTAGTAAGTTTGCAGATGACACCAAAAGTGGAGGTATAGTGGACAACGAAGAGGGTTACCTCAGATTACAACAGGATCTGGACCAGATGGGCCAATGGGCTGAGAAGTGGCAGAGGGAATTTAATTCAGATAAATGCGAGGTGCTGCATTTTGGGAAAGCAAATCTTAGCAGGTCTTATACACTTAATGGTAAGGTCTTAGGGAGTGTTGCTGAACAAAGAGACCTGGGAGTGCAGGTTCATAGCTCCTTGAAAGTGGAGTCGCAGGTAGATAGGATAGTGAAGAAGGCGTTTGGTATGCTTTCCTTCATTGGTCAGAGTACTGAGTACAGGAGTTGGGAGGTCATGTTGCGGCTGTACAGGACATTGGTTAGGCCACTGTTGGAATATTGCATGCAATCCTGGCCTCCTTCCTATTGGAAAGATGTTGTGAAACTTGAAAGAGTTCAGAAAAGATTTACAAGGATGTTGCCAGGTTTGGAGGATTTGAGCTATAGGGAGAGGCTGAACAGGCTGGGGCTGTTTTCCCTGGAGCATCGGAGGCTGAGGGGTGACCTTATAGAGGTTTATAAAATTATGAGGGGCATGGATAAGATAAATAGACAAAGTCATTTCCTGGCACGTGTGAGTCCAGAACTCAAGGGCATAGGTTTAGGGTGAGAGGGGAAAGAGACCTAAAAGAGACCTAAGGGGAAACTTTTGCACACAGAGGGTAGTACATACATGGAATGAGTTGCCAGAGGATGTGGTGGAGGCTGGTACAATTGCAACGTCTAAGAGGCATTTATATGGGTATACGAATTGGAAGGGTTTGGAGGGATATGGGCTGGGTGCTGGCAGGTGGGACTAGATTGGGTTGGGATATCTGGTCAGTGTGGACAGGTTGGACCGAAGGGTCTATTTCCATGCTATACATCTCTACGACTATGACTCTATTCTCCAGTCTTCTGGCACTATTCCTGTAGACAATGACGATGGAGAGATCAAAGCCAGAGGGTCTCCAATCTCCTCCCTGGCTTCCTAGAGAATCCTAGGATAAATCCCATCTGACCCAAGGGACTTAACTCCTTTTACACTTTCCAGAATTGCTAACACCTCTTCCTTAAGCACCTTAATCCCATCTAGTTTAACAGTCAGTATCTCAGGATTCTCCTCGACAACATTGTCTTTTTCTGGTGTGAATACTGATGAAAAGTATTCATTTAGTGCTTTAAATCAGTAAGTGACTGATTTAAAAACTTACCTCGAGTGTAGGGGCCCTGCACCTTTGTTTAGCAGCAGGAAGAGCAGGAGTAACGATTCAGGGCTGACGGGAAGGTGAATCATTGATTTAAAAACTTACCTCATGAATAGACGGAGCGCACGCTGAGCAGGAGCAGACTCGGGACTGCTGGGTAAGGGAAGGAACATATTTGGGCGGTTACTTTAACCAAAACACTACTTAGGTATTGTCTCCCACTCATCCTCATCATCCAATCAAATATAGATTTCTGTGTGCTAGGTTGGTATGATAACTTTTTTTTCTTTATTTTTCAGTAGACTTGTTGGGAATTGAGAATAGTGGGAATGGAGGTTAGGGCAGTTGAATGTTCCTCCTGCAGAACATGGCAGGTAAGGGTCACCACTCGTGTCCTTACTGACTACACCTGCGGGAAGTGCACCCAACTCCAGCTCCTCAAGAACTGTGTAAGGGAACTGGAGCTGGAGGTGGGTGAACTTGGGATCATTCGGGAGTTGGAGGGGGTTATTGAGAGGAGTTAAAAATCCATGAGGTGAGAGTCTGTGTGTACTCCAATCTTGAATCATACTGGTTCGATTTCCAAAATAGGAATTTATAACATTGCACAGGGGTTAGGGACATATTGACTGGCTCCAGATTGTGTGCTTTTTGAACAAAATAGAATCCAAATGCAAATAGAATTCTGCAAAGCTATAACCTGGTGTTGTGGGATTTTTAATGTTGTCCACTCCAGACCAACACTGGCACCTCCACATCACGGCTTCAGTCATCAGTTCAGTGCCTCTGCCTTACACCTGTCCTCAAAACAGAACAAAATAATCTCCTAAAGTGACAGTATCAGCACAGTTACAATGAAAATTAATTTCCTCGTCTTAAAGTCTGTTTTATTAAGACAGAAGGTGGTGTTAAAATCTCAGCTTGGAATTAAAGCTCAAGTAATTTGAGTCTTTCGTAAAATTAGTTAGGCAGTAAACAGAATTTTAAAATGTAAAATAAACAATCATTTTTAAATTAATAGCGAGGTTAATTACGTGTTTGATCTGGAAATGACAAATTAAAACAAAAAGGAAAAGGATGAAGATTGAAACATGAAGAAAGAGTCCTGAACAAGAGGTATCAACATACATGAACTCATCTTGGTCATGAAAGATGAGGATAATCTTGAGAAAAAAGCTTAACCCAACCAAATAAGCAAAAGCTTCACCTTTGTGGGCAGCACGGGGGCTCAGTGGTTTGCACTAGTGTCTCACAGCACTCGGGGACTCGGGTTTGATACCAGCCTCGGGTGACTGTATCTGAATTGCGGGAATAAACCAAGACAGACACCTGCACAACGTGCAAACTCCACAAAGACATGCACGTTTGGTGAATTGGCTGTGCTGAATTGACTGTAGTATTCAGGGATGTGCAGGTTCGGTGAATCGGCCATGTCGAATTGTCTGTAGTATTCAGGGATGTGCAGGTTCGGTAAATTGACCATGTTGAACTGTCTGTAGTATTCAGGGATGTGCAGGTTTGGTGAATTGGACATGCTGAATTGTCTGTAGTATTCAGAAATGTGTAGGTTCTGTGAATTGGCCATGCTGAATTGCCATCTATTATTCAGGGATGTGAAGGTTCGGCAAATTGCCCATACAGAATTGCCTGGAGTATTCAGAAATGTGTAGGTTCGGTGAATTTGACATGCTGAATTGTCTGTAGTATTCAGGGAAATGCAGGTTCGGTGAAATGGCCATGCTGAATTGCCTGTAGTATTTAGAAATGTGTAGGTTCGGTGAATTTGACATGCTGAATTGTCTGTAGTATTCAGGGAAGTGCAGGTTTTGTGAATTGGCCATGCTCATGGCCTGTAGTATTCAGGGATGTGCAGGTTCAGTGAATGGGCTTTGCTGAATTGTCAGTCATATTCAGAAATGTGCAGGTTTGGTGAATTGGCCATGCTGAATTGCCTGTAGTATTCAGGGATGTGTAGGCTCGGTGAATTGGCCATGCTGAATTGTCTGTGGTATTCAGAAATGAGTAGGTCTAGTGAATTGGCCATGCTGAATTGTCTGTGGTATTCAGAAATGTGTAGGTTTGGAGAATTGGACATGCTGAATTGCCTGTAGTATTCAGGGATGTGCAGGTTTGGTGAATCGGCCGTGCTGAATTATCTGTAGTAGTCAGGGATGTGCAGGTTCGGTGAATTGGCCATGCTGAATTGTCTGTAGTATTCAGGGATGTGCAGATTCGGTGAAATGGCCATGATGAATTGTCTGTAGCATTCACAAATGTGCAGACTCGGTGAATTGGCCGTGCTGAATTGTCTGTACCATTCAGGGATGTGTAGGTTCGGTGAATTGTCTGTAGTATTCAGGGATGTGCAGGTTCGGTGAATTGGCCATGCTGTATTGTCTGTAGTATTCAGGGATGTGTAGGTACGGTGAATTGGCCATGCTGAATTGACTGTAGTATTCAGAGATGTGTAGGTTCGGTGAATTGGCCATGCTGAATTGCCTGTAGTGTTCAGGGATGTGCAGGCTCGGTGAATTGGCCATGCTGAACTGTCTGTAGTATTCAGGGACGTGCAGGTTCGGTGAATTGGCCATGCTGAATTGACTGTAGTATTCAGAGATGTGTAGGTTCGGTGAATTGGCCATGCTGAACTGTCTGTAGTATTCAGGGATGTGCAGGTTCGGTGAATTGGACATGCTGAATTGTCTGTCGTATTCAGGGATGTGCAGGTTCGGTGAATTGGACATGCTGAATTACCTGTAGTATTCAGGGATGTGCAGGTTCGGTGAATTGACCACGTTGAACTGTCTGTCGTATTCAGAAATGTGTAGGTTCGGTGAATTGGCCATGCTGAATTGACTGTAGTATTCAGAGATGTGTAGGTTCGGTGAATTGGCCATGCTGAACTGTCTGTAGTATTCAGGGATGTGCAGGTTCGGTGAATTGGACATGCTGAATTGTCTGTCGTATTCAGGGATGTGCAGGTTCGGTGAATTGGACATGCTGAATTACCTGTAGTATTCAGGGATGTGCAGGTTCGGTGAATTGACCACGTTGAACTGTCTGTCGTATTCAGAAATGTGTAGGTTCGGTGAATTGGACATGCTGAATTACCTGTAGTATTCAGGGATGTGCAGGTTTGGTAAATTGACCATGTTGAACTGTCTGTCGTATTCAGAAATGTGTAGGTTCAGTGAATTGGCCATGCTGAATTGTCTGTAGTATTCAGGGAAATGCAGGTTCGGTGAAATGGCCATGCTGATGGCCTGTAGTATTCAGGGATGTGCAGGTTCGGTGAATGGGCTATGCTGAATTGTCCGTCATATTCAGAAATGTGCAGCTTTGGTGAATTGACCATGCTGAAATGCCTGTAGTATTCAGGGATGTGTAGGTTCGGTGAATTGGCCATGCTGAATTGTCTGTGGTATTCAGAAATTTGTAGGTCAGGTGAATTGGCCATGCTGAATTGTCTGTGGTATTCAGAAATGTGTAGGTTCGGAGAATTGGACATGCTGAATTGCCTGTAGTATTCAGGGATGTGCAGGTTTGGTGAATCGGCCGTGCTGAATTATCTGTAGTAGTCAGGGATGTGTAGGTTCGGTGAATTGGCCATGCTGAATTGTCTGTAGTATTCAGGGATGTGCAGATTCTGTGAAATGGCCATGATGAATTGTCTGTAGCATTCACAAATGTGCAGACTCGGTGAATTGGCCGTGCTGAATTGTCTGTATCATTCAGGGATGTGTAGGTTCGGTGAATTGTCTGTAGTATTCAGGGATGTGCAGGTTCGGTGAATTGGCCATGCTGAACTGTCTGTAGTATTCAGGGACGTGCAGGTTCGGTGAATTGGCCATGCTGAATTGACTGTAGTATTCAG
Organism: Hemiscyllium ocellatum; assembly: GCF_020745735.1. Taxonomy (NCBI): domain Eukaryota; kingdom Metazoa; phylum Chordata; class Chondrichthyes; order Orectolobiformes; family Hemiscylliidae; genus Hemiscyllium; species Hemiscyllium ocellatum. The sequence goes on along the minus strand of NC_083432.1, from coordinate 58,992 downwards.
AGATGTGTAGGTTCGGTGAATTGGCCATGCTGAACTTTCTGTAGTATTCAGGGATGCGCAGGTTCGGTGAATTGGACATGCTGAATTACCTGTAGTATTCAGGGATGTGCAGGTTCGGTGAATTGACCATGTTGAACTGTCTGTCGTATTCAGAAATGTGTAGGTTCGGTGAATTGGCCATGCTGAATTGCCTGTAGTATTCAGGGATGTGCAGGTTTGGTAAATTGACCATGTTGAACTGTCTGTCGTATTCAGAAATGTGTAGGTTCAGTGAATTGGCCATGCTGAACTGTCTAGTATTCAGGGATGTGCAGGTTCGGTGAATTGGCCATGCTGAATTGTCTGTAGTATTTAGGGAAGTGCGGGTTTTGTGAATTGGCCATGCTCATGGCCTGTAGTATTCAGGGATGTGCAGGTTCGGTGAATGGGCTTTGCTGAATTGTCAGTTATATTCAGAAATGTGCAGGTTTGGTGAATTGGCCATGCTGAATTGCCTGTAGTATTCAGGGATGTGTAGGTTCGGTGAATTGGCCATGCTGAATTGTCTCTAGTATTCAGGGATGTGCAGATTCGGTGAAATGACCATGATGAATTGTCTGTAGCATGCAAAAATGTGCAGACTCGGTGAATTGGCCGTGCTGAATTGTCTGTAGTAGTCAGGGATGTGTAGGTTCGGTGAATTGGCCATGCTGAATTGTCTCTAGTATTCAGGGATGTGCAGATTCGGTGAAATGATCATGATGAATTGTCTGTAGCATTCAAAAATGTGCAGACTCGGTGAATTGGCCGTGCTGAATTGTCTGTACCATTCAGGGATGTGTAGGTTCGGTGAATTGGCCTTGCTAATTGCCAGTCGTGTTCAGGGATGTGTATGTCCGGTGAATTGGCCATGCTGAATTGCCTGTAGCATTCAGGGACCTGCAAGTTCGGTGAATTTGCCAAGCTGAATGGACTGTAGTATTCAGGGACGTGCAGATATGGTGAATTGGCTATGCTGAATTGTCTGTAGTATTCAGAAATGTGTAGGTTCGGTGAATTGGCCGTGCTGAATTGTCTGTACCATTCAGGGATGTGTAGGTTCGGTGAATTGGCCGTGCTGAATTGTCTGTAGTATTCAGGGATGTGCACGCTCGGTGAATTGGCCATGCTGAATTGTTTGTATTATTCAGTGGTGTGTAGGTTCGGTGAATTGCGCTTACAGAATTGCCAGTAGTATTCGGAAATGTGTAGTTTCGGTGAATTGGCCGTGCTGAATTGTCTGTAGTATTCAGGGTAGTGCAGGTTTGTTGAATTGGCCATGCTAATTGCCTGTAGTATTCAGGGATGTGTAGGTTCGGTGAATTGGCCGTACTGAATTGTCTGTAGTATTCAGGGATGAGTAGGTTCGCTGAATTGGCCATGCTGAATTACCGGGAGTATTCAGGGATGTGTAGGTTCAGTGAATTGGCCATGCTGAATTGTCTGTAGTATTCAGGGGTGTGTAGGTTCGGTGAATTGGACATGCAGAATTGCCTGTAGTGTTCTGGGATGTGTAGGTTCGGTGAATTTGCCATGCTGAATTGCCTGTAGTGTTCTGGTATGTGTAGGTTCGGTGCATTGGCCATGCTGAATTGCCTGTAGTATTCAGGGATGTGCAGGTTCAGTGAATTGGCCATGCCGAATTGTTTGTAGTATTCAGGGATGTGTAGGTTCGGTGAATTGGCCATGCTGAATTGTTTGTAGTATTCAGGGATGTGTAGGTTCGGTGAATTGGCCATGCTGAATTGCCTGTAGTATTCAGGGATGTGTTCGTTCAGTGAATTGGTCATACTGAATTGCCTTGAGTATTCAGGGACGTGTCGTATCGGTGAATTGGTCATGCTGAAGTTTCTGTAGTATTCAGGGATATGCAGGTTCAGTGAATTGGCCATGCCAAATTGTTTGTAGTATTCAGGGATATGCAGGTCCAGTGAATTGGCCATGCCAAATTGTTGGTAGTATTCAGGAATGTGCAGGTTCAGTGAATTGGCCATGCCGAATTGTTTGTAGTATTCAAGGAAGTGCAGGTTCGGTGAATTGGCCATGCTGAACTGTCTGTAGTATTCAGGGATGTGCAGGTTCGGTGAATTGGCCATGCTGAATTGACTGTAGTATTCAGGGATGTGCAGGTTCGGTGAATTGGCCGTGCTGAACTGTCTGTAGTATTCAGAGATGCGCAGGTTTGGTGAATTGGACATGCTGAATTGTCTGTAGTATTCAGGGGTGTGTAGGTTCGGTGAATTGGCCATGCTGAATTGCCTGTAGTATTCAGGGATGTGCAGGTTCGGTAAATTGACCATGTTGAACTGTCTGTCGTATTCAAAAATGTGTAGGTTCGGTGAACTGGCCATGCTGAATTGCCATCTATTATTCAGGGATGTGAAGGTTCGGCACATTGCCCATACAGAATTGCCTGGAGTATTCAGAAATGTGTAGGTTCAGTGAATTGGCCATACTGAATTGTCTGTAGTATTCAGGGAAATGCAGGTTCGGTGAAATGGCCATGCTCATGGCCTGTAGTATTCAGGGATGTGCAGGTTCGGTGAATGGGCTTTGCTGAATTGTCAGTTATATTCAGAAATGTGCAGGTTTGGTGAATTGGACATGCTTAAATGCCTGTAGTATTCAGGGATGTGTAGGTTCGGTGAATTGGCCATGCTGAATTGTCTGTAGTATTCAGAAATGTGTAGGTTCGGAGAATTGGCCATGCTGAATTACCTGTAGTATTCAGGGATGTGCAGGTTCGGTGAATTGGCCATGCTGAATTGTCTGTAGTAGTCAGGGATGTGTAGGTTCGGTGAATTGGCCATGCTGAATTGTCTCTAGTATTCAGGGATGTGCAGATTCGGTGAAATGATCATGATGAATTGTCTGTAGCATTCAAAAATGTGCAGACTCGGTGAATTGGCCGTGCTGAATTGTCTGTACCATTCAGGGATGTGTAGGTTCGGTGAATTGGCCTTGCTAATTGCCAGTCGTATTCAGGGATGTGTATGTCCGGTGAATTGGCCATGCTGAATTGCCTGTAGCATTCAGGGACCTGCAAGTTCGGTGAATTTGCCAAGCTGAATGGACTGTAGTATTCAGGAACGTGCAGATATGGTGAATTGGCCATGCTGAATTGTCTGTAGTATTCAGAAATGTGTAGGTGCGGTTAATTGGCCGTGCTGAATTGCCTGTAGCATTCTGGCTTGTATAGGTTTGGTGAATTGGCCATGCTGAAATGCCTGTCGTATTCGGGAAAGTGTAGGTTCGGTGAATTGGCCGTGCTGAATTGTCTGTAGTATTCAGGGATGTGCACGCTCGGTGAATTGGCCATGCTGAATTGTTTGTATTATTCAGTGGTGTGTAGGTTCGGTGAATTGCGCTTACAGAATTGCCAGTAGTATTTGGAAATGTGTAGTTTCGGTGAATTGGCCGTGCTGAATTGTCTGTAGTATTCAGGGTAGTGCAGGTTTGTTGAATTGGCCATGCTAATTGCCTGTAGTATTCAGGGATGTGTAGGTTCGGTGAATTGGCCATGCTGAATTGTCTGTAGTATTCAGGGATGTGTAGGTTCGGTGAATTGGCCATGCTGAATTACCGGGAGTATTCAGGGATATGTAGGTTCGGTGAATTGGCCATGCTGAATTGTCTGTAGTATTCAGGGGTGTGTAGGTTCGGTGAATTGGACATGCAGAATTGCCTGTATTATTCAGGGATGTGTAGGTTCGGTGAATTGCCCATACAGAATTGCCTGTAGTATTCAGGGATGTGTAGGTTCGGTGAATTGGCCATACTGATTTGTCTGTGGTATTCAGAAATGAGTAGTTTCGGTGAATTGGCCATGCTGAACTGTCTGTAGTATTCAGGGATGTGCAGGTTCGGTGAATTGGCCATGCTGAATTGACTGTAGTATTCAGGGATGTGCAGGTTCGGTGAATTGGCCGTGCTGAACTGTCTGTAGTATTCAGAGATGCGCAGGTTTGGTGAATTGGACATGCTGAATTGTCTGTAGTATTCAGGGGTGTGTAGGTTCAGTGAATTGGCCATGCTGAATTGCCTTGAGTATTCAGGAACGTGTCGTATCGGTGAATTGGTCATGCTGAAGTTTCTGTAGTATTCAGGGATATGCATTTTCAGTGAATTGGCCATGCCGAATTGTTTGTATTATTCAGGGATGTGTAGGTTCGGTGAATTGGCCATGCTGAATTGTTTGTAGTATTCAGGGATGTGTAGGTTCGGTGAATTGGCCATGCTGAATTGCCTGTAGTATTCAGGGATGTGCAGGTTCGGTAAATTGACCATGTTGAACTGTCTGTCGTATTCAAAAATGTGTAGGTTCGGTGAACTGGCCATGCTGAATTGCCATCTATTATTCAGGGATGTGAAGGTTCGGCACATTGCCCATACAGAATTGCCTGGAGTATTCAGAAATGTGTAGGTTCAGTGAATTGGCCATACTGAATTGTCTGTGGTATTCAGGGAAATGCAGGTTCGGTGAAATGGCCATGCTCATGGCCTGTAGTATTCAGGGATGTGCAGGTTCGGTGAATGGGCTTTGCTGAATTGTCAGTTATATTCAGAATTGTGCAGGTTTGGTGAATTGGCCATGCTTAAATGCCTGTAGTATTCAGGGATGTGTAGGTTCGGTGAATTGGCCATGCTGAATTGTCTGTTGTATTCAGAAATGTGTAGGTTCGGAGAATTGGCCATGCTGAATTACCTGTAGTATTCAGGGATGTGCAGGTTCAGTGAATTGGCCATGCTGAATTGTCTGTAGTAGTCAGGGATGTGTAGGTTCGGTGAATTGGCCATGCTGAATTGTCTCTAGTATTCAGGGATGTGCAGATTCGGTGAAATGATCATGATGAATTGTCTGTAGCATTCAAAAATGTGCAGACTCGGTGAATTGGCCGTGCTGAATTGTCTGTACCATTCAGGGATGTGTAGGTTCGGTGAATTGGCCATGCTGAATTGTCTGTAGTATTCAGGGATGTGCACGCTCGGTGAATTGGCCATGCTGAATTGTTTGTATTATTCAGTGGTGTGTAGGTTCGGTGAATTGCGCTTACAGAATTGCCAGTAGTATTCGGAAATGTGTAGTTTCGGTGAATTGGCCGTGCTGAATTGTCTGTATTATTCAGGGATGTGTAGGTTCGGTGAATTGCCCATACAGAATTGCCTGTAGTGTTCTGGGATGTGTAGGTTCGGTGAATTTGCCATGCTGAATTGCCTGTAGTGTTCTGGTATGTGTAGGTTCGGTGCATTGGCCATGCTGAATTGCCTGTAGTATTCAGGGGTGTGTAGGTTCGGTGCATTGGCCATGCTGAATTGCCTGTAGTATTCAGGGGTGTGTAGGTTCGGTGAATTGGCCATGCTGAATTGCCTGTAGTATTCATTGGTGTGTAGGTTCAGTGAATTGGCCATGCTGAATTGCCTTGAGTATTCAGGAACGTGTCGTATCGGTGAATTGGTCATGCTGAAGTTTCTGTAGTATTCAGGGATATGCATTTTCAGTGAATTGGACATGCCGAATTGTTTGTAGTATTCAGGGATGTGTAGGTTCGGTGAATTGGCCATGCTGAATTGTTTGTAGTATTCAGGGATGTGTAGGTTCGGTGAGTTGGCCATGCTGAATTGCCTGTAGTATTCAGGGGTGTGTAGGTTCGGTGAATTGGCCATGCTGAATTGCCTGTAGTATTCAGGGGTGTGTAGGTTCGGTGAATTGGCCATGCTGAATTGCCTGTAGTATTCAGGGATGTGTTCGTTCAGTGAATTGGTCATGCTGAATTGCCTTGAGTATTCAGGGACGTGTCGTATTGGTGAATTGGTCATGCTGAAGTGTCTGTAGTATTCAGGGATATGCAGGTTCAGTGAATTGGCCATGCCAAATTGTTTGTAGTATTCAGGAAAGTGCAGGTTCGGTGAATTGGCCATGCCGAATTGTTTGTAGTATTCAAGGAATTGAAGGTTCGGTGAATTGGCCATGCTGAATTGTCTGTCGTGTTCAGGGTTGTGTAGGTTCGGTGAATTGGCCACGCTGATTTGTCTGTGGTATTCAGAAATGAGTAGTTTCGGTGAACTGGCCATGCTGAACTGTCTGTAGTATTCAGGGATGTGCAGGTTCGGTGAATTGGCCATGCTGAATTGACTGTAGTATTCAGGGATGTGCAGGGTCGGTGAATTGGCCGTGCTGAACTGTCTGTAGTATTCAGAGATGCGCAGGTTTGGTGAATTGGACATGCTGAATTGTCTGTAGTATTCAGGGGTGTGTAGGTTCGGTGAATTGGCCATGCTGAATTGCCTGTAGTATTCAGGGATGTGCAGGTTCGGAAAATTGACCATGTTGAACTGTCTGTCGTATTCAAAAATGTGTAGGTTCGGTGAACTGGCCATGCTGAATTGCCATCTATTATTCAGGGATGTGAAGTTTCGGCACATTGCCCATACAGAATTGCCTGGAGTATTCAGAAATGTGTAGGTTCAGTGAATTGGCCATACTGAATTGTCTGTAGTATTCAGGGAAATGCAGGTTCGGTGAATGGGCTTTGCTGAATTGTCAGTTATATTCAGAAATGTGCAGGTTTGGTGAATTGGCCATGCTTAAATGCCTGTAGTATTCAGGGATGTGTAGGTTCGGTGAATTGGCCATGCTGAATTGTCTGTAGTATTCAGAAATGTGTAGGTTCGGAGAATTGGCCATGCTGAATTACCTGTAGTAGTCATGGATGTGTAGGTTCGGAGAATTGGCCGTGCTGAATTGTCTCTAGTATTCAGGGATGTGCAGGTTCGGTGAAATGATCATGATGAATTGTCTGTAGCATTCAAAAATGTGCAGACTCGGTGAATTGGCCGTGCTGAATTGTCTGTACCATTCAGGGATGTGTAGGTTCGGTGAATTGGCCTTGCTAATTGCCAGTCGTATTCAGGGATGTGTATGTTCGGTGAATTGGCCATGCTGAATTGCCTGTAGCATTCAGGGACCTGCAAGTTCGGTGAATTTGGCAAGCTGAATGGACTGTAGTATTCAGGAACGTGCAGGTATGGTGAATTGGCCATGCTGAATTGTCTGTAGTATTCAGAAATGTGTAGGTGCGGTTAATTGGCCGTGCTGAATTGCCTGTAGCATTCTGGCTTGTATAGGTTTGGTGAATTGGCCATGCTGAAATGCCTGTCGTATTCGGGAAAGTGTAGGTTCGGTGAATTGGCCGTGCTGAATTGTCTGTAGTATTCAGGGATGTGCACGCTCGGTGAATTGGCCATGCTGAATTGTTTGTATTATTCAGTGGTGAGTAGGTTCGGTGAATTGCGCTTACAGAATTGCCAGTAGTATTCGGAAATGTGTAGTTTCGGTGAATTGGCCGTGCTGAATTGTCTGTAGTATTCAGGGTAGTGCAGGTTTGTTGAATTGGCCATGCTAATTGCCTGTAGTATTCAGGGATGTGTAGGTTCGTTGAATTGGCCGTACTGAATTGTCTGTAGTATTCAGGGATGTGTAGGTTTGGTGAATTGGCCATGATGAACTGCCTGTTGTATGCAGGGATGTGTTGGTTTGATGAATTTGTCATGCTGAATTGCCTGTAGTATTCAGGGATGTGCAGGTTCGTTGAATTGTCTGTGTTGAGTTGCCTGTATTATTCAGGGATGTGTAGGTTCCGTGAATTGCCCATACAGAATTGCCTGTAGTGTTCTGGGATGTGTAGGTTCGGTGAATTTGCCATGCTGAATTGCCTGTAGTGTTCTGGTATGTGTAGGTTCGGTGCATTGGCCATGCTGAATTGCCTGTAGTATTCAGGGGTGTGTGGGTTCGGTGAATTGGCCATGCTGAATTGCCTGTAGTATTCAGGGGTGTGTAGGTTCAGTGAATTGGCCATGCTGAATTGCCTTGAGTATTCAGGAACGTGTCGTATCGGTGAATTGGTCATGCTGAAGTTTCTGTAGTATTCAGGGATATGCATTTTCAGTGAATTACCATGCCGAATTGTTTGTAGTATTCAGGGATGTGTAGGTTCGGTGAATTGGCCATGCTGAATTGCCTGTAGTATTCAGGGATGTGTAGGTTCGGTGAATTGGCCATGCTGAATTGCCTGTAGTATTCAGGGATGTGTTCGTTCAGTGAATTGGTCAGGCTGAATTGCCTGTAGTATTCAGGGGTGTGTAGGTTCGGTGAATTGGCCATGCTGAATTGCCTGTAGTATTCAGGGATGTGTTCGTTCAGTGAATTGGTCAGGCTGAATTGCCTTGAGTATTCAGGGACGTGTCGTATCGGTGAATTGGTCATGCTGAAGTTTCTGTAGTATTCAGGGATATGCAGGTTCAGTGAATTGGCCATGCCAAATTGTTTGTAGTATTCAGGAATGTGCAGGTTCGGTGAATTGGCCATGCTGAATTGTCTGTAGTGTTCAGGGTTGTGTAGGTTCGGTGAATTGGCCATGCTGATTTGTCTGTGGTATTCAGAAATGAGTAGTTTCGGTGAATTGGCCATGCTGAACTATCTGTAATATTCAGGGATGTGCAGGTTCGGTGAATTGGCCATGCTGAATTGACTGTAGTATTCAGGGATGTGCAGGTTCGGTGAATTGGCCGTGCTGAACTGTCTGTAGTATTCAGAGATGCGCAGGTTTGGTGAATTGGACATGCTGAATTGTCTGTAGTATTCAGGGGTGTGTAGGTTCGGTGAATTGGCCATGCTGAATTGCCTGTAGTATTCAGGGATGTGCCGGTTCGGTAAATTGACCATGTTGAACTGTCTGTCGTATTCAAAAATGTGTAGGTTCGGTGAACTGGCCATGCTGAATTGCCATCTATTATTCAGGGATGTGAAGGTTCGGCACATTGCCCATACAGAATTGCCTGGAGTATTCAGAAATGTGTAGGTTCAGTGAATTGGCCATACTGAATTGTCTGTAGTATTCAGGGAAATGCAGGTTCGGTGAAATGGCCATGCTCATGGCCTGTAGTATTCAGGGATGTGCAGGTTCGGTGAATGGGCTTTGCTGAATTGTCAGTTATATTCAGAAATGTGCAGGTTTGGTGAATTGGCCATGCTTAAATGCCTGTAGTATTCAGGGATGTGTAGGTTCGGTGAATTGGCCATGCTGAATTGTCTGTAGTATTCAGAAATGTGTAGGTTCGGAGAATTGGCCATGCTGAATTACCTGTAGTATTCAGGGATGTGCAGGTTCAGTGAATTGGCCATGCTGAATTGTCTGTAGTAGTCAGGGATGTGTAGGTTCGGTGAATTGGCCATGCTGAATTGTCTCTAGTATTCAGGGATGTGCAGATTCGGTGAAATGACCATGATGAATTGTCTGTAGCATTCAAAAATGTGCAGGTTCGGTGAATTGGCCGTGCTGAATTGTCTGTACCATTCAGGGGTGGGCAAATTCGGTGAATTGGTCATGCTGAGTTTGCCTTGAGTATTCAGGGAAGCGCAGGTTCGGTGAATTGGCCATGCTGAATTGCCAGTCGTATTCAGCGATGTGTATGTTCGGTGAATTGGCCATGCTGAATTGCCAGTCGTATTCAGGGATGTGTATGTTTGGTGAATTGGCCATGCTGAATTGCCTGTAGCATTCAAGGACCTGCAAGTTCGGTGAATTTGCCAAGCTGAATGGACTGTAGTATTCAGGGACGTGCAGGTACGGTGAATTGGCCATGCTGAATTGTCTGTAGTATTCAGAAATGTGTAGGTTCGGTTAATTGGCCGTGCTGAAATGCCTGTAGCATTCTGGCTTGTGTAGGTTTGGTGAATTGGCCATGCTGAATTGCCTGTTGTATTCGGGAAAGTGTAGGTTCGGTGAATTGGCCGTGCTGAATTGTCTGTAGTATTCAGGGATGTGCACGCTCGGTGAATTGGCCATGCTGTATTGTTTGTATTATTCAGTGGTGTGTAGGTTCGGTGAATTGCGCTTACAGAATTGCCAGTAGTATTCGGAAATGTGTAGTTTCGGTGAATTGGCCGTGCTGAATTGTCTGTAGTATTCAGGTTGGTGCAGGTTTGTTGAATTGGCCATGCTGAATTACCGGGAGTATTCAGGGATGTGTAGGTTCGGTGAATTGGCCATGCTGAATTGTCTGTAGTATTCAGGGGTGTGTAGATTCGATGAATTGGACATGCAGAATTGCCTGTATTATTCAGGGATGTGTAGGTTCGGTGAATTGCCCATACAGAATTGCCTGTAGTATTCAGAAATGTGTAGTTTTGATGAATTGGCCGTACTGAATTGACTGTTGTATTCAGGGATGTGTAGGTTCGGTGAATTGGCCATGCTGAATTTCCTGTAGTGTTCTGGGATGTGTAGGTTCGGTGAATTTGCCATGCTGAATTGCCTGTAGCGTTCAGGTATGTGTAGGTTCGGTGAATTGGCCATGCTGAATTGCCTGTAGTATTCAGTGGTGCGTAGGTTCGGTGAATTGGCCATGCTGAATTGCCTGTAGTATTCAGGGATGTGTTCGTTCAGTGAATTGGCCATGCTGAATTGCCTGTAGTATTCAGCGATGTGCAGGTTCGGTGAATTGGCCGTGCTGAATTGCCTGTGGTATACAGGGATGTGTAGGTTTGGCGAATTGGCCATGCTGAATTACCTGTAATATTCGGGGATTTTTTTTGATTACTTACAGTGTGGAAACAGGCCCTTCGGCCCAACAAGTCCACTCCGACCTGCCGAATCGCAACCCACCCATGCCCCTATATTTACCCCTTACCTAACACTATGGGCAATTTAGCATGGCCAATTCACCTGGCCCGCACATCTTTGGACTGTGGGAGGAAACCGGAGCACCCGGAGAAAACCCACGCAGACATGGGGAGAACATGCAAACGCCACACAGTCTGTCGCCGGAGTCGTGAATTGAACCCGTGTCTCAGGCGCTGTGAGGCAGCAGTGCTAACCACTGTGAAACCGTGCCGCCCACACAGGTGCAGGTTCGGTGAATTGGCAATGCTGACTTGTCTATATTATTCAGGCAAGTGCAGGTTCGGTGAATTGGCCATACTGAATTGCCTGTAGTATGCAGGGATGTGCAGGTTCGGTGAGTTGGCCATGCTGAATTGCCTTGAGTATTCAGGGACGTGTCGTATCGGTGAATTGGTCATGCTGAATTTTCTGTAGTATTCAGGGATGTGCAGGTTCGGTGAATTGGCCATGCTGAATTGTCTGTAGTATTCAGCATGTGTAGGTTCAGTCAATTGGCCATGATGAATTGCTTGTAGGATGTGCAGGTTCGGTGAATTGGCAATGCTGAATTTCCTGTAGTATAGAGGGATGTGCTGGTTTGGTGAATTGGCAATGCTGAATTTCCTGTAGTATAGAGGGATGTGCTGGTTTGGTGAATTGGCCATGCTGAATTGCCTGTTGTGTTCAGGGGTGAAAAGGTTTAATGAATTTGTCAAGCTGAATTGCCTGTAGTGTTCTGGGATGTGTAGGTTCGGTGACTTGGCCATGCTGAATTGTATGTAGTATTCAGGGATGGGTAGTTCGGTGAATTGGCCCTGACAAATTGTCTGGAGTATTCAGGAAGGTGCAGGATCTGTAATTCTGTAATTGAATTTGCCATGCAGAATTGCCTGTCGTGTTCTGGGATGTGTAAGTTCAGTGAATTGGCCATGTTGAATTGCTTGTAGTATTCAGGGGTGTGTAGGTTCGGTGAATTGGCCATGCTGAATTGTCTGTAGTACTCAGGGATGTGTAGTTTCGGTGAATTGGCCATGCTGAATTACCTGTAGTATTCAGGGATGTGTAGGTTTGGTGAATTGGCCATGATGAACTGCCTGTTGTATTCAGGGATGTGTTGGTTTGATGAATTTGTCATGCTGAATTGCCTGTAGTATTCAGGGATGTGCAGGTTCGTTGAATTGTCTGTGTTGAGTTGCCTGTATTATTCAGGGATGTGTAGGTTCGGTGAATTGCCCATACAGAATTGCCTGTAGTGTTCTGGGATGTGTAGGTTCGGTGAATTTGCCATGCTGAATTGCCTGTAGTGTTCTGGTATGTGTAGGTTCGGTGCATTGGCCATGCTGAATTGCCTGTAGTATTCAGGGGTGTGTAGGTTCGGTGAATTGGCCATGTTGAATTGCCTGTAGTATTCAGGGGTGTGTAGGTTCGGTGAATTGGCCATGCTGAATTGCCTGTAGTATTCATGGGTGTGTAGGTTCAGTGAATTGGCCATGCTGAATTACCTTGAGTATTCAGGAACGTGTCGTATCGGTGAATTGGTCATGCTGAAGTTTCTGTAGTATTCAGGGATATGCATTTTCAGTGAATTGGCCATGCCGAATTGTTTGTAGTATTCAGGGATGTGTAGGTTCGGTGAATTGGCCATGCTGAATTGCCTGTAGTATTCAGGGGTGTGTGGGTTCGGTGAATTGGCCATGCTGAATTGCCTGTAGTATTCAGGGGTGTGTAGGTTCGGTGAATTGGCCATGCTGAATTGTTTGTAGTATTCAGGGATGTGTAGGTTCGGTGAATTGGCCATGCTGAATTGTTTGTAGTATTCAGGGATGTGTAGGTTCGGTGAATTGGCCATGCTGAATTGCCTGTAGTATTCAGGGGTGTGTGGGTTCGGTGAATTGGCCATGCTGAATTGTTTGTAGTATTCAGGGATGTGTAGGTTCGGTGAATTGACCATGCTGAATTGCCTGTAGTATTCAGGGGTGTGTAGGTTCGGTGAATTGACCATGCTGAATTGCCTGTAGTATTCAGGGATGTGTTCGTTCAGTGAATTGGTCAGGCTGAATTGCCTTGAGTATTCATGGACGTGTCGTATCGGTGAATTGGTCATGCTGAAGTTTCTGTAGTATTCAGGGATATGCAGGTTCAGTGAATTGGCCATGCCAAATTGTTTGTAGTATTCAGGAATGTGCAGGTTCAGTGAATTGGCCATGCTGAATTGACTGTAGTATTCAGGGATGTGCAGGGTCGGTGAATTGGCCGTGCTGAATTGCCTGTAGTATTCAGGGATGTGCAGGTTCGGTAAATTGACCATGTTGAACTGTCTGTCGTATTCAAAAATGTGTAGGTTCGGTGAACTGGCCATGCTGAATTGCCTGGAGTATTCAGAAATGTGTAGGTTCAGTGAATTGGCCATACTGAATTGTCTGTAGTATTCAGGGAAATGCAGGTTCGGTGAAATGGCCATGCTCATGGCCTGTAGTATTCAGGGATGTGCAGGTTCGGTGAATGGGCTTTGCTGAATTGTCAGTTATATTCAGAAATGTGCAGGTTTGGTGAATTGGCCATGCTTAAATGCCTGTAGTATTCAGGGATGTGTAGGTTCGGTGAATTGGCCATGCTGAATTGTCTGTAGTATTCAGAAATGTGTAGGTTCGGAGAATTGGCCATGATGAACTGCCTGTTGTATTCAGGGATGTGTTGGTTTGATGAATTTGTCATGCTGAATTGCCTGTAGTATTCAGGGATGTGCAGGTTCGTTGAATTGTCTGTGTTGAGTTGCCTGTATTATTCAGGGATGTGTAGGTTCGGTGAATTGGCCATGCTGAATTTCCTGTAGTATTCAGGGATGTGCAGGTTCAGTGAATTGGCCATGCTGAATTGTCTGTAGTAGTCAGGGATGTGTAGGTTCGGTGAATTGGCCATGTTGAATTGCCTGTAGTATTCAGGGGTGTGTAGGTTCGGTGAATTGGCCATGCTGAATTGCCTGTAGTATTCATGGGTGTGTAGGTTCAGTGAATTGGCCATGCTGAATTGCCTTGAGTATTCAGGAACGTGTCGTATCGGTGAATTGGTCATGCTGAAGTTTCTGTAGTATTCAGGGATATGCATTTTCAGTGAATTGGCCATGCCGAATTGTTTGTATTATTCAGGGATGTGTAGGTTCGGTGAATTGGCCATGCTGAATTGTTTGTAGTATTCAGGGATGTGTAGGTTCGGTGAATTGGCCATGCTGAATTGCCTGTAGTATTCAGGGGTGTGTAGGTTCGGTGAATTGGCCATGTTGAATTGCCTGTAGTTTTCAGGGATGTGCTGATTCAGTGAATTGCCGTGCTGAATTGTCTGTTGTATTCAGGTATGTGCAGGTTTTGGAATTGGCCATGTTGAATTTCCTGTATTATTCAGGGATTTGTAGGTTCGGTGATTTGGCCATGCTCAATTGCCTGTAGTATTCAGGGAACCTGCCCTCAATCTCTTCATAGCCAACTGCCGCCGCGACATTAACTGCCTCAACCTGTCCACCCCTTTCACTCACTCCAACCTCTCACCCTCGGAACGTGCAGCCCTCCACTCCCTCCATTCCAACTCCAACCTCACTATCAAACCGGCATACAAGGGACGCGCGGTGATAGTTTGGCACACCAATCTTTACATTGCTGAAGCTAAACACCAGTTCGCGGACATCTCCTCCTCCTGCCCCTTTGTCCATGACACCACCTCCCACCACCAAACCATCATATCCCAGACCATCCATAATCTTATCACCTCAGGGGATCTCCCATCCACCGCCTCCAACCTCATAGTCCCAGACCCCTGCACCGCCCGTTTCTACCTCCTGCCCAAAATCCACAAACCTGACTGCCCCGGCCGACCCATTGTCTCAGCCTGCTCCTGTCCAACCGAATTCATCTCTGCATACCTCGACACGGTCCTGTCCCTCTTAGTCCAAGAACTCCCCACCTACGTTCGGGACACCACCCATGCCCTCCACGTCCTCCATGATTTTCACTTCCCCGGTCCCCAACACCTTATCTTCACCATGGACGTCCAGTCCCTGAACACCTCCATCCCCCATCACGAAGGACACAAAGCCCTCCGATTCTTCTTTTCCCACCGAACCAACCAGTACCCTTCCACTGACACCCTCCTTCAACTGACTGAATTGGTCCTCACTCTGAACAACTTCTCTTTCCAATCCTCCCACTTCCTCCAAAGCAAAGGAGTAGCCATGGGTACCCATATAGGCCCCAGCTATGCCTGCCTCTTCGTAGGATATGTGGAACAGTCCATCTTCCGCAGTTACACTGGCACCACCCCCACCTTTTCCTCCCCTACATCGATGACTGTATCAGCACTGCCTCGTGCTCCCACGAGGAGGTTGAACTGTTCATCCACTTTACCAACACCTTCCACCTCGACCTCAAATTTACCTGGACCGTCTCAGACTCCCCCATCCCCTCCCTAGACCTCTTCATTTCTATCTCGGGCGACCGAATCAACACGGACATTTACTATAAACCAATCGACTTCCACAGCTACCTAGACTACACCTCCTCCCACCCTACCCCTTGTAAAAATGCCATCCCATATTCCCAATTCCTTTGTCTCAGCCGCTTCTGCTCCCAGGAGGACCAGTTCCAATACCGAACAACCCAGATGGTCTCCTTCTTCAAAGATCACAATTTCCCCCCAGACGTGATTGACGATGCCCTCCACCGCATCTCCTCCACTTCCTGCTCCTCTGCCCTTGAGCCCCACCCCTCCAATCGCCACCAGGACAGAACCCCACTGATCCTCACCTACCACCCCACCAACCTCCATTAACATCGTATCATCCATCATCATTTCCGCCACCTCCAAACAGACCCCACCACCAGGGATATATTTCCCTCCCCTCCCCTATCAGCGTTCCGAAAAGACCACTCCCTCCGTGACTTCCTTGTCAGGTCCACAACCCCCACCAACCCAACCTCCACTCCCGGCACCTTCACCTGCAACCACAAGAAATGCAAAACTTGCGCCCACACCTTCCCCCTTACTTCCCTCCAAGGCTCCAAGGGATCCTTCTATATCTGCCACAAATTCGCCTGCATCACCTGCACCTGCATCCGCTACACCCGATGTGGTCTCCTCTATATTTGGGAGACAGGCTGCCTACTTGCAGAACATTTCAGAGAACACCTCTGGGATACCCGCACCAACCAACCCAACCACCCCGTGGCTCATTACTTCAACTCCACCTCCCATTCCACCAAGGACAAGCAGGTCCTTGGACTCCTCCATCGCCAGACCTTGGCAACACGACGGTTGGAGGAAGAGCGCCTCATCTTCCGCCTAGGAACCCTCCAACCACAAGGGATGAACTCAGATTTCTCCAGTTTCTTAATTTCCCCTCCCCCCACCTTGTCTCAGTCCCAACCCTCGAACTCAGCACCCACCTTCCTAACCTGCAATCTTCTTCCTGACCTCTCCGCCCCCACCCCACTCCGGTCTATCACCCTCACCTTAACCTCCTTCCACCTATCGCATCTCCATTGCCCCTCCCCCAAGTCCCTCCTCCCTTCCTTTTATCTTAGCCTGCTTAGCACACTTTCCTCATTCCTGAAGAAGGGCTCATGCCCGAAAAGTCGATTCTCCTGCTCCTTGGATGCTGCCTGACCTGCTGCATTTTTCCAGTAACACATTTTCAGCTCTGATCTCCAGCATCTGCAGTCCTCACTTTCTCCTAGAACATATTCCAGGCACCAACCACCCTCTGTGCAAAGTACTTGCCACGTACATCCCCCTTAAACTTTTCACCTCTCACCTTGAAGTGTGACCTCTTGTTATTGAATCCCTCAGCCTGGGAAAAAGTGTATCTCTGTTGACCCTGTCTATACCCTTCCTGATTTTGTAGAACTCAATCAGGTCCCCCCTCAATTTTTGTTTTTTCTAATGAAAACCTCCTCAACCTCTCTTCATAGCTAGCACCTTCCATATCAGGCAATATCCTCATGAACCTTCTCGGCAGCTTCTCCACAGTGTCTACATCCATTTGGCAATGTGGCGATCAGAACTGTACACAGCATTCTAAATGCAGCCGAAACAAAGTCTTGTACAATTTTGACATGAACTTCCAGCTCTTATACACAATACCCGTCCGATGACCATATGTCTTCTTGACCACTCTACCCACCTGTGCAGCCACCTTCAGGATACAATGGACCTGAACTTCCAGATCTCTCTGCTCATCAACTTTTCCCATGGCTCTTCCATTTACTGTATAGTTTGCTCCAGAATTTGACTTCCAAAATGCATCACCTCACATTTGCCTGGATTGAACTCCACCTGCCACTTCTCTGCCTAACTCTCCTGTCTATCTATATTCACCTGTATTCTTTGACTGTCCCCTATGCTTTCTGCTACTCCACCAATATCCATGTCATCTGCAAACTTACTGATCATATCAACAGTGCCCTCTTCCAGGTCATTTATGTATATTACAAACAACAGTGGCCCCAACACTGATCCCTGTGGAACACCACTGTCAACCTTTCTCCATTTTGAGAAACTCCCTTCAACTACTCTGTCTCCTGTTGCTCAACCAGTTCTTTATCCACCTAGCCAGAGCACCCTGCGCATCATGTAACTTCACTTTCTCCATTAGTTTACTATGGGGAACCTTACCAAATGCTTTACGAAAGTCCATGTATATGACATCTACAGCCCTTCCTTATCTACCAACCTGCATTTCCAAGAATTTAGAAATTTCATTCTTAACGATGGAGTCTAGAATTTTATCAACAACTAAGGTTGGACTAATTGGCCTAAAAATTTCCATGTTCTGCCTTAATCTTTTCTTGAACAAGATGGTAACAATGGCAATTTTCTAATCATCTGGGACTTTCCCAGACTCCAGTGATTTTTGAAAAATTACAACCATCGCCTCCACTATTTCTTCAGCCACCTCCCTCTGAACTCTAGGATGTAGCCCATCTGGGCCAGGAGATTTATCAATTTTTAGACCTTTTCGCTTTTCTAGCACTTTCTCTTTTGCAATGGCTACCATAATCAACTCTGCCCCTTGACTGTCCATAATTATTGGGATATTACTCATGTCTTCCACTGTGAAGGCTGACACAAAATACTTATTAAGTTCTTGAGCTATTTCCATATCTCCCATCACATGCCTTTCTGCAACAAGTGGCTCAATTTCTACTTTTGCTTCTCGTTTGTTTCTCATGTATTGAAAGAAACTTTTACTATCATTTCTAATATTACTGGCTAGCTTACCTTCAAATGTAATCCTTTTCTTCCTTATTTATGTCTTTGTTATCCTCTGTTTGTTTTTGTAGTCTTCCCAAGCTTCTGATTTCCCAGTGCTTTTGGCCACTTCAAAGGCTCTTTCTTTTTCTATGATACATTTCATAACTTCCTTTGTCATCCATGGCTGTCTAATTCCTATCCCTCACTCCCCCCTCCCCCGCCAGATAATCTTTCTTTTCTTTGGGATGAACCTCTGTACTGTGTCCTCAATTACACCCAAAAACTCTTGCCGTTGTTGCTCTACTGTCTTCCCCACTAGGCTCTGCTTCCTGTCAATTTTTTCAGTTCCTCTCTCATGCCCTTGTAATTTCCTTTATTTAACTGTAACGCCATGATTTTGCTTTCTGTTTTTCAAACTGCAGACTGAACTCTACCATATTATGATCGCTGCCTACTAAGTGTTCTCTTACTTTAAGATCTTTTATAAAGTCTGGCTCATGACATAGCACTAAGTCCAAAATAGCCTGCTCCCTTTTGGGCTCCATCACAAGCTGTTATAAAAAGCTATCTATGTAAGCATTCCATGACTTCAGTTTCTTTGGATCCACTAGCAACATTATTCACTCAGTCCACTTGCATTTTGAAGTCTCTCATGATCACCGTGACCTTGCCTTAACGACATGCCCGATCTATTTCCTGGTACATCTAGCATCCCTGGTTCTGACCACTGCTGGAAGACCTGTACATAACTCCCATTATGGTCGTTTTGCCTTTGTGGTTCCTCAACTCCACCCACATAGACTTCACATCATTTGACCCGATGCCATTCAGTGCCATTGATTTAATTTCATTCTTAACTAACAAGGTAATCCCACCCCCTCTGCCCTGCTCCCTGTCTTTTCAATATGTTGTAAATCCTTGGATACTTAACTGCCAGTCCTGAACCCCCTGCAACCACATCTCTGTGATGCCTACCACATCATAATCATTCATGATGATTTGTGCTGTTAATTCATCTATTTTGTTCTGAATACTATGAGCATTCAGGAAAAGCACGTTAATTTATTTATCCTCATGATTTCCATCATCTCTAGTAACATGTCCTGAGTTATCCCTTCTTCTTGCTTCATTCCTAGTCTGCCTCGATCTTAAACCCAGACACATAGTCACCTGCTGCTTATCTTTCTACTTGATTCCATACTCTCTGCTGCTTTCCCTTCCCCTCAACAACTCACCCATATATCAAAAACCTAACCATCCTCTTTGTAAATACATTTGGTGACCAAGCCTCCATAACTCTCCGGACATTCACTACCTTCTGAAAGAAGACATTTCTCTGCACCTCAGTTGGAAATCAACATCTCTTATTCTGTATCTATGTCTCTGAGTTTGAGACTTTGAATAGGAACAGAAGCACATTCTCAACATCTACATTGTCAAAGCCCTCTGTATCTTGTAGGTTTCAGGAATGTCATCCACATTCAGTTCAAACACAATGAATAATCACCTCACCATTTAGCTGTTCTCAATAAGTCAACATTTCCATCCCAGGAACCAGTCTAATGAACCAACATAGTTACTTACTGCATCAGCATGCCAACTTTATATTTCATACATAGGAACACTCCAATCCCTTTGCTCTGCTCCTTTTTTGGAAATCCTCTCCATTAAATAACATAGAACATATAGAACATAGGAGGATACAGCGCAGTACAGGCCCTTCGGCCCTCGATGTTGCGCCGACCGAATCCTACCTAACCTATACTAGCCCAATAACTTCCAAATGCCTATCCAATGCCCGCTTAAATGACCATAAAGAAGGAGAGTTCACCACTGATACGGGCAGGGCATTCCATGAACTCACAACCCGCTGTGTGAAGAATCTACCCCTAACATCTGTCCTATACCTACCACCCCTTAATTTAAAGCTATGTCCCCTAGTAACACCTGACTCCATTAGCTGTAAAAGGTTCTTAGTATCTACCCTATCTAAACCCCTAATCATCTTATACACTTCTATCAGATCTCCCCTAAACCTTCTCTTCTCCAATGAGAACAGCCCCAAGTGCCTCAGCCTTTCCTCATAAGATTTTCCTACCATTCCAGGCAACATCCTGGTAAACCTCCTCTGCACTCGTTCTAAAGCTTCCACATCCTTCCTATAGTATGGCGACCAAAACTGCACACAATACTCCAGATGAGGCCGCACCAGAGTCTTATACAACTGCAACATGACCTCAGGACTCCGGAACTCAATTCCTCTGCCAATAAAGCCCAGTACTCCATATGCCTTCCTCACAGCACTATTTACCTGGGTGGCAACTTTCAGAGATCTGTGTACATGGACACCAAGATCCCTC
Source organism: Hemiscyllium ocellatum (assembly GCF_020745735.1). Taxonomy (NCBI): domain Eukaryota; kingdom Metazoa; phylum Chordata; class Chondrichthyes; order Orectolobiformes; family Hemiscylliidae; genus Hemiscyllium; species Hemiscyllium ocellatum. The sequence continues at coordinate 38,714 of NC_083432.1, read as the reverse complement.
TGCTCATCCACACTACCAAGTAGCCTACCATTAGCCCAGTAATCCATCATCTTGTTATTCCTACCAAAGTGAACGACTTCGCACTTAGCTACATTGAATTCCATTTGCCACATTTCCGCCCAGCTCTGCAACTTATCTATATCCCGCTGTAACCTACCACTTCCTTCCTCACTATCCACAACTCCACCGACTTTTGTGTCATCCGCAAACTTGCTTACCCAGCTTTCAAGTCCTTCCTCTAGATCATTTATAAAGATAACAAAAAGCAATGGTCCCAAAACAGATCCTTGTGGTACACCGCTAGTAACTGCGCTCCAAGATGAACATAATCCATCAACTACTACCCTCTGTCTCCTTCCAGCCAGCCAATTCCTAATCCAAACCTCTAATGCATCCTCAATGCCATACCTCCGAAGTTTTAGCATTAGCCTACCATGGGGAACCTTATCGAACGCCTTACTAAAATCCATATACACAACATCTACTGCTTTACCCTCATCCACTTCCTTGGTCACCTTCTCAAAGAACTCAATAAGGTTTGTGAGGCACGACCTGCCCTTCACAAAACCATGCTGGCTATCCCTGATCACGTTATTCCTACCCAGATGTTCATAAATCTTATCCCTTACCATTCTCTCTAAGACTTTGCCCACCACTGAAGTCAGACTCACTGGCCTATAGTTACTCGGGCTATCCCTACTCCCTTTCTTGAACAATGGGACCACATTCGCTATCCTCCAGTCCTCTGGTACTATTCCCGTTGACAACGACGACATAAAAATCCAGGCCAATGGCTCTGCTATCTCCTCCCTAGCTTCCCATAGGATCCTGGGGTAAATGCCATCAGGCCCAGGAGACTTATCTATATTCATCCTTTCCAATATTCCCAAAACCTCTTCCCTGCATATTTCCAGGGCATCCATTCTAATTATTTGTGATTCCATATTCACATCAGCAACAGTGTCCTGTTCCTGAGTGAATACTGATGAAAAGTACTGATTTAATGTCTCTCCAATCTCCTCCGCCTCCACACACAACTTCCCACTACTATCCTTGACTGGACCGATACCTACCCTAGTCATCCTTTTATTCTTGACATACCTATAGAAAGCCTTTGGGTTTTCCCTAATCCTACCAGCTAAAGACTTTTCATGTCCCCTTCTCGCTTCTCTTAGCTCCCTCTTTAGCTCCTTCCTGGCTACCTTATAACTCTCAATCGCCCCTACTGAACCTTCACGCCTCATCTTTACATATGCCGCCTTCTTCCCTTTCACAAGGGACTCCAATTCCTTACTAAACCACGGCTGCCTCACAAGGCCCTTTACACCATGCCTGACTGGTACATACCTATCGAGGACACGCAGTAGCTGCTCCTTGAACAATCCCCACATCTCATTAGTGTTCTTCTCTTGAAGCCTGTTTTTCCAATCCACACATCCTAAGTCATGCCTCACTGCATCATAATTTCCCTGCCCCCAGCTATAGCTCTTGCCCTGCGGCGCACGATTATCCCTCTCCATCACTAAAGTAAAAGTCACCGAGTTGTGGTCACTGTCCCCGAAGTGCTCACCTAACAGCTTGCTGTTAGCTTCTCAGTATTGTCCACAAACTCGAATATATATTGTACTCAGCTCCCACCTTCAAGCTATCAGTATTGATTGTAAGTAACTGATGCCATCGGACTGTTAGTTGTGGTACTCCAGCAGATACATCTTTATCATAAAGATTGATTAATCCTGACTGTCCAATTTGCATGTGTTAACCAATCGTCATCCCAAGTTAATACATTATCTGTCAAACTATGAGCCTCTATCTTGTGTAAGAACCATTATTTTGTGGCACCTTTTGGAAAATCTTTGGAAAACCTTGTATCTACAAGTTCCCCTTTATCAAGAATGTTTGTTACATTCTTAGGGATCTCCAGAAAAAAAAATTGCGTGATTTTACAGTGCAAAATATAATTTACCTTTCACAAAACCAGGCTGACTTTGTGTGAAACTTTTCACACAATTCTTCAAGAACTGCAATTCTTCCCTTAACACCAGCCTCCAGAAGATTCCCAGAAATCAAGGTAAGGATAATTGGTTCCTGCTTTCTTGAAGACATATCGGAGATTCACCAGTTTCGCTAGAACACTCCTGCAATCCAAAGAATTATGGAATATTTCATACAGTGCCACCAGTCACTTTGTAACTACTTCTTTTAAAACCAACTATGAATTACTGCTCACCTGTCTATCTTTAGTCTTATCTGCTTGTTAAAAAAAACTTGTTTCTTTTGTGAGAGACAGTTCAAAACCTTCCCTCCTATTATGATTTGTCTATATTATTGAAATATTTACAGTACCTTCCCCTGTGAGGAATGATGTAAAATACTGGGGTAAATTATCAGCCTGTTCCTGTAGCCAATTCCCCGGTCACACCTCCAAATATCCTAAATATACTTTCCTGACATTATTTCTGCCAAAGGTCACATACTCATCTTGACCTTTTTTAAATATACATGGAAAAGATCATGTTACTTGTTTTTATATTTCTTGCCAATTTACTTACATAAAGTTTTCTTCCTTTTTCTCTGCTTTCTAGATTCAAACAGGCACATAGTGTACAAACAGATCCTTTGGTCCAACTTTCCGTGCTGACCAAGTTTTCCAAATGAAAATAGTTCCATTTGTTTACCTTTGGCCTATATGCCTCTGGACCTTTCCCATTCATATGTTTGACCAAATGTCTTTTAAATGTTGTAGCTGTACTTTCATCTACCACTCTTCCTCTGGCAGCTCATTCCATACACTCAGCACCCTCGGTGTGAAAATGTTGCTCGTTTGTCCCTTTAAATCTTTCCCCTCGCACATTAAACCTATGGCTTTATGAATGAACCTCTATCCTGTGGAAAATACCTTGGCTATTCTAGCTATTCATGCTTCTCATGATTTTCTAAACTTTTATAATGTCACCCCACAACCTATTGCACTCCATCTGATACTAACTTCAAGAACAAGAATACAAAGTTAAGTACTGCAAATTTGAAACAATATTAAAAGCGACAGGTAAACAACACAGTTCAAAACTTCATACTTTTATTTGTTTTTCTCCATATTACAATAATAAGGTAGTATGGAACTTTTACTAATGCCAATAAGAAGTCAAACACATGAATTCCTTTGTCTAAAGGGAGTAATGATCTCTATAGTGAAAACATATGTCTGGCTAGATCTATGTAAGAAAAGTAATTCTTATACCACATATTCAATGTAGAGTGAGAGAAAGGCCTAGTATATCTTTTGAAATTTGCATCAAAATGTGAATTCAGTGCAAAGGGGGAGAGGTGTTTTCAATAAGGTTTATTCCAAAAAGTAAACTTTCCAGAATGAGTTGTGAGTGGGAGGTATAAAACAGCATTAATGGAGAGGCCGAGCCACACTGAGACCAGAGGCAAAGTGGCAGCACTAATGTCAGCTTGGTGCTAGTTCAAGGAAGATAGACTTGATCAAAAAGCTTCAGGTGAACTGGGTAGGGACCATAATGTGGGAGAATGTGCTCTGTAATTTGAGAGGTATAACCTGGAATCAAAGGTAATGGTACTAGCATTGAGTGAAGGTAAGTACAAGCAAAAGATGGAGGAACCAGCCAGCATCAATTGGAAGGGGAGAGGAGCAGGGAAGAGGATGGAACCAAAAGAGAAAATGCTGGAAAATCTCACCAGGTCTGGCAGCATCTGTAAGGAGAGAAAAGAGCTGACGTTTCAAGTCTAACTGACCCTTTGTCAAAGCTTTGACAAAGGGTCAGTTAGACTCGAAACGTCAGCTCTTTTCTTTCCCTACAGATGCTGCCAGACCTGGTGAGATTTTCCAGCATTTTCTCTTTTGGTTTCAGATTCCAGCATCCACAGTAATTTGCTTTCATCATAAGGAAGAGGATAGAGCAGGTTTATGGGGGTAATTCAGGAAGCACAGCTGAAATTCAACCCTATCGTCTGTATATGGCCCCTAAAATAAACATCCGAAATCTGGCCTACACTAATGCTCACCAATTTGTGATTGAACAGTGTCCTTGACAGCTTTTGACAACCTGGGCGGTTCATCTTCTGATAAAATCCTTCATTTTGAACAGAAACAATAATTGCTGAGCATTATATGGTATTTGCTTAAATGTCTGCCCCTGTATATCCAGTGACCTTCCTCCGGGTCTATTTCCACATCCCAGTTCAGACGATATGTGAAACAGAAATCCTTAATTTAGATGTCTGATTTTCAGGGATAGATTCTGCATGTGGTTGAACACATTATAGATTAGATTAGATTACCTACAGTGTAGAAACAGGCCCTTCGGCCCAACAAGTCCACACCGAACCGCCGAAGCGCAACCCACCCATACCCCTACATTTGCCCCTTACCTAACACTATGGGCAATTTAGCATGGCCAATTCACCTGACACGCACATCTTTGGACTGTGGGAGGAAACCGGAGCACCCGGAGGAAACCCACGCAGACACGGGGAGAATGTGCAAACTCCACACAGTCGGTCGCCTGAGACGGGAATTGAACCCGGGTCTCAGGCGCTGTGAGGCAGCAGTGCTAACCACTGTGCCTCAGCTCTCTCTCTCTCATGTTTCTGTTTGATGATGCCACATTCCAGTGAGCTGCCTCTGACATGACCTCCTTTTCCTTCAATCCAGAAATCCCCTAACTCCTGTGGACAGGACCTTCAGGCGTGACTCACTCATCTCCCGCACTTCTGCCCTCATTCCGTACCCTCCTTCCCAGAATGGTGATAAAGATTCTCTTGACCTTACTCTCCACTGCACTAGAATCCACATTCACAGAATCATCCTCCACCACTTCCACCAGCTCCAGCAGACCAATACCATCAAAACATCTTCCCCTCCCATCCACTGTCAGCATTTCACAGGGACCCTTCCATCTATGACAACCTCCATCAGCCCGAACACTTCCCCATTCCCCCACCGCTCCCCCCCCTCCCCCCCAACCAATGGCACCTTCCCATGCAATTGCAGAAACTGCAGCACTTGCCCATTCACCCCTTTTCACCTGACTGTCCTAGACCCCAAATACACCTTCCAGGTGAAGCAGCATTTCACTTATACTCTTTCAATCCAGTATCATCTCATTGCTGCTCACAATGCAGTCTCTTTTACGGAGGGGAGACTAAACAGAGACTGCATTGTGAACCACTTCCACTCTGTCAGTAGGAATGATCCTGTCCTTCTCATTGCTTCCCATTTCAATAACCTACATTGCTTTCATGCTAACATTTCATTCCTGGGCTGTTACAAAGCTCCAATGAAGGACAACCCAAGCTCAAGTAACACCTCACTTTACACTTTGGTACATTACAGCCTGTGGGCGTTAATATTCAATTCCATAACTTCACAGCCTGACCTCCATTATGGCTGTTGTCCATTTTTCATACATTCTTCCTCCTGGTCTCCCTATGACCTTTTGTGGTTTTGTCTTATTTACCTTGCATTCAATAGAGGGAACCCCTTTCCCTCATTCACATCTTAATTTAAACCCATTTTACATCATCTTCTTGTCCACCACTATTAAAAGCCCATTCATCTTTTGCCACACCCTCTTTTCCCCGTCACCGTTCATCCATTTCTGTCAAGGGATTAGAAAGCCAATTTTCCAATCCCTGTTCAATTCTGAAGAAGTGTCACACTGGATTTGAAATGTTATCTCTGTTTCTCTGTCTCTGCAGATGCTGCCAGACCTGCTGAGTTTCCCCAGAAATCAATGGGCACAGAATAAATTTTCAATTAAGCAAATAACTATGGATACTGTAAATAAAAATACAAACTGCAGGAGAAACTGAAAGGTTTAAAGAAGGATCACTGGACCTGAAAGATTAACTCTGTTTTCACTCCACAGATGCTACCAGACTTGCTTCATTTCACCAGCAATTTCTGTTGTTTAACAAGCTTCAAAGATGCGTGTCAAAAAGCCCTGCCAACATTGAGCACCATACACCGGGAAATGAACGATAACACAAGGTGCACAAATTCATTGGTTCTGAAACTACATAAGGCTCACATCACTGACTCTATGGAGCTCTTAGTCATGGTCAGGGAGAGAAACAAAAGGAAATACATTCACTTTAAACACAGAAGATGGCACCACTGGAATGGACAAGTTTCAGATCAATCTTTGAAAGCTGTTAAGGAAAATGAGAAATTGGGGTGGTGAGACCATAGAGAGACCCTAAGAGAATGAGAATATTAAAATGGAAGTGTTACCACATCAGAAAGCAGAGAACGTCACTGAGTACATGGCTGATGGGTTAATCCATCTCGGTGTGAACTGGGAGAGAGCAGGATTGTACTACAGATATTGCAGCTCAAAACTGTCCATTCATGTGGAACTGTAGACCACAGCAGCAGCAACAGAATTGCATTCAACCACAATCTGTGATTTTTTTTTTTCCCAGGATAATCCTTCAGTCAATCATTAATAACAAGTTGATCCATGGTTCAGTGTCAAGTGTGGGTAAACATGCCAGAGTCAGGACATGTGCGCCTAAAACTGATGGCAACCTGTTAAAGCTGCCACACTTGATTGATTCCATTCCATACAGCAGAACTAATATCTAACAGAGAGGGAGAAATTCTCTTAGAACAAGTGAAGGCCTATGACCCCTCAAGAGGAGCTTCTTGGTTCGAGATTGGTCAAAAGAATCGACAAATGCGGTCTGTTCAAAAGCAAGGGCCATTAGTTTATTGAATTAAGGTACCTTGATGCAATTCAATCCAGCAACACAGAGGTTAAAGCTTCTGTGTTCCGTGGTGAAGTTGCGCAATTACATTTGAAAATTACACATTATTTATATGTTTTTTTAAGAAATAGTACAGCCTTAATTACAAGAAAGACCAATCGTACATAATAAAGTAACATGATTTACAGCAAGTTAATCCAATGATAATCTCTGGGAAAGGGTTCTTAATTACAAGAAAAGTCCAATCAACTGTAATATGGTGACATGATTGAAGACAGGCTAATCCAATGGTAATTCCTTGGAAAATAAATCTTATTTACGTAAATTGTCATGCCGTGGTAGGAGTTCATGGTTAGTTCGAACGGTCAATTAATGTGTCAGTATTCATTTTATGAAAACTCTATTGTCCTCTTATCTTAGAATTTCAGCTTAATTCTGCAACTCAGCTATACAGGTTCATAGGGTTCAATCACTGCTCTCAGCCATTTTTATAGTATTCTTTTAAATTGAAAAACCATTTCAAGTAAATCTACATATACTTGTTGCCGAAAATCAAAGTTAGATCCTCACAAGCAGGTCACCTCTGCAGTCCTGCCACATCCAGCCATAAATGGAGATGGACTATGAAGCATCTGACTGGAGGAGAGTGGTCCACAAATATTTTTTTTGAATGGTTCCTAGGCTTAGGTTATCACTAGCTACACCATATTTTATTTCACAACCCTATTTGTCCAGAGGGCAGTTAAGGGTCAAGCGCGTAGCTGTGAGTCTATACTCACTTGTAGGCCACACCAGGGAAGGATGTCAGTTTCCTTTCCTAAAGGGCATTAATGAACACAGATGAAGTTTTCCAACAATTGGCAATTGATTCATGGTCATCATTATTAACTGAACATTTTCTTTGGATTCGAATTCCACCACCTGCTGCGACAGGGTTTGAAATCAGGTCCCCAGAACCTGAGTTCTGGGTCTCTAAACTAACAGTCCTGTGATAATTTCTGTAGGACACTATCTTTCCATCTGAAAGAATGGAAGAGCCCTGTACATCAATGTAAAAGACAAGGATGCAGTATCTACACCATTCTCAGCCAGAAGTTTTGCGTGTATAATGTCAACAGAATCACAGTTCGAAGAAACAGCTGAGCACAGTAGATACAACAAAGGCAATGGGTCCTGACACCATTCCTGAAATAGGACTAAAGACTTGTACTGCACAGCACACTGTGTCCATGGGGAAGCTGTTTCATTCTAGCTCCAACTCTGACAGCTACCTGGCAATGTGGAAAATTACTCAACGATGTCCAGTCCCCACAAGAGAAAAATAAATTACAATCTGATCAATTGCCATACCCTCAGTCCAATCAGGATAGTCAGATTGGTGGGTGTTCTTTTGACAGAGCTGTGAAGCAGCACAGAATAACCTGCTCAGTGTTGTCTCCAAGAAGTCCCCATGTGGAGCTGTGGTGTTGTGGAAATGTCACTGGATTAGTAAACCAGACCAGCCTAATGCTCTATGGAAGTTAGAAACAATAAAACATTGAGATCTAAGATCTGGTGTCAGAAACAGTGACCCTGAAACCAATGTTGATTGCAAACACCAATTTGCTTCAACACTGTACTTATCCATAGAATGCCTACAGTGTGGAAACAGGCGCTTCTGCCCAACAAGTCCATACCATCCCTGCAAAGGGTAACCTATTCCCCTGACTAATTTACCTAATCTACACATCCCTGAAAACTATGGGCAATTTACATGGCCAATTAACCTCACCTGCACATCTTTGGACAATGGGAAGAAACCGGAGCACCAAGAGAAAACCCATACAGACACAGGGAGAATGTGCAAACTCCACAGAGAGAGTCACCTGAGGCTGGAATTGAACCCAGATCTTTGGCACTGTGAGGCAGCAGTGCTAGCAACTGAGCCACCGTGCTGCCCCACTACTTTCAGGAAGCAGTTCTGCTGTGCTTTCGTGGTCTGGCCTAAAAGTGACTTCAGACACACAGGCATGTGAAAACTCTTCAGTGGTCTCTGAAACAGCCAAGCAAGACACTCTTTTGTATCAACTGCTTCGCGGTCTTAAAGGATAAACCTGACAGAACAGATTTAGGATGCTTCGGATGGGGAAGGAATCTGTAATGGATGGTCACACTTGAAATGTGGAACTCATTCAAAGAATTGCTAATGTTGATAGTATACACCTACCAGGCAGGGAGTTAGTTGTTGAGAGAGGGAGCCATCAATTACTAAAAAAAGTTGAAGCTCTTGTCAAGAGGAAGACGAAGAGTAATGTGAGGATGAGGCATGAAGGCTCAGATGGGGGCTAGAGAGTTATAGGTTAGCCAGAAAAGATCTAAGAGAGGGCTAAGAAGATCCAGATGGGAAATGAGAAGTTGTTGGCAGATAGGATCAAGAAAAGCCCTAAGGCCTTCTCTCGGTATATCAGGAATAAACGAATGACAAGAGTAAGATTAGGGACAATCAAAGATAGTAGTTGAAAGTTGTATGTGGAATCTGAGGACATAGGGCAAGCACTTAATGAATATTTTTCGTCAGCATTCACAATGGAAAGGGCAATGTTAATGAGAAAATGAAGATACCAGCTGCAAGATTAGATGAGATTAAGGTTGACAAAGAGGTTTGATCAATTTTGAAAGATATGAAAATAGATAAGACCCTGGGCCCGGATGGGATTGATCGCCGGATTCAATGGGAAGCCAGGGAGGAGATTGCAGAGCCTTTGGCTTCGATCATTATGTCATCATTGTCAACCAAGAATAGTGCCAGAAGAATGGAAGATAATAAATGTTCTTCCCTTGTTGAAGAAGGGGAGTCAGGACAACCCTGGTAATTATAGGCCAGTGAGCCTTACTTCAGTTGTTGATAAGGATTTGGAAAAGTTTCTAAGAGATACGATTTATAATCATCTGGAAAGGAAAATTTGATTGGGGATAGTCAACACAGTTTTGTGAAGGGTAGGTCATGCCGCACTTAACCTTATTGAGTTCTTCAAGAAGGTGACAAAATAGGTGGATGAAGGTGAAGCAGTTGAAGTGTTGTTGATGTGAGAAGCTGTTGGAGGATAGGATGAAGAAAAACCCTCAGGCCTTCTCTTGATATAAAGGAATAAAAGAATGATGAGATTAAGATTAGGGCCAATCAAAGATAATTGTGGAAAGTTGTGTGTGGAATTTGAGGACATGGGGAAGCACTTAATGAGTACTTTTCATCAGTATTGACATTGGAAAAGGGCAATATTAGTGAGAAAATGGCCTTCAGTAAGGCATTTGAAAAGGTTTCACATGGTAGGCTTTTGCACAAAATACGAAGTTTGGGATTGAAGGTGATTTACCAGTTTGGATCAGAAATTGGCTCTCTGAAAGAAGACAGAGGGTGGTGTTTGGTGGGAAATGTTTACACCGGAGCTCAGTTACCAGTGGTATGCCACAAGGATCTGTTCTGGGGCCAATGCAGTTTGTCATTTTTATAAATGTTCTGGATGTGGGTGTAGAAGGATGGGTTAGTAAATTTGCAGGTGACACTAAAGTAGGCAGAATTGTGGATAGTGCTGAAGGATGTTGTGGGTTACAGAGGGACATAGATAAGATGCAGAGCTGGGCTGAGAAGTGATAAATCGAATTTAATGCAGCAATGTATAAGGTAGTTCACTTCAAAAGAAATAACAGGAATGCAGTGTACTTGGCTAATGGTAAAAGTCTTGACAGTGTAGATGAACAGAGAGATCTTGATGTCCAGGTGCATAAATCCCTGAAAGTTGCCACCCAGGTTGATAGGGCTGTTAAGAAGGCATATGGTGTGTTGGCATGTATTGGTAGGGGGATTGAATTTTGGAGCCAGGTCGTGCTTCAGCAGTACAAGGCACTGGTGAGGCTGCACTTGGAGTATTATGTACAGGTCTTGTCATGGCATTATAAGAAGCATTTGGATTCTTTAGAAAGTTTTCAGAGGAGATTTACTAGAACATTGCCTAGTGTGGAAGGAAGGTGATATGAGAAAAGGCTGAGGGAATGGAGGCTATTTTCGTTGGAGAGAAGAAGGTTGAGAGATGATTTAGTCGAGATGTATAAGATAATCAAAGTGCTAGATAAGGAGGACAGTGAGAGACTTTTTCCTCAGATGATGAAGGTGAGCACGAGGGACACAGCTTTAAATGGAGAGATGATAGATTTAGGACAGATGTTAGGGGTAGTTTCTTCACTCAGAGCGTAGTCGGGACATGGAACAGCCTGCCTGCAACAGTAGTAGACTCACCGATGTTAAAGGCATTTAAATGGGCATTGGACATACATTTGGATAATAATGGAATGATGTAGGTGAGATAGGCATCAGATTATTTTTGCAAGTCAGTGCAAAATCGAGGGCGAAAGGGTTTGTACTCCGCTGTAACATTCTATGTTCTACATTTTATGTTCTATAACATCCGACACCAGCCTCGGTATCAGAAAAGGGAATGGGAAACACAGTACTGTCGACTCTGCAAAGACCTCCTTCCTGAAGTAGAACATGCTGAGATCGTTGACTAAATTTGTAGAGCATGCTGGGATAGTTGGCTAAATGATTGCTGAAGTGCTGACCAGTATGACTCTTCAAGGTTTGACCATTACCAAGTAAAATCACAAACTCAAAATACGAGGAACTGCAACTGTTGCTGCAGCATTAGAAGACTACCCCTATTTGGCTTGAGTTGTTGGTGCTAGCTGTTCTTTGCTGCTCTGATATTTCTACCAAAAACATCATATCATTTCTTTGGTTTGGTGCCGTCAATGCAATATTTCTTTCAAATTCAATTAGATTTTGTGTTTTGGAGATGCGGTGTTGGACTGGGGTGTACAAAGTTAAAAATCACACAACACCAGGTTATAGTCCAACAGGTTTATTTGGAAGCTCACTAGATTTCGGAGCATTGTTCCTTCATCAGATGATAGTGGAGGGCTCAATCCTAACACACAGAATTTGTAGCAAACATTTACAGTGTGATGTAACTGAAATTATACATTGAAAAATTGATTGTTAATTGATTGTCGGTATCCATAGGGACGGCCTCAACCAGGACCTTGGGTTCATGTCACATTATAGGTGACCACCATTGCACTATACGCACACACAGGCACTCCTACACACACACACACACACACACACACACACACACACACACACACACACACACACACACACACACACACACACACACACACACACACACACACCGGCACTCCTATACACACATACACAAAAACATACATATACACAGATGTGCACACAGACACCCACACACACCCTTACAGACACACACACTTGCACACTCACACATGCATCCCCTCACAGACTTAAGACACTCTACACTCACTACACACACACATACACTTTCTCACACTCACAACCCCCAACGGAGACAGACACACACAGACAAAGACTCACATGCACACATATAATTTGTGGGGTGAATTTGTACTTGCAAGGTTACATTGTACTTTGCTCAAAAACTGCATGCATTCATGTAAAACTCCGTTATCTCACTTTTTAGATTAGAATCAATCTAAACGCCATGGCATAGACAGAGAACACAGGGGGCTAACACCTTCAACATATTGTCTCGCTATCACCATTGTTAACAGCTAACCTGAGAATGCAACTTTTTAAAAAAAGATTTTGTGATTTACACATGAAAGAAGTGAAAGTATCTTGGTATTCAAACAGATGAAAGACTTACCGAAGCACAGAGAGTCCAGAACAAGGTGACTATGTCACATTTGGTCGAAACAGCTATCGGCTGTGTAGCTAGGATATTAAAATAATTTTGAATTTGGCCAATCAGTTTAAATTATGCCTTGCTAGCTTTCAAACTCACTTAAAGGTTTAGTATGCCCATACCTTCATAACAGCAGAGGGATAGAAGGAGTCCATTCAGTCCACATTAGCCTATTACAACTTGAAAAGAGTTGAAAAGCTGAGATGTTGGCATATTTTGCAAAAGCAAATCATTCAAAACGTAGAGAAGTGTTACTGCAGCTGTACAAGGTGTTACTGAGAGGACATTTGGAGTACATTGTGTTGTTTGTGTTTCTGTAACTGAGAAGGGAGGGACCTCCATTAGATCCAGTTTAATGGCTGCTCATAATTCATGGGTTGCTGTGTCACTTAATGTCTTGGGTCTGTTACAGAGGGACAGGAGAAGGACATTCAGCCTCTCAGGTCTGTTACAAAAGGACAAGAGGAGGCCATTAATCCAGTCAGGACTGTTACAATGGGACATGAGCAGGGAATTCAGCCTCTCGAGCCTGTTACAGCACAGCAGGATGAGTTAAATCAGCCTTTCAAGTCTGTTACGCAGTAACTATTAATTCTAAAATAGTTATGGAAAATGATAGACCTAGAGTAAACAGTAAAGTTCTATTTGGAGTAAGGTCAATTTTGAAAGTGTTAGGCAAGCCTTTTGAAAGGCTGATTGGGAGATGCTATTCATAGGTAAAGGGATGGTTGGAAAATGGAAGGCCTTCAAACATTGGACTCCAGAGATTCCAGACACAACGTATCCCTATTAGCAAGCTGGGCAAGACTGGTAGGTGCAGGAAGTGCTGGATGACTCAACATATTAATGCTCTGGTCAAGAAAACGAGGGAGGCATATGTCAGGTAAACACAGCTTGGATAGAGCGAATCCCTAGTGGAGTATAAGGGCAGCAGGAGTATAGTCGAGGAAAATCAGGGCAGTAAAAAGGAGACATGAGATCTCTTTGAAAATTGGGTTAATAAGGCATTGAAGAAAGTCTACAAATATATTAATGACAAAAGGTTAACTAGGCAGCGAATAGGACTTCTTAAAATCACCAAGGCTGACTATATGCAGAAACACAAGAGATGGTGAGATACTGAACGAGTATTTCCCCTCAGTATTCACTCTGGAGTAGAGTACAAAAATGATAGAACTTGGAGAAACATATAGTGGTATCTTGAAAAGTGTCTATATTACAAGAAGTGCTGGAAATCTTAAAACACATAAAGGTGAATAAATCCCTGGGACCTGATCAGTTGTATCACAGAACTTTGAGGGAACATAGTGAAGTGATTGCTAAGTCCTTTGCTGACATATTTGTGTCATCTATTGCCACGTGGGAGGTGTCAAAAGACTGGAGGGTGGCTAATGTAGTGCCATCATTGAATAAAATAAGCAAAAAGACAGGAACTATAGGCCTGGCGTCAATGGTGACTTAGTTGTTGGAGGGGTTTCTGAGGGAAAGGATTGAAATATATTTCGAAAGACAAGGATTGAAGAAGTTGCGTGCATGGGAAATCGTGTCTCATTAACTTGACTGAGTTTTTTGAGGAAGTGATGAAGAGGATTGATGAAGGCAGAGCAGTAGATGTTATCTTTCTGGAATTCAATAAGGCATTCGACAAGGTTCTACATGGTATACTGGTTAACAACGTTAGATCCCCTAGAATCCAGGGAGAGCTTGCCATTTGGAGACAAAATAAGCTTGAAGGTAGGAGATAGTGAGTGATGGTGGAGGTTTGTTTATCGGACTAAAGGCTATGACCAGTGGTGTGCCACATGAATCAGTGCTATTGTCCACTGCTTTTTGTCAATTATATAAATAATTTGAATTTGAATGTACAAGGTATAATTAGTAAGTTTGTAGATAATTCAAATTGATGTTGTAGTTGACAATGAAGAATGTTATCTCAGAGTACAACAGGACCTGTCTTAGAGGGGTCAAAGATTGGCAGATGGAATTTATTTCAGACAAATGTGACATGTTGCATTTTGCTAAGGTATATCTGGGCAAGACTAATAGGTAGGGTTCTGAGTAATATTCCCAAACAAAGCGACGGTCATAGAGATTATAGAACAGTGTGGAAACAGGCTATTTGGCCTATCAATTCCACACCAACCCTCCGAAGAGCTCCACACTAGACTCACTCCTACCCTATACCTGTGACTCTACATTTCCCAGAGCTATTCCAACGAGCTGACACATCCCTGGATACTATGGCCAATTTAGCATGGCTAATCCACCTAACCTGCACATCTTCAAACTGTGGGAGTAATCCAGCGCATCCAGCAGAAACCCATGCAGACACAAGAAGAATCTGAAAACTCCACAATGAATGCAGATCCCTGGTGCTGTGAGGCAGCATTGCTACCAACTGAGCGACCATGTCGCCTTGAGGTGCAAGTTCACAGTTCTTTGAAGGTGCTGTCACAGGTAGATAGGATAGTGAAGAAGGCATGTTTTACACTTGCCTTTGTTATTCAGTGCTTTGAGTATAAGCATTTGGATGACATATTATGTCTATGCAGAGCATTGGTTCAGCCACTTTTGTAACACTGCCTTAATTCTGGTATTGCTGCTATTGGAAAGATCTGGTCAAGCTTGAAAGGGTGCAGAAAAGGTTTACAAGTATGCTACTGGTGTTGGAGGGTGTGGGGGAATGTAGTGTTGAGCTGTTGGGAGACTTTGAATTGACTAGGTCTATATTCTCTGGAGTGTTGAGGCAGAGGAGTGACCTTATTGAGGTTTATAGTGGTAGATCCCGATTCTCCAGGGTGAGCAACACCAAAGACCAGGGAAATATACAGGACAGTTGTTCACAATGAAATTGGACAATTGCTTAATGGATAACAAGTTGCTGAACTATGTAAGTAGACAAAAGAATGGGACAGGCCAGAGGAGTCAGAATTTGGAGGATCCAATCGCAAGAATAAGAATACAAAACAAAGGCATTGCCAGATCAGCTGAAATGGTTAATTGTATCACATTCTCAATCTACTTCTATTAACAAACACATTGACTTGGACCCAATTTACCACTCCCTGAGAAGAAGAACAGGAAATGACATCGCCATAGGAAATGACACCACCACAGGAAATGACATCACCAACTCACAAAACCCAAACATACAAATAGAAAGCAGGAATCATCAGCAGTGCTTCATCGGGAAGCTCACTGAAGATGTTACCTAGTATGGTGATGAAACATCTGAAAATGAACCTTCCAGCTCAATGAGCAAACCTACATCCAGGATCTCAACCTGAGTTACAAATCTTCTCAGAATCTGCTAATTCTCATATCTGTTCTTATCAATTATATCAAGTTGTCCAATATTTAGGTTTTTTTTTGTTTTCCTACCCACTCCCGTTTTAAACATTGATGGTTTCAATTGCTATCTTCTCGAATTTCCAGAATGTAATGAATTTTGAAGGATAATCAAAGTTCTTTCTTGTAGTTAGAAGATTTAAAAGACATTTGGATAAGTGCATGAATAGGAAATATTTGGAGTGATATAGGCCAAAACAGGCAGGGGTGACTAGGTTAGTTTGGGATTATGGTTGGCATGGATTGGTTGGTCTGAAAGGTCTGTTTCCTCCTGTATGACTCTATAACTCATTCACTACTTCTATTTCCACCTCTCTGAATACTATGGCATGGAGTTCATCTGGTGCAGCAACATGTCAACCTTCAATGCAACTGGTTTTCTTAGCAATTTCTCTTTATTAATTTTCGTCTCTCATTTCTCATTTCTCATTTTTCCTGGTCACTCTGTCCCCAAGTATTTCTGCAAGACTTTCTGTATCTTCTTCCGTGGAGACAGAACTAATATATTGCCCTCAGCAGGAGAGTGGGGGAGCATGCAGAGATGGCCTCAATCACCATGTGAATACATCGGAGCACTACACTTGGGAGATGATGGATATGGCATCACCTCCTGCACAGAAAGTTTGAGAATGAAAATAGTTCAATGAAACTGTTATTTCATATAAAGTCCTCTCTCTAGTGTGAGGTTACATGTTATGCTGAAAGAGGTGACACAAAACAGTCACTACCTCATTTTAGAATCAAACTGGTTTCCCATTTTGTACCTATTGTATGCCCAGATAGCGATAAGAATAAGTTTATGATCAAAATATTTGTAACTGGAAGAGAGGCCAGAAGAGAACTGCAACCAGAAAGGTGTAGATGATGGTTTATTCAGAAACAGCACTGAAGCTGGGAATATTATGGAGGTGGTAGTGGACAGGTTTGGTGTGAGAGGGAATATCGAGATATAAATCAGCTTAGGACAAAATTAGACCATGGTTGTTATGAATACTTTTGTTCATCATCAGGCAATTGGGGAAGGGGAAGAAATTCATGAAATAGGAAAGGAGTTTGTGCTTGAAAGTGAATACAATAGTTTATATTTTTACCAAATATGGATAACAGAAATAACGATAGCATTGCCAATGGTTTACAGAATTAATAAATTAGCAGAGAGAGACTCACCAGGAAGACCAAGAATAGTGAGAATGGGATAGTAACCTGCCTGAATAATCAACAGTATATCTTCTATCTGTGATGCCTACCATTTCCAAAAATTAGAAAGCAAGTAAAGACCATAGCATAATCTTCTGTCTATTGTTTTAACATTCCAATCTTTTCTTCTCAGATACTGATCTCTCACTCTCTGTGGAGCTGCTGGTCCCAATCTCATTAAGGATGATGCTGCTACTAATACTATGGGATAACACAATAAATGTAGCCCCTTATTAATAAAAGAGGGAAACCCTCCGTTGACACAGTAAAGATCCATAGATTCACAATTTCATAGTCTCATGGTAATAGAAGCAAACGTAGGCCATTTGTCCTGTTGTGCCTGCTCCACCCCAGTCATTAAAATCATGGCTGATCTATCCATTGTCACAGCTCCTTCTACCTGAATTATCACAAGAACCCTTAATTCCCCTATCATGAAAAAACCCATCCAACTGTGGACTAAAACTATTTAATGAAGCTGCCTCTACTGCTTCCTTGGGTAGAGAATTCTTATCCACTCTAATCTTGAGTGTGGGGATGAGTCAGTCAATCTGATCTGCATATTTCACAAGGGTAAATGTAAGAGGATCTTTATTCCCTATCTAATGCTATTCAATACTTTTCCTCAAGCATTTGATAGGGATAGTGCAGCGGGATTTACTGTGCATTTTTCACCATGGTTTAACTGTTCTGGGTGTGTCTGATGGAGGGCAATGTGGGGGAGGTTTTACTCTATTTGTAAACCTGTGCTATTACTGTCCTTCAGTGCTTGATGGTGTCAGTGCAGACTGAGTTTGAATCTGTATCTGATACTTTGATTAATTTGCTGGGGTAATACAATAGTCCCTCCGTACCTGTGGAGGATCCATTCCTAAACCTACCACAGTGGTCTGAAACCACAGATACGAGTGAACTCATTCATTTAAATGGGAAATTTACCTTCCCAGCTTCCCCCTGGTCCATTGATCTGGGCGGTTCCCTATCATATGTTTGGGCCGCAGTAAACTGTGGATAATTTAAACCATGGAAAACAATTCCGTGGATAAGGGGTCGCCCTGTATGGGGTCTGTTTAATGAATATTTAAACCCAGACGGAACATAGCCTGGGAATCTGAAACCGGCAAGTGTAGGGGAGTTGTACTCTGTATCTTATCCTTTGCCATCCCTGTCCTTCATTTTTTGATGGGGACAGTGCAGAGAGAGGTTTATTGTTTATTGAACACTATGCTTTACATGTTCTGAGAGAGTTTGATGGGTACATTATCGATGGAGCTTAATTTGTATCAACATCTGTGCTGTACTTGCACTGAGACTGTCTGATTGGGACATTCAAGAAGGAGCTTTCATCTCTATCCAAACTTGTGCTGTACTTGTCCTGGGAGTGTTTGGTGAGGACAGTATTAGAGGGAGCATGAAACCTTAACTAACTCTGTGTTGTACATGTCCTAGGAATGATTGATGGAGACGTGTGTAACGTGTTTTAATAAATATCTAACTCCGAGCTGAACATATCTTGGGTGTTTGTAAAGTGCTCATGTGGGGGAAGGCCTAACCCCATGCTCTCCCTGTCCTGGGAGTTACTGATGGGAACACTGCAGAGGGAGCTTTACTCTGAGCTAACCCCATGCTTACCTATCCGGGGAATATTTGATGGGGAACAGTGTAGAGGTAGCTTTACTCTGCATATACACCATGCTGTCCCTGTCCTGGGAATGTTTGTTAGGGACAGTGCCGAGTGAGTTCATTCTTTCTCTAACCACACGATATACCCAACCCTGCAGTGTTTGATGGGGAAGCTTTCAGGTCTTATGCTGCTTCTTAGACTGTGTGTTACCTGTCATATGACACTCTGATGGAAGACATTGTCAATGCAGCTTTATTCTCTTTCCAACCCCATACTGTACCTGCCTTTCCATGTTTGAGGGATTTATTAGTGAAAGGCAGCATGATTCTGTGTGGGGAAGCTCCTGATTCACAAATTTGATAGAGTGTTTTCAGGAAATGAAAAGAAAATAATCGATGGGAGCACATTGTTTATGTGGACTTCAGCAAAGCCTTTGACAAAGTCCCTCATGGCAGGCTGATAGAATATAGAACATAGAACATTACAGCTCATTACAGGCCCTTTGGCCCTCAATGTTTTGGCAGCCTGGGAAATTAATCTAATATCCATCTAACCTACACTGTTCCATTATTATCCATGCATATGTCCAATGCCCTTAACGTCGGCAAGTCTACTACTGTTGCAGGCAGGCCGTTCCACACCTCTACTACTCTCCGAGTGAAGAAACTACCTGCCCTAAATCTATCACTCCTCAATTTAAAGCTCTGTCCAATCATGTTAGCCTTCACCATCTGAGGAAAAAGCTCTCACTGTCCAACCTATCTAAACCTCTGATTAGTTTACATGTCTCAATTAAGTCACCTCTCAACCTTCTTCTCTCCAATGAAAGCAACCTCAGTTCCCTCAGCCTTTCTTCATAATACTTTCCTTCCATACCAGGCAACATCCTAGTAAATGTGGGCGGCACGGTGGCACAGTGGAGTGGGCGGCACGGTGGCACAGTGGAGTGGGCGGCACGGTGGCACAGTGGTTGTGGGCGGCACGGTGGCACAGTGGTTAGCACTGCTGCCTCACAGCGCCTGTAGACCCGGGTTCAATTCCCGACTCAGGCGACTGACTGTGTGGAGTTTGCACATTCTCCCCGTGTCTGCGTGGGTTTCCTCCGGGTGCTCCGGTTTCCTCCCACAGTCCAAAGATGTGCGGGTCAGGTGAATTGGCCAAGCTAAATTGCCCGTAGTGTTAGGTAAGGTGTAAATGTAGGGGTATGGGTGGGTTGCGCTTCGGCGGGTCGGTGTGGACTTGTTGGGCCGAAGGGCCTGTTTCCACACTGTAAGTCTAATCTAAATCTCCTCTGAACTCTTTCCAAAGCTTCCACATCCTTTCTATAGTGTAGTGACTGCGCGCAATAATCCAGATGTGGCATTATCAGTATTTTGTACAGCTGAAGCATGACCTTGTGGTGATACAGAAAGTGAAGTCAAGTCGGATCTGCAGTGAGATGCTAAGATAGATACAGCTGTGACTTAGTCTTAGAAGACATCATGGAAGGGTGGTTTTCTGACTAGATCATTGACCAGTGTTGTACTGCAGAGATCAGTGCTGTGACCAGTGTTGTTTATAAAATATATTAATGCTTTGGAGGAGACTGCGTTAAAAATCACACAACATCAGGTTATAGTCTACAGATTTATTTGGAAGCACTAACTTTCGGAGCACTGTTCCTTCATCAGGTAGGTACCAAAAGCTTGCACTTCCAAATGAACCTGTTGGACTATAAATTGATGTTGTGTGATTTTTAACTTTGTCCTCCCCAGCCCAACATCAGCACCTCCACAACTTGGAGGAGACTGCAAGTAGCCTGATTAGTGAGTTTGCAGATATCACAATTTTTGGGAGAGCTGCAAGTTTTCAGGAGGATTGCCAGATGATACAGAAAGGTATGGATAGGCTGGAGATTTGGGCTGAGAAGTGGCTGATGTAATTTAATCTGGACAAATGTGAGATGATGCATTTTGGATGATCTCATGTAGGAGAGAAGTATACAATAAATGGAAGAACAATTGGTAGCATCGACATACAGAGTGATCGCCAGTCCACAGTTCACTGAAAGTATGAACATGAGATTAGATGTGGATATGGTGATCAAGAAGATGGAGGCATGCCCTCCTTCATCAATTGAGGCATAGAGTCTAAAAATTGGCAACTCATGTAGCAGCTGTATAGGACTTCAGTTCATTGCCACCTTAATTGCCACAGTGGTAGTTTGGCACACCGATCTTTACAGTGGTAGTTTGGCGCACGATCTTTATAAGGCACGGTGGTAGTTTGGCGCACCAATCTTTACATTGCTGAGGCTAAACGCCAGGTTGCGGACACATCCTCCTACTGCCCCCTTGACCATGACCCCACCTCCCACCACCAAACCATCATCTCCCAGACCATCCATAACCTCATCACCTCAGGGGATCTCCCATCCACCGCCTCCAACCTCATAGTGCCACAACCCCGCACCGCCCGTTTCTACCTCCTGCCCAAAATCCACAAACCTGAATGCCCCGGCCGACCCATTGTCTCAGCCTGCTCCTGCCCCACCGAACTTACCACTCCATACCTCGACACGGTCCTGTCCCCCTTAGTCCAAGAACTCCCCACCTACGTTCGGGACACCACCCACGCCTTCCACCTTCTCCGTGATTTTCGCTTCCCCGGCCCACAACGCCTTATCTTCACCATGGACATCCAGTCCCTATACACCTCCATCCCCCATCACGAAGGCCTCAAAGTCCCCTGATTAGATTAGATTACTTACAGTGTGGAAACAGGTCCTTCAGCCCGCAAGTCCACATCGACCCGCCGAAGCGCAACCCACCCATACCCCTACATTTACCCCTTAACTAACACTACGGGCAATTTAGCATGGCCAATTCACCTGACCCGTACATCTTTGGACTGTGGGAGGAAACCGGACCACCCGGAGGAAACCCACGCAGACACGGGGAGAACGTGCAAACTCCACACAGTCAGTCGCCTGAGGCGGGAATTGAACCCGGGTCCCTGGCGCTCTGAGGCAGCAGTGCTAACCACTGTGCCGCCATGCCACCCACTAATTCTTTCTTTCCTGCCATATCAAGCAGTACCCTTCCACTGACACCCTCCTTCGACTGACTGAACTGGTCCTCACTCTGAACAACTTCTCTTTCCAATCCTCCCACTTCCTCCAAACCAAAGGAGTAGCCATGGGCACCCACGTGGGCCCCAGCTAAGCCTGCCTCTTCATCAGATATGTGGAACAGTCCATCTTCCGAAGCTACACTGGCACCACCCCCTCACCTTTTCCTCCGCTACATCGATGACTGTATCAGCGCTATCTCGTGGTTGAACAGTTCATCCATTTTACCAACACTTTCCACCCCGACCTCAAATTTACCTAGACCATCTCAGACTCCTCCCTCCCCTTCCTAGATCTCTCCATTTCTATCTTAGGCGGCCAACTCAACACGGACATTTACTATTAACCAACCGACTCCAACTGATACCTAGATTACACATCCTCCCACCCTGCCCCCTGTAAAAACGCCATCCCATATTCCCAATTCCCTCGCCTCTGCCACATCTGCTCCCAGGAGGACCAATTCAGTACCGAACAACCCAGATGGCCTCCTTCTTCAAAGACCACAATTTTCTCTCAGACGTGGTCGACGATGCTCTCCGCCGCATCTCCTCCACTTCCCGCTCCTCTGCCCTTGAACCCCGCCCCTCCAATTGCCACCAGGACAGAATCCCACTCACCTCACCTACCACCCCACCAAACTCCAGATACATTGTATCATCCTTCGTCAATTCCGTCACCTCCAAACAGACACCATCACCACGGATATATTTCCCTCCCCTCCCCTATCAGCGTTCCAGAAAAACCACTCCCTCCGTGACTCCATTGTCAGGTCCACACCCCCCACCAACCCAACCTCCACTCCGGGCACCTTCCCCTGCAACCGCAAGAAATGCAAACCTTGCGCCCACACCTCCCCCCTTATTTCCCTCCAAGGCCCCAAGGGATCCTTCCATATCCGTCACAAATTCACCTGCACCTCTACACACATCATCTATTGCATCTGCTGCACCCAATGTGGCCTCCTCTATATTGGGGAGACAGGCTGCCTACTTGCGTAACGTTTCAGAGAACACCTCTGGGACACCCGCACCAACCAACCCAACAACCCTGTGGCTGAACACTTTAACTCCCCCTCCCACTCTGCCAAGGACATGCAGGTCCTTGGCCTCCTCCATCACCAGACCATGGCAAAACGACGCCTGGAGGAAGAGCGCCTTATCTTCCGCCTAGGAACCCTCCAACCACATGGGATGAATGCAGATTTCTCCAGCTTCCTCATTTCCCCTCCCCCCACCTTATCTCAATCCCAACCCTTGGAGTCAGCACCGCCTTCTTGACCTGCAATCTTCTTCCTGACCTCTCTGCCCCGACCCTCTCTCCAGCCTATCACCCTCACCTTGACCTCCTTCCACCTATCACATCTCCATCACTCCTCCCCCAAGTCCCTCCTCCCTACCTTTCATCCTAGCCTGCTGGACACACTTTCCTCATTCCTGAAGAAGGGCTTATGCCCGAAACGTCGATTCTCCTGCTCCTTGGATGCTGCCTGACCTGCTGCGCTTTTCCAGCAACACATTTTTCAGCTCATTGCCACATCAGAAAAGTTTAGTAAAGCATCACATGTCAGAGCAGTCTTGGTAAGCTGAAAGGCCTGTCCTGTACTGAACTGACTTTGTTCTTTGTTTGGACTTTGATAGTATAGCAGGAACATTATACTGTATCTCACCACATGCTGTCCCTGATCTGAGATTGTTTCCTGGTGACAGTGGAGACAGAACTTTAATTTGTGTCGTAGCTTGTGTTACAGCTGCCCTTCAGTGTTTGATGGGGACAGTACAGAATGAACTTTGGACCTAAAGTTTTGTTGTCCCTGTCCTGAGAGTGATTGAACAACAGTGTAGATGGAGCTTTATTCTCTTTCTAAACCCCACACGGGTTTAGAAAGGCAATTTAGAAAGAGCACAAATTTGTACCTAATCATGTACAGTACCGGCCCTGAGATTGATTTATGCACACAGTGCAGAGGGAGATTTAATATGTGTCTCACCCTGTCATTTGCCTGGCTGTGGAGTATTTGATGGGGACAGAAGAGGTAGGGCGTTAATCCAAATCTAAGCCAATGATGCACTTGCCCTGAGGATATTTGGTGGGCACAGTTTTAAGGAAGATTTAAATTTAATTTAACCCTATAATGTACCTGCTCTGGGGGTTTTTGATGAGCATATTGCAATGTACTTTATTCTGTGTCTCACGCTGGACAATATCTGCCCTGGGAGTGTTTAGTGGAGGAAAGTTTAGATAGGCATTTAACTTGAGTCTAAGCCCATGCAAAACATGTTTTGATTTAGGTTTTAAGTGTGTGGGGTGATTTAACTAATGCTTATCTAAATGCTCAATACGAACACTGCCTTGGAACTTGTGTAAGATTAGCTCGATTCTCCATCTAATCTCATGAGTACCTGAGATAGTTTGATGCAGAATAGTGCAGAGGGAGGTTTAATCTGTATCTGACCCTGTGCTATCATTGTCCTGGGAATATTTGATGGCGATGGTGGTGGTGGCTTGGGGTCGGGTGAATTTAATGAATATCTAACCTCTCACTGAACAGGGCCTGGAAATTTGAAAATGCCTAGTTCAGGAGACACTTTATTCTGTATCTAATCCTGGGCTCTCACTGTCCTTTAGACTTTGGTTACAGACAGGGTGGCTACAGCTTCATTCTGTGTCTAACCTTGTGCTGCCCCTACCCTGGAAGTCATTGATGGGGGCAGTGGTGTGATGGAGGTGGTAAAAGTGATTAAATAAATAGCTAATCCCATGCTGAACATGGCCTGAGAATTTGTAAAGGGGATGTATTGGGAGAACTTTACCTTGTATATAAGTTAATGTTGTACCTGCCCTAGATATGTTTGTTGAGGGAATTTGAGTTGTGATTTAGTTAATATCTAATTGAATGCTGAGCACAGCCTGGGAATTTCAAAATGCTCAGTGTAGGAAGAGCATTATGCTCTATTTAACTCCGTGCTGTTCTTGTCCTTCAGCCTTTAGTTGGAGCAGTGTAGATGCAGCTTTACTCTGTATCTGATCCCGTGCTATTCCAAAGTGTCTGAGGGGGACATTGTGGAGGGTGACATATTCATATGTCTAACCCAGGCTGAACATGACCTGTAGATTTGACAAGGACCACTGCAGGTGTAAAAAATGTTTTGTCTAAGCCTGACTATTCCTGTCCTGGGAATGTTTGATGGGACAGGAGAGATGGTGTTTCAGTTCATATCTGACCCCGTGTGCAGTGAGGAAGGTTATCAGAAATTGCAGCAGGTTCTTGATCATCAGGGGAAGTGTGCCAAGAATTGTCAAATGGCATTTAACATATAGATAAGGGAGAGGTCTTGCATTCTGTAAAATCAAATCAAGTTTGGAGTTTCATGGTGAATAGTAGAGCCTTAAGAAGTGTACTAGAAAAGAGGGAACTTGGTGTTCACGTGCACAGTTCTCTCAAGTGGAGCCGCATATGGACAGGACAGTGAAGAAGGCTTTTGGCACACTAGTCTTCATCAGTCAGGTCATTGAGTAAAGAAGTAGTAAAGTTATGTTGCAGTTGTACAGGACATTGATGAGGCCAGACTTGGATTACTGTGTTCAGTTTTGGTCACCTTGACGTAGGAAGGATGTTATTAAACTAGAAAGAGTGCAGAGGAAATTTACAAGGATGTTCCCAGAACTCAAGGGTCTGAGATATAAGGAGAGCCAGGACAAGCTAGAACTTTTCTCTTTACTGTATAGGAGACTGAGGGGGGATCTTATAGAAGTGTATAGAGTCATGACAGGCATGGATAGGGTGAATGCACTCAGTTTTTTTTACCAGGGTTGAATTATTGAGGACTGGAGGGCATCAGTTTAAAGTTAGAGGGGCAAGGTTAAAAGGGAACATTGGAGGCAATCTTTTACCTAGTGGTGGAGATTACAGAGATAAGCAGGGGAGCAGGAGCTGCAGCAGGTTACAGAAATCAATAGGGGTAGACGGACCTGAGGAGGTTACAAAGGGAGATCAGAGTGAAGTCTGGAGGAAGTTAGATAGATAAGAAGGTTTCAGCAGCTGGAGAAGGTTACAGAGAATGAAGATGTGTGTACGTGCTGGAGCAGGTAACAGAGATAGGGACATTTGTAGGTGTTCGAGGAACATTCAAAGATAGTGAGGACGTGCTGGAGAACGTTACAGAGATAGAGAGTGTGTGTAGATGCTGGATAATGGTACAGGGATAGGAAGGGATGTAACTACTGGAGAATGTTACAGAGATGGGGGGGTGGGTTTGGATGCTGGAGACTGTTACAGGAATAGAGAAGGGTGTAGGTGCTTGAGAAATTTGCAAGGATTGGGAGTGGATGTAGGTTCTGGTGAATGTTACAGGGATAAGGAGTGGTATAGGTGCTGGATAATGTTACGGGGATAGGGAGTGAGTGTAGGTGCGAGAGAAGCTTACAGACATTTGGAGCAGTGGAGGGGCTGGAGGAGATACAAAGTGGAGTTGAAGCTGGAGGAGTTTACTGAGAGAGGGGTGGGACAGAGAAGGAGGTGATAAAAGAATTTTGGAGCAATGTCGATGTTGGAGGAACTTAAAGAAATAGGGAGGATTGAAATCTGAAAGAGATAATTCTGGGCCTGGAGGATGTTACAGAGGTGGGAAAGCAATGCTGGAGATGTTACAGAGATAGGAAAGGAAGGCGTGAGATGTTATAGAGGCAGGAAAGCAAGACTGGAGATGTTACAGAGATAGTGAGGCCTGTTTATGCTAGAGCACACAACTGAGACTTTGTTTCTAATTCATTCACAGGATATGGGTGTGGATTGGCAGCTGGAAGTTACAAGTAAGGAGGGGTGTGGAGGCTGGAGGTGGTTAGAGAGACAGGCAGATGTATGGGAGCTGGAGGTGGTGAGAGAAATAGGGAGGGGTGTAGGGGCAGGAGGTGGTTAGAGAGATAGGAAGGGCTGTAGAGTTAGGAGATTGTTAGAGAGATAGGGAGGGATGTAGGGGCAGGAGGTACCCAGAGAGATAGGGAGGAGTATGGGGGCTGGACATTGTTCGAGAGTTAGCAAGGGGTTTAGGGGCAAGACGTGGTTAGAGATTCAAGGAGGAGTATAAGGACTGGATGTTGTTACAAAGACAGGGAGGAGTATGGGGTTGGCAGTGATTAGAGATAGAGATGGATGTAGGGGCAGGAGGTGGTTAGAGAGTTAAGGAGGAGTGTAGGAGCTGCAGTTCATTACAGAGTTAGGGAGGGCTGTGGGAGCTGGAGGTGGTTAGAGAGATAGGGAAGAGTGTAGGATCTGGAGGTGGTTAGAGAGCTACAAAGGGATGAACTTAAGGGACGAGATTAGATTTACAGGAAGAGGTGAAGGGGCTGGAAGAGGTTAGAGGTAGGGAGGGGTGTCCGGGCTCGAGGATGTTAGAGAGACAGAAAGGTGTGTAGGGTCTAGAGGACATTAGAGATATAGGGAGAGATGTAGAGTTTGGAGGGGTTACAGAGGTGGTGAGGTGTAGGGGCTGTAGGAGGTTAGAGAAATAGAGAGTAGTAAATATTACGCAGGAATTTACAGTCATACGTAGGATGATGAAGGTTATGAAGATACGATAGGTTACTGAGATAGGGATGAATGTAATGGCTGGAGGTCATCACAGAGAAAGATACAGAGGGACAGGTGGGCAATTTCAAAACACAATTGTGCAGTGACTTAGTGGAGAAAAAAATGTACAAATCTGTGGAATAGACAAGGGACAAGGAGGAATTGAAGGAGTGCACCCTAGTAGTGTCCAATCACAACTGCCATAGATCAGTGTCATATAGCACAGGAGAGGCCCTTCGGTTTACAGTAACCAAAAAAACAGTCCTGCAGATCCTGCAAACTTCTCCTTCCTAACATCTGGGGGCTAGTACCAGAATTGGGAGAGCTGTCCTATAGACTGCTTAGGCAACAATGTGACATAACAAACCTCATGGCGTCAGAACAAACACTGATATGGAAACCTCCTGCTGACTCCCCTCCCTCAGCCTCACGGTGTCAGATAAAACACTGACACAGAAACCTCTTGATGACTCCCCTCCATCAGCTGATGGATGTGTCCTTCCACTTTGAGCAACACTTGGAGGAAGTGATGAGAGAGTGACAAAGGTGTAGAATGCATACTGGGTGGGCCATTTCAAAACCATCACCAAGAGGGGCTTGGCATCAGCATTGCTGATTAAGATGGTCAGATCTGTTATGGACTAGGCCAGACCACTCAAAACATTCTTAAGCAGGCAGCCCACACCATAACTTTGCGATTTGTTTCGGTAAGGGGACAGTGAAAATTAACGGATAAAGTTAGCGAGGTTGACTACCAGGATTAAAACACAGAAAAAATTTAGTAACAAAATTACACAATGAAACACAAAGAACAGAATATAGAACCACTACAGAACTCAGTCTATCCAAACTAGACTTAACTATGCTGTTCCAAATATATACAACAGTCCCAATAAGCAAATGCCCTTTAAAACCCACTATAAATTGAACACATTCTTACAGGTTGAAGTTAGAAGGAGAGAGAGAGAGAGAGAGTTTTCACACAGTTTACTGTTGAACTTTCAACCAGTTCTGGACTAAACAAAACTGCCCAGCTCAGCTAGAGAGCTGACCAATTCCCTTTCAATATACAGGTCACTTCTAAACATTCCCACTTTGGCCTGAAGTCTCATCTGTTTACATACAAACAAAACAGGTCTCAATATCCTTTAATCTCTGTACCAAACCAGACTAATCAGAGCCTGGCATGGTTTATTATCCCTCTGACAAAAATCAAGGACAGTACATTCTTGAGCCAAGAAACTGCTTTTAGTGAAAAAAGGACTACTTTGTGACAGATCCAAAAGGAGATAGCTGCAAGCCTGTAGATCAGAAATAGAAAGGTAAGGTAGCATACTCTGATATGATGATTGGATTGCTGTCTCTTCAGACAGAGACGACTACTGATAGTTTAACTGGACAATCATCATGCTTCAAGCAAAGGAAAGGTGAGTAGGACAGTCCTTTACAGTCACCTCAGTCAGTGTAAGAATTGAACCTACATTGTTGGCATCAATATGTGTTGCAAACTAGTCATCCAGCTGATTGAGCTAACCAAGACCTCACTCAGCTCCTTAGGGTAGATATTTTAATAATAATCTGTTCAGATATGTTATTACACATCTCTGGAGCAGGTGGAACTTGAAGCAAACTTCTTAGTTCAGAGAGAGGGACACTATCAGTGAGATCTCAGAGTGTTCTCTGTCCTAAGCACAACAATCTCCAGTTGCTTCATTAATGAACATCCCTCCACCAGAAAGTCACAAATGGGGGGTGTTCGCCAATGAATGAACCATTTTCGACACCATCTGTGATGACTCTGATATGCAAAATATGCTGGTGTGTGCTTAAACAAGACAAGTAACATTTGTATTACGCATGTGCTAAGTAATGATTACGTCTAACAATACAGAACTGAACTATATCCTCTAACATTCAATGGCATCATATAGCTAGCAACTACCAATATCCCACGGATTACGGTCAATCAGAGTGGACTGACTGTATAAATTAGTTACCTACGCTTGTGAAGGGTGTATGCTAAAATGTCAAGTGTGCTGCTCCTCTGTGGCGCTTTTCCAGCGCCACACTTTTCAATCCATATTAGTTCATTGGCAAAAAGGATATGTCAGGGGTTAGGAATCCTGCAGAAATAACTAACCTCATGATTTCTGAAAGTCTGCCCACCATCTACAAAATAAAAGTTGAATGTGTGTGAGATAAAACACCCCCCATTTGCCTGGCTGAATGCAGCTTCATCCCTCATCCACTGACACTCAGTAGCAGCAATGCCTGCCATCTACACAGTGCTCTGCAGAAATTTACCAAGGCTTCTAACAAAGAACTTCTGA
The DNA here is from genome assembly GCF_020745735.1 of Hemiscyllium ocellatum. NCBI lineage: Eukaryota > Metazoa > Chordata > Chondrichthyes > Orectolobiformes > Hemiscylliidae > Hemiscyllium > Hemiscyllium ocellatum. The sequence goes on along the minus strand of NC_083432.1, from coordinate 9,031 downwards.
AACCACGACCATTAAGAAGGACAACAACAGCAGATACATGCTCAAGTTCTGTTCCATGCCACCCATATATTGCTGTTCCTTCAGTGTTATTGTTTCATGTTCCCTCCCCAATGGCATTGTAAGTTTACCAATAGCACATTCAATGTGGAAACTCACCACCTTTTCAAGAGCAACAAGAAATAGGCAATAAATACTGGCCCAATCACATTCCATGAAGAAATGAGATGAAAAATATTGTCCAAACATAACCAATGCAGCATATGTCAATCTTTCAAACGCATGTCGTACATACCTAGCATCACACAGACACTAACATTCATGTAGTGCATTACTGAGCTTTGAGATAACAGAAGCAAATGAAATTGTACTCACATCTGACTGCAGAATGTTTAGACACTCAATAATATTGTTGCATGAAAATGATAGTATGTGAATATTAGCATACAATATTAGTACTAGAGAAAATAATTGTCTATTTTCAAAATCCTCGCACTTAATAATAATTTGTCCTTGGGTGTGGTAACAAGACTCATCATTTCAAAGCCCCTTGTTGTGATTTGTACACTGTTTTCATCATATTTTTGACAAGGAAGTGAACTGAATAAATGGATAGTTTTGTGCTTATTGGACAATCGTAAATGTAAATATTATCCAAGGATTTCGAACCTTCAGAGAAGAGACTTTGCTGTTCATGTTTAGAACAAAGCTGAAAATATTTACTTGGAAATTTCCAGCTCAATTCAGAAGCAAGGATGTTGGGCTGTGATCATCTTGGCCATCAATAGAACTGCACAATTCTGTTTGGAAACTGACATTGTGGAGTTGACATGCACTGGATAGGGTTGATGAGGGATTCAATGTAAGATGCCGAGTGTTGCAGGGGTCCATCATCTTTATAACACCTTCATTCAGGATCGGGTCCAAGGTGCAAATTACAGACGTTAGGTGTCACACCAGAAGAGATATACTTGCAGGACATGTTTATTTTCAGGTGATTTTAACAAATGTTGAACTGTGTTTGGACCAAAACTAAGCCCTGCGCTAGTCCATTGGCCAGTCTGCCCCACACTTTTCCCTGTTGTTCAGTATGTTTCCAACTGTTCTGTAGTGAATGGTGTGGTGCTGGACATGTACAGCAGGTCAGGCAGCATCCAAGGTGCAGGAGAATTGACTTTTCAGGCATGACCCTTTCACCTGATTGCTGATGAAGGGCTCATGCCAAAAACATTGATTCTCCTGCTCCTCGGATGCTGCTGACCTGCTGTGCTTTTCCAGCAGCACACTCTCGACTCTGATCTCCAGCTGCTGCAGTCCTCACTTTCTCCCTGTTGTGAGGGGTTGTGTGAATAGCTGGCCAGCTCCAGTTGGGAAGCTGTCTGGACAGATTTTGGAGATGGCCAGTGTTTTGGAGGTAGTGGTGAGGCCCAGTAACACTGTGTCAGAATTCAGGCTTCATTACAAAGTCAGTTTCAGCAGCTTTGCTGACTGCAAGACGATGTGTTCACTGATCTGAACATGAATCAGCTGTTTACAACAGTCAGTAAGAGATTTGTGTATTAGTTAGGTGTGCACTCTGGTAATTTACTTATTGTTCACTTCAATTGTTTTCAGCTGAAAAATAATGATGTTTGGTTTATTTCAAAATATGGAAGAAATTAAGTGATATTAACTCTTCATGGGACAAAATGTAAAGTGACCTGCCATATATTTCCCACAGACTAATCAAGCAACAGTCAGACATTGTCTGTAAAACAGGATTCTGTGAACATCACTATCCTCTCTGGTAGGTTCTGTCCCACTGACAGGACACAGCCAGGCGGAGGGGGGCAGCTCCTTAGTATATCGTCAATACAGTGCTCAACATTGATGCTGGATCCTGTGGTTGCTAGACTGCTCTCCGACAGGTTATGAGAGAAAACACGCATGCTAAACAGCATAAGCAACAAGAGATGGACAGAGTTCAGTGTTCCCACAATCAATGGGTCAGATCTATCTCTGTGATCCTGCCACATGTAATCATAAAAAAAAATAGACAATGAAAGAGACCATTGGAGGAGGAGGCTGCTCTCCAATAATGAAATCCCCAGTTATGGGGGAGCACACTACATCAGGGAAAAAAATAACTGCTGTATTTGTTACAATCTTCAGCCCGAAAGGCTGAGCAGATGATCCATTTTGGCTTCCTTTGGTCGGCCCCAGCATCACAGACCCCAATCTTCAGAGAATGTGATTCACTTCACACAATGTCAAGAAATAGGTGGAGACACTGGAAAGTGTTTTAAAGGCAAAAGCTAGACTAAGAGCTGCAGTCTTAGGATGACCCAGTATAATATTATTAAGCTGAGATGAGATTTTATTCATGTGAACAGGAAACTATAATGAGAAGATAAATCAGGATCAGTGCAGGAGCAGATATTCTGAGGGGAGATTAAAGTGGTTCTGAGAAAATGTGTTCTCAAAACGTAAAACGCATCAGGCTGTTAAATCCAGACCTCATTGGAAGTCTCGGAACACACAGCTAGAACAGAAACATTACATCAGCCAGAAGGAACTCAATACTACAGAAAGCCGAGAGGAGTGTGGAATGTAGTGGGAGAGATCCAAAAGAAAATAGAAAATAAACAGTGTGTGAAATGATGTTGGCAAGAAATATCAAACAATTTTTAGCAGATTTGTTTTCAATACAAAGAACAAAAATAACTAAGAAACATCGAAGGCAAAGAATAGAGGCCACATGTACATGTAGAAGGATTTTATCTGGTCCTAAATTTAATTTAAAATTCAGGGGACCTCAAAAATGTGGACTATTGTAATGAATCTGGGAAAAATGTCTGAGAAGCCCACCAGACTCTTCCCAATGATAGTACATTTACTAATATAAGATCTGGTCAGCTTGCCTAGTAAGGATGGCAAGACTTGGAAACTCTGATGACAAGATAAATTGTGAGCTCAGTCAAAAAGAAAAAGGAAGCACATTTAAGAATTTGGAAACTGAAGGCAGTTGAAAGCTTCGAAAAACATAAACGAGAAGTTCAGAGGGCTAAAAGGCAACACGATATATCTTTGGCAAACAGGATTAAAGAAAATCCCAATTGGTTCATCAGGACTAAAAGGGTAGCCAGAGAAAAAATATGTCAACTCAACAACAAAGGAGGGAATTAATGCTTTTGGAGTTGGAGGAAGTGGGTGAAGTCTTCACGAATAATTTGCATTGGTATTCCAAAAAGAGGAAGGACATGGTGGATGGTAAGTCTAGAGAAGGATATGTTGATATTCCAGAGCATTTCCATATTAAAAAATGAAGGATGAGCTGGCTGTTTTGAAAAGCATTAAGGTAGACAAGTCTCCAGAATACCAAGGGAATTGAGGGAGTAAGTTGCTGAGGCCTTGTGCGTAGTCTGTGGATGCTCTTCAGTCACAGGAGAGGTTCCAGAGAACTGAAGAATAGCTCATGGTATGTCCTTAGTTGAAGAATGGCAACACGGAGAGTCCAAGAAATTTTAGGGCATAAGCCGTACATCAGTGGTTGGGAAATTATTTTAAATTCTCAGAGATTGGGCTGACTCACGTTTAGAAAAGTATGCCATATAGGCAACATGGCTTTGTGTGGGGAAGACTGTGTCTCACAAATTTGATTGCATATTTTGAGAAAGTGACAAAGATGCTTGATGAGGGCATGGAGCTGAATGTTGACCATATAGACCTTAGCAAGGCAATTGATATGGTTCCTTATGCCAGGCTCATACAGAAGGTGAAGTCAAACGGGATTAGTGGTCAGTCGATAAGACAGGTACAGAACTGTTTGGTCATAGAAGACAGAGGAGTGTTGGAAAGTTGTTGTTGTGCCTGGAAATCTGTGAATAGATTGGGGGAGTTGCAGATTGTGAGGATGATTGGCAGAGGATATAACAGGATATAGATCAGCTGAAGACTTGGAGAGAGAAAAAAATAGATGTAATTTAATCTGGGCAATTGTGAGGTGATGCATTTTAGAAGGCCTGCTTTGAGAAGAAAAACATACAATAAATGAA